>NC_138291.1:81307500-82035000 GCF_965601325.2 Salmo salar | reverse complement strand
TAAATAAACCTATTTTCCTCCCCCTGATTTGCTTTGGGGTCTGTGTTATTAAAGAATAACAACTGCTAACACTGTAAATATAATTTAAAGTTTGGTACGGATAGTCCTCCTTCATCTTTCCCTCTTTGCAAGTTTGTCAATTTTATCCGGCCAAAAATCTTTTCACAAATTTCAAAACATAACGGGAATGGAATGTCAGACAATACATTGGAAAATTCGTATATGGAAACCACAAGGGCCAATCTGAAATACCCCGAGAACGGTGAAAAGAACAGTTAATATCCTTGCCTGATAACACAATTGATTTAGTCCCACTATGTTGACTTATTGTAACGTACACCGTTTCATAAACTTGTTAGCTTTCTACTTGCACAAGCCAAGGTAAATGTATCCAATAAGAGGTGGCATGAGTCCCTTTTGTGTATATAAAGATTGGCTTTCTCTCAATGATTATGAGTTTAATAATGGCTAAGTAATGGGTTTACGGTACCTGATGCCTGAAGATCAGAGCCAGGATGCCACCGAGGAGCTCCAGAATGAGACAGACTGTCAGGGTGTAGAGAAACTGAAAAACAAAATCACATTTACAAGGTTAATACACAGAATATTTTTATTTATAAAAACAGTTTAAAACTTCTTATGGGCAGGTGGGACGGTAGCGTCCCACCTGGTCAACATCCGGTGAAATTACAGAGCGCGAAATTCAAACTACAGTATTATAAAAATGTAACTTTCATAAAATCACAAGTGTAATACATCAAAATAAAGCTTAACTTCAAGTTAATCTAGCCGCTGTGTCATATTTCAAAAAGGCTTTACAGCAAAAGCAAACCATGCGATTATCTGAGGACAGCGCCCCGCATACAAACACATGAAAAACATATTTCAACCAGGCAGGTGCGACACGAAAGTCAGAAATAGCGATATAAAAATGTCTTACCTTTGATGATCTTCTTCTGTTGGCACTCCAAAAGGTCCCAGTTTCATCACAAATGGTCCTTTTGTTCTATAATGTCCTTCTTTATATCCATTAAAACTCAGTTTAGCTGGCGCGCTTCAGTCAATAATCCACCCAGTTTCCCTCCATCAAAATGCATACAAAATGAATCCCAAACGTCACTAATAAACTTTTCCAAACAAGTCAAACAACATTTATACTCAAACCTTAGGTACCCTAACATGTAAATAAACAATACAATTTAAGACAGAGAATCGTTATGGTCTTTACTGGAGAAAAATACCAAAGAACGCGCTCTTTTCCACACGCTTGGAAACACTACAGCCAAAATGGGAGCCACCTAGAAAAACTACAATTTCTGGCTCATTTTTCCAAAAACCAGCCTGAAACTCTTTCTAAAGACTGGTGACATCTAGTGAAAGCCCTAGGAACTGCAATCTGGGAGGACTTGGCCTTATAATAAAAGTGATAGCCATTGAAAATAGTGGTAGGCTGATGTTTTTTGGGGGGGATGGTTTGTCCTCGAGGTGTCGCCTGCCATATCAGTTCTGTTATACTCACAGACATAGTTTTAACAGTTTTAGAAACGTTAGAGTGTTTTCTATCCAAATCTACCAATTATATGCACATCTTAGCTTCTGGGCCTGAGTAACAGGCAGTTTACTTTGGGCACGCTTTTCATCCGGACATCAAAATACTGCCCCCTACCCAAGAGAGGTAAATGGATCTGTCTGGTTAGCTTTCCTTTGATCATATCTTGTGAACCACAAAACCACATGTTTGCTGTAGCATCTTAAATGCTGCTGCTCTTTGACATTTTGATAGCAGTTCAGCTAAGGCAAAACATTTTTTATAATGAATAGGGGACACTTGTGGTGCCCTCATACACGAAAAACAAACGTATTGATCATTGCATGATGAAATTGAAGGGGCACTGTTCTAAGATGTTGCCAATTGCATGCCTAATGTCTTTGAATATCAGGAGCCATTTAAAAATGCCTGTATTGTAGTTTCTGCACAGTAGCATTACAAAACGTATTTCCCCAGTGAAATAAATAGCAGAATTTGTTTAGGCAAAAAAAATACCTTGCTTTTAGAAGACAAAAATCTGTAATTCGTTCAGAAGGAATCAAACTCAAGCCAATACAAGCACCAATACATCTACTAAAAAGTAGACGCAAACATCTCAAAATATGATTAATATTATTCCAGTCATGAATTAATCAGAGCAATGTGTCATATCTAAGATGGATGAGGGCCTGCTAAAGTCTGATTACATATTTCAAATGTTGTCAATGCGGGTGGCTAAACTGTGCCAAATTAATAAATCAATGATAATTATGTAGCTAGTGGACTTTCATTAGTAATTGTGTCTTAATTACCCTGTTGGACCTTGCAGACAAATCAACCTGAAACCCAACCAACTGATGCTATGCTAAATATTTCAGGTAACATTTATGGTTTAGCGTTCATATTTTGCATACTGACATGAGAGCTACATTGTCTCATGCACCTAGCACTGAAGACCTGAAATTATAATAGAGAAATATGTTTCAAGGACTGTACACGGTCCATGTCCTTGAATTTAGTGGTACAATTGTACCAATGATTTAGTCCCAAAACGATAAAGCCCAAGGTAAATCAAGTGCATATTAAATACATAAAAATATTTGAGATATGTATTTGACCCAGGTCTGGTGAGTGGTGAACCTCAAGCCTATATCACAGTGTTGTATTTAATTGTGTAGGCCTAGTACTCACCACTTTGAGGAGCATCAGGTTGTCCCTGAGGGAGGCCAACACGCCAATGAAGGAGACAATGAACATCATCACCCCCAGGACGATCAGGATGATCGAGGGGGCCAGGAACACCCCCTCCAGGGTTTTGTAGCGCTGCCGCTCCACCTCCGCATAGATACCGATGGCTAGGATGAACCCCCCAATCAGCTACCAGAAATAGAGACAGACATGGAGATGAGAATTAAGTATAGGGGCTAAGAGTGGTTACCTATAGTATACTAAGTGGTTACCTATACTGAGTGGTTACCTATAAAATGCAATGTCAAATCAGAAAACAGAGCTTTATCTATGTAAATGGTTTCATGTTAATTTAATGCTTATAGATGAATTAATATTTTCTGTAAATAGTTAATGAAGGACCACAGAAATCGAATTCATTATGATCACAAACTTTAATCCCACTGGGCAAAGACATCAGTTCAATGTCTATTTTTGATTTACATAGATTGAGTTGTCAACTAACATGATTTCAAATGTGAAATCAACAACCATTTGAAACATTGGATTTAGGTTTAAAGTCGGGGGGGGGGGGGGGGGGGTGTTACAATTTCCCCAAAACCCTTTATGTTGATGATTTTTTGCAAATCTAAAAATCACTTTTTCACATTCATTCAGCATCACATTTAAGTTTTTGTTGTTGAAATGACATGTAAACAACATTGATTCAGTAGGCTTGTACCTTGTGGGATGGTTCCCTGCTGAGGGTAATTCATCAACATTGAAATGTAAATAACATCTGTGCTAGATACACTGCTAGATTCAAATCAAATGTTATTGGTCGCGTACACATTTGCAGATGTTAATCGCAGCTGCAGCGAAATGCTTATTTTTCTAGCTCCAACAGTGCAGTATACCTAACAATACAAAACACCACAACACTTACAAATCAAAAAAAGAATGACAGTGCAATGGAAAGTATTCAGACCCCTTGACATTTTCCATACTTTGTTACATTACAGCCTTATTCTAAAATGTATTAAATAAAAAAATCCTCAATCTACAAAACAATACCCTTTCCCATAATGACAAAGCAAAAACATTTTTTTTTTTTTTTTTTTTTACATATTTGCAAATGTATTAAAAATAAAACAGAAATACCTTATTTACATAAGTATTCAGACCCTTTGCTATGTCACTCAAAATTGAGCTCAGGTGGATCCTGTTTCCATTGATCATCCTTGAGATGTTTCACCTTTGGTAAATGCAATTGATTGGACATGATTTGGAAAGGCACACATCTGTCTATATAAGGTCCACAGTTGACAGTGCATGTCAGAGAAAAAAACTAAGCCAAAGGAATTGTCCGTAGAGCTCTAAGACAGGATTGTGTCGAAGCACAGATCTGGGGAATGGTACCAGAAAATGTCGGCATTATTGAAGGTTCCCAAGAACAGGGAGGTGACCAAGAACCCGATGGTCACTGACAGAGCTCCAGAGTTCCGTGGAGATGGGAGAACCTTCCAGAAGGACAACCATCTCTGCAGCACTCCAACAATTAGGCCTTTATGATAGTGGCCAGACGGAAGCCACTCCTCAGTAATAAGGCACATGACTACCCGCTTGGAGTTTGCCAAAAGGCACCTAAAGGACTCTCAGACCATGAGAAAACAAGATTCTCTGGTCTGATGAAACCAAGATTTAACTCTTTGGCCTGAATGCCAAGTGTCACGCCTGGAGGAAACCTGACACCATCCCTACGGTGAAGCATGGTGGTGGCAGCATCATGCTGTGGGGATGTTTTTCAGCGGCAGGGACTGGGAGACAAGTCATGATCGAGGGGGAAAAAAATTACGGAGCAAAGTACAGAGATCCTTGATGAAAACCTGCTCAGGGCCTCAGACAGTGGCGAAGGTTAACCTTCTAACAGGACAACAACCCTAAGTACATAGCTAAGACAATGCAGGAGTGGCTTCGGGACAAGTCTCTGAATGTCCTTGAGTGGCCCAGCCAGAGCCCGGACTTGAACCCGACATCTCTGGAGAGACCTAAAAATAGCTGTGCAGCAACTCTCCCCAACCCACCGGACAGAGATTGAGAGGTTCTGCAGAGAATAAATGGGAGAAACTCTCCAAATAGAGGTGTGCCAAGCTTGTAGCGTCATACCCAAGAAGACTCGATGCTGTGATTGCTGCCAAAGGTGCTTCAACAAAGTACTGAGAAAAGGGTCTGAATACTTATGCAAATTGGTTCTTTTTTTGTTGCAAAAATGTCTAAACTTGTTTACGCTTTGTCATTATCTAATCAAATGTTATTAGTCAATGCAGTTAAAAAAAATACAGATAAGAAATAAAAGTAACAACTAATTAAAGAGCAGCAGTAAAATAACAATAGTGAGACTATATAAAGGTACTGGTACTGGTACAGAGTCAATGTGCGGGGGCACCGATTAGTTGAGGGGTATTGTGTGTAGATTGATGAGGGGGAAAACAAATGTAATCAATTTTAGAATAAGGCTGTAAAGTAACAAAATGTGGAAAAAGTCAAGGGGTCTGAATACTTTCCGAATCCAATGTAAGAAATATCAGAATGAGCAATGTCAGAGTCCGGAATATAAATACATAGGATACTCTCAAATGGTGTATCTGTAGACGTTTGTGAGGGTGTTAGGGGTCAAGCAGGGGTCTTCAGAATGAGGTTGAAGAGGTTTTTCTGTCCCTTCTTCACCACACTGTCTGTATGGATGGACCATTTCAGGTTGTCAGTGATGTGCACCCTGAAGAACTTGAAGCTTTTCACACACTACTGCAGCCCAGTAGATGTGAATGGGGGCATGCTATCTCTGCTGTCTCCTTAAATCCATGAACAGCTCCTTTGTTTTGTTGAAGGAGAGGTTATTTTCCTTGCACCAGTCAGCCAGGCCCTCACCTCCACCTTGTAGGCAGTGTCGTCATTGTTGGTAATCATGCCTACAACGGTTTGTGTTTTCATTTTTGCCTTTGAAAAATTTTTGCGATTCTGGTATTGTCACAGCCCTACGATTAAGTTAATTGGCAGTCCATTGCCATTTCAATTAGCTGATTAGTTTGCTAAGCATTAGCAATCCATATTTTACTCTAAGTATCAAAGTAATTACAGCATTGAGAAGGGCTCCCTCTTTAAAAGTAAAGACAATTAAAATCACTTATAACACATGAATGCAAACGCAGAAACTCAAACTGCCCTCTTCAGCTTACTTCACTGTTCACAGACGTTGGTTGAAAAGTGAATGTGAGGTAACGATAATGGGAGAATTAACCCCTCCAGCACTAATGAACCAGTATGTAATGCTGGTTTATTACAAAAGTACACATTCTCTGGTGTGCATTACATCCTATACCTGTGACAACTAATCAGTGACTCTAGGTCTATGAATGCCTGTCTCCCCAGGTGTGCCACAGGCAGCTGATTGGACAGCTTTCCCCGCTTCAGGGCCAATTTGATTTTCTCTTCAAACACCAATGCAGAGATTTCTGGCTTTGGGAGTAGTTCAAGGAAACCTATTGTGCACAGCTCTGACAGAGGTTTTTATTGCAAAAAGAATTGGCTCTGAGATCGTGACTGACTGTTCTGATGTCACAGGTGGATTTGTAATTAAAAGAGACACCAAGCAGCTATGAGGCGGCACTGTGTTCTGAACTGTGACTGATACGGTATGCCTACACAGGAAATTACAAGGCTTTTTGATCGCTTGATACCAGTCCAAATGGAGGGAGCTGTGGTTGCTAGGCAAACTCATCTACAAACAGTCAAGTCCAAAATTATTGGCACCCTTGATAAAGATGAGCAAAAAAGACTGTATAAAATACAAAAACTGAGCTATATTGTATGCCAATTTTTTTTTTATTAGGTTCTGTTGTACTAATACAATTTCTCAGAGAAAGATATGTTTAACAAGTTATTTAAAAATGTTTCTAAAAGACTAGTTAAAATCAATGTCTCCTCTGTTTTTAATACCTCACCTTCCGAGGATAACGGCACTGAGCCTTTTTCTGAAATGTTTTATGAGATTGGAGATGACATTGGGAGGGATCTTGGACCATTTTTCCATACAGAATCTTTTCCACAGAGTTTCAATGGGGTTTAATTCAAGACGACCATTGCAAAATTTAGATTTTATGGTTAATTCATATTTTGATGTGTGGTTGGGGTTGTTGTCTTGCTGGAAGTTCCATTTGTGACCAAGTTTCAGCTTCCTGGCAGAGGCAACCAGGTTTTTGGCTAAAACATCCTGGTACTTGGTCAAGTTTATGATGTGTTGATCTTGACAAGGTCCCCCAGGACCAGCGGAAGCAAAATAGCCCCATATCATCAAAGATTCCTTTACAGTATGTATGGGGTTATTTTCTGCTTAGGCATCCTTATTTTGATACCAAACCCACCACTGGTGTGTGTTGCTAAAGAGCTCTTTTCAGGTCATCTGACCATAGCACCGGTTCTCATCCAAGTGCCAATACCGTTTAGCAAACTGCAGGTGTTTAAATTTGTTGGATGAAATGAAAATAGTGCTCTTTGGAAAGTCAGGTTGCTGGCAAACAAGATGCTGGGAGTTTAAATTCCATGTGAGGTTGAGTCCCAAGTAATCAAAATACAGCAGCATACTGTCCTTTTACGGCAATAACACCGTAAACTTAAAATACAGTTACTTGTTGTACATTTACTGTATTTTCACTGCAATCAGGTTTTGGTAGTGCATCTTAAAATTACAGGAAATTCAGCAGTAAAAATACAGTAACTTACTGTTGTATATTTATCGTATTTCCACTGCAACCAGTGGCCGGTACTGTAACGTTAAATTACATGTGGACTCGCATGTGGCTCAGATAAGCATGTCAAATCCTTAAATGAAAAACCTGCACAAAAGGCATTCACCTTTTCAATTATTTAATACAGTATTCTGGGTCACATGTAAAATACCGATGACAATATTCAAATGAATAAAAAAATGACTATATTCAAGTACAGTAGTTCAGCAGATACTGTCTGTTTTATAAAAACAATACCATGTAGTGCATAAACTAACACCTATCTGGTATTGCTGAGGGGATCCAGACATTGCAAGGATCTGGCAAGCACATTGACATGACTCTGTGGATTCTCAACAACCTGCAGTAGTGCACATTCATCAGACTGATTTCGTGGTCTGACTATTTCACAATTCTTCCCTATGGCAAAGTACTCGATATCTGCATCAACTTATTGGAAGCAGCAAACAATGAAAGTTTTTTTTTTTTACCTATAAAGCTGGAATGCAGCATGTATCTATAATTATTATTTTTTTTTAAAGTCTATACAAATGCAGTACAACCCTACCTGCCACTATTCATGCACACACTCCGGTGCCTTGTGAATAAACCTATACCTTAGAGCCAGCGGACGGTCATACATCTCCCTGACAGAAATCCAACAGCTTATTTTCTCACCAATGTGGGAGGTACATGCAGCCTTTTGTTTATGTTCACAATGATGGCTTCTAACATGTGACTGACTGCCTGTTCCCTGGTGGATGTGCTTTTGTTAAGGAGCAGCGAGAATCATAACACCGCTGTTCCTGGCCTTAACAAGCCCACAATGCCCTGCTGTACAAGAACATTATGAGCTTCAAGGGAGACACTTCACTTACAGTTGAAGTCAGAAGTTTACATACACCTTAGCCAAATACATTTAAAAACTCAGTTTTTCACAATTCCAGACACTTAATATTAGTAAAAAATAAAAAAATGTTTTAGGTCAGTTAGGATCACCACTTTATTTTAAGAATGTGAAATGTCAGAATAATAGCTAAGAGAATGATTTATTTCAGCTTTTATTTCTTTCATCACATTCCCAGTGGGTCAGAAGTTTACATACACTCAATTAGTAGTTGGTAGCATTGCCTTTACATTGTTTAACTTGGGTCAAACGTTTCAGGTAGCCTTCCACAAGCTTCCCACAATAAGTTGGGTGAATTTTGGCCCATTCCTCCCGACAGAGCTGATGTAACTGAGTCAGGTTTGTAGGCCTCTTTGTTCGCATATGCTTTTTCAGCTCTGCCCACAAATTTTCTATAGGATGAGGTCAGGACTTTGTGATGGCCACTCCAATACCTTGACTTTGTGGTCCTTTAGCCATTTTGTACAACTTTGGAAGTATGCTTGGGGTCATTGTCCATTTGGAAGACCAAGCTTTACTTCCTGACTGATTTCTTGAGATGTTGCTCCAATATATCCACATAATATTTTCTTTGTCACGATGCCATCTATTTTGTGAAGTGCACCAGTCCCTCCTGCAGCAAAGCACCCCCCCCCCCCAACATGATGCTGCCACCCTCGTGCTTCACGGTTGGGATGGTGTTCTTCTGCTTGCAAGCCTCCCCCTTTTTTCTCCAAACATAACGATGGTCATTATGGCCAAACAGTTCTATTTTTGTATCATCAGACCAGAGGACATTTCTTCAAAAAGTACAATCTTTGTCCCCATGTGCAGTTGCAAGCCATAGTCTGGCTTTTTTATGGCGGTTTTGGAGCAGTGGCTTCTTCCTTGCTGAGCGGCCTTTCAGGATATGTCGATATAGGACTCGTTTTACTATGGATATAGATACTTTTGTACCCGTTTCCTCCAGCATCTTCACAAGGTCCTTTGTTGTTGTTCTGGGATTGATTTGCACTTTTCGCACCAAAGTATGTTCATCTCTAGGAGACAGAATGCGTCTCCTTCCTGAGCGGTATGACAAAGAGTATGCAAAGAGGCACTGAGTTTGAAGGTAGGCCTTGAAATACATCCACAGGTACACCTCCAATTGACTAAAAATGTCAATTAGCCTATCAGAAGCTTCTAAAGCCATGACATCATTTTCTTGAATTTTCCAAGCTGTTTAAAGGCACAGTCAACTTAGTGTGTGTAAACTTCTGACCCACTGGAATTGTGATACAGTGAATTAAGTGAAATAATCTGTCTGTAAACAATTGTTGGAAAAATTACCTGTGTCATGCACAAAGTAGAAACCTTCCACAACTATAGTTTGTTAACAAGAAATTTGTGGAGTGGTTGAAAAACAAGTTTTAATGACTCCAACCTAAGTGTATGTAAACGTCTGACTTCAACTGCAAGTCTGAGACCAGTACAGTTATAAGTTTGTTGGTAGATCTCCAGGAATGCAAATGCAAAAACAGTGAGAGGTTAAAACTTCAAGCGTGAAATATGCTTTAAAACAATTTTCCAAACACTCAAAAGCACAACAATGGGTGAATCCATCACTGAATACAATCCCTCTGAGTAATTTTGTTAAACAAAGTACAACCATTTGATTTGTTGAAAATATAATCTACTGCGTACAATAAATCAAAAGATATTTCCAACCAACTTGCTTAACTTTGGCAACATAAACTTGGCAGGTTGTTCCAAGCCAAAATCTCTTTAAAAAGTATCAGTGATAGCAAAGCCTGTGATAGTGTTTGCTCGGTCTTCAATCAACTCTTTGAACCGAGATTGGTAACAAGAGATGTTGGCTTGGAACAACCTGCCAAGTTTGAGCATCAAAGTCTGTGATAGTTGCTTGAAGACAGAGTAAAGACTTCCTGAACCAAGATTGATAAGAGAACCAATATTTCATGACATAGTCTAATCAGTAGAACATCAAAAGTGTATTTCTTGATTGAAAGAAAGCGGAGGTTGAAAATAGCAAAAACATACACTTGAGACAAAAGTGACAATGGTTCTCAGAGAACCAAATGCACTCAGATCATAGGCTAACATGTCAAAAGCTGTTGCAGTCGACAAATACAGGAATACCCGCCTGGCTTGCAGACTCAGCAAGTTTAATTTCCGATGAGACACTGAATAAAAACAACAGTAAAAAAAAAGAGGCTGAAACAGTGGGCCTACCATACCTTTGTTTACACCCTGATAGTGCTACATTTAATTGACAGTAAATAGTGGAGGGAGAAAAATAGGACATTTAAAATAAGTATATTATTCTAATAAAATTTGGGCACTTATAATCCAGAGTCCTGTTCCTCAATATGTTGTTTCAGTCAGCACCTGTGGTAAATCATTGGCTCCCACAATTTCCTGTTGTTTGAAACATTAAGCCCAGTTACAGTGAGGGAAAAAAGTATTTGATCCCCTGCTGATTTTGTACGTTTGCCCACTGACAAAGAAATGATCAGTCTATAATTTTAATGGTAGGTTTATTTGAACAGTGAAAGACAGAATAACAACAAAAACATCCAGAAAAACACATGTCAAAAATGTTAGAAATTGAGTTGCATTTTAATGAGGGAAATAAGTATTTGACCCCCTCTCAATCAGAAATATTTCTGGCTTCCAGGTGTCTTTTATACAGGTAACGAGCTGAGATTAGGAGCACACTCTTAAAGGGAGTGCTCCTAATCTCAGTTTGTTACCTGTATAAAAGACATCTGTCCACAGAAGCAATCAATCAGATTCCAAACTCTCCACCATGGCCAAGACCAAAGAGCTCTCCAAGGATGTCAGTGACAAGATTGTAGACCTACACAAGGCTGGAATGGGCTACAAGACCATCGCCAAGCAGCTTGGTGAGAAGGTGACAACAGTTGGTGCAATTATTCGCAAATGGAAGAAACACAAAAGAACTGTAAATCTCCCTCGGCCTGGGGCTCCATGCAAGATATCACCTCGTGGAGTTGCAATGATCATGAGAACGGTGAGGAATCAGCCCAGAACTACACGGGAGGATCTTGGTCAATGATCTCAAGGAAGCTGGGACCATAGTCACCAAGAAAACAATTGGTAACACACTATGCCGTGAAGGACTGAAATCCTGCAGCGCCCGTAAGGTCCCCCTGCTCAATAAAGCACATATACATGCCCGTCTGAAGTTTGCCAATGAACATCTGAACGATTCAGTGGACAACTAGTGAAAGTGTTGTGGTCAGATGAGACCAAAATGGAGCTCTTTGGCATCAACTCAACTTGCCGTGTTTGGAGGAGGAGGAATGCTGCCTATGACCCCCCAAGAACACCATCCCCACCGTCAAACATGGAGGTGGAAACATTATGCTTTGGGGGTGTTTTTCTGCTAAGGGGACAGGACAACTTCACCGCATCATAGGGACGATGGACCGGGCCATGTACCGTCAAATCTTGGGTGAGAACCTCCTTCCCTCAGCCAGGGCATTGAAAATGGGTCTTGGATGGGTATTCCAGCATGACAATGACCCAAAACACACGGCCAAGGCAACAAAGGAGTGGCTCAAGAAGAAGCACATTAAGGTCCTGGAGTGGCCTAGCCAGTCTCCAGACCTTAATCCCATAGAAAATCTGTGGAGGGAGCTGAAGGTTCGAATTGCCAAACGTCAGCCTCGAAACCTTAATGACTTGGAGAAGATCTGCAAAGAGGAGTGGGACAAAATCCCTCCTGAGATGTGTGCAAACCTGGTCTGGTGGCCAACTACAAGAAACGTCTGACCTCTGTGATTGCCAAAAAGGATTTTGCCACCAAGTACTAAGTCATGTTTTGCAGAGGGGTCAAATACTTATTTCCCTCATTAAAATGCAAATCATTTTCTAACATTTTTTACATGTGTTTTTCTGGATTGTTTTGTTGTTATTCTGTCTCTCACTGTTCAAATAAACCTACTATTAAAATTAGACTGATCATTTCTTTGTCAGTGGGCAAACGTACAAAATCAACAGGGGATCAAATACTTTTTTCCCCTCACTGTAAATCTCCATCCTCCACAACAAAGATTTGATGGTAGCCCTAATTATGATGATTGACAGGTAAGCTAACCATCATGTTCAAAAAGGTTTTTAACAGGTGCAGAGCATGTACTAAACAGAAATTAGCTAGTTCCGAGTCTATATCAAAATACTGGTGACTCTACACTTGAAGGGTAGGCTACCTACTACATAACACGTTTGACCCACACATTCATAAGCAGTACATGCTTATGTTAACAGTGGCAAAACAGGCAAATATCCACTTGTGGTTGTTGACTTCTGTTAACATCTCATTATGAATGTGTTATGTAGGTAATACATTACCAAAATGTTTGCCAAACCCTGTGGTCCTCATGTTTCCCTCTGATCAACAGTATAAAAAGAAAGTCGCAAACTAAATATGCTCCCAACAATTTAGAAATACGCTCCCAACAAACCAACGTTTTGTCACGCAGTGCCTTCTGCACGGTTGACCCTGAAGCACCTCTCAACATCTTTAGGTGTGCAAAGCTGTCATCAAGGCAAATGAAGAATGAAGAATCTCAAATATAAAATTAATTTTGATTTGTTTAACACTTTCTTGGTTACTACATGATACCATATATATGTTATTTCAGTTTTAATGTCTTCACTATTATTCTACGATGTAGAAGATAGTAAAAATAAAACCCTGGAATGAGGTGGTGTACCAGTGAAAAGTTTGGACTGTGCCTTCGGAAACTATTCAAACCCTTTGACTTTTTCCACATTTTGTTAGGTTACAGCTTCATTTTAAAATGTATAGATTTTTTTTCCCCCTCTCATTTCTACACATAATACCCCATAAATGACAAAGCAAAAACAGGTTTAGAAGAATTCTATGCTAATTTGTATTACAATAAATGGCAGTGATTACAGCCTTGAGTCTTCTTGGGTATGACGCTACAAGCTTGGCACACCTGTATTTTGAGAGTTTCTCCCATTATTCTCTGCAGATCCTCTCAAGCCCTGTCAGGATGGATGGGGAGTGTTGTTGCACAGCTATTGTCAGGTTTTCCAGAGATGTTCAAGCGGGTTCAAGTTCAGGCTCTGGCTGGGACACTCAAGGACATTCAGAGACTTGTCCAAAGCAACTCCTGCGTTGTCTTGGATGTGTGCCTAGGGTCGTCGTCCTGGTGGAAGGTGAACCTTCACCCCGGTCTGAGGTCCTGAGCGCTCTGGAGCAGGTTTTCATCAAGGATCTCTCTGTTCATCTTTCCCCTCGATCCAGACTAGTCTCCCAGTCCCTGCCGCTGAAAAACATCCCCACAGCATGATGCTGCCACCACCATGCTTCACCGTAGGGATGGTGCCAGGTTTCCTCCAGATGTGACGCTTGGCATTCAGGTCAAAGAGATCAAACTTGGTTTCATCAGACCAGAGAATCTGGTTTCTCATGGTCTGAGAGCCTTTAGGTGCTTTTTGGCAAACTCCAAGCGGCTGTCATGTGCCCTTTACTGAGGAGTGGCTTCCGTCTGGTCACTCTACCATAAAGGCCTGATTGGTGGAGTGCTGCAGAGATGGGAGAACCTTCCAGGAGGACAACCATCTCCACGGAACTCTGAAGCTCTGTCAGAGTGACCATCGGGTTCTCGTCACCTCCCTAACAGAAAGGCCCTTCTCCCCGATTGCTCAGTTTGGCTGGGCGGCCAGCTCTAGGAAGAGTCGTGGTGGTTCCAAACGTCTTACATTTAACAACGATGGAGGCCACAGTTCACTTAAGGACCTTTAACGCTGCAGAAATGTTTTGGTACCCTTCCCCAGATCTGTGCCGACACAATCCTGTCTCAGAGCTCAGCGGACAATTCCATTGACCTCATGGCTTTTTGCTCTGGCATGCATTGTGGGACCTTATAAACAGTTGTGTGCCTTACCAAATCATGTCCAATCGATTGAATTTACCACAGGTGGACTACAATCAAGTAGTAGAAACAGCTCAAGGATGATCAGTGGAAACAGGATGCACCTGAGCTTAATTTCAAGTCTCATAGCAAAGGGACTGAATACTTATGTAAATAAGGTATGTTTAATACATTTGCAAAAAATTCTAAAAACCTCTTTTTGCTTTTTTCATTATGGGTATTATGTGTAGATTGCTGAGAATTTCTCTTCAATTGAATCAATTTTAGAATAATGCTGTAACGTAACAAAATGAGGAAAAGGTCAATGGGTCTGAATAGTTTCCAAAGACACTATGTAAAAAAAAATATTATATATATATTTTATTTTTTTACCCCTTCCCATCGGTAGTTACAGTCTTGTCACGTCGCTGCAACTCCCCTATGGACTCGGGTGAGGCAAAAGTCGAGTGCCCTGCCAAGCCACACTGGTTCTTGACACACTGCTCGCTTAACCAGGAAGCCAGCTGCACCAACGTGTCAGAGGAAACACCGTCCAGGTGGCGACCAAAGTCAGCTTGCAGGCACCAAGCCTGCTACAAGGAGTCGCTAGAGCGCGATGGGACAAGGAAATCCCGACCGGCCAAACCCTACCCTAACTCGGACACTGGGCCAATTGTGCGCCACCTCATGGGTCTCCCGGTCACGGCCGGCTGTGACACAGCCCGGGGCCTGTAGAGACGTCTCAAGCACTGTGATGCAGTGCCTTAGACCACTGTGCTACTCGGGAGGTCCTTCGAAACATGTTTGACTACAACAATTTCAAACCTTGCTTATGCTTGTATGCAATCACGTTTGTCTCTTACAGTATAGTATGTGTGGGAATATTGGGAACAGATTTCTTAAATAAATTTTAAAAATCACTTGGAGTTGATTTCCTGTTGCTTCTACAGTCATTTTTAATATCAAAGTGGGATTCACAAAATCTCTAAGAACCAAATCACATGTCTGTCAGAGACCGGTCGAGTGGCGAGTGAGATGAGCACCCTCAAACTAAAGAGTCACTCGCCCGCCCCCTGGTCATTCTCGAGCATGCTGAACTTCCTCATAATGTTGCGAGTAGGGGAATGTATCTCACTCATAATATCAGAGAACCGGGGTTACGCAAGTAACCTTTAGTTCTTTCAATTATTTGTTTTGATATCTCACAGCGGGAATTGGCCAATTCCTGTATCACACATGCTCTCTGAAGCCAGGTAGTCTCAACGCATCAACCCTCAGAGGCCCCAACAGAGTACAGTATGTACCAAAGAATGCGCAGTGACGTCTAGACGGTAGAATGTTAGCGCAATGTTAGATGGAGAAGCTAATCGTTCAACAATGTGAACATAGCCAGCGTTTGCGTCGTGGGTTAGTAGCCTAGCTAGTTAGCACAATATTAGCCAAAGAAAGTTAGCCCTATGTTGGTCTTGGGACGGACAAAAGTCTGGCTCCCGACTGATAAGTAGTGAAGCTAGGACGGTCGGTCTAGTCAACGTGGCATGCTAGTAAGTTGACCTAAACAAGAGAGTGAGCTAGTTATTCTACCATTCCAGGTAGAAAAGACAGTCGCTAGGATAGCTAGCCAGGTTATCTTAACCTTGCAGCTAAGCTAAAAAAGCCTTAGTAGATAGCCGTGTGACGCTAGCTACCACAGGAGACAAAAGGGAAGAAAACGCTAATTCTAAGCCAAAGCAAAAACGTTCCTTTCGGTAAAGTCACCCAACAAGACGTAAGCTGAAAAACCTGCGCTCGGTGGCATAACCTTGTGGCACACCTGTGAACAGTTGAACCAGAAAACAAATCAAGTCGTGCTGAGGAGAGCTGAGAATGACCAGAGTGCAGGCGAGTGGCTCTTTAGTATAAGGGGAGGGGCTCACCTCATTCGCCACTCGACTGGTCTGTCTCTGACAGACATGTGTGATTGGTTCTTCGAGCATCTTACAGATTCTGTGAATCGCACTGAGATGTCGAAACGAATAATTGAAACAGAACTTCTACGCTATAACTCTCCAGCCAACATGTCCACATTGGCACGATGTGGGGTAAATGCGGGCTAAAACATTGGCTCCACATAGGCTGCCCACATTGAGCAAAGGCGCAATGGCCCATCGGCTCCACATTGGCCCCAAAGGTATTGGCCGAATGTTGACAGCCCATATCTGGTGAGGGAAGCCCTCACTTTGCCTGAAATAAGCCCATCTTCTCCCAGCAAACATACCCACATTGGCACGATGTGGGCCCAATGCGGGTTAAAACATTGGACTCATGTAGGCTGCCCACATTGGGCCGATGCACCCTTGCTCAGCGGCTCCACATTGGTGGCCCCAAGGGCAGCTCTCACGTCACCTGAAATAAGCCTACTCCTTTGGATCGGCTGCCCGTTACAATTGTATCAAAGACAAAGTTGTTGCTATCTAGTGATCTGCAGTTTGTGAACGATTTGTTTGTTTTGAACAACTGCTTTTACTGACTTGAGAGTCATGATTCTTTTTTTCTGAGTGACTCATTAATTTTAGTATTTTGTTTGACCTGCTGGCAGCAATGAATTCTACCACAGAATTAATATGTGCACCTCCGGTGACATGCTCCAACCAACCACTGTCAGTCATACACTGTATATGCGCTCAGGCAAAATGGATCATGCTGTAGGCAGCATAGAGAAGAAAAAAAACATGTTTAGAACTGATAATTGATCGCATGGAGCAAGAATGAATGCAATTCATTGATTACTGAATGTTATGGACACAGCTTTGCAGAACCAAAACATACACAGCCTCTGCTCAACAAACTCAAATTCCAGAACAAATCATTTGGGGTGCTGCAGTTCTCAAACGATATTGTGCTTCACCCTCATGGCAGTCAATCGATGCATTCCGCCAAGAGTCGTTCACAATCTAGTCCAGTTGTGGCCACAACTAGACGTTGTTTCAAATTTAGGCTACCAAGAATTCATCTTATTTGTATGCCCATAAATCAACAAACGGTCATGATTTAAAACACGCTTTTACAAGCCTCAGTCCCAGATGACAGCTCCAACAAGCCTGTTATAGTGAACGACAAGTGAATGAGAGGTTTGTAGAATCAAGACTATTTTGAGTTTTTAGTTCATTGTTTGCCTATAGGCGATCCTACGTGCTCTGGGCAATACTGACTCAAATGAACAAAATAAGTTGAAAGCTGTGTTATTTTGACTGAACGAGTCAGTAAAAACAGCTGAACTTCCCATCACTATTGCTATCATACGTACAATAGAAAAACCTTCCTAATACTGAGTTGCACCCCCTTTCGCCTTCAGAACAGCCTCAACTCTTCAGGGCATGGACTCTACAAGGTGTCAAAAGCGTTCCACTGGGATGCAGCCCATGTTGACTCCAATGCTTCCCACAGTTGCATCAAGTTGACAAAGTCCTTTGGGTAGTGGTTCATTGTTGATACACATGGGAAACTGTTGAGTGTGAAAAACCCAGCATTGAAGTTCTTGACACACTCAAACCGGTGCGCCTGGCACCTACTACCATACCCCATTCAAAGGCACTTACATTTATTTTGTTTTGCCCATTCACCCTCTGAATGGCACACATATACATATATTGAAAATCATTCTTTAACCTCTCTCCTCCCCTTTTTTACACTGATTGAATTGGATTTAACAGGTGACATCATTAAGGGCTCATAGCTTTCACCTGGGCTGCATTCCAAACACTTAACAGACAAACCCTCTCCCCTCAGGTTAAGTGGACACTTCTGACGAGTTTACACTTGCAGGGCAAGGGAGGAGGAATTAATTTTAAAATGGACAGGCCTTATCTGGAAATTCGTCACTAGACGATTGTGTTTTCAGCCACCTGTAGCTTGTGGGTGCTTTATATCTGCTACAGTCAATGACTGCATGTCTACTTATATTAACTATATAATTATTCATATACACCTACTGTATGATAGCTAGTGGACTTTTCTTAGCAGTCATCACAAATTGAATTATGGGACATTTCAGGCCCTGAAGTAAACATAATTGTACACTCAACTCGAGGGCTGAGGGGCTTATGTCGCAAACTTCCCTTGCTTGGCTAATAATTTGGACCAACGACATATGGCCGCGGGGATTCCCATAAGGAGAGGGTAAATGGCTGAGGATGTGTCTTTTATGACTTTGAAACGCAGCCCTTGTCAGTCTATGGAAAGAGCAGGTGTTCCTAATGGTTTTGTACACGGTGTATATGTTTTACCAGAAACTTTGTCACATGCACTTATCTAAAGTATTTTTTTACAGACTATCATTGGGTGTACAAAGTAAGTTGACATCAGAACAGTTACACTGGAACGACACTCGGTAACAGTTACACAAATAACTTGTGAACTATAAAGTTCTACCCACAATGGGTAGAATATTTGCTGGGTCCTCTCATACGTCGTTTAATTATCCAAACACGACATGACATTTATTAGCACTTATACTGTCACATGCCCTTCAAAGCCACACACTGTAAAATGTGAATTCCATCGGACTCAGGAGTGAGCCACCAGCAAAAACGTAAACAATGTAGCAAATACGTACCCATGCCTATCAAACCTCCACCATCTATAGGCTACAAGATCTGGCAACTGTCGATTCAACAGAACGTATCAAAAATCCTAATAGGCTACAATATTTACGCATTGCCCTTTTGTCAAACATCAGCAAGGGATAATTGCCGGAATGCACGAGTCCGTTCATCCGCCGTGTGCATCGATTCTGCCTTGGTTATCTATTTGACGACACCGGGATATTAAAGCATAGGCTACTCACCCAGAAGATAGTGGCATATACAATGACGGTAAACTTCAGAAAAACGTAGGAGAACCTCTCGCAATATCTAACATCATTGGACATGTTTGATCCTGAACGATTTACTTCCTGTTTCTCGTCCCCCACACTTTGAACTCTGTGCCTCGTGCTGTCTGACCAGTTATTTGGCTGAATAGATAGACGCCCCAATTAGGACACTGCTAGGAATGAATGGAGCACTTCTGCCACTGTGGCTTCTGATTTTGGTAGGCTTGCTTACTTCATAAGTAAAACATTTTGTGTTTCCTGGTCGTTCCTCTATTTCAGTAAGGCAATCAATTCAGTTTTATTTTGGTTTCACTGTTGGAAGAAATTCAATGCATAAATCAAATGCACATATCCAGGCATAATGAGTTATAGCCTACGTATTTATTTGGACAGTGAAGCTAAAACTTTACATTTATCTCCATACTCCAGCATTTTGGATTTGAGAAAATGTTTTATATGAGGCGACAGTACAGAATGTCACCTTTTTTTTTATTTGAGTGTGTTTTCATACATGTTTTACCATTTACAAATGAAAGCATCCACATATTAAAGCAAGGTACATTCAAAAAGCAATCGTAGGCTACACCATGAACAAATATGTAGATTTTCTGACATTACAGACCAAACATATTTACTGGTAATATTGTTTTTATTAATTTATATGGACATGTAGGGTACACTTTATACAACACCTGGTTTTGATATAGGCCTATACCAATGTTATTCTTGCTCCCTTGTTTTCTTGTTTACCCCATATTTTGAGGACTATACAATCATTGATGTGATTATTTGTAAGATTGTCAAAAGGGTACTCTCAAATGTGGTAGGGTAGGCCATGTCAAATGTAGCAACATTAGATTCTATTATGAATTTTGAAACCAAAACATAAAACTTCATGCACAAAGGTATTGCATTTTTTTTCAATATTATGTCAGCAGAGTTACCTTTCAGAGACAAAAAATGAATTTCACAACGTGGCTAAACAATATCTAACTAATTTTGATTGATTTTAGCCCAGGTACTCTGAAAGATGTCTTTACTGAACCAATGGAACATTTCAACAATTCTAACCGTCTGTTTTGCCTGTCTGCAGATTCATTACAAATATATTTTGATTAATTTGGCTTGCTGGTATTTGTCTCAGGTGGGGAGAGTACCTGGATGGTACCCAGACAGTGGATTTAATATTGTTGATTTTAGACAGTAAGTTGAAAGAAGCTTTCATTAAACCTTTTCTTGCCACATACTGTATGATGTTGTTTTCTTGTGGTAGGCCACTTGAAATAGAATGGCACATATCTGGTATGTTGAGCCTGAATCATTGGGGAGTGGTTGCCAGTGTGTTGGACTCTGAACCTCTCTACATCTCTCTCACTCACCGTGTGTTTCGATGATATGCATGCTATTCAATGAGATATTCCATTGACATCTGGTTAACTCTGACTGCATCATCACCCTAAAGCTGCACCACATCCTTTTTGTATTCAATATCTTAATGAGTAAAAAAAATATAGCTGTATTGTAGACATTGCTCTGCATGCCGATATCATGTTCAGCTTTTGAAAACAACCGGGCCATAGTACTAATCCTCAGACTTTTATATTCCAATATTAATCAATGCTACACTAATGCAATACATCACTAAGTGTCCAATTTGCAATGGACAAGTTGGTACCTCAAGAAATTGACCAAGTGGCATCAATAGTGCAATATTAGCCCATGGGTGTGTTGATATTTGGTCACATGGCCTCATTGTAGTTAAACCTCTTGACCCCTTGACCCCTATCAGCTATATGGAGCCATTTGCCTGAAAGAGCCCTGATGCAATTTCTCCATCCTCTATATAAAACACTTAAGCAATAAGGCCCGAGGAAGTGTGGTATATGACCAATATAAATGATTAACTGGGTCATTTGAGCCCTGAATACTGATTGGCTGACAGCCGTGGTATACTGTATCAGACCATACACCATGGGTATGACAAAACATGTATTTTTACTGCTCCAATTACATTGGTAGCCACTTTATGATAGCAATAAGGCACCTCGGGGGGGTTTGTGGTATATTGCCAACTTACCACGGCTAAGGGCAATTCTTATGCATGACGCAACTCCCTTAGCCGTGGTATATTGGCCATATACCACACCCCCTCGGGCCTTATTGATTAACTAACTCACTAACTCATATCCAGGGTTGTCACAGGAAGGATAAGAAGATCATCAAGGATGTCAGCCACCTGAGCCATGGCCTGTTCACCCACCTAGAAAGCGGAGACAGTACAGGTGCATCAAAGATGGGACCATAAGACTGAGAAACAACTTCCATCTCCAGCCCATCAGACTGTTAAACAATCATCATTACACTGCCCTGGTCACTTTTAATAATGTTTGCATACTGTTTCACCCACTTTATATGTATATTCTGTATTCTAGTCATGGCTCATCCTATATAATACAGAATTGTTTAAAAATAAAAAAATAAAATTTTATCGCTAGGTATTGCAGCACTGTTGGAGATAGCAACACAAGCATTTCACTGCACCTGTGACATCATCTGCAAATCTATGTAGAGACCAATAAACTTTGATTTGTAAATGTAATCTGTTAGTTACTAGTTGCCTATCCAAAATTGTAATAAGTAAGGAAACTTTGGATTACCCAAACTCAGTAAGGTAACCTGATTAATTTCACTTACTTTTGGATGACTATCCCCTTAAGAGGCATTATTTGTATTTATTTAACCTCTATTTAACTAGACAAGTCAGTTAAGAACAAATTCTTATTTACAATGATGGCCTACCCTGGCCAAACGATGCTGGGCCAATTGTGTGCTGCGCTATGGGACACTCAATCACGGCCGGTTGTGATACAGCCTGCAATTGAACTGGGGTCTGTAGTGACACCTCAAGCACTCTTAGACCGCTGAACCACTCGGGACCCCAGAAGAAGACACAAAGGAGTGTGGTCCGACTCACTCTGGTGGAACAAACTTAAACTTGTGCCTTTTTTTAAAGGTGCATTGAATGTCATTGAGAAAACAGAAAGGTGTCATTAATGTGTTTTTTTTTTTTTCAGCAAACATCCTTTCTGAATTTAAAGTAATCCAAGAATGAATCATCTAGTTTTTCTAAACTATTAGTAATCTGTTTACAATGTTTTTTTCTGGTAATGTAGTAGATTAGTTACCGTTTTTTGTAATCATGTAATCTGTTCCAAACCTGCTCCTTTTTGTGTGCCTGCTTTGCTTCATTGTGTTCTGCAGGTTTCTGGAAGTCTGCTCCATGTGGCTATGTTTGCTATTTGTTATTGACACCACTTATAAAATCAGATGTTATTGTTGAAAGTGCGCACCTGTACTTTCACAGCTGTTATATCATCCTGAACTCTCAAACCCTACACTTCAGTAGGCTCTTGCGCACATTCCAAAACCGTAGCTCTCCAACCACTGCTGGCAGCTCAGTTTTACGCACGCGCCACTGGCAAGGCTCCAGAGGTTGGATGGAGCCCACTTCAGCAGGGGCTACCGTTACTAAGAAGATAGCTGGAGAGGGTCCTCTGATTTAACAAAATCTTAATGTTTCTGAAATGGATAGTTTTTGTTCAAGGAGAGGACAATGTGCTCGAGGATGACATCTGAACTAATTATTAATTGTCCAATGCTGTTTCCAAAATTATTTTGTGGAATTTGAGGTAGAGATGGATACAACTTCGAAGCCGCTCAACCTCTCAACGACCATATATTTTCAGGATTATGGAAACGAGACGACCATCAATCGTTTTGAACAGCCGGATTGGCAAGTGGCACTGTGGGCAATTGCTTATTCACTGATAGTGATTGTGTCTGTCACAGGAAATGTCACTGTAATTTGGATAATTTTGGCGCACAAAAGAATGAGGACAGTGACTAACTATTTTATAGTAAATCTTGCATTCTCGGACGTTTCGATGGCTACTTTTAACACTGTCTTCAATTTTGTTTATGCGATACACAACGACTGGTACTTCGGGTTGGGATACTGTAGGTTTCAGAACTTCTATCCCATCACAGCCATGTTTTCAAGCATTTATTCTATGGCAGCTATAGCGGTTGACAGGTAAGAACATACAACGAGCCTTCTTCCTATTATGTGATATAGCCTGCATACTCTAGTCTGTAGAGAACACACAATTGTTCAGGGACATCAAAAGTAAAAATGTCCACTCAAACCATGGGGAATTTATTTAAATTAGGCACATTCCAAAGACATAATCATATCAACCTCTACAATGGCTGCATCAGTCAGATACATGTGTAATGACGCTACTTGTCATTGAAGTAGACAATAATCCAGTAATCATCACATACAAATTAGCGTATTATATTTCTGAGTTATATTCAAATGTATTTTTAAATATAGCTTACTGGGCACTGTAGATCCTAAGGGTGCAATACATTGTAATTCTTATTATTGAATTTGCTTACAACATATTTTCCCATGTATCCCTTCAAAAGGTTTTATTAGTCCTGTCTGGGTGTGTGACACTGTGAAGTCTGTCTGTCTTTGTGCGGGTAAAGAGCGCGCTAGCCTTCCTAAATCCACCTATTCTGTTGATCTAAGGGCAATTCATATATTATTCTGTATATCCCTATGGAGCTATAGAACAGAGCCCTTAAACAGTAGGCTATCTGTAAAGCTGAAGCGTTACGGGTTCCGCGATAGTAATGTAAAGGTAATTTATGATTGAGCCAACATATGCAGCGTTTACAGTGAATGCAGTCTCCGCTAAAGCGGGAGCATTGCCTTTTCAATTTCATTCACGCTGTAAAACTGAACTTCTGCGATGCTGATTTAATAGTCCTAGTTACATTCCCATTTTATCTCAACCTTTCTACATCTCTCTCTCACCGTGTGTGTTTCGATGATATGCATGCTATTCAATGAGATATTCCATTAACAGCTGGATAACTCTGACTGCATCATCACCCTGAAAGCTGCACCACATCATTTTGTATTCAATTCGATAGATCTTAATGAGTTTTAAACAATCCACTGTATTGTAGACATTGCTGTTTTCAAAGCTCTGATGAACAAAAGTTACTCATATTACAGAATGATTATTGGCAAAGTGCGCTACCATTCACTTGTCATGACCGTGTGAGGTTTTCAGAACATTTCAGTCTTCAGCACTCTAAGCAGCCTATGACATGTACTGTTATACATCTCTGTCTGTATCTGATTTTTGCTTGTTTCTCTTCCACAGATACATGGCCATAATTTACCCTTTGAAACCAAGGCTGTCCTCCACATCCACCAAGATTGTGATTGGTCTCATCTGGGCGGTGGCATTCTCCCTGGCTTTCCCCCAGTGCTACTACTCTGTCACCCAGCATTATCCACCACGGACCATCTGCATGGTCAACTGGCCTGATGACTATGGTGGGAAACACCATCTCACGTGAGACACCCACAATACCTTTTCCAGTAATGTGTGTCTGTCTAGACGTTGTTGCTATAATGCCAACATAGATCAAAGTGTCTTCTTTTTTTCATGGTTAGAAATGGATGTTATGTCATGTTCGAAGCCCAAGTGCACATTATCAAATAATTCTGTCTGGAATACTTGAGACTGAACAATATCCTACTGTCTCACAGATACCAGATAGCTATGATCATACTGATCTACCTGCTCCCCCTGCTGGTGATGTTGATCACCTACAGCCTTATTGGCCAGACACTGTGGGGCAGTGAGATACCAGGGGAGGCCTCAGATCACTACCAGAATCAGATCCAGGCCAAACGCAAGGTCAGCTATGTCATATTGATGAAAAGCCTTGACTGAACAGTTTATAAGAACCTGCTTTTTTATGTGTATCTCTATTTACTGAAAGCATTGTGTCCAGTATTCCACCAGTATGGCCATTGCAAATACATACCAAAAACAAACTCTTCATATGCTTGAGCTGCACTAAAGCAAGCGCTTAGACCCAGGTCTGGTGCATATAGTTGCCATGGCATCAGATGCTTGGCTGTCTCAGTGAGTTGTGATGTTTTGTGCTCCATGTAGGTGGTGAAGATGATGATAGTGGTGGTGATGACCTTTGCCCTGTGCTGGCTGCCCTACCACATCTACTTCATCCTGGGCAGCTTCAACAAGGAAATCTACATGCAGACGTACATCCAGCAGGTATACCTGGCCATCTTCTGGCTGGCCATGAGCTCCACCATATACAACCCCATCATCTACTGCTGCCTCAACCAAAGGTAAAGCCAGAGGGACATCACTAAACTCATATTGTGGCAGTTGCATGATATTATTGATTCAACAACCTACAATCCACCTTTTTAGGTTGAATTTTATTAATGAAGCAATAAAGCAATAGTTAATTTAGGAATGTTTATCAACTTTAGCTGGCTAACTTGGTGAACCAGCTGATATTCCCTTTGGCATCTCTTTTTCTAGATTCCGCTCGGGGTTCCGTCATGCTTTCAGCTGGTTGCCCTTCATAAAGGTGTCGGAGGAGGACAAGATGGAATTGCAGCACACACAGACCTTCAGGATGACACGCAGCTATCGCACTGAGAACACCAAGGGCAATGTGGTTCGCCACAACTCCACCCAACATGATGACCACACCACAGTCAAGCTCATGAAATGCTAAGGACACGAGGACATGCTCATGCTCATGATGACAGTTGCTAGGAGAGGTCAAGTGAAACAAATCATGTTATGATTGTGTACAGTCACTCAGTCACACCAAATACCTCACAGATGACTGTTAATCCAGGAGGAGAATGGGTTCCAGGAGAATGGGAAGGAGATCTCCCATGGCATTAGCACCAGGCCTTATATGTTGCTGTGTTTAAGTAGTGATTTTATTTGTGTTTTAGCATAATATTGGTATATGTTGTGTGTTACCTGGCTTTGTAGACCAGATTGTGAAACATGCAAGTGAACCCACTTGTAAATATTTGCTGAAATATAAAGTAACTGATAAGAGACTGATAAATTAACACACTTTATTAATAGTACACAAATTCTATTACACAAATGAATAATGGGGTAACATCTGCCACAATATAATTTGAGGAATGGACTGTGATATTTAAACTATACAGATTATTTTTCATCACACCTCTGAAATATGTAACCACTGTAGTCCTAGATGGTATTGGGGAAATGAAAGTTCTCCAGTAGAATATATTGCAATCTTTTCTACAGCAATAGAACTGTTACCAAAATCCATACACAACAGAACTTGACTTGTAAGAGGCAACCTTTTAATAGTTTTGTGGCAAGGGGATTGAAAGAGTTACAGTACCATTCAAAAGTTGACACACCTCATTCAAGGGTTTTCCTTTATTTTTACTATTTTCTCCATTGTAGAATAATAGTGAAGACATCAAAACTATGAAATAACACACATGGAATCATGTAGTAACCAAAAAAGTGGTAAAAGATATATTTGAGATTCTTCAAAGTAGCCACCCTTTGCCTTGATGACAGCTTTGAACGCTCTTGGCATTCTCTCAACCCTAGAATGAGTAGGTGTGTCCACACTTTTCACTGGTACTGTATATGGGATAGCTGTAGTGTCCCATAGAGCCCATGTTTGCAGCTATGGTGTAAAATGTTGAAAATAATCTTTAGCAAGTGTTTGTCAGTGCAAGATGGTACAATTAAAATAGTATTGGAGTACAGTAGCCGTGTACATTATTCAATGGTTCTCTGAAATCAGAAAAAAGACTATCAACACATTGTTTAGAACACAAACAGTCAAAAACAAAGCATGTGAATTTAAAAAGGATAATGTAATATGTGGTAACTGTTGCCTTTGTTAAATATCACAGTGTGTATTGAATTTTTGTTCTGTGCCCTAGACTACTCTTTTTTTTTCATGTGACTTGTGATGTGGTCAAAAAATGTAATTGTCAAAGTTATATCTCACAAAATTTTTTGCTACCTATGGTGTCACATGATGTTGGTCATGCTTATTGTAATATTGTTGTATTTTGTAAAGTTGATATTGATATAGTGTAGCATAGAAAAGTCACTCCTGAGGAATTGATACATTTAAAGTATTGTAAAATGTTACGCTGTGCATTATTGTAATGTGCTGGCTACTTTGGAAATGAATTACGGCTATGTTGATAACAGTGTAGACAACTCAGGTCGGATGACTTTCCACCTCAAGATAATGCCAGTGTATTTCATAAATTACTTTATGAGGGCAAGTTCCTGTTAAAGTTATTTCTTCATAAAACATTGTGTTCATGTGCAGAATGTTATTTTAACATCACCATAACTGAAATGAAAAACATATGTAGCTTTGCATGACTGTGCAGACATATAGTATTGTAGGTGAAATGATTTCACAAAATAACTTACAATCTTGTTGCTGATATAGCATCTTTGTCCAGGGGCTTAACTGTTTGATTTATACTGTATTATTAATGTACTATACTATCACTGGAACATTTCATGAACAAAACCTCAGAATGGAAGTGGACCTTTATTTACAATAGGTCTTTATCTGATGACTAACAGCTTTATATTTGGTTGCACATCAAAATAAATGTAATTGAATCCCAATGCATCCTTTTGACCAGTTTTGTGCATCTCTGATTGTACAAAATAATTGTATTCTAGATTTCTGACACTAAATAAGGTAAGCATTTATTATATAACCTTATAGCTATTTTCTTTCTTACAGTAAGGTTTGAACATTCAACTGCAGTATACAAACATATGCTCACACACATCTTGCTCCATTCATTCTGTTATGTCTTCTTTTGTACATTGTGCACTGCTGGAATTCAAGTCATTATCTTATTCACAAAAGCCAGTTTTATTGATACCGTTGCTTTAGATATCTGATTTTCAGCAGGATCTGATTGAATCTGGCCCTTAACATGACTCAACCTAAGAGGTTTCACAACGACTGCCAAAGCAATGCATTGAGGAAGCATCCTACAGCGTGGCTGCATTTACTTTGAATGAGCTTGTGAGCAGCCTGCCCTTGAGCAATGAAAACATACTCAAAGGTCAAGGAACAATGGTTCATTCATAACAACCCTAGAAATTCTATCAAGCAAATACAAAAAAGGTTGACATTTGATATCTTTGAAACACTTAAAGAAGAATGCCAAGTTAAAAATTAAAACCACATTTCACAAGATAACTTCTTAACCTTGCAATGATTCTCTCTTACAACTCATTATGTCAAAACATCCACCCAATACAAAAATGAAATAAATAACATTTACATTTATATACCTGAGCAAGGTATACAACATTCAAAGCAGAAATATTTCCTATTATACATATACCCAAATGCCTAAAGCAGTGTTATAACATCAGAAATAAGATGAAATCAAACAAAGAGCCCTGTTCCTTGCATACGGAATAGCAGATCAACACAAAGACCAAATAGCTGGTAATAGCAGGTGAAGAAGTGAAATTGTTTAAAGCATGTACATGTTCTGTCATTGGTGCCCTTGAGATCTGCCCACCACAGGCGAACAATGGGTGGTTTCTGAAGCAGAGTGGTTAAGTGGAAAATACTGTAAGTGTCATTGCTAGAGTGGTATGCTACTATAAGGAGAGAAAGAAGAGGAGGAGGAAGAGGAGTGGAGAGGGGGGTAAGCCAAACAGACTCAGCTCTTCTGCTCCTCCTGCTCACGCATGCGACAGCCCACAGCGGTGATGAGGGCTGCACCCTTGCCGCTCCCGTCCTCAGAGAGAAGGAAGTTGACGTTGCACTTAGGGGCCAACTCTTTCACTGTCTGGTGCATGATCCCTGAGAAGCTGTGAAGGGATAGAAAAAGACATGGATAGTCTCACTTACACACTTGACTTTGTTCATGCTATTGTTACACTGAAAATGTAAATCAATGAAGCCATTCAGATGTAGGACCTGATCAAAGAGAATACAGAATAGAAGGAAGATATTTTATAACTGCAATAAACTACACAACCATTGCTGGCACATACTCAACATTCATCATAACGTCATTGTCAACTTGAAACACACAGTTAATGAGTATGATACATGTCATTTCAACCAATTGCAATCACATCATTACTACTCACTGTGGATGCAGCTTGTAGAGTGTTCCGTCCACCCCAACGGTGATGTCCATTTGGTTCAGCCCACGGTTCTCTCGGATTTTGTCGACAACGGCAGCCATTCCGGCTCCACAGAGCTGAGCCGCCCGGTGAGACACTGTACCACACACCTCCTTGACGATGATACTGTCATCACATGTGCTGTCCAGACCCAGCTGCTGCAGGATGGACCTCACCTGCAGTAGCGCCAACCGGTCACTGAGGGTAAGAGGACATATTGTTGAGACCATTGCACAACAAAAGGCAGTTATGATGACTCAGTCAGTCACCATTTCAATCGCAGATCCAAAATGTCTACCAACCTTTCAATCTGGGAGAGGAACTTAGTTTCGAAAATGCCTCTGGTCTTCAGAGTCTCTGATATCTGCCCTCTGAAGAGAAAGCCACGCTTCGTCAAGTCGATCAGGATGTTTCGCACAATCTCCCCGAGATACATACCGCTGCACATCTTCTCATACCTGAGATGAAAAAGAACCACGATCATTTAGGTATTTATAGATCTCTAATAACAAGACTATTCAAAATCAAATATCAACAAAAGTTAGCTGAAGTGAAGTAATTTCGATGGGGAGAGAGAGCAGCCCAATCACCTCTGTTTTCCAGGGTTGAGTGAAAAGTCATCCACAGCTCTGTCATATTCTGTCCTGATATCATCCAGGCACCCATTGTCCCCGAAGGCGCCCCACTCCATGTTGACACACATCCTCCCCACATCCCCCTCCACCATCTCAATGTTCCTCATCTCCTCCATGTAACAGGCGTTGCTGCCAGTTCCTGAAACCAGAAACCATACCATATTCAGCAATCATACCTTTGACAGGTATCAAACAATAATAATAATATTATGTAGTTGTCTAGATCAGTGGTTCTCAAAGTGGGGTCCACGGAGGTACTGCAGGCCAAATCTCAAATTCAAAAAAATTAAATATATATATATTTTTTACATTCATATTTTTACATTAATATTACATGAACAACAGATTGTTGTTTCACCGTCATTGTAAAGCCCTAGTTATTTTGTTGCTCTGACAAAGTCATTTCTGAAGATTATTTATTTCATGTGATTAGTAATTAATTTACGTCTATCCCTCATTTTAAGGTCAACCCTATTATGTGAATTGAACTTTCATTTAAATATGGTGAAACTATTCCTTTAAAAAAAAAAATGGGAAAGAAACATTGAACATCTAATAGTCGAATCATAGAGAAAAAGCAGGTGAGTTAGTTCTACTCATTTTTGGCCATTTTCTGGTGTTTTGTGGAAAAAACCTGAGCGGGTTTAGCATAACAAGTCAACCCTGTTACTCAAAAAATGATGAAGAACTATAGGCTACAAGAGTTCACTGCGGAGGCCCATCGGAGACTTGACCACTTTGGCCAATCAGAACATTAAAAAAAAATCAAATTCACCATTTGCCATGATGTTCATAACATTTTACTGACCTCCTCTTGTGAAGTGGAACCCAGAACAATGTGATTGACCACTTAGTGTTGCGGAGAACACCCAAACCAGAGTGGCCACCGCAAAGCCCAGGGAGCCTGACCATCTCTGGAAGTTGCTGTAACCCTGCTTGGGATATTTAACCTATATTTTGAGTATTGTTTGAGATGGAGGGCCCGTTCTAGTTTGGTATGTCAGGGTGTGCAATTGGAAATGTGAATGGGGCCAAGTTGGAGGTAATAATTAATTAGGTGTAGTTTATTAAGATGCATGAATACACCACATCAAAAGCTACACGGATGACCAACCTGCGATCAGGCCGACCTCACAGGTAGGCTCTTCATATGCACATGTCATCATGGTCCCCACTGTGTCATTAACTACTGCCACCACGTCCAAGTCAAACTCCTGGAGAAACGACCAACAGAAACACATGTACGGGATGTCTCTGGGAAGCAATGCTTACGGAAATGAGAACTTCCTTTTTATAGCAATACCACTTAAAAATATTGTATCACAACCTTCTATATCATGACAAAAACTAACAAAAAGAGCAGCATAAAGTTACTTTCGGTTGTCAATAGATGCCCATAAGATATTAGCTTTTATATTTTGTGTAATCCTGTAGAACAGCCACTAATACCAAGTTTTTCTGCTCTGGACCCATGGTCAGGAAAAACTTTGGGCCCTGGTTATAGTATCATGCCATCTCTTCACTTACCTCTCTCCTTTTTATCCCCTCTCTGAGAAGCCCGACAACATCCTCCCCTTCACAGTCAGTGGCTTTGAAGCCTTTGGTCCAGGTTACCAGGATGCCCTGAACAAAGACAGAAAGATGTTCTATTAGTGACGTACCCACACACGCACACACTGACGCACACACTTACGCACACACACACATATAATGGAATGGATGCCGATAGAATTATTGGTAATGTAGTCATTCAACAGTTTCTAAATTGGCCTACAACGGCATACATCCTAATTATGCATTGTGACAGTATGGTATATCAGGAATAATAACTCTCCAAAACACACACTTAAAAAAAATAAAAAAATTGAAATACAAAACACAGCAGAATATGAAGTGGCGGTAGCCAGCGGCATGTAACAGGACGACAAGCTTTTTATGAGCCTAAAAGGAAGCGCAGAATTGAAGATGGAGATCCCAGCTCAGTTTTGCGGCTGTATTTTAATATAGATATATAGACTATATAATATAGATGTAATGAGCAGTATGTCTGAGATGAAAAAGTTGATAGATGGCTGATTACTGTAAAAGAAGCAGTCAGCTCACCACATCCAAGCTGGTCTGTCTGCAGGGGAAGGAGAAGGTGAAACCCAGAGGCAGGCGAGTGTTCTTCATACCCATGTAGTCCAGGAAGTCAGATATGCACTGGACAATGTGGTCAAACAGCTGTGGGAAATGGAGGGTATTTTTCAACAAGCACAAGCACATTTGCTTAAGTTACACAGGTCACAAGGTTGGCTCTTAGAATATGCTTAACGTATGTCCTGTTGTATCTATAATAGGAGCTATTGCATTTACAGTAACTTCCTTTTCAAATGTGTGAGACAACTGACATTGTTTTGGTACAGAATGAGATATATGTCCATACTCACAGGAAACTCCCAAACTCACTCACCTCCTCTCCAGTCCCCTGCATCACCTCCATAGGAATAGCATAAATTTTGTTATGCATCTCTACTGTTCGCCGCTTGCCACTGCGAATCTTCACCAACAGCACTCTAAAGTTTGTCCCTCCTAAATCCAAAGCCAAGAAATCACCATTTTCTGGAAAACACAACAAAATAACAATACTGTCTTTAGTAAAAAGAGATAATAATGGTTTGATTTTCCATATATTTGTTTATGAGACATAATAACACATTATAAAGGGTTCCTAAATGCTTATGAAAAGTTTTACAACGCATTGTACTTGTTGCCACTGTCATAGCCATTTGAAATTAGTGACAAACAGTGTGTCGAGTTGAATTTCTCATTGATATTGGATGTTTTGACTTGCATGAAGATGTGGGAGTGCTGTGAAGTAATTGTGTTAGACTTAGAAATACTTTGACTTTAATCAGGGCACTGCAAGAAGTGCTAAGCCAAAAAAATACACAATATCATATGTTTACATGGAAGCCTGGATCATACAGTAGCGTGTTAAAGCATTAACGAGTGATAAGGAGCTTTTAAGTTGTTGATATGGTTATATACAGCAGGGGGAGCAGAAGAGGGGTAAATTCCCATTTATGTCAAATGGAATTAATGGGATGAATCTCTAAATGTTTTGTCACAGAGCTAAACCACTCTGGTCAACTGGTAGAATCACAGCCTGGCAAACTAGTTTAAATCCAAGTTGAACTTCTCTCACCTGATCCATCTGGTGTGCTGAGTACATATGTGGGCCACATCTTGACGGTGGCGCTGTCATGGGTCTTTTCCCCCAGGCCATTCTGGATCTCCGTCCTCATCCTCTTCTTCACCTCCAGCAGCTGGTCACTGGTCAGTCTGAACTCAGCCAGGGTCTCTGTGATCTGACGACGCTGGTCAGCCAGCCGGTAGGCCACGGCGGTCACCATGGCAGCGCCCTTGGAGCTCCCACTCTCTGAAAGCAGGAAGCGGACATCTGACTCAGGAACTAGGCGGCGGACTGTTTTGTGGAGACGCCGGGCATATCTGAGGAGATGGGGAGGGTGATTCTCAGTCAGACAAAAATCCTGACCTTGGATTCTCACGTGTAACTCAACCTTTTATGTATCTCAACACAACAGGCTCTTGGCCCTAGTAGCTAAAATATAACTTTGACATTGTATTCTGTATCAATGTCTCTTTTTCAAAGTCCATTGTAGTACTCCCTAAGCCATTTGACAGAACTGCATAGCTTCAACGCAAGATACACAATTAAGATGCACAATAAGAGCTGGTTACAGTCTACCTTGTACCCAGGGGGTCCTCTACTGGTATAGGCTACTCACTGCGGGTGCATCTTGTAGAGAGAGCCGTCGATGCCCACAGTGGTGCGTAGGCGAGGGTTCCCTTTGTTGTCCTTTAGCCTGGAGAGGATGCCGCCCAGAGTGGCAGCGATGAGGTTGGCTGATCTGTGGGAGACTATGGTGCATACGTGCTGCACAGCAATGCAGTCATCTGCGGATGGTTCCACGCCCAGCCGACCTAGGATATCCTTGGCTTTAGTGAGGCCTTCTTTACTCCTGGACAGTGACAGGTTCGGAGAAGAGATGAGCTCAGTGGTGGCAAATAACATTACAAAGGTGTACAGTAATGGTGTGCAGTCCCAAAGCAGTGCTCAGTTTACAAATGGCTACATGACACAATCAGAAAACTGATTGACACCTACTTTTCAATGGAAGAAACGTGTTTAGTTTCAAATTTCCCTTTGGTAAGAAGTTCAGGCGTTATCCGACCCTCAAACAAAAATCCCTCTTTGGCCATCTTGACCAGGATGAGTCGCACAAGTTCGCCCATGTACATCCCACTGACCATCTTCTCAAACCTGGAGAGAAAAAGATACAATACGTTGCTAAACACTGAGGGAAAAGGTGACATGTAAGATGACTACTACTATCAATGCACTTAACTGATTATTACATGTCTTAAAGAAATTTGGGAAGGTCTGATTTATAGTGTATTAATATGTGGGACATACAGCTGTTTCCCTGGGTTTAGAGAGCCCCTGTCAATTTCTCTGTCGAACTCTGTGCGAATGTCCTCCAGCATTCCATCGTCCCCAAAGGCTCCCCACTCTGTGTTGATACACATTCTGCCCTCGTCTCCCTCCACCAGGTCAATGTGCCTTAGCTCCTCCATGTAACAAGCATTAGTACCTGTGCCTGAGGAGACACCAACAAAAAACTTGTGAGTAATGCAAAAGTAAAAGTGTACCCAATGAGCTTCAGCTCGGCTTGAACAAAAATAGGTTAAAAGGGTGCAGGGGCACATTGAAACCAAACACAGCACTATCTGTTCTGACAAAATGATTGAACATTTTGGAATAAATATAATTAAACACCCACACCGGTAGAAATCCACTTTTTCAAGCTGAAAAACAATGTCCAGAGCTTACCCATGATGGTGCATAACGATGTAAGTCAATAAGTCATAGTTTTAGTCAAATTGGCTTGAAGTGACAAATCCGAACTGCCCACTTTGTGCAAATCCGTGTGAATGTGGTGTCATTTCCTATGATATGACATAACAATTATTTTCAGCCTACGTTTAGTTTCAGGGTTGGTTTTTATTCGAATATTACCACCCACCAGCATGGCATTGTTAATTAATCAGAAACAGCAGAAAAGTTATTCCTCTTTGTGACTGACATGAGCCACACAGTCTTGTCTCCACTTTGCCACCTGAGCCATGGAGAAACAATTTAAGGGTGCATGTAATTTGTTAGTTACATGAAATGTGTTAGTTACATGTAATTTGCAGCGTGCATGATCTTGAGCAAAGTCATTGTAGCCTATCATTTCACTTCCCATGTGAGAACCATGAGCAAGGGCTGACTTGGCTTTGCTGTATCGCAGCCAAAGCCTGTCAGCAGCCTACCTACGAAAAGTTGCACCATGTCCATTACAATGTAGAAAAACGCATATCAGCTATTTTTCTATAGTTATGGATATTATCTGAGCTTCATCTTATTTTTCGAACTATTTCTATGGTGGATTTGCGGCCGCAATTTATGGAAGATGTCAAAACTTTTAGATGGCGAAGTCAAAGATAGACCAGTGGTTTCATCTGTGGCGAAGTTTTCCCTAAATCAATGCTTATGACAAATCCAACTCCAGAACTAGCCATCGATCGAGCTGGCTAATCTTTTGAATACAGTGTAGTTAAAAAAACAGCAACACCAGACAACATTAGCCTGCTAGATATGGTTAGCAAGCTAGGTGCCCTATTTGTTGATGTTTAACTCCACGTGGAAATTCCTACACCCAATTCGTGAATATGTGTAAGTAGCCTTTATCATTCTTCAGAGGTGGAACCTAAACGTGCATTTTCTCTCTAAGACAGGACATTACATTGAAATAGTGGCACCAACTTCTTCTGGGGGAGGGTGGGGGGGATGTCCTTTAATGGTCTGGTGGGAGGTAAATGGATTTTATACCTATGATGATACCAACTTCACAACGCTGGTCATCAAAGCCACAGGTCATCATGGTTCCAACTGTGTCATTGACCACTGCCATGATGTCTGCGTCATAGTCCTGAAAAGCACAGGGTTACAATTATACAACCATGGTGCAACAGATTTGCTTATGACTGAACTTCCCATTGGGCACAGACATCAGTTCAACATCTAGTTTTGATTTACATTTGGTTGAGTTGTCAACTAACGTGAAATCAACCAACAATTTCACCCTATCATTGGATTTAGGTTAAAAGTTGAGTGAAATAAAAATGACCTTACGTAGATTACTTTTTACAAATCCAATCAGTTATCCACGTTCATGCAACATCATCATATTGAATGTCTTGGTTAAAATGATGTGGAAACAATGTTGATTCAAGTAGTTTTGCCCAGTGGGTTCATTGTCATTGCATTAGGCAAGCGTGCTTAAAAACATCAAACCTACCCCACGTTTTTTGATGGCCTTGTTCAGAAGAGTCACAACGTCCATTCCCTCAACTCCACTGGCTTTAAAGCGTTTTGTCCAAGTGAGCAAATAACTCTACAAAAGACAAACAGGCAGCTAGACTAAAGATCACTGATAGTATGATATGATCTGTCTTCAAAACTGAAGCTAATACAACCGCCCGTGACGGGAGTCCCATAGGACGGCACACAATTGGCACAGCGTCGTCCGGGTTAGGGAAGGGTTTGGCCGGGGGGCTTTACTTGGCTCATCGTGCCCTAGCGACTCCTTGTGGAGGGCCGGGTGCTTGCAGGCTGATACCGGTCACCAGTTGAATGGTGTTTCCTCCGACACATTGGTGCGGCTGGCTTCCGGGTTAAGCTGGTGGGTGTTAAGGAGCGAGCTTGGGCAGGTCATGTTCGGGAGGACGCATGACTCACCCTTCGCCTCTCCCGAGCCCGTTGGGAGTTGCAGCGATGAGACAAGATCGAAATTGGGGAGAAAAAGGGGGGTAAAATAAAAAAACAAAGCTAATAACTGAAGCTCAGGTGTACAGTACTATTGGCTTGTTCATTCTCTCACCTCATTCAGTTTGGTTTGTGCACAGGGGAAGGAGAAGGTGAAGCCGACAGAAAGCTTCTTATCCTTGATATTCTGCTTCTCCATGAAGTCACCCAGGCACTCTGCAACATGGTCAAACAGCTGCAAGGGAAAGGAAAATAATTAAGTTAGGGATGGTTATCTCGAAAGCAATCTGTGCACAAGGAGAGACTGTAATGCACATTTCTGATTTATTTCCCTGGCCACTAGACTCTTAGACATTTATATACAGTAAGAGTTTGAAAGGTATCCCGTACCCGAGCGCCACTGCCATGGATGATGTCCTCTGGAGTGTCATAGATCTGGCTCTCCATCTGAACTGTCTGCTTCTTCTCATGGGACACCTTCACTCGCAGGATGCGGAAGGCCGAGCCTCCCAGATCCAGAGCAATGAAGTCCCCCTTCTCTGTAACAAGCATAACAAATATGCATGTGCTCACAGCAAGCAAATATGTGAACTGTGAACAGAGGCATCATGTCCACTGAAACAGAAGGGGAACCTACTGATCAAGGTACGTGCGTTACAGTACTACAGGCGACAGTGAGTATGTTCACATGCACAGTAATAATTTGATATTAAACAGATTATGCAATAGTCATGTAAACATCGCTGCCAAAGGTGCTTCAACAAAGTACTGAGTAAAGGGTCTGAATACTTATGTAAATGTGATATCAGTTTTTTTATTTTTCATAAATCAGCAACACATTTTTTTCCTGGTTTTGCTTTGTCATTATGGGATATTGTATGTAGAATGATGAGGGGAAAGACCAATTTAATCAATTTTAGAATAAAGCTGTAATGTAACAAAATGTGAAAAAAGTCAAGGGGTCTGAATACCTTCCGAAGGCACTGTATGTCCGAACTCAGAATGAAATGTGCTTCCCAAAAATAACATGGTTGCTGTGGTAAAACGTTTATTTTGATTGCCGATTTACCATCAGGCATGTGAGAATGCTGTTCATTGACTACAGCTCAGCTTTCAACACCATTTTCCCCTCCAAGCTCGTCACCAAGCTTAGGACTCTGGGTCTGAACATCTCCCTCTGCAATTGGATCCTGGTGGTGAGAGTTGGCACCATCACCTCTGCCATGCTGACCCTTAACACAGGGTCCCCACAGGGGTGTGTGCTTAGTCCCCTCCTGTACGCCCTGTTCACCCACGACTGTGTGGCCACGCATGACTCCAACACCATCATCAAGTTTGCTGATGACATGACAGTGGTAGGTATAATCACCGGTGATGATGAGTCAGCCTACAGGGAGGAGGTCAGTGTGGTAGTGTAGTAGCAGTGTGGTGCCTCAACGTCAGTAAGACGAAGGAGCTGATCACCCTTGAGTGTTGGACCGAGTAACCTAACCTTTACACAAATGCAGAGTACTATATATAGCTGACACTAACAATGCTCAGTTATGGTTGGTTCAACCCCCCTCATGCAGATTGGGGCATCATAAGCCACTCTGGGTTCATCCTGTCATTATCTGCACGTGGGTTGTTGTCTTAACCCCACCCTGGCTTAGTTTCCCAGATGCAAGGATGATTTTAAGACAATGAAGGATTGTTCTACTCCTAAGCTATCTCTAGTAAAACACATTCTTGTCTCTGTAATGCAGTCTTTAACCCATTTGTCAGCTCAAGCCATCTCCAGTGACCATACGCCCTGATTAGCTGCAGGGAACTAGAGTGGAGCCCATGAAAACAAAGACACTAACAGGACAGAAATATCCTCCTATTTGTTAAGTATTAATTGCTAACTATTAATATCAAACAAATCAGGTAAATATGTAATTTTTCTATCACATTCCCCCTTTTTGAGAATTCTCTCAACTTAAAAGTAAAATTACAAGGTTTAAAAAGACATGTATTCCATTTAGTGCCTAATGAACATAACCCAGAACAAGCATCATGATCCCACTATGTATAAGTGTAACAAGCGTCATTGTAGGTAGACCAAAATGCAGCGGGTATATTGATCATACTCTTTTTATTAGAAGGAAAAAAACACTTACAAAACAAACGACGAAAACAGTCCTGTAAGGTGCTCAGACTAAACAGGAAACAATCACCCACAAAACACAAGAGAAAACTAACCCAACTAAATATGGCCTCCAATTAGAGAACGACAACCAGCTGCCTCTAATTGGAGGTCCTACCAAAACCAACATAGACATAGAAAAGCTAGATAGAAACATAGAAAAACTAGAACATAACCCAAAAACCCAGAAACACACAAACCAAACACCCCCTGCCACGCCCTGACCAAACTACAATAACAAATAACCCCTTTTACTGGTCAGGACGTGACAGTACCCCCCCCCCAAACACAAAACACAAAAACCTCACAAAAATAACCCCAAACTTAAAGGGAGGGAAGGGAGGGTGGCCACCGTCAACTACGGCTCCCGTGCTACACCTCCCCTAATCCTCCCACTACGGAGGTGGCTCTGGCTCTGGGCTTAGTCCCCATTGTAACCTGCCCACCCCCGTTGAAGGCTCATGGCTGTAGACCACTGCTGAAGGCTCTGGGCTAAGGTGCGTCGCTGGAGATCTCGGGCTGAGGTGCGTCGCTGGAGACCTCGGGCTGAGGTGCGTCGCTGGAGACCTCGGGCTGAGGTGCGTCTCTGGAGACCTCGGGCTGAGGTGCGTCTCTGGAGACCTCGGGCTGAGGTGCGTCTCTGGAGACCTCGGGCTGAGGTGCGTCTCTGGAGACCTCGGGCTGAGGTGCGTCTCTGGAGACCTCGGGCTGAGGTGCGTCTCTGGAGACCTCGGGCTGAGGTGCGTCTCTGCGAGGCCTCCCGGGCTGAGGTGCGTCTCTGCAGGCTCCGGGCTGTGGTGACGTCTCTGCCGGCTCCGGACTGTGGGACGTCTCTGCCGGCTCCGGACTGTGGGACGTCTCTGCCGGCTCCGGACTGTGGGACGTCTCTGCCGGCTCCGGACTGTGGGACGTCTCTGCCGGCTCCGGACTGTGGGACGTCTCTGTCGGTTCCGGACTGTGGGACGTCGCCGGAAGCACTGGACGGGAACTGTCGCCGGAAGCTCTGGGCGGGGTACTGTCGCCGGAAGCTCTGGACGGGGAACTGTCGCCGGAAGCTCTGGACGGGAACTGTGCACTGAAGGCCTGATGCGTGGGGCTGGCTTTGGAGGCGCCAGACTAGTGACACGCACCACAGGGCTAGTGCGAGGAGCAGGAACAGGACGTACTGGGCTGGGCAGGCGCACTGAAGGCGTGATGTGTGGGGCTGGCTTTGGAGGCGCCAGACTATTGACACGCACCTCAGGGCTAGTACGAGGAGCAGGAACAGGACGTACTGGACTGGGCAGGTGCACTAGAGGGCTGATGCGTGGGGCTGGCTTTGGAGGCGCCAGCCTAGTAACACGCACCTCAAGGCTAGTGCGAGGAGCAGGAACAGGACGTACTGGACTGGGCAGGCGCACTGGAGGAAGAGTACGAGGAGCAGGAACAGGATACACTGGGCCATGAACCCTCACCGGCGGTCTGATGCTTGCAACTTGCATCACTGGTCCTGGCTCGATGCTAGCTCTAGCATGACACCTGTGAGGAGCTTTCACCAAGCGCACTGGACTGTAGCTGTGCACTGGCGATTCCGTGCGTATCTCTGCATAACATGGTGCTTGCTTGATCCGTTGCTCCCCATAATAAACACAGGTGCCCCTTTGTGCCCTTTCCGCAAGTACCTCTCTCCGGAATCTCGCGTCAAGCTCCTCGCTTGATTCCATGACTGGCTCCCTTTTCCTCCACGGCTCTCTCCTGTATGCCCGGGTAGTTAGGTCAGGGCTCCCCCTGACTCAACTAAACTCCCCGTAAGCCCCCCCAAAAAACATTTTGGGGGCTGCCTCCTCTCCTCCTGAAATGGAGGATATAATGCCTCACACCTCCGTCGTTCTGCCTTAGCTGCCTCCAGCTCCTCCTTCGGACGCTTGTACTCCCCAGCCTGGTGCCATGGTCCTTTACCATCTAATATCTCCTCCCATGTCCACGACTCCAGGTAGTTTTCCTGCTGCTCCTTCCTCCACTGCTTGGTCCTTCTTTGGTGGGTGGTTGTGTAACAAGCGTCGCTGTAGGTAGACCAAAATGCAGCGGGTATATTGCTAATCTTCTTTTTATTAGAAGGAAAAAAACACTTACACAAAACAAACAACGAAAACAGTCCCGTAAGGTGCTCAGACTAAACAGGAAACAACCACCCACAAAACACAAGAGAAAACGAACCCAACTAAATATGTACTCCAATTAGAGGCAACAACAACCAGCTACCTCTAATTGGAGGTCCTACCAAAACCAACATAGAAAAGCTAGATAGAAACATAGAAATAGAAAAACTAGAACATAACCCAAAAACCCCGAAACACACAAACCAAACACCCCCTGCCACGCCCTGACCAAACTACAATAACAAATAACCCCTTTTACTGGTCAGGACGTGACAATAAGGCATCACCTATGGACTCCATGTGCCATTAGCATAAACCTGCTATAGTTCCTGAGTGTTATCATTAAACATTTCAATTTGGTAATGGATATAAATCAAATCGATTAAGATGAGTTTCACTCTCAGGATCAGAGTTTACCCCTCCTTTTACCAAGGCTTGCTGAGAATAGTCTCAACATAGTACACAACTTCTTTACCCATGTCATCATTAGCATAACAACAATCTAAACAATCAATCCATAATACATTAATTGCTCCACTCATATAGTTAACCTGTTGGGGATAGGGGGCAGTATTTTCACGGGCGGATAAAAAAACGTACCCGATTTAAACTGGTTACTACTCTTACCCAGAAACGAGAATATGCATATAATTAGTAGATTTGGATAGAAAACACTCTAAAGTTTCTAAAACTGTTTGAATGGTGTCTGTGAGTATAACAGAACTCATATGGTAGGCCAAAACCTGAGAAGATTCCATGCAGGAAGTGCCCTGTCTGACAATTTGTTGTCCTTCTAGGGCATCTCTATCAAAAATACAGCATCTCTGCTGTAACGTGACATTTTCTAAGGCTTCCATTGGCTCTAAGAAGGCGTCAGAAAGTGGAATGAGAGCTCTGCAGTCTCTGGGCGAAAAACAGCAGGAGTGTTTGTGAGTGGTCAGGCAGGGAACACTGACACTGGAGCGCACGTGCACGAGAGGACTCAATTTTTTTCTTTCTCTCTTTGAACGAATACAACGTCGCCCGGTTGGAATATTATCGCTATTTTACGAGAAAAATCACATAAAAATTGATTTTAAACAGCGTTTGACATGCTTCGAAGTACGGTAATGGCATATTTGTCATTTTTTTTTCACGAAATGCGCCCTTCGGATACTGACCTCAACGCATGAACAAAACGGAGCTATTTCAATATAACTATGGATTATTTCGAACAAAAACAACATTTGTTGTTGAAGTAGAAGTCCTGGGAGTGCATTCTGATGAAGAACAGCAAAGGTAATCCAATTTTTCTTATAGTAAATCTGAGTTTGGTGAGGGCCAAACTTGGTGGATGTCAAATTAGCTAGCCTTGATGGCCGGGCTATCTACTCAGAATATTGCAAAATGTGCTTTCGCCGAAAAGCTATTTTAAAATCTGACACCGCGATTGAATAAAGGAGTTCTGTATCTATAATTCTTAAAATAATTGTTATGTATTTTGTGAACGTTAAATCGTGAGTAATTTAGTAAATTCACCGGAGGTTTGCGGTGGGTATGCTAGTTCTGAACATCACATGCTAATGTAAAAAGCTGGTTTTTGATATAAATATGAACTTGATTGAACAAAACATGCATGTATTGTATAACATAATGTCCTAGGAGTGTCATCTGATGAAGATCATCAAAGGTTAGTGCTGCATTTAGCTGTGGTTTTGGTTTTTGTGACATGTATGCATGCTTTGAAAATGGCTGTGTGATTATTTTTGGCAGGGTATTCTCCTGACATAACGCAAACGTCCCACCTTGCCCAGGGAGGTTAACATACCAAAACTTACTCAAATCAATCAGTCAGTTTAAAAAAAATAATTTCGTTTCCAAATCATATTTCAAAACCAAATTAATTATCCAACCAAAATGTTGAATGACATAGCTCAGTGATTCACATTGGTTCTATCACTCAAAATGAAAACCCTCAATTTAACATACATCAACACTGGCAGAATGTACATCCATATTAACATACAATATATTCACCTTATGATTAACCCAATTAACTCTCTCGTCAGCGTTATAATTACAGATCAGTATCTCAATGCATTCTTACCCTAAATAACTATACATTTAGCACTGTAGACCTCCCCCATCAACCTGATACACCAAATAACAATTTCAGATAAGTCTAAATCAATTACGGGCACAGTTGACCAACCCCCTCCCTTCTCCGGCACTCAATCTTCTGGCATTTCTTCATTTTCCTTCTTCAGATAGCTTCACAGTTCAAAGTGTATGGCCCATGATAATGTCTCACCTGAACCCCACCACAACTCCTATTATCTCTTTTTCATTTGCCAACCAGTATACCAGCAATATGAGAGAACTGGATGCTGTACACCGGTTGCTGGCTCGGACTCAGGTCTCTCGATAGAAGTGATGCAGGACAGGGCTGTAGTGAACGCCATTTCTTCAGCCGGTTAGAGGGGGTTTTGAGGTCCACACCCTGTTTGGTCAAATTATCCCTTTCGTGCATTTAGATACCATTTCCACCTTAACCTCGAGAGGACAAATCAGAACAACAATTCAGTTCAGTTCATTTCTGATCCAGGAAATCCAGACAAGCATTGACTATATGACAAATTATTACTTCTACCAATATTCTTAATGCAAATTTCTAAAACAAATGTTGAAGAAAATAACAACACATTCTGTTGAAACATCTTTTCCCAAATGAGCTTATACTCCCCTTATCACACTGTCAACCTCATCGCAGTCAAAGGATCAGGAAATTATCCCAATCATCCAGCAGACCCAATCTGGTGAGATTTATCAAAACAAAACAAACAAGGCAACAATACACTCCTTCATACATCACTCAATACATACCTACATATAACTCAAGGTGTGTAAACTTCAATACAAAAACCAAAAAAAATTGTAATTCCCCCATTTTGACAAATAATTCACAATATTGACTAATGTGTAAAAACAACAACACTTCCTATTAGTTATAAAACATCTCCGTAATTAACAGCATTACAAATTACCTTCAAATCATCATCCAATGTCTCTCAGCTTTCCAGCGAGGGTGATAAAAATCACACTAGAAAGTCAGGATTGAGGTCAGATGTCATTCAAACCCTTCAAATTAGTGTTTCTTACTAAACTCAGAAAAAAAAGAAACGTCCTCTCACTGTCAAGTGCATTTATTTTTAGCAAACTTAACATAACAGGATTCAACAACTGAGACATAAACTGAACAAGTTCCACAAACATGTGACTAATGGAATAATGTGTCCCTGAACAAATGAGGGGTCAAAATCAAAAGTAACAGTCAGAAACTGGTGTGTCCAGCAGCTGCATTAAGTTTTGCAGTGCCTCTCCTCCTCATGGACTGCACCAGATTTGCCAGTTCTTGCTGTGAGATGTTATTAACCCACTCTTCCACCAAGGCACCTGCAAGTTCCCGGACATTTCTGGGGGGAATGGCCCTAGCCTTCACCTTCCAATCCAACAGGTCCCAGACGTGCTCAATGGGTTTGAGATCCGGGTTCTTCGCTGGCAATGACAGAACACTGACATTCCTGTCTTGCAGGAAATCACACTCAGAACAAGCACTATTGCTGGTGGCATTGTCATGCTGGAGGGTCATGTCAGGATGAGCCTGTTAGAAGGGTACCACATGAGGGAGGAGGATGTCTTCCCTGTAACGCACAGTGTTGAGATTGCCTGCAATGACAACAAACTCAGTATGATGATACTGTGACACACCGCCCCAGACCATGACAAACCCTCCACCTCCAAATCGATCCCGCTCCAGAGTACAGGCCATGGTGTAACGCTCATTCCTTTGACGATAAACGCGAATCCGACCATCACCCCTGGTGAGACAAAACCGTGACTCATCAGTGAAGAGCACTTTTTGTCAGTCCTGTCTGGTCCAGCAACGGTGGGTTTGTGTCCATAAGCGACGTTGTTGCCAGTGATGTCTGGTGAGGACCTGCCTTACAACAGGCCTACAAGACCTCAGTCCAGCCTCTCTCAGCCTATTGCGGACAGTCTGAGCACTGATGGAGGGATTGTGCATTCCTGGTGTAACTCGGGCAGTTGTTGTCCTGTACCTGTCCTGCAGGTGTGATGTTCGGATGCACCAATCCTGTGCAGGTGTTGTTACAGGTGGTCTTTCACTGCGAGGATAATCAGCTGTCCATCCTGTCTCCCTGTAGCGCTGTCTTAGGCCTCTCACAGTACGGATATTTCAATTTATTGCCCTGGCCACATCTGCAGTCCTCATGTCTCCTTGCAGCATGCCTAAGGCACGTCATCTCTAACCAAAACAGGGGATCTCTGGCATAACACGACATTTTCTAACGCTCCCATAGGCTCTCAGAAGGCGCCAGAACGATGAATGGTGGCTTTGCAGGCCCTGGCTGAAAAACATTAGCGCATTTGGATAGTGGTCGATCTGAGGACAATGAGACTGGAGGCGCGTGCACGAGCCGACACCATGTTTACTTTCTCTCTCTTTGAACGAAAACAACGACTCCCGGTCGGAATATTATCGCTTTTTTACGAGAAAACTCGCATAAAAATTGATTTTAAACAGCGTTTGACATGCTTCGAAGTACGGTAATGGAATATTTTGAATTTTTTTGTCACGAAACGCGTCGGGCGCGTCACCCTTCTTTACCCTTTCGGATAGTGTCTTGAACGCACGAACAAAACGCCGCTATTTGGATATAACTATGGATTATTTGGAACCAAACCAACATTTGTTATTGAAGTAGAAGTCCTGGGAGTGCATTCTGACGAAGAACAGCAAAGGTAATCAAACTTTTGTAATAGTAAATCGGAGTTTGGTGAGTACCACACTTGGTGGGTGTCAAAATAGCTAACCTTGATGGCCGGGCTATCTACTCAGAATATTGCAAAATGTGCTTTCACCGAAAAGCTATTTTAAAATCGGACATAGCGAGTGCATAAAGGAGTTCTGTATCTATAATTCTTAAAATAATTGTTATGTTTTTTGTGAACGTTTATCGTGAGTAATTTAGTAAATTCACCGGAAGTGTTCGGTGGGAATGCTAGTCACATGCTAGTCACATGCTAATGTAAAAAGCTGTTTTTTGATATAAATATGAACTTGATTGAACAAAACATGCATGTATTGTATAACATAATGTCCTAGGATTGTCATCTGATGAAGATCATCAAAGGTTAGTGCTGCATTTAGCTGTGGTTTGGGTTTATGTGACATTATATGCTAGCTTGAAAAATGGGTGTCTGATTATTTCTGGCTGGGTACTCTGCTGACATAATCTAATGTTTTGCTTTCGTTGTAAAGCCTTTTTGAAATTGTACAGTGTGGTTAGATTAACGAGAGTCTTGTCTTTAAAATGGTGTAAAATAGTCATATGTTTGAGAAATTGAAGTAATAGCATTTCTAAGGTATTTGAATATCGCGCCACGGGATTACACTGGCTGTTGAGTAGGTGGGACGCAAGCGTCCCACCTAGCCCATAGAGGTTAAAATAATGTCTGTGAGCATAACAGAACTGATATGGCAGGCGAAAACCTGAGGAAAATCCATCCAGGAAGTACTATTATTTTGAAAGGCTGTTTTTCCATTGAAAGCCTATCCACCATACAAAGACTTAGGACCCAGTTCACGATCTCTATGGCTTCTTCTACATGTGGCCAGTCTTTGGGCATTGTTTCAGGCTTTTACTCTGAAAAATTAGGGAGATACAGCACTTTCAATGAGTGGACAGTGGACATTTTCAGACATGAGTCCAGCGCGTGATCGGTAGCGCACCTTTCTTGTTTCTCCTTTTCTATTGACGAAGCTTTTGTCCGGTTGAAATATTATTGATTATTTATGACAAAAACAACCTGAGGATTGATTTTAAACATCGTTTGATATGTTTCTACGAACTTTTATTGTACTTTTTTTACTTTTCGTCTGGATGTTAAAAGCTCGCTTTGGGCCTTTGGATTACTGAACTAAACGCACCAACAAAACAGAGGTTTTTGGACATAAAGGAAGACATTATCGAACAAAACAAACATGTATTGTGTAACATGGAGTCCTGGGAGTGCCACCAGATGAAGATCATCAAAGGTAAGCGATTAATTTAATCGCTATTTCTGACTTTTGTGAGTCCTCTCCTTGGCTGGAAAATGTATGTATGGTGTTTTGTGGCTAGGCGCTGTCCTAACAGAATCGCATGGTGTGCTTTCGCCGTAATGCCTTTTTAAAATCTGACACAGCGGCTGGATTAACAAGACGTTTATCTTTAATCCTTTGTATAGCACTTGTATCTTTCATCAATGTTTATGATGAGTATTTCTGTAATTTGATTTGGCTCTGCAATTTCACCAGATGTTATTTGAGACAATACATTACTGAACATAACGCGCATGGTGTGCTTTCGCTGTAAAGCCTTTTTGAAATCGGACACTGTGGTTGGATTAACAAGAAGTTTATCTTTAAAATGGTGTATAATACTTGTATGTTTGAGGAATTTTAATTATGGGATTCCTGTTGTTTGAATTTGGCACCCTGCAATTTCACTGGCTGTTGTCGAGGTGGGACACTAGCGTTGTCGAGGTGGGATACTAGGTTAACAATCGTTCCACAGGTGCATGTTTGTTAATTGTTTATGGTTCATTGAACAAGCATGGGAAACAGTGTTTAAACCCTTTACAATTAAGATCTGTGAAGTTATTTCGATTTATCTTTGAAAGACAGGGTCCTGAAAAAGGGACGTTTCTTTTTTTGTTGAGTTTATGTTAGACAAATTAATAAAAAAACAGTAAAATATTTCATACATTTTGTATCCCAGGTTTACAGTAAGTTTCCTCAGTACATTTAATATCAGAATAATTCACGTGGTCAATTAAAACTGAGAACATTAGTAAAATCCAACAAAAATGGGCAGGCCTTATTTAATTTGGTAACTCCTCTTTACCACCGAATCCAGATACCGTTTTACCTATAAAATTGCTGAATTTCACTAACCCCTCTTCCAAGACCATAGCCTCAGGAAACATTTCAAAGAGAGAGAAAATGACTATCCCCATTCTCCTGGAAGAGAAATGTACATTTCTTTAGCATTCAGTATAATAATATCATAATCAGCAACCCAAAGGTTTTAACTACAAACAAATCATGATCATGATAATCATTAATTTTAATGTACCCCAACGTTTATGTGCGCTTAATTTAGCTTGTGCTACCCTTAGACATGGCAACATGTATCTCTCCACTGAGTCTAACAATTCACTCCCATATTGTATTATATGACTGGTCTCTCTTTTTAATCACCATGTCAAATTATCATGATATTGTTACTATATTGTCACCTTAGATTGTTCCTGTTAACCTTTCTTTAACTAGGCAAGTCAGTTAAGAACAAATTCTTATTTATAATGACGGCCTACCGGGCCAAACCTCGTCAACGCTGGTCCATTGTGAGCCGCCCTATGGGACTTTCAATCACGGCCAGATGTGATACAGTCTGGATTCGAACCAGGGACTATAGTGACCCCTCTTGCCAGGGGCGGAAATCCCGGGGGGGACGGGGGGGACACGACCCCCCCATCCTGGGAAAAATATGATTTGTCCCTCCCAATATATCACTGAAACATAACTATGTAATTTAAATAATATTAATAATACGCAATGAAAGCAATTGTGCTGATTATAGACACTTAATAGCGCGTTTTTAAGTTTCAAAAGATTGCAACCCCCCCACCCTTTGCCTCACAATGGTTTGATCCACTGCCAGTTCCTTAGCTTGCTAGGTAACAGAGAGGTCGTATCTACTGTCTGAAAGGCACTCAATGCACGTAACTGACGTGAGGTTAATCCAGTCAATCGCGCACACACATTAGCTGAATTTGCAGAGCTAGCGCGCAAATATTAACTATTAAGCTAGCTAGTACCTATTCCAGTTATGTGGCGTCGTCAAAGATGGAATCAGCATGCAGATGATGTAAGTTAGTGCTTCAAAGTCCCTGTGATAAGGTTAGCGATAAACTGAAATCCAAACTGAACAGAACTACACTCTCTTCTACCATTGTCTTAAATATATTTAATGGTCTCGTTGCAAAAGCTAAATTGTCGCAAGTGAACTTTTATTTATTTATTTTATTTCACCTTTATTTAACCCGGGTAGCAAAGATTATAGCAAACACCACTGAAACTGAATTGGTGCTCACTAGCTTTGCAAATTCAGCTATTGTTGGAAGCCAGCCAATATGAAACAAACTATTAAAATTACAAAAGGTTGCAGCATATGTTGTGTAAATGGTGAACTCATACAGCTGTCAACTCGTCATTTTAATCCGTTTCACATTTGCTAGCTACCTTTTAGATCGAAGCCCAAATAGAATGATTGAAGATGATAGAAGCCCATCTCCTACTGTAAATAACCTACACACTGTGTGTGTGTGTGTAGCCAGCCAGCCAGGTAGAAAAATGGCAGAAAAATAAAAGACGGACATCTGAGTATTTTTCAGTACACCAAAACGCATAGTAAGAACCCTAGTAGCCTAATATCTCAAAGACTAGTTGATAAAATGTTCATAAGAAAGAAATGAAATTCTAATGGAAATGTTTCACAATGATGTCATTAGGCAGAGCAGGCAACAGATGGCACACAGACAGCAGAGTTGGGGACAGATATGCAGGGACAGACTGGCTGAGACATGGAGTCTCAGGTAAGTTTGTTGAGTCTTTGTTTGGCAACATTATGAAAGGTTCTCAATTTTTTTGACTTGTAAAATAGGAACATAATTGGAAAATGCCATGGATACCCCCACTCTCAACTTAAACTGGTGACTGAACTAAGATTTGTTAAAAGCAATGGTATTGCTGTTGTGATTAGTTGTGTAGTTTTTGGTACCGGTAGTTAGGAGTACGGCAAACACCTTATTTCTTTGGTTCCTCAATATACATTTACCATATTACAATGTAGGCTATGTTTTACGGCACTAGTTTTGGTGTCCCCCTCAGGAATTGCTCTTGAGAAAATGTAATGTAATTGTCCCCTCGAAAGTTGATATCAGATTTTCGCCAATGCCTCTTGCACTGAAATGCAGTGCTTTAGGATGCTACGCCACTCGGGAGCTCTAATACAGTGTTTCATTATGTGGAATCGACACCGTCTAAAATAAACAAACCCATAACCCATTTCCGGCAATGTAAACATTGCAACCTGTTGCCTTAATTTAGTAAAAATATAAACCTGTTGTTTAACAAATGTAGAACCTTCAAAAAGTTGGTCCTCTTTTATCAGCTTAATAGTCAATACTTATTTCAATCTACTTTAATTACTGGACACTGTTCCACGTAATCAAAACAGATTACAATTTTAGAATACATTAACTTCCTGCTCAAATTCACTGGTGTTACCTAACTATAAAACCAAGCAACAATAATCAGAAACTGTCAAACAAATATCTATCTTTTAATATTAAACAAATCAGGTAAATATGTAATTTTTCTATCACAACACCCACTCACATACAAGCTGCTACTACTCTGTTTATCTTATATCCTGTTGCATAGTAACCTTATCCCTATACATACTGCATCTATCTCCATCCCTCCAGTATCCTGCACATTGTAAATATGGTATTGGAACTTACCCTGTATATAGTATGCTTACTTACTTATTGTGTTCTTCATATTTCTTCTTATTTCTTGTGTTTTTTTCTAGTTGTCACGTCCTGACCAGTAAAGGGGTTATTTGTTCTTATAGTTTGGTCAGGATGTGGTTCAGGGTGTGTTTGTGTTTGTGTATGTGTTCATGTGTTCATGTAGAGGGGGTATTTGGTTTATATGGTTTATATGGTTCGGGGTGGTTGTGTATGTAGAGGGGTATTTGATTTATTAGTCCAAGGTTTTGGTTATTGTTCTATGTTAATTTATTTCTATGTTCAGTCTAGTCGTTTGTATTTCTATGTTTAGCTAATTGGTGCTGGGGCCTTCAGTTGGAGGCAGCTGTCTATCGTTGCCTCTGATTGAAGGTCCTATAAATAGGAATGTGTTTGTCATGGGATTTTGTGGGAGATTGTTTCTTGTTTTGCTGTGTGCCTGACGAGACTGTCTAGTTCGTTTGTTTTTGTATACGTTGTTTGTTTTTCCTTCACTAATAAAAAGAAGATGAGTATACATTTTCCCGCTGCGTTTTGGTCTACACACTACGACATACGTGACACTAGTATTACATTGTTATTGATTATTGCATTGTTGGGTTTTGAGTTTGCTAGAAAGGCATTTCACTGTACTTGTGCATGTAACATTAAAACTTAAACTAGGTAGCCTGATTTCAGATGTGTCCATGTAAACAGGATTATTAGGGAAATCGTTCTTCTTGTAAAGCATGTAAACATTTTAATCAAACTATTATATTAATCTGACTATCCACAATAATCGCAATATTGTGTGCATGCAACTGTACTCAGTGACTCAAATCTTTGTGTTGCCCAATGATTGTCATGTCTGGGCTGACTACTGTTGGCATTGCCATGCAATAGTATATCAGATGTCATTTTGTCAAAAGCTCCTGGCTCCTGCCAAAAATCCACTCTTCCCGGGAATTAAAGACAGTTTCACACTATCTTGAGAACATGTCGCAATTAAAGCAGTAGTAGTTTTATGGGCGTGACAATCTATTTTTTGTAAACCAAAGGAACTGAAAAGTTTTTTAAAAAACAAGAGGGAATACAAACGATGAACCCTAAAGGCCTACTCCATATAATCTCTTACGTCATTCACTAGCTAACACACTCACAGTGGGATTTATTTCACTTTTGATCTGATTTACAGTACCAGTAAAAAGTTTGGACACACCTAATCATTCCAAGGTTTTTCTTTATTTTTACAATTTTCTACATGTTAAAAATATTTTATATTTGAGATTCTTCAAAGTTGCCACCCTTTGCCTTGATAACAGCTTTGCACACTCTGGGAATTCTCTCAACCAGCTTCATGAGGTAGTCACCTGGAATGCATTTCAATTAACAGGTGTGCCTTGTTAAAAGTTAATTTGTGGAATTTCTTTCCTTAATGCGTTTGAGCAAATCTGTTGTGTTGTGACAACGTAGGGGTGGTAAACAGAAGATAGCCCTATTTGGAAAAAGACCAAGTCCATATTATGGCAAGAACAGCTCAAATAAGTAAAGAGAAATGACAGTCCATCCTTTAAGACATGAAGGTCAGTCAGTCCAGAAATGTTCAAGAACTTTGAACGTTTCTTCAAGTGCAATCGCAAAAACAATCAAGCGCTATGATGAAACTGGCTCTCATGAGGACCGCCACAGGAAAGGAGGACCCAGAGTTACCTCTACTGCAGAGGATAAGTTCATTAGAATTAACTGCACCTCAGATTGCAGCCCAAATAAATGCTTCACAGAGTTCAAGTAACAGAACATCTGAACATCAACTGTTCAGAGGAGACTGCATGAATCAGGCCTTCATGGTCTAATTGCTGCAAAGAAACCACTACTAAAAGACACCAATAAGAAGAAGAGACTTGCTTGGGCCAAGAAACACGAGCAATGGACATTAGACTGGTGGAAATCTGTCATTTGGTCTGATGAGTCCAAATTTGAGATGTTTGGTTCCAATCGCCGTGTCTTTGTGAGACACAGAAACGGTGAACAGATGATCTCTGCATGTGTGGTTCCCACCGCGAAGCATGGAGGAGGAGGTGTGATGGTGCTTTGTTAGTGACACTGTCATGGATTTATTTAGAATTCAAGGCACACTTAACCAGCATGGCTACCACAGCATTCTGCAGCGATACTCTGGTTTGCGCTTAGGGGGACTATCATTTGTTTTCAACAGGACAATGACCCAACACACCTCCAGGCTGTGTAAGGGCTAATTAACCAAGAAGGAGAGTGATAAGAGCTGCATCAGATTACCTAGCCCCCACAATCATCTGACCTCAATTCAATTGAGATGGTTTGGGATGAGTTGGACCGCAGAGTGAAGGAAAATCAGCCAACAAGGGCTCAGCATATGTGGGAACTCCTTCAAGACTGTTGGAAAATCATTCCAGGTGAAGCTGGTTGAGAGAATGCCAAGAGTGTACAAAGCTGTCATCAAGGCAAAGGGCTGCTACTTTGAAGAATCTAAATGATATATAAAAACCTTTGTTTAACACTTTTTTGGTTCCTACATGATTCCATGTGTTATTTCATAGTTTTGACATCTTCACTATTAATCCACAATGTACAAAACAGTACAAATAAAGAAAAACCCTTGAATGAGTAGGTGTGTCCAAACTTTTGACTGGTACTGCACTTCAAAGTGATGGTCTGATAATATGCTTATTTTACTAAAACACTGAGTGCAGACGGATTAACAACATAATTTTGCCCTACTGCTATTGCCTGACAACAACACTGTATCTGCTATTATTCACTCTCTGCCAAATTGGTCTCCTGATGGGAGAAAGTCAGAAACTTCAGTGTAGCATAGCAATAGTATGTCGAGAGGTAGTCAAACCCACTAGACTTCCTCCCCTGCTTGCTTGTTAGGAATTGCACACATTTTTAACCAGCACTTTGGCAGACACTTTGATTGCTCTAGTTCACATTGCTCCTTCAAATCAAACTTAGAATTGAAGAACACATACAGTGAGGGAAAAAAGTATTTGATCCCCTGCTGATTTTGTACCTTTGCCCACTGACAAAGAAATTATCAGTCTATAATTTTAATGGTAGGTTTATTTGAACAGTGAGAGACAGAATAACAACAAAAAAATCCAGAAAAACGCAGGCACAGGTTTGAGTTTAGATTAAGAAAACCCACAGCGTGAGCTGTGATTGCGAATAGTTATTGAATTCCTAACCATACCACATGGAGCATTGGCTACACGGCTGGAAATGGTTAAACTCTGAGACTATCGATCTCTACAGAATATGAGGAAATCTTAGATACTAATTACTAGTTTGCAGCTATAAATTATGTCAACCTGGGATACGAAGACCGACAACCGTCGAAACATCTATGGTATGAGAACATTTCTGAATGGTACTCTGAAGTACCCATTCTAACCATGAAAGACTTTGATCTTTAGGGAAGCAGAGAGAGAGACGCTTGGATGAATGGAGGATTCCAACAGAGATCACGACGACACACTGAGTGTAAATATATATTGATTGCAGTTATTCCCAAATAAGTGAGCGTTCATGTGCAAAGGGTTACCATTTCAATTAATATAATTATCAACTGTGTAGTGATTCATTTTTTTGTCTTTCCCGCTGTTCTCAGTACACCCACTTCCCTTTGTCCACCAAGCCATCATATCGGCTTAGCCCACTAGGGAACCTCCCCTATCATTTCCTTGTAACCATATCTACTGTGTTGTTTGTTTATGCATTTCTGTGATTATTTAGTTAGTTAGTAAATAAATAATTAAGACAATTGGTGTATGGATGATTCATAGTAAAGGTTGGGTTCGTTCAGATAACCAACAATTTACGACGTTTGGAATGAGACTAGCGTGAGGTAAAGAATAATTCATTAATTAGAAGACTAATTGATCAGATATTAAAATGTCTGAAGAGTTATATTAGGAAAATTATAACTTTGTAATCTGAAGATTTTCCTTGGTGCCCCAATTTCCTAGTTAATTACGTTTACATGATTAGTTTAATCACGTAATAATAATTGCAGAGAATTTATTTGATAAAATAAGTCTTCACTTTAATGATGCCAAAGACATGACAAAAGTCATAACTATCTTTCCTTTGCGGTAACTCAAACTGTTGTGATTATCAGCTGAGAAACTTTTATGAGTTGAGTTTACTCCTTGCTCAGAGTTTGTCTGGGCAGTGTCTTAACATCATCCTAAAACCTATTCTGAGCTGAGAGTTTTTTCATTCTTAGGACCTTTTCTGAGATTCTTTGTGGATATGGGCCCAGACCCTGTTATTTCTATTGTGACTCTAGCCAATGGGTGAAAAAACAGAAACCATGCCACTTGACCAACTGGTTTCTGCCTCACACCTGGATTTGTAACTGTACAAATCTTTAACATGTAATTACATATTGTCCTTAAAAAAGAAAGAACCAGGCACAGATTTCCCACAACTCTTCTTCCTCTGAGTATCTGGTTGGAGTGTCCATGCTCACCTGACCCATCAGGAATGGACCTGACGAAGGTGGGCAGCATCTTGACAGTTGCTGTGTGGTTAGTGTCCCGACCCAGCCCATTCCCCAGTTCCCTCCTGAATCGCTTCATGATGTCCATCAGCGTCTCGTCGGAGAAACGCATGGCGTACAGGTACTTATCGATCTGAAAGACACCAACACATCATCATCTTTGATCATTTACAACCAGTTTCTTCAGATTAATCCAGGGAGTAATTCATTCATAATTCATAACATTAAGATGATATGATCTACTTTCTCCTTAAGAGGGAACACAATGAGCTCTCAAAAGACACTAACAGTTGCAAAACATCTACTAGTAGTGATTCAGCTGTCCTATGACATAATGGATCCAGTATCACTGTCACGACTTCCACCGAAGTCGGTCCCTCTCCTTGTTCGGGCAGCGTTCGGCGGTCGACGTCACCGGCCTTCTAGCCACCGCCGATCCACTTTTCATTTTCCATTTGTTTTGTCTTTGCTTTACACACCTGATTTCAATCCCACAATTAGTGCTCCATTATTTAACCCTCTGTTCCCCCATGTTTTTTTGTGAGTGATTGTTTGTTGTATTTTTGGTCTGTCATGGTGTGCATGTATTTGTTACTTTGTATATTTGACATTTTGAGTAAAAGTACTTTGACTATTCATATCTGCAGTCCTGCGCCTGACTCTCTACACCAGCTACACCTAGGACTCATTACAATCACGATGAAGGCCACCCCTCTAAGCCTTAATCTTGGGAGAGTGAGCTGTTCTCTCTAAAGTCTTTCCACATCTGTCCAGGGGAATGAAGGCAGAGTTGCTGAGGACAAGCAATTAATTTTTGTCCTCTCTAATGGACATTCGTTTTTGGTCTATAAGTCCATACATGGCATTGTGTTAGGTCCCGTTGTATCTTTGAGAGGACATTCTGGGCTTTTCAATGATATCACATGTGTGGGGGTGTTACCTTGATATTTTTTTATTTCTGATTCTTCAAAATGGCTACTATCACAATTACCATCACAATTAGCACATGTTATGGTAAGTGTGTGTAATTGTGTAATTATAATTTTTGTGAGTTTGATATTCAAATTGTTTCTAATAGGTAAATATCTCAGGAATAGTTTTCAGAACAGTGTACTATTTATAAAGAGCTAAATAAGAGCCTGTTAATGGCCCAGTGCAGTCAAAACCTGAAATTTCAGCCTGTTTTGATGACATCACCAGGTAGTAAATTTAATGAGAATGACTAATCGATCAGATATTAAAATATCTGAAGAGTTATATTCTGAAATATTTTGCTTTCTAAATCAACATTTTCCCAGCTGCCCCGACTTCCTAGTTAATTAACTTCTTTGGGATAGGGTGCAGTATTTTCACGGCCAGATATAAAACGTACCCGATTTAATCTGGTTACTACTCCTGCCCAGAAACTAGAATATGCATATAATTATTATATTTAGATAGAAAACACTCTAAAGTTTCTAAAACTGTTTGAATGGTGTCTGTGAGTATAATAGAACTCATATGGCAGGCCAAAACCTGAGAAGAGTCTATGCAGGAAGTGCCCTGTCTGACAATTTGTTGTCCTTCTGTTACATCTCTATCGAAATTACAGCATCTGTGCTGTAACGTGACACTTTCTAAGGCTTCCATTGGCTCTCTAAAGCCGCCAGAAAGTGGAATAGGGTGTCTGCTGTCTCTGGGCAAAGTATAGGAGCAGAGTTTGTAAGTGGTCAGCCTGGGGACAGTGAGACTGGAGATGCGCACGTGCAGGAGAACTCGCCATGTTTTTCTTTCTCTCTTTGAATGAATACAACGTTGCCCGGTTGGAAAATTATTGCTATTTTACGAGAAAAATAGCATAAAAATTGATTTTAAACAGCGTTTGAGATGCTTCTAAGTACGGTAATGGAATAGCTTGAATTTTTTTGTCACGAAATGCGCTCGCGCGTTACCCTTCGGATACTGACCTGAATGCACGTACAAAACGGAGGTATTTGGATATAACTATGGTTTATTTGGAACCAAAACAACATTTGTTGTTGAAGTAGAAGTCCTGGGAGTGCATTCTGACGAAGAACAGCAAAGGTAATCCAATTTTTCTAATAGTAATTCTGAGTTTAGGTGACCCCGAAGTTGGCGGATGTCAAAATAGCTAGCCGTGATGGCCGAGATATGTACTCAGAATATTGCAAATGTGCTTTCGCCGAAAAGCTATTTTAAAATCGGACATAGCGATTGCATAAAGGAGTTCTGTATCTATAATTCTTAAAATAATTATGTATTTTTTTCAACGTTTATCTTGAGTAATTTAGTAAATTCACCGGAAGTTTGCGGTGGGTATGCTAGTTCTGAACATCACATGCTAATGTAAAAAGCTGGGTTTTGATATAAATATGAACTTGATTGAACAAAACATGCATGTATTGTATAACATAATGTCCTAGGAGTGTCATCTGATGAAGATCATCAAAGGTTAGTGCTGCATTTAACTGTGGTTTTGGTTTTTGTGACATATATGCTTGCTTTGAAAATGGCTGTGTGATTATTTTTGGCAGGGTACTCTCCTGACATAATCTAATGTTTTGCTTTCGCTGTAAAGGTTTTGGAAATCGGATAATGTGGTTAGATTAACAAGAGTCTTGTCTTTAAAATGGTGTAAAATAGTCATATGTTTGAGAAATTGAAGTTATAGCATTTTTTAGGTATTTGTATTTCGCGCCACGCGATTCCACTGGCTGTTGACTGGGAAGCCCAGGGAAGTTAACGTCTGCCTAAGTTACTGCTCAGTTCTTCCAGTCTGTACAACCAGATGATGGGTCCGGAACGGCGATCCCAATCCGGACATCCGCTGCCCATCCTTGTGGCGGCCTGTTCCATTTGCAGAAATCCTACCTGGGTTGACCACCAGAGGGGGACTGCAATGGCGATTACCAACCGGACATCCACTGCCCATCCTTGTGTTGGTCTGCTCTGCTTTCAGAGAACCTACCAAGGTCAACCACCAGAGTGGGATTGCAATGATGATCTACAACCAGGACATCACGTGGTCATTATTATTATGTTGGTTTGTAACTTGCAGGATAATCACAAGATCCAAACCACCAGGGGGGGACTGTCATGACGTGGCCCTTTCTGGGTATAGATCGTGGCACCCCCACCCCTCTCCTAAACCAGGTTTCTTACCTCAGGTCATAAATACTGGGTAGAAACATCCATGCAGTATGGGGGTAGAGAGCCTAGAGAGAACAAAGAAAGACTTGGCCAAACTCCTAAATCCCCAAAATGGGAGAATTAAACAATATTTCTACTGTGGGAGTGGTCCGTGGACACTTAAGGGGCAGTCATGTTGAGTGTGTTTCATTTGATGATGACGGACAGGAAACACACATAACTGTACATTTCTCAATTATGGGGTTTGCATCTAATTCTTGTATAAAATGAATGAGTTAAGATTAAACTATTTGTGAAATGATGTAATGGGATATTAACCTTTAAAATGAGAGAATTGTCTTCAATGTAAAGTTTAACTAGTCAGTGGCCTCGCCCCCGTTAGCCAGCCATTACATCAGGCGTCATGGAACCGCCCTTTTCTTTGAAATGTATAAAACCACCTGTGACGAAATTTACATTTCAAGCCAAAGAGATGTAAGCCGGACGTCTCGATTGGTTAAGACAACGCAAACCATAAGACTAGAAAACCATCCCACGTGGAGCGTTGGCTACACGGCTGGAAATGGTTAAACTCTGAGACAATTGATTCAGTACAGAAGAAGCAAATTCTAGACGACACGAATTACTAGTCTGCAGCTAGAAATTACGTAAACCTAGAACGAGAATACCGACAACATTTCTGAATGGTACTCTGAAGTATCCATTCTACAACCGCAAAAGATGTTGTGACTTCAATGAAAGTTAACCACAGACTGATGAACCTTACATGACAATCAAGGATTCTTACAGAGAAGACAACAATGACATACGGGCGTAAATATATATATATATACATTGCAATTATTCTCGAATGAGCGGCCTTTAATGTGCAAAGGACTAGCATTTCAATGAATATAATTATAGACTGTGTGTAATGAATCCATATTGTCTTTCCCGTTCTTTCTCAGTCCCACTCCTTTCCTTTTGTCTACCAAGCTGTCATATCGGCTTAGCCCACTAGGGACTTTTCTATCATTGTTAGAAACCAATATCTACTGTTTGTCTGTTGTGTATTTCTGTGATTATTTAGTTAGATAATAAATAAATATTTAAGCCAATTTGTATATCACTGATTCATAATTTATGCTAGAGTTTGTGCAGATAACCAAGAATTTTACGACGTTTGGAATGAGACTAACAAGGTAATAATAAATCCTCTTACCGCTCCGATCCCGTTAGCGGGATCAACAGCCAGTGAAAAATCAGAGCGCCATATTCAAAACCAAATCTAATAATTTCTATTTCTCAAACATAAGACTATTTTACACCATGTTATAGATACACTTCTCCTGAATCGAACCACGTTGTCCGATTTCAAAAAGGCTTTACAGCGAAAGCAAAACATTAGATTATGTTAGGAGAGTACATCGACAAAAATAACCACACAGCCATTTTCCAAGCAACTAGCATGCATCACAAATACACAAAACACAGCTAAATGCAGCACTAACCTTTCACGATCTTCAACAGATGACACTCCTAAGACATCATGTTACACAATACATGCATTTTTTGTTCGATAAAGTTCATATTTATATATAAAAACAGCATTTTACATCGGCGCATGACGTTCAGAAAATATTTTCCCTCAAATACTGCCGGTGAATCAGCGCCACAATTTACAAAAATACTTGTCATAAAAATGTATACAAAATTAAACTGTCATTCAAAGAATTATAGATGAACAGCTCCTTTATGCAAACGCTATGAAAGATTTCAAAAAAGCTTCATGAGGAAAGCACTCTGCAATAATCTGAGTACTGAGCTCAGAAAAATACACTAGGCTATACAGATAGCCGCCATCTTGGAGTCATCTAAAATCATAAATTGCATTAGAAATATTCCCTTACCTTTGATGATCTTCATCAGAAGGCACTTCCAGGAATCCCAGGTCCACAACAAATGTTGTTTTGTTCGATAAAGTCCATAATTTATGTCCAAATAACTCCTTGTTGTTCGCGCGTTCAGTAAGCTACTCCAAATGTAGGAAGCGCGCGGATGATGTCACGACGAAAAGTTTAAAAAAAGTTGTATTTACGTTCGTTCAAACATGTCAAACGTTGTAAAACATCAATCTTTAGGGCCTTCAGAATGTGAAGATTCAGTAATATTTCAACCGGACGGTTCCTGTGTCTTGAAAAACATTTTGGAACGGAGGGTCCACCCTCATGAACGCGCGCCAAGAAGTGATGTCATTCCCTGCCTCAACAACTTCCCCTCCTTCTCATTCGGTCTCTGTTCATCGTAGACGCTTCAAACAACTTTGTAAAGACTGTTGACATCTAGTGGAAGCCGTAGGAAGTGCACAATTATTACTACGTCACTGTGTATTCAATAGGAAACGACTTGAAGAGAGCCCATGCATCCAGATTTCCACTTCCTGGTAGGATTTCTCTCAGGTTTTTGCTTGCCATATGAGTTCTGTTATACTCACAGACACCATTCAAACGGTTTTAGAAACTTCAGTGTTTTCTATCCAAATCTACTAATAATATGCATATCCTAGCTTCTGAGTTTGAGTAGGAGGCAGTTTAATATGGGCACATATTTTTTCCGAAATTGTCAATACTGCCCCCTATCCTTAAGTAGCTGTAAGAGGATAATACATGAATGAGAATGACTAATCGATCAGATATTAAAATATCTGAAGAGTTATATTCGGAAAATTATAGCTCTGTAAATCAACATTTTCTGTGGTGCCCCGACTTCCTAGTTAATTAAGTTTACATTATTAGTTTAATCACATAATAATAATTACACATAGAGAATTGATTTGATAAAACAAGTTTTCACATTTAATGACAGTAAAGACACAACATATATCTATATATGCACTGTGCATTCGGAAAGTATTCAGACCCCTTGACTTTTTCCACATTTTCACACGTTACAGCCTTATTCTAAAACGTATTGAATAGTTTTCCTCTCATCAATCTACACGCAATACCCCATAATAACAAAGCAAAGAGGTTTTTAGAAATGTTTGCTAAATTATACAAATAAAATATTCAGACCCTTTACTCAGTACTTTGTTGAAGCACTTTTGGCAGCGACTACAGCCTCGAGCCTTCTTGGGTATGACGCTACAAACTTGGCACACTTGTATTTGGAGAGTTTCTCCCATTCTTCTCTGCAGATCCTCTCAAGGTCTGTCAGGTTGGATGGGGAGCATTGCTGCACAGCTATTTTCAGGTCTCTCCAGAGATGTTTTGATCAGGTTCAAGTCCGGGCTCTGGCTGCGCCACTCAAGGACATTCAGAGACCTGTCCCGAAGCCACTCATGCCTTGGCTTGGCTGTGTGCTTGGGGTCATTGTCATGTTGGAAGGTGAACCTTCACCCTAGTCTGAAGTAGTGAACGCTGAGGCAGGTTTTCATCAAGGATCTCTCTGTACTTTGCTCTGTTTATCTTTGCCTCGATCCTGACTAGTCTACCAGTCCCTGCCGCTGAAAAACATCCCCACAGCATGATGCTGCCACTACCATGCTTCACCATAAGGATGGTGCCAGGTTTCCTCCAGACGTCACACTTGGCATTAAGGCCGAATTGTTCAATCTTGGTTTCATCAGACCAGAGAATCTTGTTTCTCATGGTCTAAGAGTCCTTTAGGTGCCTTTTGGCAAACTCCAAGTGGGCTGTCCTATGCCTTTTATTGAGGAGTAGCTTCCGTCTGGCCACTCTACCATAAAGGCCTGATTGATGGACTACTGCAGAGATGGTTGTCCTTCTGGAGGGTTCTCCCATCTCCACAGAGGAACTGTAGAGCTCTGTCAGAGTGACCATTGAGTTCTTGGTCAATTCCCTGACTAAGGCCGTTCTCCCCCGATTGCTCAGTTTGGCCAGGCGGACAGCTCTATGAAGAGCCTTGATGGTTACAAACTTCTTCCATTTAAGAATGATGGAGGCAATTGTGTTCTTGGGGACCTTCAATGCTGCAAACATTTTTTGGTACCCTTCCCCAGATCTTTGCCTCGACACAATCCTGTATCGGCGCTCTACGGACAATTCCTTCGACCTCTGCTTTGACATGCACTGTCAACTGTGAGACCTTTTTGACAGGTGTGTGCCTTTCCAAATCATGTCCAATCTATTTAATTTACAACAGGTGGACTCTTATCAAGTTGTAGAAACATCTCAAGGATGATCAATGGAAACAGGATGCATCTGAGCTCAATCGTATTTAATCCATTTTAGAATAAGGCTGTAAAGTAACAACATTTGGAAAAAGTCAAGGGTTCTGAATACTTTCCGACGGCACCCTATGTATATATACAGTACCAGTCAAAAGCTTGGACACACCTACTCATTCAAGGGTTTTCTTTATTTTTACTATTTTCTACATTGCAGAACAATAGTGAAGACATCAAAACTAGAAATAACACATATGGAATCATGTAGGAACCAAAAAAGTGTTAGGACGTGCTGATAGGCCTCACTCCGTTCTACATCTTCAGGAAACAGGGAACAATATGATGACTGCAAACCATGCTGTCTGTCTACAGTGACCAGTGATAATTAAGTGGACGTACCCCCTCTCCTTTATTGAGATGTGTGCTGTGGTAGTAAAAAAACATATTGAAATACCTTGTTAGGCATACTCCAGTGGCTAGAGAAACATACCCATGTTACATCTGGTTATCAGGTTAAACTGTCAAACAGTTTTTCCTTCACTCAATGCAAAGAAGTTGTGCCAAGTCAACAAGGGGCAATTTTAAGTCAATACAATAGCATTCCCTACAGAGTTAGTTGTATCTACAGTGTAATTATGTGTCCTATGTGTACATATAATGACAAAGGACAGGTGAAGACAATACTTACAACACAATAAATATTTTGAGACATTTTTGTACAATACTTATTACCAAATTTCATCAGCCTAGTCTCAAGGCTAAGTCGCTCTGGATAAGAGCGTCTGCTAAATGACGTAAATGTAAATGCTAATGAAATGATTAAAACAGGAAATGTGTGTAATGTCTTGGGCACGTGGGCCTAATCGTCTGACATATAAATAATTTTAATTAGTGAGTACAAACACAGACAAACTATGTGATGCCCATATAACATTCATTATCCCTGTGTACACCTGATCATATTGCACATATTGTAAAACATTTCTGAATACTACTCCATTTAAGGGGGAATACATTTGCAGCACACCAAACAAGTAAAAGCAGATCCATATTACAAAAAACAAGTTCAGCCCAACAATTTGAAACTGAGTGTTTCTTTCATTAGCACTACGAGTCATGCTGCAGCACATCTCAGATATCCACACAAATAACCTTCAGAGAATGAATAACCTGTGGTAAATTGTTATCCTGTTGGGGGTAGGGGGCAGTATTGACACGGCCGGATAAAAAACGTACCCGATTTAATCTGGTTACTACTCCTGCCCAGTAACTAGAATATGCATATAATTATTGGCTTTGGATAGAAAACACCCTAAAGTTTCTAAAACTGTTTGAATGGTGTCTGTGAGTATAACAGAACTCATATGGCAGGCAAAAACCTGAGAAGATTCCTTACAGGAAGTGCCCTCTCTGACAAGATCTTGTTCTTCTTGTCTCTGTTTATTGAAGACTGAGGATCTTTGCTGTAACGTGACACTTCCTACGGCTCCCATAGGCTCTCAGAGCCCGGGAAAAAGCTGAATGATATCGAGGCAGCCCCAGGCTGAAACACATTTGCGCTTTTGGCAAGTGGCCGATCAGAGGACAATGGGCTTAGGCTCGTGCACGAGTCGACTCCATGCTTTATTTTCTTTCGTCTTTTTACCTAAACGCAGATTCCCGGTCGGAATATTATCGCTTTTTTATGAGAAAAATTGCATAAAAATTGATTTTAAACAGCGGTTGACATGCTTCGAAGTACGGTAATGGAATATTTAGAATTTTCTTGTCACAAAATGCGTCGTGCTCGTCACCCTTCTTTACCCTTTCGGATAGTGTCTTGAACGCACGAACAAAACGCCGCTGTTTGGATATAACTATAGATTATTTGGGACCAAACCAACATTTGTTATTGAAGTAGAAGTCCTGGGAGTGCATTCTGACGAAGAACACCAAAGGTAATAATATTTTTCTTATAGTAAATCTGACTTTGGTGAGTGCTAAACTTGCTGGGTGTCTAAATAACTAGCCCTGTGATGCCGGGCTATCTACTTAGAATATTGCAAAATGTGCTTTCACCGAAAAGCTATTTTAAAATCGGACATATCGAGTGCATAGAGGAGTTCTGTATCTATAATTCTTAAAATAATTGTTATGCTTTTTGTGAACGTTTATCGTGAGTAATTTAGTAAATTCACCGGAAGTTTGCGGGGGGTATGCTAGTTCTGAACGTCACATGCTAATGTAAAAAGCAGGTTTTTGATATAAATATGAACTTGATTGAACAAAACATGCATGTATTGTATAACATAATGTCCTAGGTGTGTCATCTGATGAAGATCATCAAAGGTTAGTGCTGCATTTACCTGTCTTCTGGGTTTTTGTGACATTATATGCTAGCTTGAAAAATGGGTGTCTGATTATTTCTGGCTGGGTACTCTGCTGACATAATCTAATGTTTTGCTTTCATTGTAAAGCCTTTTTGAAATCGGACAGTGTGGTTAGATTAACGAGAGTCTTGTCTTTAAAATGGTGTAAAATAGTCATATGTTTGAGAAATTGAAGTAATAGCATTTCTAAGGTATTTGAATAACGCGCCACAGGATTCCACTGGCTGTTACGTAGGTGGGACGATTTCGTCCCGCCGACCCTAGAGAGGTTAACATGGCTTTGCCAGAGAAACCTAAAGATGTTTGATACTTCCTAATACTTGCTGGCTTTAATCTAATGACATTATAAAATGGCGCAGGAGAAGAAGGCAGACGTTTTACGTGTCCCCAATCGATTGTGTTTTTTTGTTCATTCATAACTTATTTTTTTACTTATTTTGTACATAATGTTGCTGCTACCGTCTCTTATGACCAAAAATAACTTCTGAACATCAGGACTGCGATTACTCACCACGGACTAGCAGAATCCTTTTAATCCTTTAACGAGTCTGACGAGCCCGACTTGAACCATATGCTGCTTTCTCGGGAACAGGCCTAGATCATTGAGATTTGTGTGAAGAGGAGGCAGAGAAAAAGGGGCCAGAGGGTGGACTGCCTTCTGAGAATTCATAGGCGATCGAATAAACCCCCTCTTCCTTCCATTCTGCTAGAAAACGTGCAATCTTTGGAGAATAAAATCAATGACCAACGTTATACGCTGGCTGGTTATACGCTGTACCGGCAGGATAGAACAGCGGCGTCTGGAAAGACAAGGGGCGGCAGACTATATTATTGTAAATAACAGCTGGTGCACGATATCTAAGGAAGTCTCGAGCTATTACTCACCTGAGGTAGAGTATCTCATGATAAGCTGTAGACAACACTATCTACCTAGAGAGTTTTCATCTGTATTTTTCGTAGCTGTTTACATACCACCACAGTGAGAGGCTGGCACTAAGACAGCATTGAAGGAGCTGTATTCCGCCATAAGCAAACAAGAAAACGCTCACCCAGAGGCGGCGTTCGTAGTAGCAGGGGACTTTAATGCAGGGAAACTTAAATCCGTTTTACCTCATTTCTATCAGCATGTTAAATGTGCAACCAGAGGGAAAAAAACTCTAGACCACCTTTACTCGACCTACAGAGACGCATACAAAGCTCTACCTCGCCCTCTATTTGGCAAATTTGACCATAATTCTATCTTCCTGATTCCTGCTTACAAGCAAAAATTAAAGCACGAAGCACCAGTGACTAGATCAATAGAAAAAGTGGTCAGATGAAGCAGATGCTAAGCTACAGGATTGTTTTGCTAGCACAGACTGGAATATGTTCTGGGATTTCTCCGATGACATTGAGGAGTACACCACATCAGTCATTGACTTCATCAATAAGTGCATCGATGACGTCGTCCCCACAGTGACCGTACGTACATACCCCAACCAGAAGCCATGGATTACAGGTAACATCCGCACTGAGCTAAAGGCTAGAGCTGCCGCTTTCAAGGAGTGGGACTCTAACCCGGAAGCATCAATACAGGACTAAGATCGAATCGTACTACACCGGCTTTGACACACGTCGGATGTGGCAGGGCTTGCAAACCATTACAGACTACAAAGGGAAGCACAACCAAGAGCTGCCCAGTGACACTAGCCTACCAGATGAGCTAAACTACTTCTATGCTTGCTTCAAGGCAAATAACACTGAAACATGCATGAGAGCACCAGCTGTTCCGGAAGACTGTGTGATCACGCTCTCCGCAGCTGATGTGAGTAAGACCTCTAAACATGTCAACATTCAAAGGCCGCAGGGCCAGACGGATTACCAGGATGTGTACTGCAAGCATGCGCTGACCAACTGGCAAGTGTCTTCACTGACATTTTCAACCTCTCCCTGTCCAAGTGCCTGTGCCCAAGACCACTAAGGTAACCTGCCTAAATGATTACCGACCCGTAGCACTCACGTCTGTAGCCATGAAGTGCTTTGAAAGGCTGGTCATGGCTCACATCAACACCATTATCCCAGAAACCCTAGACCCACTCCAATATGCATACCGCCCCAACAGATCCACAAATGATGCACTCTCTATTGCACTCTCCACTGCCCTTTCCCACCTGGACAAAAGGAACACCTATGTGAGAATGCTATTCATTGACTACAGCTCAGCGTTCAACACCATCGTGCCCTCAAAGCACATCAATAAGCTAAGGACCCTGGGACTAAACACCTCCCTCTGCAACTGGATCCTGGACTTCCTGACGGGCCGCCCCCCAGGTGGTAAGGGTAGGTAACAACACATCCGCCATGCTGATCCTCAACACAGGGGCCCCTCAGGGGGTGCGTGCTCAGTCCCCTCCTGTACTCCCTGTTCACTCATGACTACATGGCCAGGCATGACTCCAACACCATCATTAAGTTTGCCGATGACACAACAGTGGTAGGCCTGATCAATGATGAGACAGCCTATATAGAGGAGGTCAGAGACCTGTCCGTGTGGTGCCAGGACAACAACCTGTCCCTCAACATGATCAAGACAAAGGAGATGATTGTGGACTACAGGAAAAAGAGGACTGAGCACACCCCCATTCTCATCAATGGGGCTGCAGTGGAGCAGGTTGAGAGCTTCAAGTTCGTTGGTGTCCACATCACCAACAAACTAACATGGTCCAAGCACACCAAGACAGTTGTGAAGAGGGCACGACAAAACCGATTCCCCCTCAGGAGCACACCAAGACAGTTGTGAAGAGGGCACGACAAAACCGATTCCCCCTCAGGAGACTAAAATGATTTGGCATGGGTCCTCAGATCCTCAAAAAGTTCTACAGCTGCACCATCGAGAGCATCTTGACTAGTTGCATCACTGCCTGGTATGGCAACTGCTCGGCCTCTGACCACAAGGCACTACAGAGGGTTGTGTGAATGGCCCAGTACATCACTGGGGCCAAGCTTCCTGCCATCCAGGACCTCTATACCAGGCGGTGTCAGAGGAAGGCCCATAAAAATGGTCAAAAACTCCAGCCACCCTAGTCATAGACTGTTCTCTCTGCTACCGCACAGCAAGCGGTACCGGAGCGCCAAGTCTAGGTTCAAGAGGCTTCTAAACAGCTTCTACCCCCAAGCCATAAGACTCCTGAACAACTAATCAAATGGCTACCCAGACTATTTACATTGCCCCCCCCCCCTTCTCCCTCTTTTACACCGCTGCTACTCTCTGTTGTTATCATCTATGCATAGTCACTTTAATAACTATACCTACATGTATATATTATGCACATTGACTCTGTACCGGTACCCGGTATATAGTCTCGCTATTATCTGTACTTTTAAAACTGCATTGTTGTTTAGGGGCTCGTAAGTAAGCATTTCACTGTAAGGTTGTATTCGGCACATGTGACTAATAAAATTTGATTTGATTTTGATTTGATTACATTTATCACAAGGATATAGGATTGCCAGCTACAGTATGTTCTTGCTAGCTGTTATTTAGGCACATTTGCCACTAACACACCCTAGCTAGTAGTCCTGCAACAGCCAGGAAAGGAGGTATTGGGCATTTTCAACATGTGCATTCTCAAAGTTTGCAATCCTTTCTCTCTCAACAATGATAGAGCGAAATGATTACAGCAAGGGCCTCCAGGAAGCGGGTTGGCGCAATGTCATTTGAAGGCTGAAATCTGGTAGATGCTCCTGAACTGCCCCCTCACAAGGTTAGAGCTAAACACACCCTACACATTCAGTCACAACAGACATGGAAAAACCCAGGGCCCACTGCTCAGGGCAGGCTACATCCTGGTTTCAAGGGCATTGCAGTGTTACAAGATGCCTGACCGGCGCTGTAGATGCTGCTGCATGCTATCACAAGACAGGGTAATGTAAGCCTGAGAGTGAATCTACCACCTTTAAGACAATCTATAAGCCCAGGGCTTCAAATTGTGTCACTTGTTGTCACACGGCCCTGAGCTCTGTGCCTCAAAGCTGTCCTATTTTTGGAAGGTAGGTAACAACGGCTCTGCTTGCTGTAGCCACATTCCTACAGGGCACTCACCTTTTTGACTTTGTCATCCTTCAATTCAGTGAAGTAGTAGGCCAGAAGCTGTGCTGCGATCATCCTGTCCACCGATGTGGTGAAAGAATAAACAGAGAGCTAAATAAAAAGGGAAATCCCTGTAGTCCCCTCTCCCCGGCGAGGAGGTTTAAAAAAGATCCCAGTTTCAATCCAAACAAAGCTAGAGAAATTGGTCATGTATGGGGCTCGCAACACTCTCTCCCTGGTTCCCAGGAAGTCAGACTACATGGAGTAATTTTAACTTGAATGCAGATACAGGCAGCAGGAGAGCTGGGATGGGGACTGGTTTAAGCCCTGCCTACTGCCTGTGCTCTGATTGGCTAAGCTGCTGAAGCCAGGGCCTCCTGGGCAGAACCCAGTTGACACGATGACTGGCTGCCTGTTACACACACTCTCCTTCACTAGAACATGGGGTGGTGGAGGAAATGAGGAAGTAGAGGAGGCAAAGAAGGAAGGGATAGAGAACTGGTCTTGATCCTTTTTTTACTGTGCTAAATAGGAAACAAACAGGCACGTTCATCACATTGCTGTGGTGATGGCTCATCTGGGTTAAACTGTAGGCAGAGAGAGAGGTTACACATTCATCACGCTGCATTTCGCTACACTCACAATAACATCTGCTAAATATGTGTATGTTACCAATGAAATTATTTTATTTTATTTGTGATGGCTCATAGGGGTTAAAGAGTAGGCAGAGAAAGGGGTTAGATTACAATTAATAATTATTGTCCTTGCTTTTTGGTTGGGCCTGGGTCACTCAAGTGTCCTCTCACCTCTGAAGGGCTTTTTCTAAGGGGGTCACTGCAGCTTGTCAGGGAGCTCATTTTGCTGACTAATACTTATGTTGAATTCCTTTAATGTCGACTATGTTGCTGCGGTCTGTTAACTCACTACAGCCTACAATGGTCAGTTTTACAAGCTGCTTGAAGGAAATTTATCACAGCGTTGTAAAGGTTTAGTGCTGTTAGTGACAACAAAGATGAGGGGATTTGGACAGGCATTCTGTGAGAATCAATGGGGAGCATTAGGAGAACAGGTATTACCCCCAGGGATACAATCCAGAGGATATTTTTGTTTGTCTTCATTCTTGACTATTTGAAACATACTTTGACTTTGCCCTCAATTGGAATTTGCCTGGGTGGCAATCTGCCAGTCGAGTGGACTGCATGATTTGTAGATTTGTCTCATTATTTTTAAAATGATTTGGTGCCACAAGCATTTAATCCTCAATCTACCCACTGTCACTAAAATGATGCTTAGAGGTCCAGTTGTGTTGCAAAGGCACAGCAACTGACTTTATGACCACTACAAATTGATAACACGTTTCTTTACAGCAATGTACTTTTAAACCAAAGTTTAGTTGAAATTTAGCTGCCTGTAAGTTACTGTCAAATTCACCACAACCCCTTTACAGTGTATGATATTCCATCAATACTACTAAAACAGGTTAATAATTCAAAATGTCAAAACTCTGTATTACCCACGTATAGTTTACTATAGAGTCTGAGAGGGAGTGATTCTTACACATTGGATATGCATGCACAAACACAACCAATAAACACAGACTTCGCAAACATAAAGCAATTTCCTGTCAGTGACAGATTTGGTTACAATCACCATGGGGACAACATAGAGTATAGGATGTTTACACAGTAGATAACAGAGGAAATGTTCCTCCAAAGAGCTGGGATAAGTAGGAATTCACACTGAGCAATATAATATGATTTTGATCATGTGCACTGCATGAAACACATTTTATGAGTTGATCATTCAAATATTCACTTTATTTTATTGACACATATAAATTGAACAGTTTTGGCATTGGTGGGGAGAAGATATCAATAATATGTGTTTGAGTGTACGCCCTATTCTGTATGCCCTATGCTGTGGAATATTTTGGATTATAAACTGGGTGGTTCAAGCCCTGAATGCTGATTGGCTGAAAGCCATGGTATATCAGACCGTATACCATGGGTATGACAAAACATTTATTTTACGGTTCTAATTACATTCGTAACCAGTTTATAATAGCAATAAGGCACCTCAGGGGTTTGTGATATATGGCCAATATTCCATGACTAAGGGCTGGGTCCAGGCAAAAGAACAGCCCTTCGCTGCGGTATATTAGCCATATATCGCAAACCATCAACAAAACATCTTCAGCCCTGGGCATAAGTGACATAAGCAGTTACTTAGGACCCCTGGCCGCCAGGTGGCCTATGACCCCTAAAAACGCATAGCGGTTGTTTTGGCAGTGTCTTAGGTGGAACTGCGTTAGAGCTGTAAAATCCACAAGCTGCTCCTGGCATTATACCTAAAGCGGACATTCCCATCGGCTGCATGGAGTAGCATTGATAGAAATCCCATGCAGCCTTGTTACAAGTATGAACACTGGAATGTGAGATATAATCTACACCTCGATTAGGCTGATAGAAATCCTCCTTATTTTGTTTAATGATTTTCAATTTGAACGTCATTATTTCTATATAGCCTACACTTTCTCGTTCTGAACTTCTAACGTGAGTGGGACTGGTGTGGCTTCGTGACAATGATCAAGAGCAGCTGCTGACCAATTTTGTCAGCTCCAACGGAGTTACAACTGCGACACCACCAAAACATCAGCTATGCGGGTGTTGGCTATCGCTGGTCAATGTTTGATTTGATTGAATCTAGGCCTTAGAATAGTAGAATACACAAGGTGCAATTTCTAAATTTGGTTGTTCATCAGCGATTTTCCTTTTGTTATGTCAGTCACTGACAGTCACTCAATTAGCCCATGTCAGCTCGCATTTTTTAGACTGGTAAGTTATTCTAGCCAGCTATCTAAACTTGTAGTAATCATGGCTGAATTACCAACCGGGCATGAAGATGACATACCAGGGCCCCCCTTGACCTCCAGGGGGCCCCCACAGATTTATTTTGTTACTCTCACTCAGATATCATAATGGCATAAATCATGGCAAAATGTGTAGAATTTAAACGAAATTAGCTTTAACTCTTGCGTGGTGTTCGTGTCTGTGGGACCCATTTTCAATGATTACTAAAATAAAAATGATACAATTAATTATTTTTTCAACCTGAACCTCATTGGCCTTGGCTCATCTTCTGTGAAGAACATGTAAAATAACACATTTTCTTTGAGTGCACACTGTGCACCCCCCTACACATTTATATTACATATGTGGTGTTCAGGTCCACTGGACCTAGGGGAACTGTGGAAAAGTGTGTGTGTAGGTGAAAACAAGCGAAAATGTCTTCACTCTGTCTTCCTCCCTTGGCCTGCTGTTTCAACATAGCACCAATAACCTGTCTGCCTGTCTTTTCTCGCAATCTTTACCCTTTGTAGTGTGTAAAACTGCACAATGTTATTACAGTACATTATTTCGATACATTGAAAAATATTCTGTATTTTCCCACACTCTACCCCAGCCAGGTGAAAATTGGGGGAGGGACACAATAAATAAATAGCTCCTTAACACAATCAATCAGTATGGCAAAAATAATCTCTGCTCAGAGGGCCTTAGAAATAATTTTTGCAGACAGAAAAGCTAATGTTTTCCACTTTGGAAGATTAAGAATTTTCCAAATATGAGGATCGTGTCTCTGTTAATTCGGAGTCTGACAGTGAGTTGGAAGAAGAGAATGAGATTGACCCTCAGCCAGCCACAGGACCAGCCCGTCAGCAGCCAGCCCCAGGAACCGTCAGCAACCAGCTCATCAACAGCCTGCCTGAGGAGAAATAGGGATGTCAAAAAAAATTGAAATTTAATGGTCTTCTTGCTCAAGGAATAAGCCACTCCGCATGGCTGCCAATGTGATAAGGATGCAACCAGGGCCAACGCGGATGGCGGTTATTCATGTGCAGGACATTGTCTTCTTTTGAACTGTTAATCCCAGACACCATCCAGAAAATCATTCTGAACTGCACTAATTTGGAGGGAAGGTGTGTTTTTGGAATGAGATGGACCAAACTCATTTACATGCATACTTTGGTGTTCTTATCCTTGCTGGTGTTTTCAGATCCAATGGGGAATCCACAGAATCACTGTGGGATGCAGAAACTGTTAGAGAACTTTTCCGTGAAACAATGTCTCTGGAAAACTTCCACATTATTTCCAGGATTACCCGCTTCGACAACTGAGACACCAGACCAGTTTGGCGGCAGAGAGACAAGCTGGCTGCAATCAGGTCAGTGTGGGACAAGTGGGTGGACCACCGTCCCCTGTTTTACAACCCTGGGCCCAACGTTACTGTTGATGAGCAGCTTATACCATTTAGGGGCCGCTGCCCCTTCAGGCAGAACATACCATCTAAACCCACAAAATATGGAATCAGATCTGGGCTGCCTGTGATGCTGCTTCATCATAAACTCAGCAAAAAAAGAAATGTCCTCTCACTGCGTTTATTTTCAGCAAACTTAACATGTGTAAATATTTGTATGAACATAACAAGATTCAATAACTGAGACATAAACTAAACAAGTTCCACAGACATGTGACTAACAGAAATGGAATCATGTGTTCCTGAACAAAGGTGGGGTCAAAATCAAAAGTAACAGTGTGGCTACCAGCTGCATTAAGTACTGCAGTGCATCTACTCCTCATGGACTGCACCAGATTTGCCAGTTCTTGCTGTGAGATGTTACCCCACTCTTTCACCAAGGCACCTGCAAGTTCCCAGATATTTCTGGGGGGAATGGCCCTAGCCCTCACCATCTGATCCAACAGGTCCCAGACGTGCTCAATGGGATTGAGATCCGGGCTCTTCTCTGGCCATGGCAGAACACTGACATTCCTGTCTTGCAGGAAATCATGCACAGAACGAGCAGTATGGCTGGTGGCATTGTCATGCTGGAGGGTCATGTCAGGATGAGCCTGCAGGAATGGTACCACATGAGGGAGGAGGATGTCTTCCCTGTAACGCACAGCGTTGAGATTGCCTGCAATGACAACAAGCTCAGTCCGATGATGCTGTGACACACCGCCCCAGACCATGACGAACCCTCCACCTCCAAATCAATCCCGCTCCAGAGTACAGGTCTTTATAAGCACTCGACTTGGGGGGTGGTTCCATGACGTTTGGGTATAATGTCTGTGCTCACGGGGGCGTGGTCACTGACTAGTTAAAACTTTATGTGAAAAACCATACTCTCATTTAGAAGGCTAACATCACATTTCATATTTTCAAAAGTAGTCAAACTTAATGGGTGGGGTTATATCCTGCCTATTTGGCCCTGTCCTGGGGTATCATCGGATGGGGCCACAGTGTCTTCTGATCCCTCCTGTCTCAGCCTCCAGTATTTATGCTGCAGTAGTTTATGTGTCGGGGGGCTAGGGTCAGTCTGTTACATCTGGAGTATTTCTCTTGTCTTATCCGGTGTCCTGTGTGAATTTAAATATGTTCTCTCTAATTCTCTCTTTCTTTCTTTCTCTCGGAGGACCTGAGCCCTAGGACCATGCCTCAGGACTACCTGGCATGATGACTCCTTGCTGTCCCCAGACCACCTGGCCATGCTGCTGCTCCAGTTTCAACTGTTCTGCCTGCGGCTATGGAACCCTGACCTGTTCACCGGACGTGCTTGTTGCACCCTCGACAACTACTATGATTATTATTATTTGACCATGCTGGTCATTTATGAACATTTTAACATCTTGACCATGTTCTGTTATAATATCCACCCGGCACAGCCAGAAGAGGACTGGCCACCCCTCATAGCCTGGTTCCTCTCTAGGTTTCTTCCTAGGTTTTTGGCCTTTCTAGGGAGTTTTTCCTAGGGAGTATTTCCTAGCCACCGTGCTTCTTTCACATGCATTGCTTGCTGTTTGGGGTTTTAGGCTGGGTTTCTGTACAGCACTTTGAGATATCAGCTGATGTACGAAGGGCTATATAAATAAATTTGATTTGATTTGATTTAATCATTCATTTTATACAACATTCAGGTGCAAACCCCATAATTGAGAAGTGTATACAAACAAATAAACAGTAATGTGTGTCTCCTGTCCCCAAATGAAACAAACTCAACATGACTGCTCCTTAATAAGTGTCCACGGACCACTCCAACTGCTTGGAATACAGAAATATTGTTACATTATTCAACCTTTTGACGTTACCATACTGCAAAGTCTTTCTCTGTGGTAACAAAGGGATTCACAGCTTTCATTTTGGCAGAGTGGGGAAGGGACTTTTGGTATTTATGACCGTCATAAACCTGTGGTGAGAGAGGGGGGGGGCTATGATCCTCACCCAAAAAGGGCGCATCGTGCCACCTCTCTCATCCTCTTCATGTTCTCCATGGTTGAAAGAAAAGGGAAAGTCTTCTCCTCAATAAGATTAGATAATCTCAATGTAAATCTGTGCTACGAACTTGTTCCTCCAGATAGGATTGGCCGGGATTTAAGAGAAGGTGATTCATTATATAATCAAACGGTGACTACGCTACTTTGCTGGGCCCAGTGTGTCTGTAGTCCTTCAGAACCACACATCTATGCTGATTCCCCTTGTGATATTTCTGACTGAAAGCTCTTACTGTTACAACATAACAAACAAGAATACTGAATGAATGCACCCAAATATTTTCAGCCAAAGGAGCAACAAAGGCTACACTTAATCTGCCAGACACAATCATAATAATCATCCTATGCTGTATACAGTATTTACAGGGGGCATGTATGTCAGTGCATAGTATTTATATTATTTACATGCCTATCCACAGGGGTGCTGTTTAGATTCTGGTTTTGCGAGGTGTGAAGTGAGCTGAATAATTAGCCCAGGAGGCTAGATCACTGCTAGGACAGAGAGGGATTAGTGTGAGTGAGGTTCCCTCTACTACTGCGCATGGTCTGTTGACGTAGCATGCAGCTGCCCTGGTTTAACGCTTCCATTTTATCCCACTAGGGGCTTAATTTAGGCAATATAAGAGGGGGCATTCCAATGTTGTAACCCAGGATATGACTCAAAATTATTAACGGGGTTGTGTAATTGAATTCTACACGATGTGACAATTGAATATAGATTTGGAAACAGCTTTAAGCCACTGATAGTGCCAATATGTCTTACTCAACACATGCTAGAATCTCTACAGAGAAGGGATACATTCCACAAACTTGGCATTTCAATTGTATTATTTGGAGTAGTTTATTGAATACAGATAATTTTAATGGGTATATTCTGTACATTGAGAGGGATTTCCTTCAGTACTAATATATTCATATAAGTGGAATTAGTCCTGTTGATATCTAAAATAAAAAAGCATCATACAAGTTGACACATACTCTGTTGCATATGGAGAGCTTGAACAAAGTTGCAAGTTTAACTTCCTCAGACTTCACCCACCAGATCATCACAATGCTGAATAGTGTTGTTATGACATTCCAGTCTGATCCATTCCATTTTCCAACTCCCTCTGCTCTGGGCCACTCCCATTGCTGTTCCTGTCTGCTGAGAGCATGAGGACCATTTCAAAACAACGCAATAACACATCTAGATAGTAGCAGTGAGTCTCAATCTGCTCCCTACCTCTTCCCCTTCGTCCTAACCCATTCAATGTTTTGCAAGAGGGTCTGGATAGGTATAGCAGTGTAGAGGTGGATAATCCAAATACAGACAGAATTTTAACAGTAGCTATTTGATTATATTGCAGTGGTACTATGGCCAGAGAATATTGCACAGCATCACACCTTCCTTACATTACATTTACAATGGCAGACGACGATTAGAAAGAACCACAAGGGTCCCAATTCCTTTGTGTGTTTGGCACAAAAAAACTGTGCATACACGAGGTCTAATCTTGTGTTAAGTTTCTCCACGCGCCACAGCTGTGATGAGGGCGGCCCCTTTTCCACTGCCATCTTCTGATAGGACAAACTCCACGTCACACTGTGGCGCCAGAGCCTTGACCGTGTCCTTGAGGATTCTGGAAAAGCTGCACAGTTCAAGAGGTACTGTGTTAGATGTGTTGTGCTTTAAAACTCTTTAAAACTGTGCCAAAGTCTGAACTAGGGCTTAATTTGACTCCTGGCTACATGTTGCCCCTAGAGGTGGTGGGTTGATTTCCTTGCTTCCTTCCTTGCACTCTAATCTGACCAGAAATACTATCTCCCCTTCTCTCTCTATAAAAATAAAACGACATAAACAAAACTCTGCAGTCTGTTCAAGAATAATTATAACCCTGTTAAATCTAAATATCCCTTGCCCCTGGTGGCTACTCACTGTGGATGCAGCTTGTAGAGTGTTCCGTCCACCCCCACGGTGATGTTAATTTGGTTCAGCCCACGGTTCTCTCTGATTTTGTCGACAATGGCGGCCATTCCGGCTCCACAGAGCTGAGCCGCCCGGTGAGACACTGTACCACACACCTCCTTGACGATGATACTGTCATCACATGTGCTGTCCAGACCCAGCTGCTGCAGGATGGACCTCACCTGCAGTAGCGCCAACCGGTCACTGGGTAGGAGATAGAGGAGTCACACACTTGATATTCTTGTACATCTGGATATTCTTGTACACCTATTCACTACATTTTACATTTTAGTCCAGAGCGACTTACATTTAGTGCATTCATCTTAAGGTAGCTAGCTAGGAGAGACAACCACAAATCATAGTAAGTAATTGTTTCCTCAAAGTAGCTATCAGCAAAGTCAGTGCTATTAAGAAAAGACAAGCGCGAGAAACACAAGGGTAGGGGTGAGGGGTCCTGTGGGATTAATCAAGATACTTTGTGAATAGGTAGGTTTTTTAAATGTTTTCGGAAGATGGGCAGGGACTCAGAACCGAAGGAACCAAACAGAGGCATTCATAAGCAAACAGAACAAAACAGGGAGGGACCCACCTGAATTTGTCCAATAGAAACTGAAATGTTTTCCGTTTGGAGTAAACGGTTTCTGTTGCAAAACGTTTTGTTACGTTTCTGGAAACCATAGTATAAAAGCCTATTCATGCAACTGTAAATACTTAAGTATTCCTAACCGACTTTAAAAGCATATGTTCAAATATTCATATTAGTAATCCTATATCCTATGTGGACTTACATTCGATCTGTCTACTATTAGAGGCCTGAGTTGCTGTACTACGTGATCATTTATACAACTCTGTACCTCTCTATTTGGGACAGGAACTTGGTCTCGAAGATGCCCCTGGTCTTCAGAGGCTCTGTGATGTGGCCTCGGAACAGAAGACCTCTCCTGGTTAGGTCGATGAGAATCTGCCTCACTATCTCCCCCAAATACATACCGCTGGTCATCTTCTCAAACCTGGGGCAACAGGATATGACATGAAATAGGCGACATGCAAAACAGCTTCAATTATTCAATATTTCACTGTGCCAATAGTCTAGACCTCCAATTAACCAAAATATGGTCAAGCATAATTTTAATCAAGCCTTTTTAAACGATCATGTGTTAGGGAAAATTCCCATAAGCATAATCAAGTATAATGCATATCTCTTTGCACAGTTGAATAACTAATATTTAGCATTTATCATGTAGATACTTGTAGAACCTTGACCAAACCGGATTATGGGACAGTGTCCACAAACATTAATTAAGCATCTCCCTTTAGCATGGTTGAATAACTAATTCACATTAGATTTAGACTGAGCTATGGATAAGAAAATAATTGAATGACAATCCCTGGCACCAGGGTGTCCTCTAGTGGTACAGGAAGTGGTCAGTCAGGTCTGGATGTATCCTGTAGTGGTACAGGAAGTGGTCAGTCAGGTCTGGATGTGTCCTCTAGAGGTACAGGAAGTAGTCAGTCAGGTCTGGATGTGTCCTGTAGTGGTACAGGAAGTGGTCAGTCAGGTTTGGATGTTAACAACTTGCCTTTGTTTGCCGTTGTTCAATGACCCCTCATCTACTTCTCTGTCAAACCTGGTCCGGATGTCCTCGATGCAGTCATTCTCGCCAAAACCGCCCCACTCTGTGTTCACACACATCTGTCCCTCGTCCCCCTCCACCATCTCAATGTTCCTCATCTCCTCCATGTAGCACACATTACTCCCCGTCCCTAGGGGGCAGCATTTCACACTAAGATCATACATACGTCACTCTATAGTACAATGTAAAACCAACAAGGCTGAGAATAGGCCCTACATACCAGCAATGAGTCCTATCTCACACTTGGGGTCTTCATATGCACATGTCATCATTGTGCCCACTGTGTCATTCACCACAGCAACAATGTCAAGATCAAATTCCTACAGGAAACAAAATATTACTTTGACCTACACTATCGTTCAAAAGTTTGGGGTCACTTAGAAATGTCCTTGTTTTTGAAAGAAAAGCATTTTTTTTTGTCCATTAAAATAACATCAAATTTGATCAGAAATACAGTGTAGACATTGTTCATGTTGTAAATGACTATTGTAGCTGGAAACGGTAGATTTTTATGGAATATCTACATAGGCATACAGAGACCCATTATCAGCAACCATCACTCCTGTGTTCCAATGGCACGTTGTGTTAGCTAATCCAAGTTTATCATTTTAAAAGGCTAATTGATCATTAGAAAACCCTTTTGCAATTATGTTAGCACAGCTGAAAACTGTTTTGCTGATTAAGGAAGCAATAAAACTGGCCTTTAGACTAGTTGAGTATCTGGAGCATCAGCATTTGTGGGTTCGATTACAGGCTCAAAATGTCCAGAAACAAAGACCTTTCTTCTGAAACTCGTCAGTCTATTCTTGTTCTGAGAAATGATAGCTATTCCATGCAAGAAATTGCCAAGAAACTGAAGATCTCGTTCAACGCTGTGTACTACTCCCTTCACAGAACAGAGCAAACTGCCTCTAACCAGAATAGAAAGAGGAGTGGGAGGCCCCGGTGCACAACTGAGCAAGAGGACAAGTACATTAGAGTGTCTAGTTTGAGAAACAGACACCTCACAAGTCCTCAACTGGCAGCTTCATTAAATAGTACCCATAAAACACCAGTCTCAACGTCAAAAGTGAAGAGGCGACTCTGGGATGCTGAAAAAGCCATATCTCAGACTGGCCAATAAAAAGAAAAGCTTAAGATGGGCAAAAGAACACAGACACTGGACAGAGGAACTCTGCCTAGAAGGCCAGCATCCCGGAGTCGCCTTTTCACTGTTGACGTTGAGACTGGTGTTTTGAGGGTACTATTTAATGAAGCTGCCAGTTGAGGACTTGTGAGGCATCTGTTTCTCAAACTAGACACTCGAATGTACTTGTCCTCTTGCTCAGTTGTGCACCGGACCCTCCCACTCCTCTTTCTATTCTGATTAGAGCCAGTTTGAGCTGTTCTGTGAAGGGAGTAGTACACAGCGTTGTATAAGATCTTCAGTTTCTTGGCAATTTCTTGCATGGAATAGCCATCATTTCTCAGAACAAGAATAGACTGACAAGTTTCAGAGGAAAGGTCTTTGTTTCTGGACATTTTGAGCCTGTAATCGAACCCACAAATGCTGATTCTCCAGATACTCAACTGGTCTAAAGAAGGCCAGTTTTATTGCTTCTTTAAACAGCAAAACAGTTTTCAGTTGTGCTAACATAATTGCGAAAGGGTTTTCTAATGATCAATTAGCCTTTTAAAATGATAAACTTGGATTAGCTAACACAACGTGCCATTGGACACCAGGAGTGATGGTTGCCGATAATGGACCTCTTGTACGCCTATGTAGATATTCCATTAAAAGAAAAATCTGCCCTTTCCAGCTACAATAGTCATTTACAACATGAACAATGTCTACACTGTATTTCTGATCAATTTGATGTTATTTAATGGACAAAAAACTTGCTTTTCTTTCAAAAACAAGGACATTTCTAAGTGACCCCAAACTTTTGAACGATAGTGTATATATTCACTTTCATAATGGGCAATAGTATATGTTTTCCAGACTACCTATTACAGAGAACAGTGGGTCTTGTTCCATTTCACTCACATTCCGTCTTTTGATAGCCTCTCGGAGCATTTCCACAACGTCATTTCCTTCACAGTCTGTGGCTTTGAACCCTTTGGTCCAGCTAACCAAACTTCCCTGAGGAAGGAAGTATTACAATGGAGACTGGTAACATACTTAATAATGGAATGACTTACCCTGATTAAGCACACCGGTCATTGAAATAACTGCCATTCTTTGGCATTGAGGATGATTTCGTCATCATGACGATTGTACTTTTACCTTATCGATTCCTGTCTGTCTGCAGGGGAAAGAAAAGGTGAAACCAAGCGGGAGACGAGTATTCTTCATCCCCATGTAGTCCAGGAAATCTGAGATGCACTGGACAATGTGGTCGAACAGCTAGAAACAAAGAGTTTGTCAGGCTAAGGGGTTAGGGACCTAGTTAGCAGTCAGCGGGGGGTGGTGGGGTGTGTGTGGGCTCACCTCCTCTCCTGTGCCCTGCATGATCTCCAGAGGGATGGCGTAGATCTTGTTGTACATGCGGACAGACTTGCGTATTCCACTCCGGATCTTCACCACCAACACCCGGAAGTTAGTTCCTCCCAGGTCCAAAGCCAAGTACTTTCCTCGCTCTGCAATAATAAACATTGTAATCACTTGACTTGAAATGAAACAACTTGCACCTAATGATGTGATTTTAGACAGCAACATTTCATAAACTGTTAAGGTGATGGTACAGAATAAAGTGTAATAATGGGTTATAGCATGGTAATAACATGATAACTTTCCGCATTATGAACAACAAGGTAAACCTTTAGATCCAGTGCATAGCAATCTGTAGCCAGTCCTCTCACCTGTCCCATCAGGTGTCCTGTACACAAAGGAGGGCAGCATTTTAACAGAGGCAGTTCTGTGGGAATCCTTCCTAAGGCCTCTCTCTAGCTCCACTCTCATCTTGTCCCTGACCTGCTGGAGGTTCTCTGGACTCAGGCTGAGTAGAGCAAGAGTGTCATTGATCTCCCTCCTCTGGGCCGCCAGCCTCTGAGCCACCGCTGTTACCATAGCAGCCCCCTTACTGCTACCACTCTCAGACAGCACAAAGCGCACATGGCACTCTGGCACCAACCGGCGCACCACCTTGTGGAGCCTCTTGGGGTACCTGGGAGGGAGAGAAAGAGAGAGCGAGACAGAGAGGGAGAGAGTTTATTGTCAGCGTTCACAGGCAAAGAGGAAAACTGCCACTCTGAGCAGAAACCTTCCGTGACTTATGGCTACATACTGTGGATGTGTTCTGTAGACAGTTCCGTCAACCCCAACAGTGATCCGCAAGCTCTTCAGCTTCCTGTTCTCGCGGATGCGGGTGAGGATGGCAGCCAGCGCAGCGGCGCAGAGGTTAGCTGACCTGAAGGACACGATGGTGGAGACGTGTTGGACGGCAAGGCAATCATCTGCTGAGGGGGAAAGGCCGAGCTCTGTAAGGATTTCCCTGGTGTTCTTCAGCCCGTCTTTGTACCTGGAAGTATAGTTCTGACATAGTTGTCAAAGTGTAACATACATTTCCCTGAATAATGTCTGTGAAAATTAGTACAAATAAATTATATACAATATATTTATAGTGTGAGCATTAAGACTCATGGAAAATGCTCTTACTGTTCAATTAAAGTGATGTGTTTGGTTTGAAATTTCCCTTTGGTGCGTAGAGCATTGGAAACTCTGCCATCAAACAGTAGTCCCTTCTTGGCCATCTTTAACAGAATGAGTCTCACCAACTCCCCCATGTACATCCCACTCACCATCTTCTCAAACCTAACAGAGCAACACACTAGTGTTAACAGTCATTATTTACATTCCTACTAGTGTAAGGCCCCTATTCCGTCAATTGTAAATAAAGGGAAACCATATCGTTGGTTTACTCAGAATTTTTACAATGATATCTAATACTTAATGTATTTCCAATATGGTTGGTTATGGATTTTGGTGCTTACAGTTGCTTCCCTGGGTTGGTGGAGGCAGCATCAATCTCTCGGTCAAAATGTGTAATGAAGTCATCGAGTGCCCCATCGTCCCCGAAGGCTCCCCACTCTGTGTTGATGCACATCCTGCCCTCGTCTCCTTCCACCAGGTCAATGTGTCTCAGCTCCTCCATGTAACAAGCATTAGTACCTGTGCCTGAGATTACATAGCGATGGTGAGAAAGACTATTTGTAGGCTGATAATACTGACAATGAAACAACCATTCTGAATGAAGGGTGCAAATTAATATCAGGCTGACCTATGATGACCCCCACTTCACAACGCTGGTCGTCATAGCCACAGGTCATCATGGTTCCCACTGTGTCATTAACAAGGGCCAGGACATCCACATTGGTTCCCTATAAACAGTGTTGGCTGGTGTTTTAATTGACAAATTCCTTTTTATATATATACTGTAGTATATACAGAAATGCAAGAAAAAAATGAAATGAGTGATAATAAGTAGTGAATAAGATCTCCCTTAATACCCCGACTCTATCAATGGCCTGTCTCAAGGATTGCACCACATTGGTCCCCAGGACTCCTCTGGCCTTGTAGTTCTTTGACCATGACAACAGCACTCCCTAAAACAGGTTTTGATTGTTGAAAGAAAGCAAGGATTACATTCTGAATAGATAGTCACACAATGAACAAGTTTGTCAATGCAGTTCACACATTCTGTTACATCATATGAAAGTGGCTTTGCAGGTATCTGATTTTTACTGATAATCAATTGGAGCCCATCTGATATTTCTGGAGTGATAACCTGTTTGGGATAGGGGGCAGTATTTTCACGGCCGGATGAAAAAAACTTACCCGATTTAAACTGGTTACTACTCTTCCCCAGAAACGAGAATATGCATATTATTAGTTGATTTGGATAGAAAACACTGAAGTTTCTAAAACTGTTTGAATGGTGTCTGTGAGTATAACAGAACTCATATGGCAGGTAAAAACCTGAGAAGATTCCAAGCAGGAAGTGGCCTGTCTGAGAATTTGTAGTTCTTCTTTTGATTCTCTATCAAAACTACAGTATCTGTGGGGTTACGTAACACTTTCTAAGGCTTCCATTGGCTCTCTAAAGCCTTCAGAAAGCGGATTGGGCGTCTTCTGTCTCTGGGCAGAGTATAGTAGCTCAGTTTGTCAGTGGTCTGCCTGGTGACAAAGAGATTGGATATGCGCGTTCACGCGACCATGCTATTTTTTCTTTTCCTCTTTGAATGAATACACTATTGTCCGGTTGGAATATTATCGCTATTTTACGAGAAAAATACCATAAAAATTTATTTTAAACAGCGTTTGAAATGCTTCTAAGTACGGTAAAGGAACATTTAGAATTTTTTGGTCTCGAAATGCGCTCGCGTGTTACCCTTTGGATAGTGACCTGAACGCACGAAACAAAAGGTATTTGGACATAACTATCGATTATTTGGAACAAAAACAACATTTCTTGTGGAAGTAGCAGTCCTGGGAGAGCATTCTGACGAAGATCAGCAAAGGTAATACCATTTTTCTAATAGTAATTCTGAGTTTAGTGAGCCCCGAACTTGGCGGATGTCAAAATAGCTAGCCGTGATGGCTGAGCTATGTACTCAGAATATTGCAAAATGTGCTTTCGCCGAAAAGCTATTTTAAAAACTGACATTGCGATTGCATAAAGGACTTCTGTATCTATAATTCTTAAAATAATTGTTATGTATTTTGTCGACGTTTATGATGAGTAATTTAGTAAATTCACCGGAAGTTTTGGGTGGGAATGCATATTCTGAACATCACATGCCAATGTAAAAAGCTGTTTTTGGATATAAATATGAACTTGATTGAACAAAACATGCATGTATTGTATAACATAATGTCCTAGGAGTGTCATCTGATGAAGATCATCAAAGGTTAGTCCTTCATTTAGCTGTGTTTTGGGTTTTTGTGACATATATGCTTGCTTGGAAAATGGCTGTGTGATAGTTTTTGGCTATGTACTCTCCTAACATAATCTAATCTTTTGCTTTCGCTGTAAAGCCTTTTTGAAACTGGGTGGTTCGAGGCCTGAATGCTGATTGGCTGACAACCGTGGTATATCAGACCGTATACCACGGATATGACAGAACTTTTATTTTTACTGCTCTAATTACGTTGGTAAACAGTTTATAGCCTAGTGGTTAGAGCGTTGGGCCAGTAACTGAAAGGTTGCTAGATCGAATCCCCGAGCTGACAAGATAAAAACCTGTCGTTCTGCCCCTGAACAAGGCAGTTAACCCACTGTCCCTAGGCCGTCATTGTAAATAAGAATTTGTTCTTAACTGACTTGCCTAGTTAAATAAAGGTAAAATATATCTATTTTTTAAATATAAAATAAATAAATATATATATATAATAGCAATAAGGCACCTCTGGGGTTTGAGGAATATGGCCAATATACCAGGGCTAAGGGCTGTATCCAGGCACTCCCCGTTGTGTCGTGCTTAAGAACAGCCCTTAGACGTGGTATATTGACCATATACCACACCCTCTCGTGCCATATGGCTTAAATACCTCATCTATTTTGGACTGTCCACAAGGGAAAGAGAAGGTGAAGCCCAAAGCTTTCCTCTTCTGGTTGATGTGCTTCTTTTGCAGGAAGTCTTTCAGAGACTCTGCAACATGGTCAAACATCTGTAAAAGAGACAGTGTTGGACAGATTACTTACAACATGTAATCTGTGACTAATTACAGTAATGTAATCTGATTACTCAAAATGAGTAAAGTACTCTGATTCCTTCTGAATTACTTCGGCCTCCTTTATGCTGTAGACCTATTAGTTCTCTCGAACCCTGCCCACAGAACTGCCCAGCATCCTTGGGAAAATGCTAGCACAGATGCCTGCTGCATCTTCTTGATGAAATGGCATCACTGCTAAAAGGTCAGCTTCCCTGTCAAGCTCCATAATCATTATTTGATTGTATATTTATAGGCGTAGATCTGTGTGCAAAGATAGACAAGTAGATGTTAGTGTACTTGTTTCCACTGAAACTAGAGATTCAGCTAAGAAAACAGCTGATTTGTCATGTGCGTCATCACAGTGCTTGGGAAATGAACAGAATGGAGCTGTGTTGACTAACCAAAAATGTCCAGACACAAAGATCCTGATGAAATGTGTGATGATTCAGTTCTGAGTAAGTGGGGGTCTGACTTTTCTGGTAAAAAAGTATCTGTGGAAAGCCAACCAATGACAGAAAATATGGCAATTTGGAAATTTCAAATAGATTAGAACAGAACAGAAGGAAAAAGCGTCCATTCTCAGTGAAAGGTGACTTCCGAGCTGTATTGTCACGCTCTGACCTAAGAGAGCTGTTGTTTCTCTGTTTAGTTAGGTCAGGGTGTGATATGGGTGGGCATTCTATGTTTTTGTTTCTATGTTTAGTTCTATTATTCTATTTCTATATTGGAGGTTTTTGGGATGATCTCCAATTAGAGGCAGCTGGTTCGCGTTGTCTCTAATTGGAGGTCATATTTAAGTTGGGTTTTTTTCTATTATGTTTTGTGGGTAGTTGTTTTCTGTTTCGTTCACGTAACCTGACAGAACTGTTGACTGTCGTTTTGTTTCTTTTGTATAAGTGTTCATTTTCATTAAAGTATAATCATGAGCACTCAACACGCCGCGCCTTGGTCCCCTCTATACGACGCACGTTACATGTATGGCTCAGATTTCAAAGACATTTTAAAAAAATCTGCCATCCCTTATGGAAACACAATGATTTCACATGTGAAATGTTCCCATGACCACATACAGTGCATTCGGGAAAGTATTCAGACCCTTGACTCTTTTTACATTTTGTTACGATACATCCTTATTTGAAAATGGATTCAATAATTTTTTTTGCCCTCAATCTACACACAATACCCCATAATGACAAAGCAAAAACAGGTTTTTAGAAATGTTTGAAATTGTATTAAAAACAAAAACTGAAATATGACATTTACATAAGTATTCAGACCCTTTACTCAGTACTATGTTGAAGCACTTTTGACAATGATTACAGCCTCGAGTCTTCTTGGGTGACGCTACAAACTTGTCACACCTGTATTTGGGGGGTTTCTCCCACTCTTTACTGCAGATCATCTCAAGCTCGGTCAGGTTGGATGGGAGTGTCGCTGCACAAATATTTTCAGGGTTTTACATTTTTACATTTACATTTTAGTCATTTAGCAGACGCTCTTATCCTGAGCGACTTACAGTAGTGAATGCATACATTTCATACATGCCCCTCCCATGGGAATTGAACCCACAACCCTGGCATTGCAAACACCATGCTCTACCAACTGAGCTACAGGGAAGGCCAGGGTTCTTGGTCATCTCCCTAACCAAAACCCTTCTCCACCAATTGCTCACTTTGACCGGGTGGCCAGCTCTAGGAAGAGTCTTGGTGGTTCCAAACTTTGTTTAAGAATGATGGAGGCCACTTTGTTCTTTGGGACCTTCAATGCTGCAGAAATGTTTTGGTACCCTTCAACCAGATCTGTGCTTGACACATTCCTGTTTCTGAGTTTTTGCTCTGACCTGCACTTTCAACTGTGGGACCTTACATAGACAGGTGTGTGCCTTTCCTAATCATGTCAAATCAATACAATTTACCACAGGTGGACTCCAATCAAGTTGTAAAAACATCTCAAGGATGATCAATGGAAACAGGATGCACCTGAGCTCAATTTCGAGTCTCATAGCAAAGGGTCTGAATACTTAAGTAAATAAGATACGTTTTTTTTAATTAATACATTTGCAAAATGTTCTGAAAACCTGTTTTCGCTTTGTCGTTATAGGGTATTGTGTGTAGATTGATGAGGGAAAAAAAGTATTTTATCAATTTTAGAATAAGGTTGTAACGTAAAAAAACGTGGAAAAAGTCAAGGGGTCTGAATACCTTCCGAATGCACTGTAACCTTTCACGTGTTTAATCAGGTGAAACATGTGATGGCATTGAGGAGTACACCACAAGTCTCACGTGGATATTTTTCATGAGGTTTTACAGGTGATGCCCTACAAAGTCGCTGTCTTTTCAACTTACATATTTGACACACTTTGACATACACTTAATCATGTACGTTCATTTATAAAGTAATTATTATTCAGCATGTCCTCAGGACCTGACCTGGGATTTGAACTCAGAACCTCCTGGTTCATGGTATTACGATCTTCCTGCTACACCACCATGTCTGTGTCAATAAGTGATTTCACCTGTATTGCTACACTTCGGACTTCAAAGTAAATGTCAGCTTTTTTTTTAAATACACTCAAGAAAAGCTATTATATGTATCATAGTGATTCAGGAGTAAAATTAATACAAAATAATATACCCCACCAACATGAGGCAACTATACAGCAAACCTTAACATTTCTGAAATAAGTAAATTAAATAAATTATGAGAGATTAGTCAGATAACAGTTAAGCGCAGCGCAGATATCAAAAAGTGCAAAGTGCAGAGATTTATTATAGGTAATGAATCTGTAAAATGCTACAGACTTTGTGGTACAGTAGAAAGATCAGCGTACCCCAAATCCAGAGGTTGTGAGCTCAAATCCCAGGTGGGGTCATATTGAAAAGTCAGCCAATCAAATTAAATTTGTCACATGTGCCGAATACAACATGTGTAGACCTTACAGTGAAATGCTTACTTACAAGCCCTTAACCAACAATGCAGTTAAGAAAAATAAGTGTTAAGAAAATAAATTTAAAAAATGGCAGAATAACGAATAATTAAGGAGCAACAATAAAATAACTGTAGGGGGGGGGGGGGGCAAATAGTCTGGGTAGCCATTTGATTAGGTGTTCAGGAGTCTTATGGCTTGGGGTAGAAACTGTTAAGAAGCATATTGGACCTAGATTTGGCGCTCCGGTACTGTTTGCCATGCGGTAGCAGAGAGAACAGTCTATGACTAGGGTGGCTGGAGTCTTTGACAATTTTTAGGGCCTTCCTCTGACACTGCCTGGTATAGAGGTCCTGGATGGCAGGAAGCTTGGCCCAAGTGATGTGCTGGGCCGTAAGCACTACCCTCTGTAGTGCCTTGCTGTTGCAGACCGAGCAGTTGCCATACCAGGCGGTGACACAACCAGTCAGGATGCTCTCGATGGTGCAGCTGTAGAACTTTGAGGATCTGAGGACCCATGCCAAACCTTTTCAGTCTCCTGAGGGGGAATAGGCTTTGTCGTGCCCCTCTTCACAACTGCCTTGGTGTGTTTGGACCATGATAGTTTGTTGGTGATGTGGACACCAAGGACCTTGAAGCTCTCAACCTGCTCCACTACAGCCCCATTGATGAGAATGGAGGGGTACTCTGTACTCATTTTCCTGTAGTCCACAATCATCTCCTTTGTTTGATCACGTTGAGGGGGAGGTTGTTAACCTGGCACCACACGGCCAGGTCTCTGACCTCCTCCCTATATTCTGTCTCATCGTTGATCAGTCCTACCACTGTTGTGTCATCAGCAAACTTGATGGTGGTGTTGGAGTCATGCCAGGCCATGCAGTCATGAGTGAACAGGGAGTACAGGAGGGGACTGAGTACACACCCCTGAGGGGCCCTGTGTTGAGGATCAGCGTGGCGAATGTGTTGTTACCTACCCTTACCACCTGGGGGTGGCCCGTCGGAAAGTCCAGGATCCAGTTGTAGAGGAAGGTGTTTAGTCCCAGGGTCCTTAGGTTATTGATGAGCTTTGAGGGCACTATGGTGTTGAACGCTGAGCTGTAGTCAATTAATAGTATTCTCACATAGATGTTCCTTTTGTCCAGGTGGGAAAGAGCAGTGTTGAGCGCAATAGAGATTGCATCATCTGTGGATCTGTTGGGGTGGTATGCAAATTGGAGTGGGTCTAGAGTTTTTGGGATAATGGTGTTGATGTAAGCCATGACCAGCCTTTCAAAGCACTTCATGGCTACAGACGTGAGTGCTACGGGCCGGTAGTCATTTAGGCAGGTTACCTTAGTGTTCTTGGGCACAAGGACTATGGTGAAGCATGTTGATATTACAGACTCAGTCAGGAACGGGTTGAAAATGTCAGTGAAGACACTTGCCAGTTGGTCAGCGCATGCTCGCAGTACATGTCCTGGTAATCCGTCTGGCCCTGCGGCCTTGTGAATGTTGATATGTTCACATCGGCTATGGAGAGTGTGAACACACAGTCGTCCGGAACAGCTGATGCTCTCATGCATGTTTCAGTGTTATTTTTCTCGTAGCGAGCATAGAAGTAATTTAGCTCGTCTGGTAGGCTTGTGTCAATGGGCAGCTCGCGGCTGTGCTTCCCTTTGTAGTCTGTAATAGTTTGCAAGCCCTGCCACATCCGACGAGCATCGGAGCCAGTGTATGTATGTATGTGGTATGTATGTTCGGTCACTGTGGGGACTATGTCATTGATGCACTTACTGATGAAGCCAGTGACTGATGTGGTGTACTCCTCAATGCCATCGGAAGAATCCCGGAACATATTCCAGTCTGTGCTAGCAAAACAGTCCTTTAGTTTAGCATCTGCTTCATCTGACCACTTTCTTATTGACCGAGTCACTGGTGCTTCCTGCTTTAGTTTTTGCTTGTAAGCAGGAATCAGGAGAATAGAATTGTGGTCAGATTTGCCAAATGGAGGGTGAGGGAGAGCTTTGTACGCGTCTCTGTGTGTGGAGTAAAGGTGGTCGCGAGTTTTTTCCCTCTGGTTGCACATGTAACATGCTGGTAGAAATGAATTAGAACGGATTTAAGTTCCCTGCATTAAAGTACCCGGCCACTAGGAGCGCCGCCTCTGGATGAGTATTTTCCCGTTTGCTTATGGCTGTATACAGCTTATTTAGTGTGGTCTTAGTGCCAGCATCAGTTTGTGGTGGCAAATAGACAGCTATGAAGAATATAGATGAAAACTATCTTGGTAAATAGTGTGGTCTGCAGCTTATCATGAGATACTCTACTTCAGGTGAGCAAAACCTTGAGATTTCCTTAGATTTTGTGCACCAGCTGTTGTTTACAAATATACATTGACTGCACCCCTTGTTTTATTAGAGGCAGCTGTTCTATCTTAAAAAAGAAAAGGAGAGCCACACACTTTAGGACCTCTAATGCAATTTAATAACCTAATATTTAACGTTTCAACAGACTAGCTGTCTTCATCAGCGTATAATGACAAACACTGCAGGTCACTAGTTTATATAGTGTCAAAGGACACACACAGGTGTCTGTAATCATGGCTTGATGGTTAATTTTTAGATATAAAAATAACATACAAAAAACATGAATGATAGCATACAATCATAGATAAAAATTTGGCTACATAGGCCTACAAAGCTGTTATATCTTGCCAATGGACCGAAAACCCAGCTAGCTGTATGTTATCCATGTCGTCTTTCAGCCACGACTCAGTCAAACATAAGATATTACAGTTTTTAATGTCCCGTTGGTAGGATAGTCTTGATCGGAGCTCATCCATTTTGTTATCCAATGATTGCATGTTGGCAAATAGGACTGATGGTACAGGCAGATTATTCACTCGCCGTCGGATCCTCACAAGGCACCCCAACCTACGTCCCCGATATCTCCGTCACTTCTTCATGCGAATGGCGGGGATTTGGGCCTTGTCAGATGTCTGAAGTACATTCTTAGCGTCCGACTTGTTTGTCCAGTACGAGGTGAGTAATCGCTGTCCTGATATCCAGAAGCTATTTTCCGTCATAAGAGACGGTGCCAGAAACATTATGTACAAAATAAGTTACAAAAAACACACACAAAAAAACCATACACATAATAGCACAATTGGTTAAGAGCCCGTAAAACGGCAGCCATCTCCCCTGGCGCCATCAAATGTAATCATATTGATTAAAGAGGTTTACACTATTTTAGCTAAACAGTGTACCACTTACCTTTAAAAAAAGTAACAGAATATTATCATTCATTCCAGATTATTTTTTTTACAGTACATTACTGTAAATAAGTGCTTTACTGTAAAGAAGTGCTTTCTTTACAGTAATGTATTGTTAAACCAAAGTTTATTTGAAATGTATGGTAACATACTGTACCTTTTTTTTACAGTAACTTACAGGTAACTGGCTGCCAGTACATTACCATCATTTATTTTATTTGTTTTACAATTTTTTAACAGTGCAGGTTTGAATGATTCCCATTTTTGAACAGTTTATGTCTCTCTGCATAACAACATCTGTTGTCATTCTACCAGGGTTGGGTAGGTTATTTTCTAAATGTAATCCATTACAGTTACCTGCTTAAATCAGTAATGAAACTTTTGGATTACCCAAACTCAGTAACGTAATCTGATTATATTCAGTTACTTTTAGATTACTTTACCTATAAAAAAAGGCATTCGAAGAAGACAAAAATGTATGTTCCCAATTGAACGACATCTATTGCTGGATAAATCAACGTTAAAGGTTACATAGCTGGCCATATATGGATGTTACATTTTACTTTATGCTTTGGTTATGTAGGCTTCCTCTAACCCATCGCTTTCTACTACAGTCGTGGCCAAAAGTTTTGAGAATGACGCAAATATTAATTTCCACAAAGTTTGCTGCTTCAGTGTCTTTAGATATTTTTGTCAGATGTTACTATGAAATACTGAAGTATAATTACAAGCATTTCATAAGTGTCAAAAGTTTTTATTGACAATTACATGAAGTTGATGTAAAGAGTCAATATTTGCAGTGTTGACCCTTCTTTTTCAAGACCTATGCAATCCGCCCTGGCATGCTATCAATTAACTTCTGGGCCACATCCTTTTTAAACTGATGGCAGCCCATTCTTGCATAATCAATGCTTGGAGTTTGTCAAAATTTGTGGGGTTTTGTTTGTCCACCCGCCTCTTGAGGATTGACCACAAGTTCTCAATGGGATTAAGGTCTGGGGAGTTTCCTGGCCATGGACCCAAAATATCGATGTTTTGTTCCCCGAGCCACTTAGTTTTCACTTTTGCCTTATGGCAAGGTGCTCCATCATGCTAGAAAAGGCATTGTTCGTCACCAAACTGTTCCTGGATGGTTGGGAGAAGTTGTTCTCGGAGGATGTGTTGGTACCATTCTTTATTCATGGCTGTGTTCTTAGGCAAACTTGTGAGTGAGCCCACTCCCTTGGCTGAGAAGCAACGCCACACATGAATGGTCTCAGGATGCTTTACTGTTGGCATGACACAGGACTGATGGTAGCGCTCACGTTGTCTTCTCCGGACAAGCTTTTTTCCGGATGCCCCAAACAATCGGAAAGGGGATTCATCAGAGAAAATGACTTTACCCCAGTCCTCAGCAGTCCAATCCCTGTGCCTTTTGCAGAATATCAGTCTGTTCCTGATGTTTTTCCTGGAGAGAAGTGGCTTCTATGCTGCCCTTCTTGACACCAGGCCATCCTCCAAAATTCTTCGCCTCACTATGCGTGCAGATGCACTCACACCTGCCTGCTGCCATTCCTGAGCAAGCTCTGTACTGGTGGTTCCCCGATCCCGCAGCTGAATCAACATTAGGAGATGGTCCTGGCGCTTGCTGGACTTTCTTGGGCGCCCTTTGACAATTGAACCACTCTCCTTGAAGTTCTTGATGATCCGATAAATGGTTGATTTAGGTGCAATCTTACTGGCAGCTATATCCTTGCCTGTGAAGCCCTTTTTGTGCAAAGCAATGATGACGGCACGTGTTTCCTTGCAGGTTACCATGGTTGACAGAGGAAGAACAATGATTCCAAGCACCACCCTCCTTTTGAAGCTTCCAGTCTGTTATTCAAACTCAATCAGCATGACAGAGTGATCTCCAGCCTTGTCCTCGTCAACACACACCTGTGTTAACGAGAGAATCACTGACATGATGTCAGCTGGTCCTTTTGTGGCAGGGCTGAAATGCAGTGGAAATGTTTTTGGGGGATTCAGTTCATTTGCATGGCAAAGAGGGACTTTGCAATTAATTGCAATTCATCTGATCACTCTTCATAACATTCTGGAGTATATGCAAATTGCCATCATAAAAACTGAGGCATCAGACTTTGTGAAAATGTATATTTCTGTAATTCTCAAAACTTTTGGCCACGACTGTACATATAATAATACAATTAAATGATATCTTTACATTAAAAACCAAAATCTATCAGAATTCCAGTCATTCTAATAAATGTTATACCCCTTGATCTTCAAGAAAAGGACTTAGAAATATGGAAGTATAGATTAGCCAAATTGTTTTACCTGAGCATAACCCCAAAATGAAGGACTTAGTAGCCAGACCTACTCTGTTGTTTATGTATTTGTTGTCATGGAGGACTGATTGGGCTCATTGATTCGAGTTGAAAAATAAATGCTGTGCTCATAGAATGGCATGCTTTGAGCACTACTGAAAAGTGCTATTTACATGTCAAAAATTAATGTCATATGCTGCATTTGCTATAGGCCTATTGTTTACCTTTTTGTTGGTGACACTTTGATATCTTGATAATATGCAGCTGTTTAAAGGGCAAATCCACAGATGAAACAATAACAAAACGGGCACCCCACCTCTGTTTTGGTAAAAAGCTGAGGGATGGGCCTGGAGAAATGTAACCACTCTCAGATTAATAGACAGAGCTATGGATGCAAGGACTGACCATCCATGATATCAACATTATAGTTTTAAATATGTTATGAGGCTTTACAGTGTTTGTTTACATTTACAATGTTTACAAAAATTGGAGAAAACCAAGCTTATATTTTGGGTTCTCATGGAGAGTGACAGTTGAACAAAGCTCATGAGGCATTTCTAAGTTATATTCTTCAAGAATCAATGGAGATATACATTTTATATACACTGCTCAAAAAAATGAAGGGAACACTTAAACAACACATCCTAGATCTGAATGAAATAAATAATCTTATTAAATACTTTTTTCTTTACATAGTTGAATGTGCTGACAACAAAATCACACAAAAATAATCAATGGAAATCCAATTTATCAACCCATGGAGGTCTGGATTTGGAGTCACACTCAAAATTAAAGTGGAAAACCACACTACAGGCTGATCCAACTTTGATGTAATGTCCTTAAAACAAGTCAAAATGAGGCTCAGTAGTGTGTGTGGCCTCCACGTGCCTGTATGACCTCCCTACATTGCCTGGGCATGCTCCTGATGAGGTGGTGGATGGTCACTTGAGGGATCTCCTCCCAGACCTTGACTAAAGCATCCGCCAACTCCTGGACAGTCTGTGGTGCAACGTGGCGTTGGTGGATGGAGCGAGACAAGATGTCCCAGATGTGCTCAATTGGATTCAGGTCTGGGGAACGGGCGGGCCAGTCCATAGCATCAATGCCTTCCTCTTGCAGGAACTGCTGACACACTCCAGCCACATGAGGTCTAGCATTGTCTTGCATTAGGAGGAACCCAGGACCAACCGCACCAGCATATGGTCTCACAAGGGGTCTGAGGATCTCATCTCGGTACCTAATGGCAGTCAGGCTACCTCTGGCGAGCACATGGAGGGCTGTGCGGCCCCCCAAAGAAATGCCACCCCACACCATGACTGACCCACCGCCAAACCGGTCATGCTGGAGGATGTTGCAGGCAGCAGAACGTTCTCCACGGCATCTCCAGACTCTGTCACATCTGTCACGTGCTCAGTGTGAACCTGCTTTCATCTGTGAAGAGCACAGGGCGCCAGTGGCGAATTTGCCAATTTTGGTGTTCTCTGGCAAATGCCAAACGTCCTGCACGGTGTTGGGCTGTAAGCACAACCCCCACCTGTGGACGTCGGGCCCTCATACCACACTCATGGAGTCTGTTTCTGACCGTTTGAGCAGACACATGCACATTTGTGGCCTGCTGGAGGTCATTTTGCAGGGCTCTGGCAGTGCTCCTCCTGCTCCTCCTTGCACAAAGGCGGAGGTAGCGGTCCTGCTGCTGGGTTGTTGCCCTCCTACGGCCTCCTCCACGTCTCCTGATGTACTGGCCTGTCCCCTGGTAGCGCCTCCATGCTCTGGACACTACGCTGACAGACACAGCAAACCTTCTTGCCACAGCTCGCATTGATGTGCCATCCTGGTTGAGCTGCACTACCTCAGCCACTTGTGTGGGTTGTAGACTCCGTCTCATGCTACCACTAGAGTGAAAGCACTGCCAGCATTCAAAAGTGACCAAAACATCAGCTAGGAAGCATAGGAACTGAGAAGTGGTCTATGGTCACCACCTGCAGAACCACTCCTTTATTGGGGGTGTCTTGCTTATTGCCTATAATTTCCACCTGTTGTCTATTCCATTTGCACAACAGCATGTGAAATTTATTGTCAATCAGTGTTGCTTCCTAAGTGGACAGTTTGATTTCACAGAAGTGTGATTGACTTGGAGTTACATTGTGTTGTTTAAGTGTTCCCTTTATTTTTTTCAGCAGTATATAAACACCTCTACTCTTATGATAAGTGCCATGGGATTTTTAGTGACCACAGAGTCAGGACACCTATTTAACGTCCCATCCGAAAGACGGCACCCTATACAGGGCAATGTCCCCAATCACTGCCCTGGGGCATTGGGATTTTTTTTAGACCAGAGGAAAGGGTGCCTCCTACCGGCCCTCCAACATCACTTCCAGCAGCATCTGGTCTCCCATCCAGGACCAACCCTGTTTAGCTTCAGAGAAGCAAGCCAGCAATGGGATGCAGGGTGGTATGCTGCTGGTAAACTTAAACTTGCGCCTCTTTTCAATGCTGATTTGAATGTCATTGAGAAAACAGAAAAGTGTCAAAGATTTTTTCGCAAACCTTTCTGAAATTCTGTAATCCGTTACATCTAACGGATTACATGTAATCCGTTACTCCCCAACCCTGCATTCTACTCACCTCAGTCCCTCTACCGTTCAGGAGTTCCTCTGGGATAGGGTATGTCTCACTCTCCATCTCCACCCTTCTCTTCCCATTCTCAGACACCTTCACCTGGAGCACTTTAAACTTGGAGCCGCCCAGATCTAACGCCAGGAACTCTCCCTTCTCTGTGGAGACAACACAATTTTAACTTTGACTGACCATCTGTTCATAAAACAGCACTACACCTCCTGTCACATATAACTGAATTTATTAAGTTTATGATTAGCAAGTTGTTACATACACTACATTACCAAAATTATGTGGACACCGCATCTCATTCCAAAATCATGGGTTTGGAGATGGTCCCCCTTTGCTGCTATAACAGTCTCCACTCTTCTGGAAAAGCTTTCCACTAGATGTTGGAACATTTCTGCAGGGACTTGCTTCCATTCAGCCACAAGAGTATTAGTGAGGTCGGGCACTAATGTTGGGCGATTAGATCTGGCTTGCTGTCAGCGTTCCAATTCATCCCAAAGGTGTTTGATGGGGTTCAGGTCAGGGTTCTGTGCAGGCCAATCAAGTTCATCCACACTGATCCCGACAAAACATTTCTGTATGGACTTCAATTTGTGCACGGGGAATTGTCATTCTGAAACAGGAAAGGGCCTTCCCCAAACTGTTTCCACAAAGTTGGAAGCACAGAATCATCTAGAACATCATTGTATGCTGTAGCATTAAAAATGTCCCTTCACTGGAACGAAGGGGCCTAGCCCGAAGAATGAAAAACAATGCCCAGACCATTATTCGTCCTCCACAAAGCTTTACAGTTGGTACTATGCATCCGTGGAGGTAGCGTTCTCCGAGCATCCGCCAAACCCAGATTCATCTGTCGGACTGCCAGATGGTGAAGCGTCATTCATCACTCCAGAGAACGCGTTTGCACTGCGCCAGATTCCAATGGCGGAGAGCTTTACACCACTCCAGTCGACGCTTGGCATTGCGCATGGTGATCTTAGCCTTGTGTGCAGCTGCTCAGCCATAGAAACCCATTTCATGAAGCTCCCGACAAACAGTTCTTGTGCTGACGTTGTTTCCAGAGGCAGTTTGGAACATGGTAGTGAGTAGGTTTTGAAACTCGGCGGTCCTGTTCTGTGAGCCAGCACATCGTGGCTGAGCCGTTGTTGCTCCTAGACTTTTCCACTTCACAATAACAACACTTACAGTTGACCGGGGCAGCTTTAGCAGGGTAGAAATTTGACAAACTGAGTTGGAGGTGGCATCCTATGACGGTGCCACGTTGAAAGTCACTGAGCTCTTCAGTAAGGCCATTCTACTGCCAATGTTTTTCTATGGAGATTGCATGGCGGTGTGCTTGATTTGTTATACCTGTCAACAACGGGTGTGGCTGAAATAGCCAAATCTACTCATTTGAAGGGGTGTCTAGAGTACATACTTTTGTATACAGTGCATTTGGAAAGTATTCAGGCCCCTTGACTATTCCACATTTTGTTACGTTACAGCCTTATTGGATTAAATAAATAAAAAAATCCTCATCAATCAACACACAATACCCCATGCTGACATTTTTTTTGTGCAAATTATACATAAAAAACTGAAATACCTTATTTACATGTATACAGACTCTCTGCTATGAGACTCAAAATAGTGCTCAGGTGCATCCTGTTTCCATTGATCATCCTTGAGATGTTTCTACAACTTGATTGGAGTCCACCTGTGGTAAATTCCATTGATTGGACATGATTTGGAAGGGCACACACCTGTCTATATTAGGTCCCAAGGTTGACAGTGCATTTGTCTAGGGAATTGTCCGTAGAGCTCCGAGGCAGGATTGTGTCGAGGCTAAACTGAGCAATCGGTGGAGAAGGGCCTTGGTCAGGGAGGTGACCGAGAACCCGATGGTCACTTTGACAGAGCTCAAGAGTTCCTCTGTGGAGATCGGTGAATCTTCCAGAAGGACAACCATCTCTGCAGCATTCCACCAAATCAGGCCTTTATAGTAGAGTGGACAGACGGAAGCTAGTCCTCAGTAAAAGGCACATGGCAGGAGTTTGCTAACAGGCATCTAAAGGACTCTCAGACCATGAGAAACAAGATTCTCTGGTCTGATGAAACCAAAATTGAAATCTTTGGCCTGAATGCCAAGCGGCACGTCTGGAGGAAACTTGGCACCATCCCTACGGTGAAGCATGGTGGTGGCAGCGTCATGCTCTGGGGATGTTTGTCAGCAGCAGGAACTGGGAGACTAGTCAGGATCGAGGGAAAGATGAACGGAGCAGAGTACAGCGAGATGCTTGATGAAAACCTTGTCCAGAGTGCTCAGGACCTCAAACTGGGACAAAGGTTCACCTTTCAACAGGACAACAACCCTAAGCACACAGCCAAGACAACGCAGGAGTGGCTTCGGGACAAGTCTCTGAATGTCCTTGAGTGGCCCAGCCAGAGCCCAGACTTGAACCCGATCGAACATCTCTGGAGAGACCTGAAAATAGCTGTCCAGACACGCTCCCCATCCAACCTGACAGAGCTTGAGAGGATCTGCAGAGAAGAATTGGAGAAACTCCCCAAATACAGGTGTGCCAAGCTTGTAGCATCATACCCAAGAAAACTTGAGGCTGTAATCACTGCCAAAGGTGCTTCAAAAAAGTACTGAGTAAAGGGTGTGAATACTTATGCAAAAGTGACATTTCCATTTTTCATTTGTTAACCTGTTATGGCTAGGGGGCAGTATTTTAACGGCTGGATAAAAAACGTACCCGATTTAATCTGGTTACTACTCCTGCCCAGTAACTAGAATATGCATATAATTATTGGCTTTGGATAGAAAACACTCCAAAGTTTATAAAACTGTTTGAATGGTGTCTGTGAGTATAACAGAACTCAAATGGCAGGTCAAAACCTGAGAGATTCCTTTACAGGAAGTGGCCTGTCTGACCATTTCTTGAATTTCTTTGCCATCTCTATCTTTTACAAAGGATCTCTGCTCTAACGTGACACTTCCTACGTCTTCCATGGGCGCTCAGAGCCCGGGAAAAAACAGAATGTCGTCATCCCAGCCCCAGGCTGAAACACATTATCGCCTTTCTCAAGTGGCCGATCAAGGGACTGTGGGCTTAGGCGCGTGCCCTGGCCGCACCCGTCTTTGTGATTTTTCCTCTGTTTGCCGAAAAGGAGATTCCCGGTCGGAATATTATCGCTTTTTTACGAGATAAATTGCATAAAAATTGATTTTAAACAGCGGTTGACATGCTTCGAAGTACGGTAATGGAATATTTAGACATTTTTTGTCACGAATTGCGCCATGCGCGCGACCCTTCTTTACCATTCGGATAGTGTCTGGGACGCACAAACAAAACGCCGCTATTCGGATATAACGATGGATTATTTTGGACCAAACCAACATTTGTTATTGAAGTAGCAGTCCTGGGAGTGCATTCTGATGAAGACAACAAAAGGTAATCAAACTTTTATAATAGTAAATCTGATATTGGTGAGTGCTAAACTTGTCGGGTGTCTAAATAGCTAGCCCGTGATGGCTGGGCTATGTACTTAGAATATTGCAAAATGTGCTTTCACCAAAAAGCTATTTTAAAATCGGACATATCGAGTGCATAGAGGAGTTCTGTATCTATAATTCTTAAAATAATTGTTATGCTTTTTGTGAACGTTTATCGTGAGTAATTTAGTAAATTGTTAGCAAATTCCCCGGAAGTTTGGGGGGTATGCTAGTTCTGAACGTCACATGCTAATGTAAAAAGCTGTTTTTTGATATAAATATGAACTTGATTGAACAAAACATGCATGTATTGTATAACATAATGTCCTAGGTGTGTCATCTGATGAAGATCATCAAAGGTTAGTGCTGCATTTAGCTGTCTTCTGGGTTTTTGTGACATTATATGCTAGCTTGAAAAATGGGTGTCTGATTATTTCTGGCTGGGTACTCTGCTGACATAATCTAATGTTTTGCTTTCGCTGTAAAGCCTTTTTGAAATCGGACAGTGTGGTTAGATAAAGGAGAGTCTTGTCTTTAAAATGCTGTGAAATAGTCATATGTTTGAAAAATTGAATTTTTTGTATTTTTGAGGAATTTGTCATTCGCGCCACGCCTATCACTGGATATTGGAGCAGGTGTTCCGCTAGCGGAACGTCTAGATGTAAGAGGTTAATACATTTGTAAATAATTCTAAAAACCTGTTTTGCTTTGTCATTATGGGGTATTGTGGGTAGATTGAGGAGGGGAAAAAAATAATTTATTCAATTTTAGAATAAGGCTGTAAATGTGGAACAAGTAAAGGGGTCTGAATACTTTCCGAATGCACTGTATATGGTGTCAGACAGACAAAAGCAGTAGTTTCAATAATTAATGTCATCAGTGACATGTCAGCACCTGATCCATCAGGGGTTGAGAGGACATGTGTGGGCAGCATCTTGACCGCGGCTGTAGCATTGCTTTCACTGGACAGTCCTTTTTCCATGCCTGCACGAAAGCGAGCTGAAATGTCAACTAACTGGTCATCGGAGAGACGCATGGCATACAGGAATCTGTCCACCTGGTGGGGGGGGGGGGGGCAAAGAGTAGGAGAGTCACTGTGCAACTGATCTTCAGCCAAATACAGTGGGGGGAAAAGTATTTGATCCCCTGCCAATTTTGTACATTTGCCCACTGCTAAAGAAAGGATCAGCCTATAATTTTAATGGTAGGTTTATTTGAACAGTGAGAGACAGAATAACAACAAAAATATCCAGAAAAACGCATGTCAAAAATGTTAGAAATTGATTTGCATTTTAATGAGGGAAATAAGTATTTGCCCCCTCTCAATCAGAAAGATTTCTGGCTCGCAGGGGTCTTTTATACAGGTAACGAGCTGAGATTAGGAGCAAACTCTTAAAGGGAGTGCTCCTAACCGCAGCTTGTTACCTGTAAAAAAGAAACCTGTCCACAGAAGCAATCAATCAATCAGATTCCAAACTCTCCACCACGGCCAAGACCAAAGAGCTCTCCAAGGATGTCAGGGACAAGATTGTAAACCTACACAAGGCTAGAATGGGCTACAAGACCATCGCCAAGCAGCTTGGTGAGAAGGTGACAACATTTGGTGCGATTATTCGCAAATGGAAGAAACACAAAAGAACTGTCAATATCCCTCGCCCTGGTGCTCCATGCAAGATCTCACCTCGTGGGGTTGCAATGATCATGAGAATGGTGAGGAATCAGCCCAGAACTACACGGGGGGGATCTTGTCAATGATCTCAAGGCAGCTGGGACCATAGTTACCAAGAAAACAATTGGTAACACACTACGCCGTGAAGGACTGAAATCCTGCAGTGCCCGCAAGGTCCCCCTGCTCAAGAATACATATACATGCCCGTCTGAAGTTTGCCAATGAACATCTGAATGATTCAGAGGACAACTGGTGAAAGTGTTGTGGTCAGATGAGACCAAAATGGAGCTCTTTGGCATCAACTCAACTCGCCGTGTTTGGAGGAGGAGGAATGCTGCCTATGACCCCAAGAACACCATCTCCACCGTCAAATATGGAGGTGGAAACATTATGCTTTGGGGGTGTTTTTCTGCTAAGGGGACAGGACAACTTCATCGCATCTAAGGGACGATGGACGGGGCCATGTACCGTCTAATCTTGGGTGAGAACATCCTTCCCTCAGCCAGGGCATTGAAAATGGGTCGTGGATGGGTATTCCAGCATGACAATGACCCAAAACACACGGCCAAGGCAACAAAGGAGTGGCTCAAGAAGAAGCACATTAAGGTCCTGGAGTGGCCTAGCCAGTCTCCAGACCTTAATCCCATAGAAAATCTGTGGAGGGAGCTTAAGGTTCGAGTTGCCAAACGTCAGCCTCTAAACTTTAATGACTTGGAGAAGATCTGCAAAGAGGAGTGGGACAAAATCCCTCCTGAGATGTGTGCAAACCTGGTGGCCAACTACAAGAAACGTCTGACCTCTGTGATTGCCAACAAGGGTTTTGCCATCAAGTACTAAGTCATGTTTTGCAGAGGGGTCAAATACTTATTTCCCCCATTAAAATGCAAATCATTTTATAACATTTTTGACATGCGTTTTTCTGGATGTTTTTGTTGTTATTCTGTCTCTCACTGTTCAAATAAACCTACTATTAAAATTATAGACTGATCATTTCTTTGTAAGTGGGCAAACGTACAAAATCAGCAGGGGATCAAATACTTTTTCCCCCCCATTGTAACTGACAAAGAACCTACAGAGCTATAGAATGACTTGACTATATCCAAGTAAAGGACCAAACATAAATATTGTAAAGTTAGCCTTGCAAGTGTGAATGATTCAGAATAATGACTGAAACTACTCCTATAATCCAAAATCAAATCTGTCCCATGCTTTCTCAGAGGCCCATCTGTGGAAAAAAATAAAAAGTCATCTTCTAGTTTCCTGTATCCACACTTCAAACAAAACCAAACAAACAGTTGAATACAGAGCATGAGAAGAAAGAGTTTAAAGAGGCTAAGACACATGGGATTTAACTGTTACTAATGCGGTGGAAAAGGAATTGAATGCAGTATTTTGGTTTTAAATGATCATGCCAAAGTCATCAATTATGGGATAGTTTTCATCCCGAATACGGATTCAACCCCTGATGACAACCACACAGCTGACAACCACACAGCTGACTACTTGAAAGTAAAACATGGAATATAATACATTAAACTCTTTACATACAGTGCATTCAGGAAGTATTCAGATCCCTTAATTTTTTACACATTTTGTTACGTTACAGCCTTATTCTAAAATGGATTAAATAGTTTTTTCCCCCAATCTACCCACAATACCCCATAATGACAAAGCAAAAAACAGGTTTAGAAATGTTTGCAAATGTATATAATATGACATTTACATAAGTATTCAGACCCTTTACTCTGTACTTTCTTGAAGCACCTTGGGCAGTGATTACTGCCTTGAGTCTTCTTGGGTATGACGCTACAAGCTTGGCACACCTGTATTTGGGGAGTTTCTCCCATTATTTTCTGCAGATCGTCTCAAGCTCTGTCAGGTTGGATGGGGAATATCGCTGCACAGCTATTTTAAGGTCTCTCCAGAGATGTTCGATCGGGTTCAAGTCCGGGCCACTCAAGGACATTGAGACTTGTCCCGAAGCCACTCCTGCGTTGTCTGGGCTGTGTGCTTAGGGTTGTTGTCCTGTTGGAAGGTGAACCGTCACCCCAGTCTGAGGTCCTAAGCGCTTTGGAGCAGGTTTTCATCAAGGATCTCTCTATACTTTGCTCCGTTCATCTTTCCCTCAATCCTGACTAGTCTCCCAGTCCCTGCTGCTGAAAAACATCCCCTCAGCATGATGCTGCCACCACCATGGTTTACCGTAGGGATGGTTTTGGCCAGGTGATGAGCGGTGCCTGGTTTCCTCCAGATCTGTGCCTTGACACAATCCTGTCTCAGAGTTCTACAGACAATTCCTTTGACCTCATGGCTGGCTTGGTTTTGGCTCTGACATGCACTGTCAACTGTGGAACCTTACATAGACAGGTGTGTGCCTTTCCAAATCATGTTCAATCAATTACATTTTCCACAGGTGTACTCCAATCAAGTTGTAGAAACATCTCAAGGATGATCAATGTAAACAGGATGCACCTGAGCTCAATTTCAAGTCTCATAGCAAAGGGTCTGAATACTTATGTAAATAAGGTATTTCACATTTTTATACATTTGCAAACATTTCTAAAAACCTGTTTTCACTTTGTCATTAGGGGGTATTGTGTGTGGATTTATGATGAAAAAAAAATGCATTTAATCAATTTTAGAATAAGGCTGTAACTTAACAAAATGTGGGAAAACTGAAGGGGTCTGAATACTCTACGAATGCACTGCATATCAGTAAAGCTGTCAAACTGTGATGACAAATCCCTTTCCAATGTACATGGTTTCAGAGGACAAGGTCCCCTTTTGTCTTGCAATCCCTACTATCTATCCGTGTAAATGAGTAATGCAACAAGATGGTTAATCATTCCTTAAGCAACATTGTGAAATAAATGTAGCCCCATTAAGCCACCACACCAGTCAGGATTTCATACCTGAATGAAGGGCCTCCTCATCAAAAGGCTTCAACTGACTCAGACATTTCACATTCAGGCATAAATGAAATACATTTACAGTAATCCTGTAGACTGCAGTAAATACTGCTATGAACTATTTGGAAACTCCAGCAAATATCATTTAAATTCTACAAACTAACATTTTAGCCAAATGTTTCTCTCTCTAGAAACTCTAAACCATCCTTTGCGCTGTAATTCACAAACAAGTTGTTGGAGAAAATACAAAAAAAGTAATCCTGCCCATGCATTACATGCAACTGACATGATTACAGTATCACCAAAATCTGTATTTCTATAGTAACTAGGCTATTTACAGTATGTATACATAACCATAACAAACAAACTTCTGATCAAATACAACACTTGACATCTCAGAAATGTCTCACCTTCTTGATTTGGTCCTCCTGCAGCTTGGAGAAATAGAAAGAGAGCAAGTGCACCGCAAACATCTTCACTTCTGTTACCTGTAAATTATATCCTGCAACTAATGTCTCTGCTCAAAGCAATACAACCTGAATCAGAATAATCTCATAGATATTAACAGTTTTCCTCTCTTGAAGCTGTCCAGTTTCAGTCCATGAGCTTGTTGCTCTCTGTCCCCTCAGCTCCAATGTGAGTGTGGTATGAGTGTTTTTTTTCTCCCTCAGTGGATTGTTTTCCACCTCTCCCTGACTTTGCGAGTTAAGCCATAACCAGCCCTTCCATTGGCTCAATAATTAATAGCCTAGCTCCTAGCTCTCTCTCTTACTGGTCTACTTCTTGGATCTCTCCTAGCAATGCCTTGGCTCAGTTCCAAAGATCACTTTCCTTTGGAACCATGGGGTCTTTTACCATTTCTAATTCAAAAGACAAGGATGGGTTCAACAATAGAAATGGAAACATAGATCAATATATCAAGGCCATGTTTTTATAATGGGTACCTTGGTTGGAAGATCTAGGGTTATTTTAGGCCCAGTATAAGGGTGCTCACTGGTTCCATTTCTAACAATTCAGAAGGTTGAAACGTCATCATCATATCCAAACTTCTAAACAACAGCTTCAATCAGTTCACAAATATTGGGATTCTTTTGTAACAAATTAGTAAATAATGAAATTCTGTCCATGTTCTCACTCCCAGTTAGTCTGGCAAACACCTAACTCTCAAAGTCCTCAAAGTCTGGAATGTCTTTTTGATGTTGTCGGACTCTGCACAATGTGTTGATAATGAAGGGGGCTGACTGGCTCTCCGTCTTTTTCACTCAAACACCCAAAGCCACACACAGCCCCCAAGTGCCACTCCCTTCCATTACAACAGTTGGATTTTCAAATCCTAACAACAAGAGGTCTCAACCCCCAAGGCACAAAATACATGAGTGAATCAATCAAACCCGTCGTACAATTTCTGAGAGAATATTGCATTAACAAACTGCCTCACTTCCAGACCAGTGTAGCCACAACTCTCCATGCACTGAATCAAGTGGGTCGTGTCAACCAGACTAACTCCCAATGGCTGTTGTGTTTTGAAAGTGGCTAAAACTGATCCCATTGCAGAGAATGCTTTGAATGCAGCACATGGCCTGAAAGTGTCTCATGACCTTTGTCACATGGTCTATGAAATGGTCATGACACAATTAAGGTGTTATAAGCCGTGTCAAAAGGCAAGAAAATCATTGTCATGACATATCTTATAACCATTTAACAATTGTTGATAGGTTAAGAAGCTGTATGACAGGTCTACAACATTGTCATTACCGAGTAAAGTGTCAAATTATTATAGAGACATTCTCCACCTTATGTCTCACATCAAATAAATACAAAAGGCCTCATCAAAACAAAAATATTATTACACTTTTTTTAATCAATCACCTTATCATTTATGGTATTTCAATTCCTTAAATCATACATAGGGGCATATAAATCACTGGTGGTAACATTTGAGTTTCCGGCAGTTACACTAGGCTAGCCCAAGCATGTGATGGGCACATAGTGTAACATTGTCATTACTTGCTGCGCGAGACAGACTATCCGTCTACATGAAGATGCAGTCAACCACTTTACTTTTCAAGTAATGAAAAGATTACCGCAAAATGACTGTGTAATAAGATAAGATACTACTTTGGATTTTTACATCACCTTTTTTCCCATACAATGACTATCTGTTTTTGAGCAGGTATACAAAGGAGCTGGGGCATACACATACAATTAATCACATCTTTAGCCACTGAAAATGCATGACACCGCCTGGTATGAAGTCCAGTCAAAATGAGACAAAACCTGCTCCGTTTTAGTTAGGACCTCAGGCAGAAACTGGGACGGTCACTTCTTTTTCTTCTTATTCCCTTTCGTTTTATTATTCCCCGCAACCAGTTTGACTCCTTCTTCCTCTTGGCGGTGCACTTTGGACCACTCCTTCTGAAGTCGCCTTAGGAGGTCAGGAGTCAGTAAGCCCTCCTGTACCAGGCGGGAGCCTAGGGACTTGTCCAGCTGCGAACCTTCTACTCCACTGTCCTGGGCCTTGGGGGCTCCTCGGCCCCTCCTTGGGGATACTGGGCTGGGCCCCAGCCTCCTCTGGTTGGACAGCGGGTTTGTCCCCGGGGGGGCGTTGGTCTCTGTGGCTCGGATGAGTCGTGTGATGTTGCGCACACCCACCTGGATGATGCTGTCCAGCTCCTGCTGAATCTCTCGGACATGATTGGCGTCCGGGAACATGTCCATGAAGCGGTAGCTGGCGACATGTGGAGAGGATTATTACTATCTAATTGAGATTATTTGCAATAAAGACAATCAATGACCTCATTATACACATTGTGTTACTCAATTCTGTGATGACTATTAGCACAAGAGCAATTGGTAATTTGGCTTGGTGAATGGTTTGGTATAGGTAAGGTAGAGATGAAATCACCTGAGCCAGAGGTAGAGGTCTAGCACGTCATGGACAGCCTCCAGGTGCACCAGGTCCTTGATGTTCTTGGGTGGGACCAGCGGCCAGCTGACGTGCCGACACACCCAGTCAAAGGTCAGGGGCTCATCTCTGCTGAACTGTCTGGCAAACTGGACACGGAGAGATTGTGTGTGATGTGACGCTCTCCCAATCAGTCTCATCATCCAGCCCCAAACACTATAGTGCTATAAACCTTATCAATAGGATTACACTTAGACCATAGTCACAGTAATATGTCATTCATCCAATCCACAACAGATCTTATCAATACTGTTGCCTGAACACCACTCATGTCCCGTCCCTTAAAGCCCAACAACCAACAATAAAACCTTATCAATGCTGTTATAGTTCCAGTGAGACGGTTCATATCAGAGGCAAACTGGCAACGTCATGCCAGAATATTAATCAATGGCGTGACTCAAGCAAGGACATGTGCTTCCTATGACAAATTCTATATTCCAAATGGTGGACCTATCCCTGAATAACATGAAATTAGGGTGTTAACCAGTCTAATTCAGTCAGAGGTCAAAGTCTGTATTCACAAAGTGTCTCAGAGTAGTAGTGCTGATCTAGGATCAGGTCCCCCCTGTCCATACAATCTTATTCATTATGATCTTAAAGGCAATGCTGATCCTATATCAGCACTCCTACTCATACTTTCTGAATGCGGGCCCAGATGTTTAAACAAGTGTTGCTAATGGGAAAGGGATTCTTCTGTAAACATGTCTCTGCTCCTACCTTCAGGAAGGAGGTGCACACAAAGGGCTGCTTCTTGTTGATGGGCGCAGTGCAGAACACATATCGAGAGCGCAGGTTGAGGGGAATGTGCTGGATCATGTCAGCCAGGAACTTGAAGTCGTCAATGTTGCACACAAAGTACATACCATCAACTTGGGAGAGGCTCACAAATATATCCTGGGGGTAGAAAGAAAATGGGTTACTTTTAAATGAACACAAATAATTCAATATAATTTTTTTGCAATGAAGTAAAGAAACGTACTATCAGATTGGACAAGGTGGCATCAGGTAAGTGGTAGGCAAACATTTCAATCTGCTCTGCTGTGGGGTGCAGCCCAGCTGTCTAGGATTAGGAAATTAACACCATGTCATATTTGATTGTCATTAAATAAAATAAAGGATATTGAATAGTCCGAACAGAAGGACAAAATTCAGAAATGGCCCATGTGCTGTTCCTCACCTCTATGGCGTCCACGGTCCTGCTTAGTATCTCCTTGAGGATTGGCAGGTCGTCGCGGTGCATGGTGGTGACCTCGCCCTCTTTGAAGATGGAGCTGAAGCGTCCGGCCCGCCCGGCGATCTGGAGAGCCTGAGATGTGGAGATGGTGTCCAGCTCCTTCTCACCCTTCTCATTGATGTTGGGTTTCACCAGTGAGTTAAAGATGATTCTCTTGATACTCCTAGTGTGGGAGGGACATGGTAGCGCGCTTATAGAGGCAACAACTACAACTTTACAGCAAACCAAAAATCATCTAATCATGGAAGAAATGTGTATATTTTTTCTGTTTAGTATTTTTATGACAATCTGTAGAACAATGTACTTCAAACGTAATATGTATTGTCAGCGATAAATTAAAATGAAAGAAGGCTTCAACAATATGCTAACAAAATCAGTTTCAATGGTCAACTCACAGGTTTAGTCCCATCCCTATGGCATCTGTTGCAACCAGGATCTTACACGGGTCCTCTGGGTCATTGAACTTCTTTGCTTGAGATAGTTTGGTGCCTGTTGACCATATAATTTACAGAGCTTTAATGATACACACTATTATACATTTAAGGATGAGTAATGTCACAGCGGGAGTATATCAGTTATTTGTTTTTCCGTCCAGCACCTGAACAAGTTGAATGTCCGTATTTTACATTTTTCACACCATTCTAACTCTCCATCACCTCAATCACTGACATCTAAAAACAACCTTACCAGGTGGAAGGCTGCCGTAGATGACCGCACACTCCAGGCCTCTGATCTCGATCTGCCTACTGATGGAGTAAATATCGTTTTTGCTGAAGCATACGATGCAGTCGCCTGGTCGCAGGTTATCCAGAGACTCCACAGCATGGTCCAGGATTGAGAAAGGAGTGAGCCTCTTGTAGTTACGAACCTACCAGTAGATTGGGTCAACTGTAAGACACTTGACGTCACAAGTATTTTTTGGGAGCCGGTCTAGAATCCCGAGTTTTTATTCTCATAGGATAAGACCGTTGATATTCAGTATAATCATGTTAATGACATGATGACGGGAACAGTCTCATTAGAAGCCAAACACACTAATGTTCACTAGATTGGCCAGACTCACCTCCACCTCCTCCCCTGTCGTGTACATGAGCTCTGTGACAAAGTTAATAGCTGCAGGCTCTCCGCACACATGGATCTCCTCAGCACACAAACCTATTCCCGGGACACAGAGTAAAGGCATAAGAGGGAAAGCGGAAAAAGAACAATCCATTAGTTATTACTGTGAAATCATCATTTTACCTTATCATTATTGACTTAATAAATAGCTTGTCATTTATCTACCATAACAAAGTGCAACCAAATATTCTGATTTTGTGATCTAACAATGGCCTGTAGTTTGTCCTAACTGTCACTGTGAAGTTACTGACCGAGAAGAGCCCTAGTCCAGGCCCATCCCCTCGATATGTCTCTGATCATCTGGATCTCATCAATGACCGCAACTTCATCTAGAAAAAACACACAAGACACGTTTCACATGTTAGTCAACACTCAGATGGTAATAAGAAACGTCAAATGCAATCGAGCTCTATCAGAACATGAATCTAATACTTAAATCAAGGGTGTCAAACAAATGGTATACTTTAAAATGACTAAAACCAAATTGAAATTGTTTTGAAATTATAATGGACCTACACTCCTACAGCTTCTTGACTGTGTCCAGCTCGCTAAAAATCACCTGAATGAAAGCTGGATAGTCAGGGAGCATCGGAAATCCCCAAAACAATAGATAGAGGACTATTTTTGGCAAATTTTGACAGCGAGGAAATATAACCGATTTTCAGTGCGGCCCTCTGGACCTCGTTGAAGACTGAATGCAGCCCTAATGTACATTAAATATGTTTAACAAGTTGAGCGATAAGGTAAGATACTGACATGGTGTTGTGACACTGCACATCTCGATAGTACAGGCCACATGCTCAGCTTGTCTCCCCTCCTCATCCACAAATGTTCTCTCCTCTCCTGTCACCAAATCACATGGCACACCCTGGGAGAAACAAAAAGGAAATTTAACATCTTCCTTTGACATAGTGCTCTGAGAATTAACTTAAACATTTTGGAAATTATTGGTAAGAAACGCTTAGATAAACAAATTTTACTTCAATTTTTTCAAGGTAAATGGGCATTTCCATGCTAATGGAATTATGTTGAGACTCATATTTTTCACTTTAAAATGTATACCAAACATTGATTTAAAAGTTGAACAAACCATAGAACTCTATTCACAAGGCCCAATTTCAACAATTTCCACTGAAGATGTTACAAAAACAGGAGAATAAAATACATTTTACCATAAAACTTTGCATCTGCATTTTTATGTATTGTGTAAATAGTTTTTTTTATTTATCTGTTATTTTACCAGGTAAGTTGACTGAGAACACATTCTCATTTACAGAAACGACCTGGGGAATAGTTACAGGTGAGAGGAGGGGGATGAATGAGCCAATTGTAAACTGGGGATTATTAGGTGACCGTGATAGTTTGAGGGCCAGATTGGGAATTTAGCCAGTACACCAGGGTTAACACCCCTACTCATACGATAAGTGCCATGGGTACTTTAATGACCTCAGAGAGTCAGGACACCCGTTTTAACGTCCCATCCGAAAGACAGCACCCTCCACAGGGCAGTGTCCCCAATCACTGCCCTGGGGCATTGGGATATTTTTTAGACCAGAGGAAAGGGTGCCTCCTACTGGCCCTCCAACACCACTTCCAGCAGCATCTGGTCTCCCATCCAGGGACTGACCAGGACCAACCCTGCTTAGCTTCAGAAGCAAGCCAGCAGTGGTATGCAGGGTGGTATGCTGCTGGCCAAAGTAGTCTAAAGTAGTCATTGTGCACTGAGTTGTATGGTTTGTTAAACCTTGAAATCAATGGTTTCTGTTTGGCATTTTAAAGTAAAAAATCTGAGTCTCAACATAATTCCATTAGCATGGAATTGCCCATTTGCCACAGTATGCAAAAAGCCTTCTAAATGACGTATTCTCTCTATGGAAGGGTATACTAGTGAAAGAGGGGTTATACTAACAGCCTTGTTGCTCTTTTCAAAGATCTCATGTGCTAACAGCTTCAACGGTCCACAGTAGACTCCAGACTTGGCAGCCAGGTATCTCTGAATTGCATGATGGGTCTTTCCACTGTTGGTGGGGCCAGCATGGAATATCACTTTCCTCTGGATGGCTCTAGCCTCAGGGTACCTGGGAAACATTCAAGTGGATGGCTGAAAGACAGTTGTGTGGAGTATTGTATGAACATGGCACTGTGTATATATATATATATATATATATATATATATATATATATATATATATATATACACACACACACATTGTGTAGATAGTTGAGGTCACCTAAAGATGACGTGTGATACTTACCAATTAGCTGGTACACGCAGATCACTGATTTTGCGTAGATCCTCCATGCAGTCCAGCATGGGGAAAATCTGCTTGGCATGTCTCATGAAGTAAGGATAAAGGTCATCTATGTGGCCTGACGAGAACAAGCAAAAACACTCATCAGTTGACAGGGTGTGAGGGGTTGGAATTAAGTTCCAACTTGCAGTTTCTTTAAATCACTTGATTCCGTAAATGATAAGCACAGTGTTGAACTCACCTGCTCCACAGCATATGTCATTGAAGATGATATGAAGGTCTGCACTGAGCATAGAGATTTCTAGCACATACTTCCGAAAACTGATGAAGGCTTGGTGAAAGAGGCGAGCTGACATGGAGAGATCAATGTTTTAGTATGACCATAAGGCAAGTTGGAGAAGTATCATCACAAAAAATATATTTGATGAGAGTACCAGACCGTTATGCCAGCCAGTTGAAATGATTATGTTGTTCTCACCATCGAGACCTTGATCCGCTGCAATTTTTTGCATCTCTTTCCTTTTGTAGAACTTGTTCAACATTTTGAGAAGTTCATCTGTTAGGAGAAACCACATGGGTCTGGTAAAATTGCCATACAGTAGACCTATTCTTAAAGCTATAGGCTAAACATTATTGAAAGCAAGTCACAGCGAACACGTTTACAAAATATCTATTGACAGGGCATTTGTCCAGCAGTTCATAAGATCTTGAAAAGTCTCAGACTGAGACATGACTGTAGACTCCATAGCATACAGTTAGAATACAGCCACGTCTCAGGGCCAACGGCTAACGTTAGCCTGTTGATGACAGCTAAGTGGAGGATATCATCAACAGTTTAGTAGCAGTCAGCTACAGATATACTGACAGTTTTCAATTGACAGCTAATCTGTGTAGATGGCAATCAACATTAACAGTTAGCACTACAATATGGATGTACAGTACTTTTGTCCAAAGGTTGCGTGAGCTCAGCTCCCACTGCCCCATCACTGCCGACATCACTCTTAATACTGAGAGGCACAAATAGTGAGGTGTCTGGTGGTCGTGACGAACTGTTTGAAGAAACACCTTGTCGGGTGGACACAGAACCAGACAAGGACCCTTTCAATAACGTTATAGATCCAAAGTGTACACAACGACTGTCCACCAGAGCATTTGTGTTTCGTACAGATATGGCGCATATTCTGTGTTGTACTCGTGAGAACAGAAGCATACAGCGGTTTATTGACATTCTTAGTTGCTAGATATAGTCCGCGATTATGTTGCCTTGTCTGGTTTGTGTCAATAAACACTTTTCAATGTCCCATTTTGCAGTTGATCAATCTTTTCCCTGGTAACACTTTGCAGAGGACAGTCAACGTCGGCTTCATTCTGTGATACAACGTGCAGGAGGACCCTTGTTTGGATTGCAGTCCAGAAATATGCCTGTAGCGATTTGTTAGATGTGTTTATTATATTAATTCACAAAATGCAGTGCTTTAGTTAGAAAATATACAAACTGTTTCTATAGAAATGACTTGATGATACATTCAAATAATACATGTATTATGGCAGCACAAGTCTACTGATAATACTTCTGGTAAATCTGTAGTGCATAAATTCCACAAACCAAACGGACCCCAAAAACGTCAAAGTGCGAAAAAAGAAAAGGAAAATGAAAACAAATCGAAGACAGTACAGTATAAAGATAGGCAGAAACTGCTTCTCCCAAAGAAATCCCCGATAACACTTGTAGGCGATGTCATGTGATGTTCTGCCTCTGGGTTTAGAAACTCTCTGAAGCAGCAAATTGACATTTCAATCACGAAAATAGAATGCCTACTATGACTCAGCATTTGAGTGCGATCAGTGGCACACAATATTGTGAAACATTTTTTATTTGAATGCATATAACCAGTTAAATCCATATAACCAGTGTGTAGGTAAGACCAGGATTGAAAATGTAAGCGCTATCCAGAATCCTTGGGATCCCTACCCTTTTAACCCGTGCATTAGAAATCTCTAACGCCCATAAAGGTCCGGTGCAAACTCCCATTTACCAACATTATACCTTGAAGGTGCCGAATAGGCATTTTTTAGGTTGCTTGTACATTTTTATTTAGACCTTTTTTGGAAGTACATACCGATTGTAAAGGGAGTAAATTAAGATTGCTGCTTAGCGAACCCCTATTTGGTGATGAACGAACGTATTTTGATATTATAACTCTTGCATAGCTGGTGAATATGATTTGGAATCGGAGCTTTCTGGGCGTTAGAGATCTCTAACCATATACATTAACCTAGCATAGTGATGCGTCGTTCGCGACCTAGTCTCTTTTTGAACAGATATTTTTGGTGAACATCGCGAACTGAATCACATCGGTGAAAGAGCCTTTCATTTGGCTCCCTGATTTGCATACTGCTGTTACCATAGCCGCGGGAAGTAGGGGTGATGCAACACCTACTGATAAATAAACAAAATATGAAACTAGGCCTTTAGTGCTCCTGTATGAGGGAGAAAAATACTTTCCAGCACCCCTACTTCCCACAGCTATAGTAGTAGCAGTATGCATAAATAACTATCTAAAGAGTGTGAATCCTCACTGCAGAAACAATAAATAGTGGGGAGTGTGTCAATCTGATCCATTCTGATTTTTTTCAGTGTAAGAAAAAAAATCTAATAACTTGGCCAGGTAAATATTTATTTGAGCTGGCATTTTACCATCTGAAAATGGTAGCCTTTCTTTCGGGCTTTAAATTGGAGATTTGCCATTTTATCATAGTTGTATATCGATTTTGAATGAAGAGCCGTTACGGGGACAAATGAGCCGGCTCTTTAACATGAACGGAGCCAAATGAGCCGGCTCTTTAACATGAACGGAGCCAAATGAGCCGTCTCACCCAAAAGACTCGGAATGCCTATCACTAACGCACATATACTGGTTCACCTGACTTGATTCTGGAGGTATGGCCACACGCGATTACCATAACCTTTACCTAATCTCAACCATTTTACATTCAAACGTCAATGGAGTAGGGATGTCCTAATGATCCTGGATAGCACGGACCAATTGGAAACACTAATAAAAGCAGAGACAGGACATGAAGCGAGACATCCCACTCCCTCTTTTTTTTTCCGAGTTCATATACAAGCAGGGGAGTCAAACTCAGCACGGAGGGCCGAATATCTGCAGGTTTTTTTGTTTTTCCTTTCAATTAAGACCTAGACAACCAGGTGAGGGGAGTTCCTTACTAATTAGAAACCTTAATTCATCAATGAATTACAAGGTTCGAGTGAAAACCCGCAGACACTCAGCCCTCCATGGAATGAAGTTTGACACGTGATATACAGTCAATGTAAGTAGACCAGACCCAGCTGCTATTGCATTGGTGTCTATGGGAGAGCCACCCCTTAACTAGACTGGAACTGTGACCATTTATTTCAATGGTAAACAGCATGATATCATCTTTGAAATAAGTCATCAGAGAAAGTATTAAAGACCTCACTCCAATACATAAGTATAAATTTGCATTTCTTTTATAATTGATGATGGATATAGACTGAGGCTAGATATATACAAATGTTCAACGTCCACACAAGTCAGATACATATTGAACACAGTATAAAATGTGGTGAACATGCAATGGTGAGTCAGGCCAGTATTTGGCAAAAGTTTCTTCATGACCTTACAGGCACTTAACTAAAAAAACAAAACAATATTGCCTGTATAGTATTCAGAAATGAAGACATAACAACATTGTTACGTGATTGTAGCACAGCCCCATCTGAGCTTAAATATGTATCCTTATGGAAATTATGTAAAGTGGCACTTCTCTAAATATAGACAAAACCAAAATAAATTTAAGTACCCATTCAACCATCATCGAACATGACATACAGATATACATGTAGGACCTAACCGTTGATCAAAATCATTTTATTTAAAACAGCATTTTGTAGTGCCTCAATCCAATGCCACTAGCAAAAGCATTTATTAATATACAGTATATTTGCATTTCGAAAAAGAAAAGCACAAAATACAAGAAAAAGTGAAGTGAAAAAAAAAAAAAAAAACTACAGGTTCTACACTAAATAACTTAGGAGATAGAAATCTTTTACATACAGTGAGCTCCAAAAGTATTGGGACAGTGACACACTGTTGTTTTGGCTCTGTACTCCATCACTTTGGATCTGAAATTATACAATGACTATGAGGTTAAAGTGTTTTAATTTGAGGGTATTGTTATCCATATCGGGTGAACAGTTTAGAAAGTACAGCACTTTTTGTACATGGTCCCATAAAATTGGGGGACAAAGTATTGGGCCAAATTCACTTATGTATTAAAGTAGTCAAAAGTGTAGTTTTTGGTCCCATATTCCTAGCACGCAATGATTACATTAAGCTTGTGACTCTACAAACTTGCTGGATGCATTTGCTGTTTGTTTTGGTTGCGTTTCAGATTTTGTACCCAATAGAAATGAATGGTTAATCATGTATTGTGTCATTTTGGAGTCACTCTTATTGTAAATAAGGATAGAATGTTTCTGAACACTTCTACATGAATGTGGATGCTACCATGTTTACGGACAGTCCTGAATGAATCGAAAAATGGAAAAATTATGAATGAGAAAGTTAGACGCACAAATCATAGCCCCAAGACATGCTAAACTCTTAGCATTTTTGTGGGGGGTAAGATGTGTCTCAAACTTTCTCATTCATCATTATTATTCACGATTCATTCAGGACTATCCGTAATCATGGTAGCATCCACATTAATGTAGAAGTGTTTAGAAACACTATGTTCTTATTTACAATAAAAGTGACTCCAAAATGATACAATACATTATTTACCATTAATTTCTATTGGGCACAAAATAATCTGCTAAGAATAAGGGACCAAATACTAAACTTGACTACTTTAATACACATATGTATGTACAAAAAGTGTTGTAATTTCTAAACGGTTCCCCTGCTATGGATGAAAATACCCTCAAATTAAAACTGACAGCCTGCACTAACCTCCCAGTCACCATCATTTCAATTCCTAAGTGCTGGAGTACAGAGCCAAAACAACAACAAAAATGTCACTGTCCCAATACTTTTGAAGCTCACTGTATTTCAGTGAATTATGAATATGGCACCCTTTGAGCTCAAAGCATGCCTATTGTCTTACAGCATGACCTTACAGCCAACGCTGAAATCAACATTAACCCATCATATTCAATTTGACCTGCCTACATGCACTGGAACATCCTTTGCAATATCTAGTAGTGTATGATTGTACGTCATGTCCCCAGTGTTGAGCCTAACCAAGTGCATATTTTACAGGAAGGGTAGGTCAAACCTTTTTGCAATATAAAAGAAATGGTAGCTCCCATTCCAGTGCTTTCCATTGTGTGTCAAACAGACGAGTCCATACAGTAAGCTAACAAGAGTGCTTGCTGCGGCCAGCAGAGTAGACCCAGCCCATTCAGGTGTAGCAGCAAGAGACTGTAACCTTGCAGAAGGTAGTTGTATTAAATGGCTGTCTGACGCTTTATTTTCACCTTGCATGTGTCGAGTTGCGCCCCCCTCTCCTTGTTTGCTTTAAGCATAATCAGAATCATTTTCTGTTTCCAGTGGTCTTCACATTTCGGGTTGCTCAGCAGTAAGGGTCGGCTGTGGCTCAGGAGACTCGTAGCGTTGGTGGAAGTTCCGTTTCCTTATTTTCTCAGGAGCTTTCCTCCACAGAACAATCTCCTGGTAATAGAGACAGTCAACAAGAGTCAGATTGATCCTCTCAAGTTATTATAAAATGTTCATATTGAGAGAAGATAATTGCTTTCAATAATAATAATATTGGCCTAATTCAAACTACTGTAATATTTATCTACTGTAATGTTTCTGCCAGACATACACTGAGTGTACAAAACATTAAGAACACCTGTTCTTTCCATGACAAACTGACCAGGTGAAAGCTATGATCCCTTATTGATGTCACTTTTTAAATCCACTTAAAATCAGCCTAGATGAAGGGGAGGAGACAGGCTTAAAAATTATTCTTTAACCTAGAGACAATTGAGACATGGATTGTGTATGTGTGCCATTTAGAGGGTGAATGAGAAAGACAAAAGATTTAAGTGTGGGGGTATGGTATTAGGTGCCAGGTGCACCAGTTTTTGTCAAGAACTGCAACTCTGCTGGGTTTTTCACACTCAACAGTTTCCCATGTGTATCAAAAATGGTCCACCCCCCAAAAAAGGGAGGGGTGCAAGGGAGGGGTGCAACTCAATATTCGGAAGGTGTTCTTAATGTTTTGTACACTCAGACAGGTAGTTGATTGTACGACAGACAGGTAGGTAAATGGAGGTTGGCTTTCAGGTTTTGTACCTGTTGTTTGAAGTATCTCCTGTCCTCCTCATCCACCAGCACCAGGTTGAGGAAGTACCGCACAGAGAACTTCTTGTTGACGTCCCTCATGGTGGCTGTGAGGTCGTAGCCAGCCAAAAACAGACGGATGGGAATAGACTCTCCTAAGAGGGAAAGGACAGGCATAAAGAGGATTTTGAAACAAGGTAAATGGCAAGAAGAGATAGATTTCCATGTACACTACAAGTCCTGAAAACATTATGCTGCTTTGGTGGGGTCGAATAACATAAAATAGATAAAATCATAATATTGGGACATTCACACCAACACCATATTGTGCCTACCTTTCACAGGGGCTCCGTCCATTATCTCATACTTGGCAACAGTCTCTGTCTCAGTAGTTGTGCTAGGACCTGGGAAAGGAATTTCACATGACTAAATACATCTACTTCACACTGTTCTTAAAACAAAAGCCAAGATTACAGGGACAGTTTTAGGTTTACAAAACTTGAAAAATATGGAATTCACTAATTTCAAATAAAAAAGTATCTAAAAAATAAAGCAACACCTTATGCCGTTTAAGTGAACTCTCTCCCCAAGTAAGCCTCATCTCACCTATTCCAGTCATCTCCTTCTTGATCAACTGAAGTTCCATGTGCTGGATTTTGATTCTCACAAGAAGGAAGTAGATTTTACCCACAATTACATCTTTCAAGTGGTATCTGAGAAGACAGATTAGGGTCAGGTCGAAATTAAGTTACATTTTTATAATTCTGAATTTGATAAGAGATTTTGACACGCGAATGTGCTACTATGCTATGCTTTTTAAAAGGTGTTTGAATGCATTCATTTCTCATTATGGTATACATCTTACTTGGACTTGTTGTATTCAAACTCTATATGTAGACAGTCTTCAATACCAACTTCCATCTTGATGGAATTGTTCACATCAGGGTAAGTGGCCAGCTGATGGACAATGAGGTCATACTCTTTCACCAGATCAGACAGTCTCCTCACTATTGTCACTTTGAGGAAATATCTGTAGGAAATAACAATAGGAGTTATGGCTGGCTTACAATGCAAATGAACTTCAAATGACACAGTGCATATATTCATAACAAGGCGGCTGTAGCAATGACAAGAAGCCATCTAATGCAGTTTCACTGATCATCTCAAGCTGTGTAGAATAGAATGGTTGGTTTCAGGGACAATGCAGAGAATATCTGGCTTTGTATGAGAGAATATTGTGAGCTAACCTCAGTCGGACGTTGGCTCCAACGTAAGACTCATATGGCTTCTCCACCTGCATGAACTCAAAGTCGTAGCTTCGATTCTGAGTCAACTCCCCTGGCAGGGCAAGCTCTTTTACCAGGTTCACAAATTCATGCGTGTTGCTTTTATCACTGAAAAGCTCTGAAAGACATAGAGCACAAGTTTAAACACTTATGTTAGGTTCATCACACACAGGAACCTAATATTTCCAATAGGCAAATCCGGGACGCATTCATTTGAACAAACTTATAAATAAGGAAGTAGGCCTGAATCTAATAACCTAGATTGGCCTATGATCAGACGTTCAGAGAAAATAGTGTGTTATTTGAAGGCTTCCCTAAAACTTCCTCAGTCGGTTTGACAACATTGAACCCTCAGTAATGGTCAAGGAGTCTTCACAGAAACACTTTGCCACCAGGCCAGGGTGTGTGGTGTGGAGTGTAGTCCACTGTAGTTTTCACATGACAAGCACATGGTTTGCTAAGCCGTTTAGCTTAAATGAGACCGACAGTGCACTTGGTTTGTGAACCAATAAACAATGCATGGCTGGTGTTTGAGGTGGTGCGCTGCTGCAAGGTTATAATATCAAAATATAAATTAACATAAACTCACCAATCTGCCCAACAAACTCAATTCGAATCCCTTGGTGTTCTAGTCTCTTGCCTGTCTGCCTCACATTGAGATTCACCTTAAAAGAAAACAAACAAGTTGTCGGATATTGGCATTAGTGATGGGAAGTTTGGCTCTTTTTACTGTCTCTGATCTTTTCGACTCGTTCAGTCAAAAGAACAAATCTTTCGACTCATTTATGTTCATTTGAGTCAGAGCATGCAGGACCCCACACTGGCTAACAATTAACTGAAAACTTGAGTCATGCTTCTACAAGCCTCTCCTTCACGTCGTTCACCATAGAGGGTTTATTGGAGATATAATTTGTGACTGAGGCTTGTAAAAGCGTGCTTTAAACAATGTATACTGAACAAAAATATAAAACGCAACATGCAACATTTAACGATTTTACTGGTTTACAGTTCATAAAAGTAAATTAGTCAATTTAAATAAAATGTATTAGGCCCTAATGATCTATGGATTTCACATGACTGGACAGGAGTGTAGCCATGGGTGGGCACAGGCCCACCAACTTGGGAGCCAGGCCCAGCCAATGAGAATTACTTTTTACCCACAAAAGGGCTTTATTACAGACAGAAATATTCCTCAGTTTCATCAGCTGTCTGGGTGGCTGGTCTCAAACGATCCCGCAGGTGATGAAGACAAATGCGGAGGTCCTGGGCTGGCGTGGTTACACGTGGTCTGCGGTTTTGAGGCCGATTAGAGACAATGGCAAATTCTCTAAAACGACGTTGGAGGTGGCATATGGTAGAGAAATTAACAAATTCTCTTGCAACAGAGTGGCCTTTTATTTTACCCAGCACAAGGTGCACCTGTGTAATGATCATGCCGTTTAATCAGCTTCTTGATATGCCACACCTGTCAGGTGGATGGATTATCTTGACAAAGGAGAAATGCTCACTAACTGGGATGTAAACAAATTTGTGCACAAAATTTTAGAGAAATAAGCTTTTGTGCGAATGGAAAATCTCAGGAATTTTTATTTCAGCTCATGAAACATGGGACCAACACTTTACATGTTGCGTTTACATATTTATTCAGCATACATTTGTTGATTGCTAGGCACACAAATAAGACTATTTCTTGACACATTTGAAACGAGGTCTAGTTGTGGCCGCAACCGGGCAAGATTGTGAACGACTCTTGGCGGAATGCATTGCTTGACTGCTGTGAGGGTGATAAGCACAATATCGTTTGCAAACTGCAGCCCCCAAAACGATTTGTTCTGGAGTTTGAGTTTGTTGAGCAGAGGCTGTGTATGTTTTGGTTCTATAAAGCTGTGTTAATCATAGTATTCATAGTAATTGAATTAATTCTTGCACCATACGATAAATTATCAGTTCTAAACATGTAAAAGCATGTAAACTCAGCAAAAAAAGAAACGTCCCTTATTCAGGACCCTGTCTTTCAAAGATAATTCGTAAAAATCAAAATAACTTCACAGATCTTCATTGTAAAGGGTTTAAACACTGTTTCCCATGCTTGTTCAATGAACCATAAACAATGAATGAACACCTGTGAAACGGTCGTTAAGACACTAACAGCTTACAGATAGTAGGCAATTAAGGTCACAGTTATGAAAACTGAGGACACTAAAGAGGCCTTTCTACTGACTCTGAAATACACCAAAAGAAAGATGCCCAGGGTCCCTGCTCATCTGCGTGAACGTGCTTTAAGCATGCTGCAAGGAGGCATGAGGACTGCAGATGTGGCCAGGGCAATAAATTGCAATGTGCGTACTGTGAGACGCCTAAGACAGCGCTACAGGGAGATAGGACGGACAGCTGATTGTCCTCGCAGTGGCAGACCACATGTAACAACACCTGCACAGGATCGGTACATCCGAACATCACACCTGCAGGACAGGTACAGGATGGCAACAACTGCACAAGTTACACCAGGAACACACAATCCCTCCATCAGTGCTCAGACTGTCCACAAATAGGCTGAGAGAGGCTGGACTGAGGGCTTGTAGGCCTGTTGACCAGACATCACCAGCAACAACGTCGCCTATGGGCCCAAAACCACCGTCGCTGGACCAGACAGGACTGGCAAAAAGTGCTCTTCACTGACGAGTCGCGGTTTTGTCTCACCAGGGGTGATGGTTGGATTCAAGTTTATCGTCGAAGGAATGAGCGTTACACCGAGGCCTGTACTCTGGAGCTTGATCGATTTGGAGGTGGAGGGTCCGTCATGGTCTGGGGCGGTGTGTCACAGCATCATCGGACTGAGCTTGTCATTGCAGGCAATCTCAAAGATGTGCGTTACAGGGAAGACATCCTCCTCCCTCATGTGGTACCCTTCCTGCAGGCTCATCCTGACATGACCCTCCAGCATGACAATGCCACCAGCCATACTGCTCGTTCTGTGCGTGATTTCCTGCAAGACAGGAATGTCAGTGTTCTGCCATATATGTTCATACAAATATTTACACATGTTAAGTTTGCTGAAAATAAACGCAGTTGACAGTGAGGACGTTTCTTTTTTTGCTGAGTTTATCAATTCTGCTGTAGGACTCATTGCGGCCAGCAGATTAAACAAGTCACTCAGAAAAACGTATCATGACTCAAGTCAGTAAAAAGAGTTGTTGAAAAATAACGAATTATTTGCGAACTGCACATCATTAATTGGCATAGCACACATTGACATAGGAAGCAGTCCGATGCACAGCATTGATCGCCATCATAATGTCATACCATGTGTGTGTGTCACGGTTTCAGTTAGCCGGTAATTGCCAGCTTTTGACAAAAAAAAAGAAAAACGGATAAATTCAAATTGTTGCCGGCCAAATTAACCGGGAGAAAAAACTAAAGCTGAGCTGGAGGCAGTATGCATTTTGAAAACCTACTTAATTGTTTGAAACCTGAATGTTTAACTTCATATTATGAGGCATGTCTTACCTTGCTTGAATATCCGACCATAAAAAGTTGGAGGCATTTATTTTTTAAAGACTTCTTAGGCGGCGTGTGAGTTTCAAGATTGAGGAAGCATACAATTTATCCAACCATTTCTACCGATCTGCTTGTCAGTTATGATTTTCATATATGCATTTTCGTGAAACAGTTTCATTTCAATATTAAAATTTTTGTTTCTCAAAATCATTGTCACGTGGTTAGTCAAATCGTAATTAAAATGATTAAAATATGGGCCTCCAGAGTGGCACAGCAGTCTAAGGCACCGCATTGCAGTGCTAGAGGAGTCACTACAGACCCGGGTTCGATCCCGGGCTGTATCACAAAGGGCCGTGATCGGGAGTCCCATAGGGCGGCGCACAATTGGCCACGCGTCATCCAGGTTAGGGGAGGGTTTGGCCGAGGGGGCTTTACTTGGCTCATCGCGTTATAGCTGACCTCGGTCATCAGTTGAACAGTGTAGCTGGCTTCCAAGTTAAGCGGGCGGGTGTTAAGAAGCGTGGTTAGGCGGGTCATGTTTCGGAAGACGCATGACTCAACCTTCGCCTCTCGAGCCAGTTGGAGAGCTGCAGCAATGAGACACGATCGAAATTGGGGATAAAAAAGGGGGTAAAATAAAAAATAAATAATGAAATATACCATTTAAAAGTCAACTACTGCAAGAGCACCAGCCTCTACCATATGGACACATTGATAGGCTACACCGTGATCACTGGCGGCTAAATAGCCTAAATGAGCGCATGGAACTCAGAGATGGCCAATTCAGCCGTTGGACTATAACTTCCATTGTCAATTAAGTAAAAATACCAAAAGACGACAAATAAAAACAGAAAATATACTGATAAATTCTGGTTCTTTCAATCACATTCATCTTTCTACTCAGCCTGTCTGCCTCCATTACTATCTGTTTTCACTTGAGCTGTCGCTAGTGAAGTGCAACGTATCAAATCAATGAACTGGGTCAGGCCCGAAGTGGTCTCTAGCAAACTTGCATCAACTAGCCTATTCTGGGCCCTCAGAGTTTCCCACGACAGTGAGCTCGGGACAGACAGCTTTTTTTGAGCAAGGGAAAGGTATTTTATGATGTTTCCACTGGATATATGGGATCATCAAGTGATGATATTTTGCTCTTTCACACCGAGGCTTGGTGATTATTAAGGGGGAGATGGCAGTGTGGTGCCAGGACAACAACCTCTCCCTCAATATGAGCAAGACAAAGAAGACGATCGTGGACTACAGGAAAAGGCAGGCCAAACAGGCCACCATTAACATCAACGGGGCTGTAGTGGTGCGGGTCGAGAGTTTCATGTTCCTTGGTGTCCACATCACTAACAATCTATCATGGTCCAAACAGTCTCCTGAGGGGGAAAGGTGTTGTCATGCCCTCTTCACGACGGTCTTGGTGGGGCGGCAGGTAGCCTAGTGTTTAGAGCGTTGGACTAGTAACCGAAAGTCTGCAAGATCGAATCCCCGAGCTGACAAGGCAAAAAAATCTGTCGTTCTTCCCCTGAACAAGGCAGTTAACCCACTGTTCCTAGGCCATCATTGAAAATAAGAATTTGTTCTTAACAAACTTGCCTAGTTAAATAAAGGTAAAATCTTTAAAAATGGTGTGTTTGGACCATGATAGTTCGTTGGCGATGTGGACACCAAGGAACTTGAAACTCTCAACCCGCTCCAACCCCGTCAATGTTAATGGAGGCCTGTTCAGCCCGCCTTCTCCTGTAGTCCACAATCAGCTCTGTTGTCGCGCTCACATTGAGGGAGAGGTTGTTCTCCTCTCTAACCTCCTCCCTATATTGTGTCATCAGCAAACTTAATGATGGTGTTGGAGTCGTGTTTGGCCACACGGACAAGTACAGGATGAGACTAAGCACACACCCCTGACGGGCCCCAGTGTTGAGGATCAGCGTGTCAGACGTGTTGTTGCCTACCCTAACCACCTGGGGGAGGCCCGTCAGGAAGTCCAGGATCCAGTTGCAGAGGGAGGTGTTTGTCCCAGGGTCTTTAGCTTAGTGATGAGATTTGTGGGCACTATGGTGTTGAATGCTGAGCTGTAGTCAATGAACAGCATTCTCACATAGGTGTTCCTTTTGTCCAGGTGGAAAAGGGCAATGTGGAGTGAGATTGAGTCATCTGTGAATCTGTTTTGGCAGTATGCGAATTGGAGTGGGTCTAGGGCAGTGGTTCCCAAACTTTTTATAGTCCCGAACCCCTTCAAACATTCAACCTCCAGCTGCGTACCCCTCTACCACCAGGGTCAGCGCACTCTCAAATGTTGTTTTTTTGCCATCATTGTAAGCCTGCCACACACACACACACTATACAATACGTTTATTAAACATAAGAATGAGTGAGAATTTTTGTCACAACCCAGCTCATGGGAAGTGACAAAGAGCTCTTATAGGACCTGGGCACAAATAATAATAATCAATAATTTAGTCTTATTTTGCCATCTTACATATAAAACCTTATTTGTTCATCAAAAATTGTGAATAACTCACCACAGGTTAATGAGAAGGCTGTGCTTGAAAGGATGCACATAACTCTGCAATGTTGGGTTGTATTGGAGAGAGTCTGTCTTAAATCATTTTCCACACACAGTCTGTGCCTGTATTTAGTTTTAATGCTAGTGAGGGCAGAGAATCCACTCTCACATAGGTACGTGGTTGCAAAGGGCATCAGTGTCTTAACAGCGCGATTTGCCAAGGCAGGGTACTCGGAGTGCAGCCCAATCCAGAAATATATGTCAGTGGCTTCTGATTAAATTAAATTTTCACAGAACCGCTTGTTGCAATTTCGATGAGGTTCTCTTGTTCAGATATCGGTAAGTGGACAGGAGGCAGGGCATGAAAGGGATAACGAATCCAGTTGTTTGTGTCATCCGTTTCAGGAAAGTACCTGCGTAATTGCGCACCCAACTCACTCAGGTGCTTCGCTATATCACATTTGACATTGTCCCTAAGCTTTAGTTAATTTGCACACAAAAAAAAAATCATACAATGATGGAAAGACCTGTGTGTTGTCCTTGTTAATGCAGACAGAAAAGAGCTACAACTTCTTAATCATAGCCTCAATTTTGTCCCGCACATTGAATATAGTTGCACAGAGTCCCTGTAATCCTAGAGTCAGATCATTCAGGTGAGAAAAAACATCATGCAGATAGGCCAGTCGTGTGAGAAACTCGTCATCATGCAAGCGGTCAGACAAGTGAAAATAATGGTCAGTAAAGAAAACTTTAAGCTTGTCTCTCAATTCAAAAAAACGTGTCAATACTTTTCCCCTTGATAACCAGCGCACTTCTGTATGTTGTAAAGGTGATACATGGTCGCTGCCCATATCATTGCATAGTGCAGAAAATACATGAGAGTTCAAGGGCCTTGCTTTAACAAAGTTAAGCATTTTCACTGTAGTGTCCAAAACGTCTTTCAAACTGTCAGGCATTCCTTTGGCAGCAAGAGCCTCTCGGTGAATGCTGCAGTGTACCCAAGTGGCGTCGTGAGCAACTGCTTGCACGCGCGTTACCACTCCACTGTCTCTTTGTCACGGCTTTTGCGCCATCAGTACAGATACCAACACATCTTGACCACCAAAGTCCATTTGATGTCACAAAGCTGTCCAGTACTTAAAAAATGTCCTCTCCTGTTGTCCTAGTTTCCAGTGGCTTGCAGAAGAGGATGTCTTCCTTAATTGACCCCCCATAAACGTAATGGACATATACCAGGAGCTGTGCCAAGCCCACCACGTCTGTTGACTCATCCAGCTGTAACGTATAGAATTCACTGGCTTGTATGCGAAGCAGTAATTGTTTCAAAACATCTCCTGCCATGTCACAGATGCGTCGTGAAACAGTGTTGTTTGATGTAGGCATTGTCTGTATAGTTTTTTGGGCCTTTTTCCCCCAGCATTGTCCCAGCAGTAGGAAGAATTAAGTCCTCCACAATAGTATGGGGCTTGCCTGTCTAAGCCACTCGGTAGCTCACCATAAAAGATGCTTCAAGCCCCTTCTTATTAATGGTATCTGTTTCTTTTATACATGTCTTACTACTCAAAAGTATTTTTCTTGCTCAAAAAACGAAATATTATTTTTCAAATTGGCATGTTTTGTTTCTAAATGTCCGTGCAAGAGTGAAGGTTTCATCGAGTTGTGAGATAGTACTTTTGCACATATAACACACTGTGGCTGAGGAAAGGCACTACTTCCAATATAAGTGAACCCCAAATCAATGTAGTTCTCGTCATATTTGCACCTCTTCAAATGGTCCAATGTCCCTGTCTGTTTTGCGGGTGCTTTCCCGGGTAAGAGGGCAGTAGCTCTTAGGCTACATCAGTTTTAGAACTGTCAGTGTCCATGCTAGCTGGGCTACCAACAAATGTAGAATTACTGATGCTAGCATTGGATGTGCTCGTGGAAGCAGAACAACTTGTGTCGTCGACAGGTGCAGTACTGCTGGTAGTAGCAGTACTACCAGTAGAGATGGTATGTGTGTCTATGGACGCGGGCCTTACTTTTTTTTAACCATTTATACATTTTCGAGCAAACGGAATGAGAAGCAGCTACGTTTGGCTACATACGGACCATTAGTGGAATTCCCGGGATAGAGTAACGGTTAATGTGATTGGATGTTAATTATTTGACAAGGATACCTGTATTTGCCAGTGTGTTGTTACTTCGCTGAACACTAGATGGTTTAATTTTATTTTTGGCAGTGAAACGAGGCTACTCAGGCGAGAAAAAAAACTCACCCAAATGTATAGCCCTGTTGGAAAATATAAATGGACTGTTTGAAAACGTGAAGAAAAAAAACGTTTATTTGGAGTGGTACGCACTTCATGGCTACCGACGTAATCATTTAGTAAGGTTACCGTCGCTTCCTTGGGCACCGGGACTATGGTGGTCTGCTTGAAACATGTAGGTATTACAGACTCAGCGAGAGGTTGAAAATGTGAGTGAAGACACTTGCCAGTTGGTCCGCGCATGCTTTGAGTACACGTCCTGGTAATCCATCTGGCCCCACGGCTTTGTGAATGTTGACCTGTTTAAAAGGTTTTTCTCACATCGGAAACTGAGAGTGTGATCACAGTCATCCAGAACAGCTGGTTCTTTCATGCATGCTTCAGTGTTGCTTGTCTCGAAGTGAGGAACTGGGCAGCTCGCGGCTGTGTTTCCCTTTGTAGTCCGTAACAGTTTTCAAGCCCTGCCACATCCGACAAGCCTCAGAGCCACTGTAGAAGGATTCAATCTTAGTCCTGTATTGACGCTTTGCCTATTTAATGGTTCGTCTGAGGGCATAGCGGGATTTCTTATAAGCGTCCGAATTAGTGTTCTGCTCCTTGAAAGCGGCACCTCTAGCCTTTAGCTCGATGCGCATGTTGCCTGTAATCCATGGCTTCTGGCTGGGAAATGTGCGTACGGTCACTGTGGGGACGACGTCGTCGATGCACTTACTGATGAAGCCGATGACTGAGGTGTTATTATACTCAATGCCATTGGAGAAATCCCGGAACATATTCCAGTCTGTGCTACCAAAACAGTCCTGTAGTTTAGCATCCGCGTCATCTGACCACTTCCGTATTGATCGAGTCACTGGTACTTCCTGGATTTAGTTTTTGCTTGTAAGCAGGAATCAGGAGGATAGAATTATGGTCAGATTTGACAAATGGAGGGTGAGGGAGAGCTTTGTATGCATCTCTGTGTGTGGAGTAAAGATGGTCTACAGTTTTCTTTCCTCTGGTTGCACGTGACATGCTGGTAGAAATTAGGTAAATCGATTTAAGTTTGCCGGCATTAAAAGTACCTGGCCACTAGGAGTGCCGCTTCTGGATAAGCATTTTCTTGTTCGCTTATGGCCTTATACAGCTTGTTGAGTGCAGTCTTAGTGCCAGCATCGGTTTGTGGTGGTAAATAGACGGCTACGAACTGGTTCCGGAGGGGATGGCTCCCGCTTTATGTGCTCCTAACCAATTTTGCTGTTTTGTTAGTTTTTTCGTGTTTGTAACTTTTTTTATTTTTTTTTTACTTATTTTGGACATAATGTTGCTGCTACTTTCTCTTATGACCGAAAATAACTTCTGGATATCAGAACAGCAATTACTCACCTCGAACTGGACAAAGATTTTTTTCTTTAACGAATCCAACGCGAAGGATATACTACTTTCTCGGGAACGAGCCCAAATCCTCGTCATTGGCATGAAGAGAAGATGGAGAAAAAGGGGACGGAGGTCAGGCTGCCTTTGAGAATTTGTAGGCGAGTGAGTAAACCGCCACTGCCATTCGTTCTATTGGCCAACGTGCAATCATTGGAAAACAAAATGGATGACCTACGATCAAGATTATCCTACCAAAGGGACATTAAAAACTGTAATATCTTATGTTTCACCGAGTCGTGGCTGAACGACGACACGGTTAATATAGAGCTGGCGGTATTTTCCATGCATCGGCAGGACAGAGAAGCTACGTCTGGTAAGATGAGGGGTGGGGGTGTGTGTCTATTTGTCAATAATAGCTGGTGCGCGATGTCTAATATTAAAGAAGTCTTGAGGTATTGCTTACCTGATGTAGAGTACCTTATGATAAGCTGTTGACCACACTATCTACCAAGAGAGTTCTCATCCATATTATTCGTAGCCAACTATATATTTCCTAGATTTCCATATTTTGGCAAATGTTTGAAAATGTCCTAACGGAAACCCTAATGTGTGTCTGTGTGCAATGCTCACCTTCCCAGAGACCGATTCTCCGTCATAAAACAAATAGTTCTTCTCCACTTTTCCATCCTCTGTCTTGAGTTCTGCTGTCTTCCTAGTCTCTGCATCATTGAGTAGGACATCAATTTCACACACAGGACCAAATAAACCACCCAGGAAACTCTGAAAAACAGGAAGACTTTACAATCAACTTAAAAGGCACATACAATCAGAAATAGCTCTCTCAATAATGGACTAAAGGAACTTAACGTTTCTCCTTAGTCCAAGGACCTTACATGTTCTGCTTAAAGGTTGAATTGACTCTGGAAGCCAAAACAGCCAAATACTCCAACTAAATGAGAATCAAATCTCAATTGCAGTACGGTTCTAGAAATATAAATCCCTCTATTTTCATACTACATGAAAATAATTTCACAAATGCAAAATAACTGTACACTGTTTAAACCCGTTTAAACACAGTCCTGGTAGAGTCCATGTGCATGGGTACCGGTTTGTCAAGGTAATTGAGGTAATATGTACATGAAGGTAAGGGTAAAGTGGCTATACATAGATAATAAACAGCTTGGCACCCAAAACCCTCAAACTTTTACAGATGCACAATTGAGAGCATCCTGTTGAGCTGTATCACCACCTGGTATGGCAACTGCAATGCCCTCAAACGCAGGGCTCTCCAGTGGGTGGTGCGGTCTGCCAAACACATCACCGGGGGCAAACTACCTTCCCTCCTGGACACCTACAGCACCCGATGTCACAGGAAGGCCAAAAAGACCATCAAGGACAACAACCACCCGAGCCACTGCCTGTTCACCCCGCTATCATCCAGAAGGCGAGTTCAGTACAGGTGCATCAAAGCTGGGACCGAGAGGCTGAAAAACAGCTTCCATCTCAAGGCCAAATAGCCATCACTAGCATATTAGAAGCTGCTGCCCTATATACACAGACTAGCAATCACTGGCCACTTTAATAATGGAACACTAGTCACTTTAATAATGATTCAATATTTTGCATTACTCATCTCATATGTACAGTTGAAGTCAGAAGTTTACATACGCTCAATTAGTATTTGGTAACATAGCCTTTAAATTGTTTAACTTGGGTCAAACGTTTCAGGAAGCCTTCCACCAGCTTCCCACAATAAGTTGGGTGAATTTTGGCCCATTCCTCCTGACAGAGCTGGTGTAACTGAGTCAGGTTTGTAGGCCTCCTTGCTTGCACACGCTTTTTCAGTTCCGCCCACAAATTTTCTATAGGGTTGAGGTCAGGGCTTTGTGATGGCCACTCCAATACCTTGACTTTGTTGTCCTTAAGCCATTTTGCCACAACTTTGGAAGTATGCTTGGGGTCATTGTCCATTTGGAAAACCCATTTGCGACCAAGCTTTAACTTCCTGACTGATGTCTTGAGATGTTGCTTCAATATATCCACATAATTTTCCTACCTCATGATGCCATCTATTTTGTGAAGTGCACCAGTCCCTCCTGCAGCAAAGCACCCACACAACATGATGCTGCCACCCCTGTGCTTCACGGTTGGGATGGTGTTCTTCGGCTTGCAAGCCTCCCCCTTTTTCCTCCAAACATAACGATGGTCATTATGGCCAAACAGTTCCATTTTTGTTTCATCAGACCAGAGGACATTTCTCCAAAAAGTATGATATTTGTCCCCATGTGCAGTTGCAAACCGTAGTCTGGCTTCTTTTATGGCAGTTTTGGAGCAGTGGCTTTTTCCTTGCTGAGTGGTCTTTCAGGTTATGTCGATATAAGACTCGTTTTACTGTGGATATAGATATTGTTTCCTCCAGCATCTTCACAAAGTCCTTTGCTGTTGTTCTGGGATTGATTTGCACTTTTCGCAACAAAGTACGTTCATCTCTAGGAGACAGAACACATCTCCTTCCTGAGCAGTATGACGGCTGCGTGGTCCCATGGTGTTTATACTTGCGTACTATTGTTTGTACAAATGAACGTGGTACCTTCAGGCATTTGGAAATTGCTCCCAAGGATGAACCAGACTTGTGGAGGTCTACAATTTTTTTCTGAGGTCTTGGCTGATTTCTTTAGATTTTCCCATGATGTCAAGTAAAGAGGCACTGAGTTTGAAGGTAGGCCTTGAAATACATCAACAGGTACACCTCCAATTGACTCAAATTATGTCAATTAGCCTATCAGAAGCTTCTAAAGCCATGACATAATTTTCTGGAATTTTCCAAGCTGTTTAAAAGCACAGTCAACTTAGTGTATGTGTAACCGATGTGAAATGGCTAGTTAGTTAGCGGTGGTGCGCGCTAATAGCGTTTCAATCGGTGACGTCACTCGCTCTGAGACTTGAAGTAGGGTTGCCCCTTGCGTTGCAAGGGCCGTGGCTCTTGTGGCGCGATGGGTAACGATGCTTCGATGGGTGTCAGTTGTTGATGTGTGCAAGGGTCCCTGGTTCGAGCCCAGGTTGGGGCGAGGAGAGGGACGGAACTTACACTGTTACATTGATGCTGTTGACCCGGATCGTTGGTTGCTGCGGAAAAGGAGGAGGTCAAAGGGGGGGTGAGTGTAACCGATGTGAAATGGCTAGTTAGTTAGCGGTGGTGCGCGCTAATAGCGTTTCAATCGGTGACGTCACTCGCTCTGAGACTTGAAGTAGGGTTGCCCCTTGCGTTGCAAGGGCCGCGGCTTTTGTGGCGCGATGGGTAACGATGCTTCGTGGGGTGTCAGTTGTTGATGTGTGCAAGGAGCCCGGGTTGGGGCGAAGAGAGGGACGGAACCTACACTGTTACATATGTAAACTTCTGACCCACTGGAATTATGATACAGTGAAATAATCTGTCTGTAAACAATTGTTGGAAAAATTACTTGTGTCATGCACAAAGTAGATGTCCTAACCGACTTGCCAAAACTATAATTTGTTAACAAGAAATTTGTGGAGTGGTTGAAAAATGAGTTTTAATGACTCCAACCTAAGTGTATGTAAACTTCCGACTTCAACTGTATATACTGTATTCTATTCTACTGTATCTTAGTCTATGCCGCTCTGACATTTCTCATCCAAATATTTATATTCTTCATTCCATTCCTTACATTAGATTAGTTGTAGTGTGTGTATTGTTGAGAAATTGTTAGATATTACTGCACTGTTGGAGCTAGAAACACAAGCATTTCACTACATGCGCAATAACATCTTCTAAACACGTGTATGTGACCAATAAAATTTGATTTGAGAGTAGCATCAGCGTATGTGAAGAGTGTGAAGGAATGTGAATGTATATGGCTTAAATATGCATGCATATGTGTGCGTTTTGCGTGTGTGTGTTGGTGTGTCAGTGTAGTATGTGTGAGTGTGCGGTTAGAGTCCAGTGTGTACATTGAGCCTGTGCAAGAGAGTCAGTGCAAAAAAAAAAAAAGTCTGCGTAGCCATTTGATTTACTGATCAGCAGTCTTATGGCTTGGGGGGTAGAAGCTGTTAAGGAGCCTTTTGGTCCCAGACTTGGTGCTCTGGTACCGCAAGATAAGGTCCTTATGCTTCCAAAACCATACCACAAGTGATGTGTTAACTGCACCATGTAACTTTTGGGGCGACCCAACCAAATTCACATAGCAAACGTCTGTAATAGATCTGTCATTCGCATTGAAAGCAAGTTTAAGAAGCTGTAGATAGATCTGTTCTATTTCTATGCTTCCCGTTAAATTTAGTTTTTGCGTATTTTACTTTCGGGTTTGTATACCAGCGTCAAACAGCTGAAAATACAATATTTTTGGATATGGAAAATATATTTCACAGCGTTTTATATGGTACAATGACTCTCTACACTATACTTGGCTTGTTTTGTCACAAACTGAAATTAGGCGAACTATTAGAATGTTTTTGCAACCAGGAAATGGCGGAACTATTTTTTAATAGTTTCTGCAACAACTGCCCCAGTAGGTACCGAGTCAGATATATTTCCCATGGGGCTACGTTAATTTATGGGACTTTGATAATTACCTAGCTAGTTAACAGATGGGTGTTTTGGCTAGTTAGCTAAATTACATAATGAAACATGCTACAGTGAAGACTAATTCCGTTAGAGGTGCCATGGGCTAAAGGCAAATCGCACGCTTGACAGCTAACGTTTAGCAGTCAACATTTCTCGTGACGTTCAGACAAGACGATGAGGCAGTAACTAGTTAACATTAGCCATCTAGTTAATGCTTTATGTGTAACTAAATGTTCAGCTTGCGGGGATAATAATCAGTGGGAAACGAGATAACCGCTAATCTAGCCAATTGCCACGAATCAAAACTATCTACCAAGCTAGGAAGAACAGTGGTGTTCCAGCCAGGGCCTCCGACCTGTGCATATAACGTTACACTAGGCTAGCTGTTAGCCAAGACATATAATAAAAAATAACTAAAGGGCCAAAGGATGACAATACCTTGGCTTTAGTACATCTCTATTTATGTATAAATTAAATAGTGACGTGCTACTTCTTTCATTTTGAACTCACCATTTCAGCTGTTTAAACAGTTGTAGACAGCTAGTTAGCTAGCCTCCGTGTTGCTAATTCTTGTGATGATACAAACGAGAAGAGCAGTAATAATGGCAACACAGAAATTTCAAAATAAAAGTCCCATGTCTAGTCAAGTCATTTTTTTTGCTCAGGACCAGGACAACAACCTCTCCCTCAATGTCAGCAAAACAAAGCAGCTGATCGTGGACTACAGGAAACGGAGGGCCGAGCACGCCCCCGTTCACATCGACGGGGCTGTAGTGGAGCGGGTCAAGAGCTTCAAGTTCCTCGGTGTCCACAACACTAAGGATCTATCATGGTCCAAACACACCAACACAGTCATGAAAAGGTCACGACAACGCCTCTTCCCCCTCAGGAGGCTGAAAAAATTTGGCATGGGCCCTCAGGTCCTCAAAATGTTCTACAGCTGCAACATTGACAGCGTCTTAAAATAATCCTCTTAAGGATCAGCCCCTTTTAAAAAATAATGTTCACCTAAAATGACATACCCTAATCTAACTGCCTGTAGCTCAGGCCCTGAATCAAGGATATGCGTATTCTTGGTACCATTTCAAAGGAAACACTTTGAAGTTTGTGGAACTGTGAAAGGAATGTAGGAGAATATAACACAATAGATCTGGAAAAAGATAATACAAAGAAAAAAACAACCGTTCTTTTGTATTTTTTTGTACCATCTTTGAAATGCAAGAGAAAGGCAAAAATGTATTATTCCAGCCCAGGTGCAATATAGATTTTGGCCACTAGATGGCAGCAGTGTATGTGCTAAGTTTTAGACTGATCCAACGAATCATTGCATTTCTGTTCAAAGTTTTGTGTCAAGGCTGCCCAAATGTGCCTAAATTGTTTATTAATAACTTTATGTTCAAAATTGTGCACTCTCCTCAAACAATTAGCATGGTATTATTTCACTGTAATAGCTACTGTAAATGGGACAGTGCAGATTGATTAACAAGAATTTAAGCTTTCTGCCAATATCAGATATGTCTATGTCCTGGGAAATGTTCTTGTTACTCACAACCTCATGCTAATCGCATTAGCCTACGTTAACTCAACCGTCCCGTGGAAGGGACACAAATCCCTAAAAAGTTTTGAACTAGCTGTGTCACCGTTTAGTATGGCAACTGCTTGGCATCCGACCGTAAGACGCTACAGATGGTAGTGCGTATGGCCCAGTACATCACTGGGGCTGAGCTCCCTGCCATCGAAGACCTCTATACCAGGCTGTATCAGAGGAAGGCCCTAAACATTTTCAGAGACTCCAGCCACCCAAGTCATAGACTGTTCTCTCTGCTACTGCACGGTAAGCGGTACTGGAACGCAAGTCTGGGTCCAAAAGGCTCCCAAACAGCTTCTACCCCCAAGCCATAAGACTGCCGAACAGTTAATCAAATGGCTACCCTGACTATTTGCATTGACCCCTTTTAATTTGCACTGACTATCTTGCACCGGCTTTATGAACACTCACTGGACTCCACCCACATTCACAGATACTACACTGACACTCCAACACACACATACGCTCACACACACAATGCACACACACACACTTTCACACTCTATCATACGCTGCTGCTACTCTGTTTGTTATCTATCCTGATTGCCTAGTCACTTTTACACATACCTAAATGTACACATTACCTCAATTACCTCTACCTCGTACTCCTGTACATTGATTCGGTACCAGTACTCCTTGTGTATATTCTCAATATTTTATTGTGTTACTATTTATTTTTAGCAAATGTTTCCCACTTTTTAACTTTGCATTGTTGGGAACAGGCTTGTAAGTAAGCACTTCACGGTAAAGTCTACACCTGTTGTATTCGCTACATGTGACAAATAACATTTGATTTGATTTGAAAAAGTGAAGGTAGCAGATGTATAAAAAAAATGATAAATTCTTTGTTTAGACAGGTTATCACATTGAGAATGAGATCTCTTTTCGAAGTGTCACCTGAGTTTGAAAATAATGATAACAAAGCAGCTTGCATAGGCTAAAAATCGCTTTCACCTGGAAAGGAGCATTCAAGAACATTAATATGTAAATTAACACGCACTGTTTGCGGATGACAATACATTTCTGAAGGTTTTGGCACTATCTCTATTGTTTACAGTAACTTTCTTTCCAAAAGATTTAGATTATGGCTATTCACTTTGATATATATAGCACTGTGTGACCATCCAGCGTTACTCAGTAAACTTTTATTTTGGCAGAGAAATGTTTACTGTAAATCCTCTTGTTGCAACATCACACTTTAAAATCCATGAGCTATCATGTGACCTAAAGTCATATGAATAGGTGGAGTGGGCTTGCACCTTTAAATGCACAATCCTTAATTCGTTATTCAGCCTGGAGAAATGTAACCACTCTCAAATTCAAAGATGGATCAATGAATGCAAGACTGACAGTCTGTGAGATCAACATTATAGCTTGAAGCTAAAGATACAAAAACCTGTGCACTACTATGTGTGTACCAAAAGGAACAATACAGTCTAGTGTTTTTATCCTGCATTCTCATCTGGAAGGTTTTGTTAAAGAGAGGCAAGTGCGTTTGCCGCTTACTAACTCATGACAGGCTAATATATTTTGTAACAGAGGTTTTCTAAGTCATGAGAAACTCTACAGACGAAGCTCAGGGAAATATTCAACGCAAGGGTGTGATAACAGACTATGGGCAGTTCAGGAAATGACCCAGTGTGGTGGAAGTGTCATGTGGGGATCTGAACAGTGGAGGAGGAGGACCATCCTCAGTGAATTTCATAAAAGTTTAAATAGTGAAACATTTAAAAGCTATCCTTTTCAGATCAAACTATACTAAATATATTCACGTCATCAAGTAATTGAGCAAAAATCACTGTTATGCAATGAAGGTCTACAGTATCTTTAACAGCACTCTGTAGGGTAGCACCATGGTGTAGCCGGAGGACAGCTAGCTTCCGTCCTCCTCTGGGTACATTGACTTCAATACAAAACCTAGGAGGCTCATGGTTCTCACCCCCTTCCATAGACTTACACAGTAATTATGACAACTTCCCGAGGACGTCCTCCAACCTATCAGAGCTCTTGCAGCATGAACTGACATTTTGTCCACCCAATCAAAGGATCAGAGAATTAATCAAGGCATAAGAGAATCAAGGCATAAACTACAGCTAGCTAGCACTGCAGTGCATAAAATGTGGTGAGTAGTTTACTCAAAGAGAGCGATAGACAATAGTTGAAATGTTTTGAACAAATTAATTTCTTCAAAAATGGAGAAACAAGAGCTATATTTTGTCCTTAGTTTCAACGCTAGCAAATGCAGCAAGCTAGTTTAGTCTACTCAAACAGAGGGATGCTATGTTAGCTAGTTGGCTATCCAACACAACACTGGAACTATTCTAAGTCAAGTTAAGGTTTACCTAATTTATTGCCACTGGGCCCACCGGTGTAATTGCTAAACTGCTTACTGACTATACACTGTACTGCATGATTTAATTCTTTTATACCTTTATTTAACTAGGCAAGTCAGTTAAGAACAAGTTCTTCTTTACAATGATGGCCTAGAAACAGTGGGTTAACTGCTTTGTTCAGGGGCAGAACGACAGATTTTTACCTTGTCAGCTCAGGGATTCAATTTAGCAATCTTTCTGTTACTGGCCCAACGCTCTAACCACTAGGCTACCTGCCGCCCCATGATTAGCAGGGTTACGAACACGTTAGTTCTATTGGCTATGTTGACTATGATGTTACTTTAGCTAATATGGTGACAACGATGTAGACTGTGTGTAGCAGTCAGCGGTTATGATGTGGTTTGGCTTGGAAAGGTTTTTTCACCTGGTCACAGACAGCTAATGTATTGTGCATTGAAGTCCACAAGCAAAGGGAAAAGGTGAGAGCAGGAGAGTGTGTAGATGCGAGAAGGAATACAACGTGGCTGCTATGAAAGTGAACTGTGTTTAAGTGTGATGAGGGGTGTATTCATTCTGTCGATTCTGTTGAAAAACTTTTCTTAGACAGGAGCAATCAGAATGAAACGGGCATAAACAACCCTAATTTTGCAAATAGAAATTATTGTTTGCAAATGTTGGACTAATGATTAAGCCCTAGATCAGCAAGATGCAGGCAAGTGTATGCAAGGCAGTGTGTCACTGTCTGTCACCTCAAATTTGTCTCTCGACCTGTGTGCACCTACATTAAAAACATTAATTCATAGGCTATGTTGTAGCATCCTCCTGATGGGTGTAGAGAAAATTTGAGTATCATGTTGTAGCCTAAACCTATCGATGTTACTTTGAGCTGGGTGAATGGAATGAATGACAGTCATCCAATATGCTGTAATTGAAATAAGGCCATGCTCATAAGAAAAAGAATCGTCCTCCCTCATCTTAAACGGCACCCATTGCCACTGGATCTGAACCATGGTCTCCCACAGGAGAAACCAATGTATTGACCATTAGACTAACAGGGAATACCATGTGGTGTTGAGCGTGACTGATTCTGAAGTCACAGGCATGACTACCTCATCACGAGACCATGAGCCCGACTCATGTCCGCTACAGAAGCATAGGGAGCTCATATCCTCTCTAAAACAGTATTTGAGTTATAAATCATTGGATGATTAAAACATATGTTTATTTAATCGTTTAAATTGTCAAAACATTTTGCTCGGATGAGAAAATACAAGTGTGGAATGATATCATGTTAGATTGTGACCATCGTGGAAATTCTGAATAATATAGTTTTCATTGTGGCTCAGTTGGTAGACCCTGGCGCTTGCAATGCCAGGGTTGTGGGTTTGATTCCCACAGGAGACCAGTACTAAAATGTAAACAAATATATGCACTCACTACTGTAAGTCGCTCTGGATAAGAGCGTCTGCTAAATGACTAAAATGTAAAACAATAAAAGCACGATATACCCCTGAAAATCGTGTTTAAAAATCTAATTATTAACATTCTTGGCTGGTATTACAAATAATAATAAAAATACAGAAAAAAACACACGGAAGACTAATTTAATCTCTTTGGTTCCATGGGAAAATAACTACACTTCAGTTACCTAAATCAGATTAAATACAATCTTACACAGCCAAGCATCAATAACTGGGTCAAAAAGCATGTGCTACTGTAATCTTGAGAGGTTGCAAGAGCCAATTCATTTTACACAACCAGATTAACATCAACATTTCAATATTTTGCATTCTGGCAGGCTACAGGATCAGGTGATCCTCTTTCAATTCCCGAGCAGGAGGCAGAGCCTGATCCATGGTCATTTTCTGTGGGTAAACAAAGTCAGAGTAGTCAATCCCGTCCACATCTGCACTGGCCAACTGGTTGCCAGAGCCCTGCTCAGTGAAGAGGATTCCAGTGTCAGAACCCTCGCCTGACTGCTCTAGCTCGGAGCCACCCTCTTCCAGCACTCTGGAAGAAAAACAAAAGCACAGGACCATTAGTCATTACAGTCTACATCCTCTAAGCTCTTCCTGTGATTTTTCACTACAGCACAGGCTGGGGCGTCTCTACACTCCCATCATCCCTGCTTCCTTTGTCTGGGAGCCTTAAGTCGTATTCAGTTGAATTGTGCATTGAATCAAGAATATTTCACAAAGTGATTAACAAGAAAGGCTGAGTGATAACTCTAAAACCGTTCTATGAAGAGAATATATTGTTGAAATAGTGTTCCTTTGCTTACATTATCAACTAAGTAAATTAGAAAATAAACACATTTAGATGAATCTGTTGTAAAACATTAAAAAGTTGCTCTAATACCTGTGAAGAAACACTTATTACTCCAGTCACTACATTGGATTTGTTTCATAGTAAGAGTGGTGGAAAAAGTACCCAATTGTCATACTTGAGTAAAAGTAAAGATACCTTATGTCACGCCCTGACCTGAGAGAGCCATTTTTCTCTGTTTGGTTAGGTCAGGGTGTGACATGGGGTGGGCATTCTATGTGTCAAATTTCTTTTTTTTCTTTTCTTTGATTGGCCTAGTATGGTTTCCAATCAAAGGCAGCTGTCTATCGTTGTCTCTGATTGGGAATCATATTTAGGCAGCCCTTTTTCCCTCCTTCAGTGTGGGATCTTGTTTTTGTACAGCTCAGTAAGCCTGCAGAACGTGACGTTCGTGTTTCCTTGGGTTGTTATTTTGTTTGAGTGTTCAGAGTTACTATAAATATGAGCACTTTCCACGCTGCACCTTGGTCTACTCATTACACTTTAATAGAAAATTACTCAAGTAAAAGTGAATGTCACCTAGTAAAATACTACTTGAGTAAAAGTCTAAAAGTATTTGGTTTGAAATATACGTAAGTATCAAAAGTAAATGTAATTGCTAAAATATACTTAAGTATAAATAATTTCAAATTCCTTATTTTAAGCAAACCAGATGGCAAAATGTTCTTGTTTATTTTAATTTACGGATAGCCCGGGGCATGTTCCAACACTCAGACATTATTTACAAACGAAGCATGTGTTTAGTGAGTCTTTCAGATCACCAGAATATCTAGTTAACAGAAGAAAAGAAAGAGAAAATCAGGACAGAAAAAAAGGATATCAAAGTGAAACAGTTCTCTAAAGACACAAGAGACAATAATACAAGAAACAACACTTCTGTAGCTTGTCAACTATGTGTCTGTCTATCCCTGTTCTCTCCCCTCTGCACAGGCCATACAAACGCTTCACACCGCGTGGCCGCTGCCACTCTAACCTGGTGGTCCCAGCGCGCACGACCCACGTGGAGTTCCAGGTCTCCGGCAGCCTCTGGAACTGCCGGTCTGCGGCCAACAAGGCTGAGTTCATCTCAGCCTATGCTACCCTCCAGTCCCTAGACTTCCTGGCGCTGACGGAAACATGGATTACCACAGATGACACTGCTACTCCTACTGCTCTCTCCTCGTCTGCCCACGTATTCTCGCATACCCCTAGAGCATCGAGCCAGCGGGGTGGTGGCACTGGAATCCTCATCTCTCACTAGTGGACATTCTCTCTTTCTCCCCTGACCCATCTGTCTATCTCCTCATTTGAATTCCATGCTGTCACAGTTACCAGCCCTTTCAAGCTTAACATCCTTATCATTTATCGCCCTCCAGGTTCCCTTGGAGAGTTCATCAATGAGCTTGACGCCTTGATAAGTTCCTTTCCTGAGGATGGCTCACCTCTCACAGTTCTGGGTGACTTTAACCTCCCCACATCTACCTTTGACTCATTCCTCTCTGCCTCCTGCTTTCCACTCCTCTCCTCTTTTGACCTCACCCTCTCACCTTCCCCCCCTACTCACAAGGCAGGCAATACGCTTGACCTCATCTTTACCAGATGCTGTTCTTCCACTAATCTCATTGCAACTCCCCTCCAAATCTCCGACCACTACCTTGTATCCTTTTCCCTCTCGCTCTCATCCAACACTTCTCACTCTGCCCCTACTCGGATGGTATTGCGCCGTCCCAACCTTCGCTCTCTCTCTCCCGCTACTCTCTCCTCTTCCATCCTATCATCTCTTCCCTCTGCTCAAACCTTCTCCAACCTATCTCCTGATTCTGCCTCCTCAACCCTCCTCTCCTCCCTTTCTGCATCCTTTGATTTTCTCTGTCCCCTATCCTCCAGGCCGGCTCGGTCCTCCCCTCCTGCTCCGTGGCTCGACGACTCACTGCGAGCTCACAGAACAGGGCTCCGGGCAGCCGAGCGGAAATGGAGGAAAACTCGCCTCCCTGCGGACCTGGCATCCTTTCACTCCCTCCTCTCTACATTCTCCTCTTCTGTCTCTGCTGCTAAAGCCACTTTCTACCACTCTAAATTCCAAGCATCTGCCTCTAACCCTAGGAAGCTCTTTGCTACCTTCTCCTCCCTCCTGAATCCTCCTCCCCCTCCCCCCCTCCTCCCTCTCTGCGGATGACTTCGTCAACCATTTTGAAAAGAAGGTTGACGATATCCGATCCTCGTTTGCTAAGTCAAACGACACCGCTGGTCCTGCTCACACTGCCCTACCCTGTGCTTTGACCTCTTTCTCCCCTCTCTCTCCAGATGAAATCTCGCGTCTTGTGACGGCCGGCCGCCCAACAACATGCCCACTTGACCCTATCCCCTCCTCTCTTCTCCAGACCATTTCCGGAGACCTTCTCCCCTACCTCACCTCGCTCATCAACTCATCCTTGACCGCTGGCTACGTCCCTTCCGTCTTCAAGAGAGCGAGAGTTGCACCCCTTCTGAAAAAACCTACACTCGATCCCTCCCATGTCAACAACTACAGACCAGTATCCCTTCTTTCTTTTCTCTCCAAAACTCTTGAACGTGCCGTCCTTGGCCAGCTCTCCTGCTATCTCTCTCACAATGACCTTCTTGATCCTAATCAGTCAGGTTTCAAGACTGGGCATTCAACTGAGACTGCTCTTCTCTGTGTCACGGAGGCTCTCCGCACTGCTAAAGCTAACTCTCTCTCCTCTGCTCTCATCCTTCTAGACCTATCTGCTGCCTTTGATACTGTGAACCATCAGATCCTCCTCTCCACCCTCTCCGAGTTGGGCATCTCCGGCGCGGCCCACGCTTGGATTGCGTCCAACCTGACAGGTCACTCCTACCAGGTGGCGTGGCGAGAATCTGTCTCCGCACCACGCGCTCTCACCACTGGTGTCCCCCAGGGCTCTGTTCTAGGCCCTCTCCTATTCTCGCTATACACCAAGTCACTTGGCTCTGTCATATCCTCACATGGTCTCTCCTATCATTGCTATGCAGACGACACACAATTAATCTTCTCCTTTCCCCCTTCTGATAACCAGGCGGCGAATTGCATCTCTGCATGTCTGGCAGACATATCAGTGTGGATGACGGATCACCACCTCAAGCTGAACCTCGGCAAGACGGAGCTGCTCTTCCTCCCGGGGAAGGACTGCCCGTTCCATGTTCTCGCCATCATGGTTGACAACTCCCTTGTGTCCTCCTCCCAGAGTGCTAAGAACCTTGGCGTGATCCTGGACAACACCCTGTCGTTCTCCACTAACATCAAGGCGGTGACCCGATCCTGTAGGTACATGCTCTACAACATTCGCAGAGTACGACCCTGCCTCACACAGGAAGCGACGCAGGTCCTAATCCAGGCACTTGTCATCTCCCGTCTGGATTACTGCAACTCGCTGTTGGCTGGGCTCCCTGCCTGTGCCATTAAACCCCTACAACTCATCCAGAACGCCGCAGCCCGTCTGGTGTTCAACCTTCCCAAGTTCTCTCACGTCACCCCGCTCCTCCGCTCTCTCCACTGGCTTCCAGTTGAAGCTCGCATCCGCTACAAGACCATGGTGCTTGCCTACGGAGCTGTGAGGGGAACGGCACCTACATACCTTCAGGCTCTGATCAGGCCCTACACCCAAACAAGGGCACTGCGTTCATCCACCTCTGGCCTGCTGGCCCCCCTACCTCTGAGGAAGCACGGTTCCCGCTCAGCCCAGTCCAAACTGTTCGCTGCTCTGGCACCCCAATGGTGGAACAAGCTCCCTCACGACGCCAGGACAGCGGAGTCAATCACCACCTTCCGGAGACACCTGAAACCCCACCTCTTTAAGGAATACCTGGGATAGGATAAAGTAATCCTTCTAACCCCCCCCCCCCCCCCTTAAAAGATTTAGATGCACTATTGTAAAGTGGTTGTTCCACTGGATATCATAAGGTGAATGCACCAATTTGTAAGTCGCTCTGGATAAGAGCGTCTGCTAAATGACTTAAATATAAAAATGTAATGTAAAGATCAGAGGCAGTAGGGATGACCAGGGTTGTTCTCTTGATAAGTGTGTGAATTTTACAATTTTCCTGTCCTGCTAAGCATTCCAAATGTAACGAATACTTTTGGTTGTCAGGGAAAATGTATGGAGTAAAAAGTACATTATTTTCTTTAGGAATGTCGTGAAGTAAAAGTTGTCCAAAATTTAAATAGTAAAGTACAGATATTACGTATTAGTAAACTTACCGATGCTTCTGTTTGCATGGTACTTTTAACAACCGTAGTACACAACATTTATAATTAAACAGTATTTCCTGACTTTTTGCCAATGTTTTTTTTAACATGCTTAGAGGGAATTTATAATGATAAGCCCTTTCTGTGCGACCTACAGTATAGGGAAGAGGGTTTCGTGAGATCCAACCCTTTTGGGTCCTGATGTTTTCTAACTGATACAATGTCTTGCTGAGGACTTAAACCACTAAAGGGGAAGCGCTGTCTTAGGCCATATGATAGCAAATAACCATATGATAGCAAATGTCTAGCTTCCTCAATAGTGAAAATGTTTAACAGAGCTGAGTACATATTGTTCTCTTCTGTCTGCTGTAATATAATTAATGCAGATATTAATGCTTGGGTGCTCCTTCACCCATGTATAATTAGATCACCTAATTCATATGGCTTGTAGTTTAAACACTCAACTTTCAGCAGGATAATCTAGAACCATAGAGTGTAGTTTAAACTCATAGTAGTAAGTCAATAAAGTGCTTACTTCTTGTATGCTACCATCACTCTCGGAATGAGAAATAATATGAGGCCATTCAAGTCACAGTACGCAACTACCAGACTGATTCTGTCATTAAAAAACATTTCCTACTACAGGAAATTGTATAATGATTCTTGAAAATTCTGAAATGTTATTGATCAAGTCTATTATTGCAATCCTTTATGGGGACATATCTCATCAAAAACAATGGAGCAAAGAAGCTAACTTAGTCAGGACAATTCTATCACATTATGTTCAATTCTGAAATTCAATAGCCCATCAAGCTTTGGTCTCCTGATAAATACATTTGCAATGACGTATACTTACATATCCTTTACTGCAAATGGAGGGAGTCTGTCAGGAGGCCCAGGCAAGTCCATCCAGGGACCCCTCTGTGTCTCACAGTTGGGATTCTTGGTGTCTGGCCTGCACTTAACCCACATATATCTACCTTTTGCTGGAGCACCTGTGTTTCATAAGGGAATAACAATATATAAACATAACTCATTTGTGACAGAGAATCTTCATGGACAATATTCCTATTGAATATGAAATGCAGGTTACTGCCAAAATAAAGGAAACTGAGTAAATGAGGGATATAAAGTATATTGAAAGCAGGTGCTTCCAGGTGTGGTTCCTGAGTAACATCAAATGAAATTAAATTAAATGTGATGTTATTTGATGCATTTGTCACATGCGCCGAATACAACAGGTGTAGACCTTACAGTGAAATGCTTACTTACCTAGGCGCCGAATACAACAGGTATACCTTACAGTGAAATGCTTACTTACAAGCTCTTAACCAACAATGCAGTTATAAGAAAAATACCTACAAAAAATAAATAAAAGTAACAAATAATTTAAGAGCAGCAGTAAAATAACAATAACGATGCTATATACAGGGGGAACCGGTAAAGTCAGTGTGTGGGGGCACCGGTTAGTCGAGGTAATTGAGGTAATATGTAAATGTAGGTAGAGTTATTAAAGTGACTATGCATAGATAATAACAGAGAGTAGCAGCAGCGAAAAATGGGGGGGGGGGGGGGGGTAGCCATTTGATTAGATATTCAGGAGTCTTATGGCTTGGGGGTAGAAGCTGTTTAGAAGCATTTTGGACCTAGACTTGGCGCTCCAGTACCACTTGTCGTGCGGTAACAGAGAGAACTGTCTATGACTAGGGTGGCTGGAGTCTTTGACAATTTTTAGGGCCTTCCTCTGACACCGCCTGGCTGGTATATAGGTCCTGGATGGCAGGAAGCTTGGCCCAAGTGATGTACTGGGCCGTACGCCCTACCCTCTGTAGTGCCTTGTGGTCGGAGGCCGAGCAGTTGCCATACCAGGCAGTGATGCAACCCGTCAGGATGCTTTCAATGGTGCAGCTGTAGAACCTTTTGAGGATCCGAGGACCCATGCCAAATCTTTTCAGTCTCCTGAGGGGGAATAGATTTTGTCGTGCCCTCTTCACGACTGTCTTGGTGTGCTTGGACCATGTTAGTTTGTTGATGATGTGGATACCAAGGAACTTGAAGCTCTCAAGCTGCTCAGCTACAGCCCTATCGATGAGAATGGGGGCGTGCTCGATCCTCCTTTTCCTGTAGTCCACAATCATCTCCTTTGTCTTGATCACGTTGAGGGAGAGAATGTTGTCCTGGCACCACAATCCCATCATGCTTAGGGTCTTGCATAAAGATGTCCAGTTGCCCATTATTTCGCCTACCATGGTTAGAAGAGATATCAATGACTTTGAAATAAGCAAATAGGGGTCTGAAAGGAGCATCGAGGGTTTAAATGGTGTGTGTGTGTGTGTGTGTGTGTGTGTGTGTGTGTGTGTGTGTGTGTGTGTGTGTGTGTGTGTGTGTGTGTGTGTGTGTCTCAGTGACCAGATCACAACTCAATTGAAAACGTATGGGAGATTCTGGAGCGGCACCTGAGACTGCATTTTCCACCACCATCAACAAAACACCAAATGATGGAATTTCCTGTGTAAGAATGTGTAAGAATTGTGTAAGAATCCCCCCAATAGAGTTCCAGACACTTGTAGAATCTATGCCAAGGCGCATTGAAGCTGTTCTGGCAGCTCGTGGTGGCCCAACACGTTATTAAGACACTATGTTTGTAAGGTTCTGCTTTTCTTTTCTTAGTCAAACTTGTGTTATTTTTCTTTGTGTTCTTGAACGTAGCCTTGTTTCTTTGTGTTCTGGAACGTAAGCCCTGTTTCTTTGTGTTCTGGAACGTAAGCCCTGTTTCTTTGTGTTCTGGAACGTAGCCCTGTCTTTCATTTTTGTTCATCGATTTCACCTGTGTTCGTTTCTCACCTGGTCTCATCAGCTCCGTATTTAGTTCAGTTCTTTCTGTTTGTATGGTTGTGAGGTATTGCTTGTTTTTGACTGCCTACCTGTGTTTGACCATTGCCTGCCTGTGACCACAATTCCTGCCTTCTGGGAAGGCTTAATAAACATCTGCCATGCTCTGCGTGTGAATCTACACCTTTTTCTCCCTGAGTATTCATTACAATGTTGGTGTTTCTTCGATTTTGGCAGTTACCTGTACATGCTTATAACCATTGTATCTGCTATTGTAGCAAGAAATTGGTAAATATTTGTCTAGAACCAAAGTAACAGGACACAGTGACTTGCTTTATAGTGTTAACCTAAAGGAACTTGATTGAAGTGATTATTGCGAGCCATCAAGTTGTAGTTGTGCTTGAAAGGGTATTGTCATCTACATACACTAAGGTTATTCATTTCTACACATCTCGATGCTGATTATAATGCCTGCAGCCTGTGCATAATCAATAGGCCTGAAAAGGTTTAGGGCAGGGGTGTCAAACTCATTCCACGGAGGGACGAGTGTCTGCGGGTTTTTGTTTTTTCCTTTCAATTAAGACCTATAGACAACCAGATGAGGGGAGTTCCTTACTAATTAGTGACCTTAATTCATCAATCAAGTACAAGCGTGGAGCGAAAACCCGCAGACACTCGGCCCTTAGTGGAATGAGTTTTACACGTGCTCTATCTAAACTCTTCTGGGGCCTTATGTACCAAGCAGACTAGGAGTTCTGATTAGGGATCAGTTATGCCTTTAAGACCACAGTGGACAGAGGGGACCTGATCAGCACTCCTGCTCTGAGACGCTTGCCCATTTCTTGCCAGGATACTTGTTCTTGCAATCTGTGAGTAAATTATTGCTTTTGAAAAAATATAAATAATAGGTAGCCTACAGCTTAAGTCTTTGTTGGACAGGACCATTACTGCATTCGACAATTGATATAGGTCAACTTATTTGTATTTTTAAACCAAAAAGGTACAAATTTATTTTAATAAGGGGTCCTTATTACAGTGTAATTACACTGTAACAAGTATTGTAGTTAATTGTCATAACTCATAGTTACACTGTTATAACATGTAACTGGTGGTAATTGGAGTCTGTAATTACAGATGTGTAACAGCAAATGCTTGTTACAAATGGGCAAGTTTCCACTAAATTCACCAATTTAGTGTTAAGTTTCTTCTCAGCTGCATCTGATTCAGTAATAACTGTCCCAAGGCTGTAATCTCTTTTGGACAGATGCACTGGGAGTCAGAGATTACAAAGGTTGGAGGATCACTAGGCTATAATTACCAACCCATCTACAAAATCGCCACTCAATGTTGTATGTAATGACTTATTACTCATTACCAAGTGAAAATACCTACAAACAAATGGACAACCTGGCCGGCCAAACCCTCACTTAACCTGGACGACGCTGGGCCAATTGTGCGCCGCCTCATGGGTCTCCTGGTTGGCCATGACACAGCCTGGGATCGAACCAGGATCTGTAGTGACGCAGTGTCTTAGATTGCTGCGCCACTTGGGAGGCCCTTTACTATGACTTTTTAACCCAGCAGTGCTATTTGCAGAGTTAGCTCCAAGTAAATGTTGCAATTCTTCAACCATTCCTGAACCTGCGACCAGAATGACTGTTGCCTTTAGTTAGAGGTCAATTTTTTTATATGTAATAATTTCTACCCTCTGATTTCATATTCTGTAATGCGTGTATATGGGAGGCGAAGTCAAGTGCAGGAGAGCAGAGTAATATAAACAGACACACTTTAATACCGGTTACCAAATGACAGCGCATAACACATACAAGTGCCAAAAACACGGTCTAAAACAAAAGTACAACGCCTGACAATAATCCACGTAACAAAATAACAATCACTCACAAATACAACATGGGGAACAGAGGGTTAAATAATAAACAAGTGATTGGTGAGTGAAGCCAGGTGTGATAAGACAAAGACAGAACAAATGGAAAATGAAAAGTGGATCGGCGGTGGCTAGAAAGCCGGCGACGTCGACCGCCGAACGGAGTCCGAACAAGGAGAGGGACCGACTTCGGCGGAAGTCGTGACATATTCATTATATAAATAGGCCCGTTTAATTTTGTCTGGCTTGCCATTCCTAATAAAATTGAATATTTCTTGCACATATCATTTTAAAAAAACAAGTCGCTAGGTGTAGGCAAGGCCATAAGCAAATAGGTAAACTGGGATATGACTAAAGAGTTAATCAGGGTGATTTTTCAACAAATAGACAGGTATTTTCAATTCTACGGTTGCACGATCTTATCTGTTTTTACAAACTTTCTATTAAAATGTATTGTAATGAGATCATTTCTTTTTTTCGGGATATGAATACCGAGGATGTCCACTTCACCTTTAGACCATTTTATCGGTAAACTACACGGTAATGTAAAAGTTGTAATTTTTTGTGATTCAATACTTAATATTGTAAACATATCATACATTTGGTTGGAATCCAGAGACGTTAGAAAAAGTATCTAGATTATTTATGAGGCTGAGGAGGGATCCAATTTGTGGATTTAAAAGAAAACATGAATCTTTAGCATACAATGACACCTTTGTTTTTAAGACCTGGATTTCCAGGCCCTTGATATTATTGTTGGATCTGATTTTAATCATCTAACATTTCGATGGCCATATTAAATAGATATGCTGATAGTGGGCAACCTTGTTTTACTCCTCTTGACAGTTTTTATTAACCCCTTGTATAAGATTCCAGGCATTTATACATAAATTCCAGTCGTACTTTATCAAAAGCCTTTTCAAAGTCAGCTATGAATACCAGGCCTGGTTCCCAGATTTTTCATAGTGTTCTATTGTTTCCAGTACTTGTCTAATAAAGATCCAGTCCATTTAAACAATTGGAGGCCCTTATACCTAATCAGACATTTTTTTTTACATGGACAATACATTATAGATAATATATTTACCACTTGGGTCCTGTGTCAGTAATAATGAAATCTTGTTGAGTATCTGATAATCTGCCATTTGTATTGGAGTGGTTAAAACATGCTAATAACGGTCCTCTGAGTACATCAAAAATGGTTTGGTGTACCTCAACTAGTAAATAATAATAATAAGGATTTTTTTATTGTTAATACATTTATTAATTAGACGAAACAAAGATATAGGCCTACTCAATAACATAAATCTGTATCCTACAGTATGGTGAGTAGCATAGATCATTGTTTCCCAACTACAGTTCTGGAGTATCCCCAACACTACACATGTTTGTTGTAGCTCCAAACAAACACACCTGATTCAACTAATTTAAAAATATATCTATATTATTTCACCTTTGTTTAACCAGGGAGGCTAGTTGAGAGCAAGTTCTCATTTACAACTGCGACCTGGCCAAGATAAAGCAAAGCAGTGCAACACAAACAACACAGAGTTGCACATGGAATACACAAACATACAGTCAATAATACAATAGAACAATCTATATACAGTGTGTGCAACTGAGGTAGGATAAGGGAGGTAGAGGACTTGATGATTAGTTGAAAAGTTGAATCAGATGTGTTTGTCCTGGGCTTCAATAAAAATGTAAATACTGTTGGGGGTACTCGAGGACTGGAGTTGGGAAACACTGGCCTAGACAGATAATTTAGAAAAACAGGATTGTCTCTTTCTTCCCTTTTTAACATTACAAAATGGAAACTGACAACTGTCTTTGTCTTCATCTGTTTTTTTATTGTAAGCAGAGACCTTATAGTCCAGTTCTCTGCTGCCAATGACTGGAACGAACTGCAAAAATCGCTGAAGCTGGAGACTCTTATCTCCCTCACTAACTTCAAGCACCAGTAGTCAGAGCAGCTCACAAATCATTGCACCTGTACATAGCCCATCTGTAAATAGCCCATCCAACTACCTCATCCCCGTACTGTATTTATTTATTTTGCTCCATTGCACCCCAGTATCTCTACTTGCACATTCATCTTCTGCACATCTATCACTCCAGTGTTTAATTGCTATATCGTAATTACCTCGCCACTATGGCCTATTTTATTGCCTTACCTCCATTATCTTACCTCATTTGCACACACTGTATATATACTTTTTTTTCTCTACTGTATTATTGACTGTATGTTTGTTTATTCCATGTGTAACTCTATGTTGTTGTATGTGTCGAACTGCTTTGCTTTATCTTGGCCAGGTCGCAGTTGTAAATGAGAACTTGTTCTCAACTAGCCTACCTGGTTAAATAAAAGTGAAATAAAATAAATAAAAAATAAATAAATAAATTGTAGGTATCTGTGGTAGAGAAGAAGAATATATATGACAATTTAGCATAGACACCATTACCTCTGGTTATCTTCATCATGATTTCTATGATTTAGGCATAGCTTGGCCTACCTAACTACCTAGCTAGTTTGTTGTGATATCCCACTTGCCATATTAGTGCTTGCTAACACTAATAACAAAGATTTGTTTAACTAACCCAAGATAGATCAGAGTCTGTCGTTTCCAATTGGAGCAAATTAATCATAGAGGGCAGAACAAGCACAAGCTAGTGAGAACCTATTGGCGCATTCTAGCATTTATTTGCATATTTCCGTTAGGGAACGCCTACTCTGTGAAGTGCGCGTGTGCAATTACTCGATTCACCCTTGCACTCATTCTAAACAACTCCATTTTTTACACTTTGGCAAGAGTAAAGTCTACAAAACGCAGTCCAATCTGTTTGTTACAGATTCTAGTTTTGGAAACAGAAAACTGTAGGAGATCAAATGTTTCATCGATGAGAAAATGATCAGAATGTCGGCCAAAATCAATCTTCTCGCACTGCTGGCTACTGGTAGTGAGTGGATACGCCAACCGGATGCTTCACAATTACACATCCGGTGAAATATCTGTCTCACTGTTCTATCTGTGCTGATAAATTATCTAGTGTTAAATTATTAGCTACATTGAAAATGCACTAACGTTACTCATAGTGTGTTGACACAAGTAGCTAGCTAGCTAACATGCTGGGTGTGTCTCACGTTATACCCAAGGTTCAGGGAAGATAAGACCATCGAGCCAAGCTAACGTTAGCTAGCTAGTTAGCTAGCAAGTAGCGACCATAGCATAATTGACAGCTTTAGCTAGCTAGTTATTCAAGGTTAGCATGCTAGCTAATCCCCAAAAAACTATATTAGATGGTAACTAGCTAGCTAACCTTGTTGGTAGGTCAAACAAAAACATGAGCTAACGTTTGCTAGGTAGTTACAGTTAGCTAACTAACATTAGGCTAGCAAGCTAACTACCTATGCTAAATCATTCAGCAGAATTCATGTGTTCAAAAAAGCAAAATAAGTTGCATGGAAACTATACTTTCTCTCTCATGTTGATGTTTTTGACCTACAACACTTTGTTTCTTTCATGTCTGGATTTTTGGTGCTTACAAGACACCTGGGACCTCGGAAAAACCAGATCAAATCATGACGTCAGGTCGGAAAGTCAGAGTTCTGGAAAGATGCCAGAGTTTCCGACTCGGAATTCTAAATTGGATGACCTTTCAAAACAATTTTCCCAGTCAGAGATAATTTTTTTCCGAGTTCCGGAGATTTCCCAGTTGTTTTAAAAGTGGCATTTGCACACTGACCTACTCGACAATATTCTCTGCGCACTGTCACATGACGCCAGTGTCAACACGTTCGACATGTTCGAGGTCATTCTTATTTCGAGCGTGTTGCACAGATAGGCAAATCTTGACATGATGCCTTAATTCCTGGGATAAATAAATAATTGCACCAATGCATCCCATTAAAAAGTGATAATGCTCCTCAACAGCGAAACCCTTGCAAGGTTACATGATGGAATAAGAGTTTATCTTATGATCATTTTAAGTGCATTTATAAACCATTATTCAACCAAGCTTAATAGGCTTACAATTTGGCAATTACGATTGACTATTTCACAAGTTTAACCATAACCAGGGGTGAAAGTAAGCCGGTATGGTCTGGTACAGCATCACGGAAAAAATAAATATTGGGGGTGTGCTGTACCGGTAAAACGTGAGCCTATCACAATAATTAACACAAAATCACATGAAAAATATAGGCTATTTTACACCATTATTTAACACTACCGCATGTCAGCCACATTAAAAAAATTACATTTTGACAAGCGGAGATAAGTGGCAACGACCGAGACGCGCTTGGACAGCTGTGGTTGCATCAATGCAGGCTGTGTAAACCTAATGACAATTGCAGAATGTCATTACAATACACGTTTGGGTGTTTTGTGACGGATGTCTCTTTCCATTCATCAAATTGCAGGAGCACAATGCGTGGACGAACATGCGCTGGTACCCTACAGGAGAGCCTTTTTGAAGTGATTGTTTGACAATCAGATGAAAACACTATGACTGGTTGTGTTTATGCCACATTAAAAGGTAATACATATTAAAAGTGATAGGACAAATATTTACAAAGCCTAGGCCCAAAGAGATCATATGAAATTAAAATGGATTATATATGTACTTGTCTGATTGAATCTAGGCTATAAAAACGTGTGTGTATGCGCTTGGGTAACATGCATTCATTGTTATACCTCTGTAATTACAGACTGCAATTACCAACAGTTACATATTGTTATTACAGTGTAACTATGAATTATTACAAGTAATTACAATAATTGTTAGGTTAATTCCATATGTAATTACGCTGTAATAAGGACCCATTAAAATAAAACGTTTCCGATCAAATTACACTTTCACTTATGCAACCACCCCTTTTAAATGGCAGATTAAAGTTATAAGCAACATGTGCATTGTTCTAATTTGTGGTTCTTCAAATGTTTTAATACTCTTACTCATACTTTATTCTGGTAGTGAAAAAGATATCCTTCAGACAGAAAATACACAGACGCGGTTTCGTGACATTTTGTCAGCAACCTAGGGTATTTTGTCAAGCGTGCCAAAAGCAGACATCAAATTGATAGCAGAAGTTCAGATACGTTTTCAACATGAATTAATCAACATAAATGTTATTGTTACAAATCCGTAACTACACCTACTTACTTTTCTCAACAGTTAAATACTGTAGAACCCAACATGTGGCTAATCCAAACATTTGATATAGCCTATTATTTATTTGAATAGGCTACTTACCAAATCCGTTATCTGCGAGAAAGAAAATAACAGCCAGTGTCAGACAGATCTTCAAATTCAGTAGTCCCTTCATTATTTCCTTTGTAATGAGAAGACGTCAATATATCCTTTAAAGAATAACCTCTGTGTGAATATTCTTAAATACACTTAATCGTGCTGTTGAATGTCTCCAAACCCTGCCCATATATGCGTCATTATTTCCTGAAACCAGACGTCTTCGTAAGAAGTTTAACATCCGCAGTGGAAAGTTATTGTCTTCCATATCTGGCATGCCGACGTTCACCACATTGAGTTAATAACGTAGATATAGCCTAAATAAAGATGATGAATACAGTATATCTGAACATTCAACGGCTATAAAAATTGGTAGTCCCACTGTAAAACTGCAGTAGACCATAATCTGTTGACACATAGCATCATTTGAATCATCAAAATTCTCTCTTTGACCCAATAGATAATCCAATAGATTAATTCATAGTAGTCACTCAGAAATGTCCTTGTTTTCCATGAAAACATACATGAAATGAGTTGCAAAATGAATAGGAAATATAGTCAAGACGTTGACAAGGTCATAAATAACGATTTTTAATTGAGATAATAATTGTGTCCTTCAAACTTTGCTATAGTCAAAGAATCCTCAATTTGCAGCAATTACAGCCTTGCAGACCTTTGGCATTCTAGTTGTCAATTTGTTGAGGAAATCTGAAGAGATTTCACCCCATGCTTCCTGAAACACCTCCCACAAATTGGATTGGCTTGATGGGCACTTCTTACATGCCATACGGTCAAGCTGCTCCCACAACAGCTCAATAGGGTTGAGATCCGGTAACTGTGCTGGCCACTCCATTATAGACAGAATACCAGCTGACTGTTTCTTCCCTAAATAGTTATTTCATAGTTTGGAGCTGTGCTTTGGGTCATTGTCCTGTTGTAGGAGGAAATTGGCTCCAAATAAGCGACGTCCACAGGGTATGGCGTTGCAAAATGGAGTGATTGCCTTCCTTCTTCAATATTCCTTTTACCCTGTAAAATCTCCCACTTTACCACCACCAAAGCACCCCCAGACCATCACATTGCCTCCACCATGCTTGACAGATGGCGTCAAGAACTCCTCCAGCATCTTTTCATTTTTTTATGTCTCACGAATGTTCTTCTTTGTGATCTGAACACCTCAAACTTAGATTTGTCTGACCATGACACTTTTTTCCAAACTTCCTCTGTCCAGTGTCTGTGTTCTTTTGCCCATATTAATATTTTATTTTTATTGGCCAGTCTGAGAAATGGCTTTTTCTTTGCAACTCTACCTAGAAGGCCAGCATCCCGGAGTCGCCTCTTCACTGTTGACGTTGAGACTGATGTTTTGCGGGTACTATTTAATGACGCTGCCAGTTGAGGACTTGTGAGGCATCTGTTTCTCAAACTAAACACTCTAATGTACTTGTCCTCTTGCTCAGTTGTGCACCGGGGCCTCCCACTCCTCTTTCTATTCTGGTTAGGGCCAGTTTGCACTTTCTGTGAAGGGAGTAGTACACCGCGTTGTACGAGATCTTCAGTTTCTTGGCAATTTCTCGCATGGAATAGCCTTCATTTCTCAGAACAAGAATAGACTGATGAGTTTCAGAAGAAAGTTCTTTGTTTATGGCCATTTTGAGCCTGTAATCAAACCCAGATGCTCCAGATACTCAACTAGTCTAAAGAAGGCCAGTTTTATTGCTTCTTTAATCAGAACAACAGTTTTCAGCTGTGCTAACATAGTTGCAAAAGGGTTTTCTAATGATCAATTAGCCTTTAAAAATGATAAACTTGGATTAGCTAACACAACGTGCCATTGGACACCAGGAGTGATGGTTGCTGATAATGGGCCTCTGTACGCCTACGTATTCCATAAAAAATCTGCAGTTTCCAGCTACAATAGTCATTTACAACATTAACAATTTCTACACTGTATTTCTGATCAATTGTATGTTATTTTAATGGACAAAAAAATTGCTTTTCTTTCAAAAACAAGGACATTTCTAAGTGACACCAAACTTTTGAATGGTAGTGTATATTGTTGTAAGTGACTGTATGGATACTATATATTACAGATGTTATTGGTAACAAGTGAAATGTTGAAGTGTGGTTAGTCACCATCTTGGATGTGGTTTGAGTCGGAAAACAAATGACTGCTGGAATGTAAAACTGTGGAAAACACCAAACAACTTGGTGCATTACAAGCCATACTCAAAATACACAAGGGTGAGAATATTAGAATTAGATGCATCTGACAAGCAATCTAAGCACTTTACCTATTTTGGTCACCTTAAGTCATATAAAATCTTAGTACATTAATGAAAAATGCTGAATGTGCTCTATCTGAGTTTAATTAGGAAAATTAAGTTAACTAATTAAGTTTGCAGTTGCGCTGTTGAGTGAGTTTGGGGGGGTGAATGTAGCAGATGGGGATCTGTGAAACTCACTCCTCAGCCTGAAGTGTCTCCACTTGCGCTGCCAAATAGGTAGCGTTTCGGTTGCGCAACTGGGTAAGACGCTTTCAGGGGGGCAGTCACATGTGTTTGTGAGGCAGAGGTCCTGGTATGAGCCAAATCAGGAGGAAGCGGTACAGCTCGCTAAACAAGACAGTCCTTTACTCTCATGTGAAGTTTATGCAACACTCCTCCAAAAAGTTTAGTTAACTCAAAAAGGCTGTGGAACTACTTACTAAAAGATCTTGAGCTGGACCAGCTAGATTTTTTTACACTGTACTGTAAAGTATGATGATTGATCTCTTTCATGTTAATTGTTCTCTTGAAATTCTTATTTTGAAAGGGTCATGTGGATGTGTATGAACGCTTGTTTTCAGCTGTGAGAGGATACAGGATGTGGGTGTATCGGGCCATTTTACCTTTCCTCGGGAAATTACATTTCAATCTCTTTATTGAGACATCCAACGCCACTACTGCAACTCATAACTTTATAAAATCTCAATCTCAATTTCAGATTAGATTTGTTTTCTTGGTCCTGTGCAGTTGTAAATCAAACAAATACATGTGTTAAGACAAAGTTTTTAAATTTCAACTTATTTTAAAATAGTGAATCGTGCTAAGGTGCCAATATATTTGACTGCAACTGTTCTTATGGGTCTAAACATAAAGCTCTGCCAAACTGTCCTCTTCAGAAAAGATTGCACTGGAGACCAAATTCCATATATTTTTCTTTTACATGAGAATCCTCTAATTTCTTCTAAGCAGTCATCTGATAATCCAGACTCTCTCTCTCTCCTGAACTGTTTCAACTGTCTTTAGTCAAATGCATCTGTAGGTGCCATTATGCCTCATCCTCTCCTTGTGTTGAGTATGCTGTCTGGTCTTCCACCCCCTTATGTCTGCTCCATATTTATCTCAATCTTCCTGTTGCTACCTGCTGTCAGAATAAAGGTTACATTCATCCAGATGTGGGAATCTCCTCAATTTTCATTAGAGTTCCATTATTTACATTTACATTTAAGTCATTTAGCAGATGCTCTTATCCAGAGCGACTTACAAATTATACTTTACCCTTCAACCACATATCCCATGAAAACACATTTCTTGGGATATTTCAACTATTGGACTAACTTTACTAATACCACTATACATTTTATGACTGATAATCAAGTGTTTGTTTATGTTACTTGTACTCATGCTGTTTTTCAGATCAATCCTCATCTGGAATAAAAAGCAAGCTCAATGGATAATATCCATAACAAAAAAAATAGTTGTCCAGGACTAGGCTAAATCTGTGTCTGCAGGAAACCATCCCATTATGTTGAGCACTTACGCAAACAGAAGATTTTCTGGAGAAAGGTAGATATTTGAGACATTTTATTTTCTGCTTAGACAAGTTCCTAACTGTAAGGGGTGTTTAACTGGCGGCAGAGAAGTCCGACGTAGGAGAGAAATAACTGTTTCCAACGGCGCAGTTTATTACAACAACAACAAAAAACACCGGAAAACATAATAATAAAAATCAATGGGTAAACATAACCCGACGCACACCAGTACATGTAACCGATGTGAAATGGCTAGTTAGTTAGCGGTGGTGTGCGCTAATAGCGTTTCAATCGGGTGACGTCACTCGCTCTGAGACCTGAAGTAGTTGTTCCCCTTGCTCTGCAAGGGCCGCGGCTTCGTGGGTGTCAATTGTTGATGTGTGCAGAGGGTCCCTGGTTCAAGCCCAGGTTGGGGCGAGGAGAGGGACGGAAGCTATACTGTTACATACACACCAGTACAGACGTACACATTCACTTACAATAAACAATCTCCGACAAGGACATGAGGGGAAACAGAGGGTTAAATACACAACATGTAATTGATGGGATTGGAACCAGGTTTGAAGGAAGACAAGACAAAACCAATGGAAAATGAAAAAGGGATCAGTGATGGCTAGAAGGTCGGTGACGTCGACCGCCGAACACCGCCCGAACAAGGAGAGGGACCGACTTCAGTGGAAGTCGTGACACTAACGATACTACCATTAAAACTGCAGTGAATGAGGTCATCTAAATTATTTGCTGCCTGTCTGTCTCAAATATCAGTGGGAGTAAAATACCCTAGGTGAGCAAAAACAGAAGTGTTTGATGTGCAGTTTGATGACCTAGTAAATTAAATGTCTTAAACCAGTCATATTTCTAGAGCAGTGAGAAAGCATGTTTCAATTATAATATTGTTGTTTCTTTTAGTTTGTTATTGTGGACACCATGTTTGTTTAGTAAAATATATGAAATTCACATTTTTGACCCACAAAAATAATGATTCTCCACCTTGCCACCGAAATCAGCTTTTGCTTTAATAAAAATAAGTATTAGCTACTATTTTGGAATGTTTATAAAATAACAAGCATGCTCGTCAGCTGTCATTGCGGTCTGTAATCTCTCTTTAGCACACACAGAGAAAGGAAAATACTTCTTCATTGGGGTTTTGAAGACTGCACTGTCATTGTCAGGCTGAGGTTTCATCTTACAGCCAAGTCATACCAAGACGAGCTAAATGCTATCCACAGCTCTGTTTACGTGTCACTCTAGAGAATTCACATTCGGATGGTTTTGCATTCAAAGTATATTTAGAGCTGAAGTGGTAATACATCTTGGCACAGATACACATATATGCCTCTTAAAATTGTAATTAACTACTCACAGGACCTGAAAGTTACAATTATGTACATCTAAGTCTGTCTAAGCTGTTTTAGGGTCCATTTATCGATGGCAATCTTTTCTTATTTAAGAAATGTATTACACGTTTGTGTGAATGTTACAATAAAATGTTTCCTTTATGAAATAAATATTCATATACATCAAGCAACTTCCAACAATGAAAGCTTTTGAGAGGCAAGAAAAGGTTATTTGCACGTTATGTTTATTTATGGTTTCGGTAGTCAGTTGGAAATAGACAGATCCTTTTCAAAATAAATATCACATCAGTTAATTCATGTTTCCATTATATTGTTTTTAGCTACATATCTACAAACCATACAACATTATAGTTATTTTCAATCAGCCAGGAGAACAAATAAATTAGGGAATGAATGTGGCATCATGCATATAACTAATTATTTTCAGTGGTTAATTAGTCATCAGGAAATGCAGAACATCAAATGGGGGTTGAGGAGAATGACCTATTTAATATATGATAGGGGTGTTTAACCAGGCTTTGTAGTGTGGAGTTTAGGGCACATTCAGAATCAGTTAGAGGAGGCCAACTTTGCCTTGAGTCGGTTGATCTTGAGGGGCAGATGGCTGGCCATCTCTTCGCTCAGCTCCAGCTCTGTCTCGATGGCGATTTTGGCCTCTGAGTTGTCCTTGCAGTACTGGACCACAAAGTTGTAGCACTCCAGGGACCGGTTCAGGTTCTCCAGCTGAATGATTGTGCTGGTCGAGATGAGCCTGCTGTGGAGACAAGCCACACGGAACTTAGCCACAAGAACCGGCCTCAGTACCTCGTCCTCCAATTTATCCGGCCACTTGCCCTCTGGCGAGCGGACACAGTCGAGGAACATCTGGTAGAACTTGGTGGAGGAGGAGCAGAGGTGGTTAAACTTCTTGACCTTGTGCACGTCCAGGTCGTCCTGCTTGTTGGCCATGGACAGCTTCAGATCCATCATCTAGTAGTAGGTCCTCGGCCAGCTCAAACTGCAGCTGGCAGCAGATGAGGAGGTAGTACTGGGCGTTCAGGTCTTGCAGATGGGCTCCATCATGTCCACCCGCCGCTTGTGCATTTTGCAGCGCCGCTCCAGGTCCTCCTCAAAGAATGCCAGGGCCTTGAAGAGAGCGCTGTGGTCCTGCAGAATCTCAATGTGATCTGTGACATGGCCGTCCATCTCAAAGTACTCCTTAGCTTGGTTTACGTAGGCCTGGCCAACCAGAAAGATGGCGCGGGCCTCCTCAAAGTTGACGGGGAAGACACAACTCACCTTCTCCTCCAGGCCACAGATGGAGTCAAAGGTGTCAATGGAACCAAACAGAACAGCACTCTTCCTTCCTCTCTCCTTCTCCTCCTCCTCTTGTAGCTGCGTCACTCTCAGCTCTGCCTGTCGATCCACCTCTAGCTCTCCAATGTTGTCCTGTACAGAGAAGCAGGCATACAAATTAGATATTGTCTCACAATATAGGCTAATCAGCTACAAAATTACATATTGTTTGAAGATGTCTAAATTACCTCGAGAAGTTTCTTGGCATCTTGCAACAAATTAAGACAGTATTTTATCCAACACCTTGCAATTTCGTCTTTCTTCTGTCTAAGTTGGTCTCACTTCTCAGCCTCATCTTCACCTAAACACAAAGGTTTGAGATGTGTGTTAATGAGTACAGAATGATCGACAACATACAAACATTTCAGAATGAACATATACAGTCAAGGCTGAGTATATGACTTTAGAGTGAGAACTTACTCTCCTGGGCAGCGGCTTCTGAGGGGACCTCTCCAGCTAGGCCTGCTATGACAATGGCAGCAGATAGACAGTGCCTGCCCTCCATGTAGAGGGTCTGGCAGACAAAGTGGTGGGAAGAGAAAGATGTGTTAGATTAATCTATAAAAATATCATTTTAAAGAAATCAAGTCATTTACGCACTGCAAAGAAATGATAAGTAATTAATCTTGATGAAGAGATTACATACAGTTTATAATTTACCTTGGTGATGTAATATTGCGATAACGTGGCAGCGTTGATGGCCCATTCCAGAGGAATGAACTGGTTGAATTCCAGCTGTCTCTGAAGAGTGCTGTGGCAGTAGCCCCCAGCTTTCTCATACAGCTCCAAGTTCTTGTACATTTGTGCAGGATAGTACAGTGTGTGGGTGTAGGCCATTTGAAATCTGTTCGAAGAGAGTGAAAAGTTAAAGTTAAAAGAGCAACTTCACTTATTTCTGTCATTTATGAAAGACTCAACACAAGAATGACTTCCCTACCTCTTTATCCTCTCCTGTTGTGGTAATGCATCTTTCTCTGCCACAAAGAACTCAGTGAGGTCCATTGGGGGTTGCCCATCCTATGTTGTGAAATAAAACAATAGATTATCCAGTCTGAATTGTCATGGTCACATTTAAACAGATGCCATAGGATTCAGTCTGCCGGAACAGTAAACCATATAGAATGCACCACAGCTGGCCTTCCAGATGACAGATGATGAGGCCTGATGACAATGATGCTGCTGCTTGCTCTTCTCCCAGAAAGAAAATGATAATGTAGGCAAATTATGCATAGGCAGGCAAATTGCACATAGACAGTCTCATGCCTACCTCTTTCATGTAACAAATATACATTGTTTCTGCAGTTTCCAAAAATCCTTGGGTTCTCTCAATTTCATCCCTACCAGCCCACAGTATACCCAGTTGATAAAATATATATATATATGTCAGTCCACAACATTTAGGGTAGGGTCATATTCATTAGATTAGGGCACACGGTAGCCATGCGTTTTGCAACAGAAAACATGCATGAGCGTTAAGTCACAGAGTTTCTAAACCCAGAGGCGCAACATCGCAACACTTCCGGGAACGCTTGCGAAACAGACCAAACAGACCAGGCTGGGGTTTGAGAAGTCAACGAGAGCGGTCTTCTTCTTCGATGAGGTTTAACGGCGGTTGGCATCCAATATGTTGCATTCTCGCACCTCCTAGACTGGAGTACAACTCCCTTATAGTTTGCTTGAAAAATAAATAAACAAATATCCTACCACCATACCTTCAAGACTGTTGGAAAAGCAATGGAGTGTGCAAAGAATGCCAAGAGTGTGCAAGGCTTTCATCAAGGCAAACGGTGGCTACTTTGAAGAATGTCAAATCTAAAATATATTTTGAATTGTTAAATACTTTTTTGGTTACTACATGATTCCTTATGTGTTTTTTCATAGTTTTGGTAGCCAATAGTTTTGCAGAAAATAGTGAAAATAAAGAAACACCCTGGAATTAGTAGGTGTGTCCATACTTTTGACTGGTACTGTATATTTACCCCCAAAATATATGGGGGATTGGAAATGATGCAGACATACACTACTGTTCAAAAGTTTGGGGTCACTTAGAAATTTCCTTGTTTTTGAAAGAAAAGCATTTTATTTTTTTTGTCCATTAAAATAACATCAAATTGATCAGAAATACAGTGTAGACATTGTTAATATTGTAAATGACTATTGTAGCTGGAAACGGCAGATTTTTTATGGAATATCTACATAGGAGTACAGAGGCCCATTTTCAGCAACCATCACTCCTGTGTTCCAATGGCACATTGTGTTAGCTAATCCAAGTTTATCATTTTAAAAGGCTAATTGATCATTAGAAAACCCTCTTTCAATTATGTTAGCACAGATGAAAACTGTAGTTCTGATTAAAGAAGCAATAAAAACTGGCCTTCTTTAGACTAGTTGAGTATCTGGAGCATTAGCATTTGTGGGCCAGAATGGCCAGAAACAAAGAACTTTCTTCTGAAACTCATCAGTCTATTCTTGTTCTGAGAAATGAAGGGTATTCCATGCGAGAAACTGCCAAGAAACTGAAGATCTCGTACAACGCTGTGTACTACTCCCTTCACAGAAAGTGCAAACTGACTAACCAGAATAAAAAGAGGAGTGGGAGGCCCCGGTCCACAACTGAGCAAGAGGACAAGTACATTAGAGTGTTTAGTTTGAGAAACAGATGCCTCACAAATCCTCAACTGGCAGCGTCATTAAATACTACCCGCAAATCACCAGTCTCAACGTCAACAGTGAAGAGGCGACTCCGGGATGCTGGCCTTCTAGGCAGAGTTGCAAAGAAAAAGCAATTTCTCAGACTGGCCAATAAAAATAAAATATTAAGATGGGCAAAAGAACACAGACACTGGAACTTTGCCTAGAAGGCCAGCATCCCGGAATCGCCTCTTCACTGTTGACGTTGAGACTGCTGTTTTGCGGGTACTATTTAATGAAGCTGCCAGTTGAGGACTTGTGAGGTGTCTGTTTCTCAAACTAGACACTCTAATGCCATTGGAACACAGCAGTGATGGTTGCTGATAGTGATCCTCTCTACGCCTATGTAGATATTCCATAACAAATCTACAATAGTCATTTACAACATTAACAATGCCTACACTGTGTTTCTGATTAATTTGGTGTTATTTTAATGTACAAAAAAATAGCTTTTCTTTAAAAAAAAACAAGGACAATTCTAAGTGACCCCAAACTTTTGAACGGTAGTGTATACATTGATGGAAGCTACAATCTATCCGCAATATTAAAGCTGATCTACCCCCTGTTAAAATATGAATAATAAAACATTCAAAAAACAGTTTCTCCTTATCTTCATACTGTACTGTCTTTGGTTTAGTGTTGGAGAACTTCAGGTAGTCCCTCCCTGTTTCAGTCTGTTTGGTTTCGGTTGGTGCCTAAAGAATAGAACCTTGGTCACACTCAGTACATATAGATGCCACCCAAAACAAGTGGGAACTCGGAACTGGGAACTCGGAAATTTCCGACTTCAGTGCGTTCAAAACCAATGGAACTCGGGAAAAAAATGACCTCCGACTGGGAAAGATCGATTTGAACGGTCATTCAACTCGGAATTCCAACTCGGGAACTCGGGCCTTTTTCCATACCAGGGTTTCCCAAACTTGGTCCTGCCCCTACAGCTTAATTTTAAACACATCATCAAGCTTTGATTATTTCAATCAGCTGTGTAGTGCTTAGGGAAAAAAACAAAATGGGATTTTTCAGTTAGCTAATTGAATTCTATATTATCCGAGTTCCCAGATGTTTTGAACGCTGCAAGTGAGTGATGGAACTCCGAGTCGTGGTGAGGCAGACATGTTATGTTTTTGTTTGTTTTGTGCATGAAGAAGTATGGTAAGTAAATCATTCACCACGAAACAAGCGTTAGTGTAACGGATGTCGTCGGATTGAGACCAAAACGCAGCGGGTATATGTGTACTCATCTTCTTTTATTACGGAAAGAAGGAAAAACCTAAATAAACATGTACACCAAACAAACACAACGACAAACAAACAGTCCTGTAAGGCCATAAGCTATACATGGAACAATCTCCCACAAACACTAAACCAAACACATACCCATATATAGGACTTTCAATCAGAGGCAACGAGAAAACACCTGCCTCTAATTGAGAGTCCAACAATAAACAAAACATAGAAATACAAAAAACTACACAGAACATAGAAATACACTAACATAGAACAGTACCCAAAAACCCGAAAATAATAAATCAAACACCCTACTAAATAAACCACCACCCCGAACCACATAAAACAAATACCCTCTGCCACGTCCTGACCAAACTACAATAACAAATAACCCTTATACTGGTCAGGACGTGACAGTTAGATGCGACTTTGAAGAAATGTAAGAAGGAAAGAGATGATCTGATCCAGACAGTTTTCTTGTTATACTTGTAATATTATTTGGAAATATTTACTGTGTCGTAACGCATTGGCTATTTGGTTTATTTTAAAACATTTACTATTTACTGTGTCGATAACATAGCGTCCAATGCATTTTATTAGCCTAGTCTACAATAACTTTGTTCCGTTATTATATATTTAATTGATAAATTCAATTGTAAATTCAAATATACACATTTGGTGATACAGTGTTGATTTTATATTGAAAAAGGCCTATATCATTAGAGGCTACAGCAAAAAAAATCAACAATGTAGCCTACTATGCTATATTTTCACAGCACAGAACTTTCCTCAACCCCAAGGCATTGTATTATTTCACTATATTGATATTGACAATATACACACTTGGTGATACAGGGTTTATTTTATATTAGAATAGGCCTATAGGCTACAGCACAGAAAATGTACATTGAATGCCAAATATGCTACATTTTCACAGCACAGAACTTCCTCCAAACCGGTACCATTACAAGAAAACAATAGCATAGGGCAGGTTACCGAGGTAAAGACAGTTTCAGGTTGGATATTCAATGGATATTCACGCTTTCAAACCTCAATAGCTTTCAAACCACTTGAGCCACAGACTCCAAATAAGTGTCATGATGTTGGAAAAATTGCGCACAACATTGCACAGGTCTTATTTTCACGATTTGGACATTAATTCGCTTTCCAAAGCAAATAAATATGTGGAAATGTGAGCAGCATTTTGTATTTCTAGTGGAATTAGTTAGGGAGCATAACTAAAGTACAAACTTTTTTACATTCGAATATTAATAGCTCCTTGGTCATGTGACCTACTAACTTCAAACAAGGTTTAGAATGTCCACCCAGTGGGCCTACACATTGCACACCCTTTAGTTTGTCCATTTTCATCTCAGATGATTTTACATGAATGTTTTAAAATTTAAAATTTCAATAGCTCCTTGGTCATGTCTCTGGTCACCCCCAAAGCCAGTTCCTCCTTTGGCCATCTCTCCTTCCAGTTCTCTGCTGCCAATGACTGGAACGAACTACAAAAAATCTCTGAAACTGGAAACACTTATCTCTCTCACTAGCTTTAAGCACCAGCTGTCAGAACAGCTCACAGATCACTGCACCTGTACATAGCCCATCTATAATTTTGCCAATAGAACTACCTCTTCCCCTACTGTATTTATTTATTTATTTTGCTCCTTTGCACCCCATTATTTCTATTTCTACTTTGCACTTTCTTCCACTGCAAATCTACCATTCCTTGCTATATTGTATTTACTTTGCCACCATGGCCTTTTTTGCCTTTACCTCCCTTATCTCACCTCATTTGCTCACATTGTATATAGACTTATTTTTCTACTGTATTATTGACTGTATGTTTGTTTTACTCCATGTGTAACTCTGTGTTATTGTATGTGTCGAACTGCTTTGCTTTATCTTGGCCAGGTCGCAATTGTAAATGAGAACTTGTTCTCAACTTGCCTACCTGATTAAATAAAGGTGAAATAAAAAAAATAAAAAAATGTGACCTACTGACTTCAAACAAGGTTCAGAATGTCCACTCATTGGGCCTACACATTGCACACGCTTTAGTTTGTCCATTTTCATCTCACATGATTTTACATTTTTCTACATTTAAAATTTCAATAGCTCCTTGGTCATGTGACCTAATGACTTCAAACAAGGTTCAGAATGTCCACTGACTATGCCTTCATATCACACAGTCTGATGTTTGTCTACTTTCATCTACTGCTATTAGACTTAAATCTGTAAGCTTTGCAGGCCTTCATTTACATGGGTGTTCAACTTTTTTTTTAAAGTTATTAACAAATGTTTCAGCCTCGCAATAACTATCTTTCACATGGACACTGAAAAGATCCGCAAATGGCTGTATGTGGTATGGATCAAGGACAGGAGAGGTGTTCAAACAGAGGTGCTTAAAGGAAGGCGCACAGGTGGGCCTCATGAAAAACAATGTTTCATATGCTCTTTTTAATCACAGTAATAGGCAGGGATTTGTCAGTCAGAGTGAGCTTGATAACGTGAAATAATCATTTTCATAGCATCACTTTCGTATACTGAATATTAACACAAATCCTTCTACTGTGAGTATTAGCATGCAGTTTACATAACTTGATAATGACTTGATATTTGAGTGCATTCACAACAAGCCACCTGCAGACAACTTACAAAATGCTATAGTGCATTTGAGGGTTTCCTTTTCTGATGAATATAGTTATTTGACGGAAAAATAAATTCCTATGTCTTTGTGTAACACCAAAATGTATAACATTCCAACCACAACTACACGTTGAAACTACAGTTTTCCTGTGCAGTGATCAACTTACATTTTGATAGCTTTTTGTATTTCTGAGTGACGTAAAGGAATCGACATAGTGATTAATTAACTTTTTATTGTCATTACAGAAAACATAAAACAACAACAAAATGACAGAGTTAACAACACATTAGAAACAGAGCGTGTCATGAAACTGGCAAATAAAGATGACAATGGAAAGGGAAATATTGATGATGGCCAGAAATTCAGTCAACACCAACTAGTTCATTACTCCAGAGACAGAGGGACAGAAGGTGAGGCAGAGACTCTAGAGGACTAGAAAGATGACATGCAAGCACAGTGACAATGTTTTTTTCCCCAAATGTTAAAGGATTGTGATATTTTGTTTTCAGTTCATGTTTAAGAGGACAATAACTCTTCTAAATGTGTTTCATTTGCATATTGCAGGTCACAGCTCTGCGGCGAAGAAACAATTGCAAGGTGGCGGTTGCTGTTGTGAGGTCTACAGACAAAAAGTCCTCTTTCCTTCTCCATCATTCAGAGTTTAAAACTCTGCAGCCCCACAAATGCTTATGGGTGAGGTAATAAATACTAGTCATAACATGACAATATGCATTTTTCTAATCACAATTCTAAACGTATTGTGTAAAAAAATTCATACAGTATGAAAGATGAACAAGTACATTAGATGTGCACCTAACCAAGTCTAAGGACATGTAATATCATTATGTAGTTAACTGGAATTGTAGTTGAATGTTTTTGATGACATACACTTGAATATTTATGGCCCTTATTCTGTCACTTTAAAGTAAATAGCGAAGATGTGTCATCATGTAAACACAGTATTGTCAGCAATAACACACTTTTTTGACTACATAACAGCTTATGTATGATACTTAATCTCCCTAACAGGGCATATATACAGTTGAAGTCAGAAGTTTACATACACCTCAACCAAATACATTAAAACTCAGTTTTTCACATTTCCTGACATTTAATCCTAGTAAAAATTCCCTGTCTTAGGTCAGTTAGGATCACCACTTTATTTGAAGAATGTGAAATGTCAGAATAATAGTAGAGAGAATGATTTATTTCAGCTTTTATTTCTTTCATCACATTCCCAGTGGGTCAGAAGTTTACATACACTCAATTAGTATTTGGTAGCATTCCCTTTAAATTGTTTAACTTGGGTCAAACGTTTCGGGTAGCGTTCCACAAGCTTCCCACAGTAAGTTGGGTGAATTTTGTCCCATTCCTCCTGACAGAGCTGGTGTAACTGAGTCAGGTTTGTAGGCCTCCTTGCTCGCACACGCTTTTTCAGTTCTGCCCACATATTTTCTATAGGATTGAGGTCAGGGCTTTGTGATGGCCACTCCAATACCTTGACTTTGTTGTCCTTAAGCCATTTTGCCACAACTTTGGAAGTATGCTTGTTTATTTGGAAGAGCCATTTGCGACCGAGCTTTAACTTCCTGACTGATGTCTTGAGATGTTGCTTCAATATATCCACATCATTTTCCTCCCTCATGATGCCATCTATTTTGTGAAGTGCACCAGTCCCTCCTGCAGCAAAGAACCCCCACAACATGATGCTGCCACCCCCGTGCTTCACGGTTGGGATGGTGTTCTTCGGCTTGCAAGCCTCCCCCTTTTTCCTCCAAACATAACGATGGTCATTATGGCCAAACAGTTCTATTTTTGTTTCATCAGACCAGAGGACATTTCTCCAAAAAGTATGATATTTTTTTCCCATGTGCAGTTGCAAACCATAGTCTGGCTTTTTTATGGCGGTTTTGGAGCAGTGGCTTCTTCCTTGCTGAGTGGCCTTTCAGGTTATGTCGATATAGGACTTGTTTTACTGTGGATATAGATACTTTTGTACCCATTTCCTCCAGCATCTTCACAAGGTCCTTTGCTGTTGTTCTGGGATTTAGTTGCACTTTTCGCACCAAAGTACATTCATCTCTAGGAGACAGAACGCGTCTCCTTCCTGAGCGGTATGACGGCTGCATGGACCCATGGTGTTTATACTTGAGTACTATTTATTGCTTGTACAGATGAACGTGGCACCTTCAGGCGTTTGGAAATTGCTCCCAAGGATGATCCAGACTTGTGGAGGTCTACAATTATTTTTTCTGAGGTCTTGGCTGATTTCTTTTGATTTTCCCATGATATCACGCAAAGAGGCACTGAGTTTGAAGGTAGGCCTTGAAATACATCCACAGGTACACCTCCAATTGACTCAAATGATGTCAATTAGCCTATCAGAAGCTTCTAAAGCCATGACCTAATTTTCTGGAATTTTTCAAGCTGTTTAAAGGCACATTCAACTTAGTGTATGTAAGCTTCTGACCCACTGGAATTGTGATACAGTGAATTAGTTGTCATGCACAAAGTAGATGTCCTAACCGACTTGCCAATACTATAGTTTGTTAACAAGAAATGTGTGGAGTGGTTGAAAAATGAGTTTTAATGACTCCAACCTAAGTGTATGTAAGCTTCCGACTTCAACTGTATGTAACAAATTGCATGTGGCCAGAATATATTAGACAAATGTATTTGCTTTTGTTTTAAATCTCAATTAACAATCATTCTAACTAACCAATATTCTGTGAAATGTCTATGTATTTTAGATTATGCTTAATTATTTGTATAATGTTCTTCACATTCAAAGCATTTGTGGTTTTACTTTCTCTCCTTATACAGACAATCGAATGGTACTTTCAAGCAATCACAAAAAGCTGCGGTCACGGGACAAAGATTTACATCCTAAATCACTACTCAGCCCAAGTCATTCTAAATGGAGAAAGAAGTTTAGTGCGCAAGCAAAGTCTGGCAAAGGTACTTATACAATCTGTTAGTGGAATTTTAAAGGATTAACTATTGATAAAACATTTTTGGCTTAGTGGCAAGCATGTGAAAATATTTATTTCAGGTGAACTTCAGTAACTACAATGCTGTCATGAGTTTCTTGAACGTGAACCCGAACCACTGGAAGTTCATTGTGAGTAAAATCCTTTTTCCAAAATTGATTTAGGTACATTTTTGTGAAGGGGTACGAGGGTTGTGATATGGGTCATTTAATAGTAAAATATTTTAAGGGATCAATACATTTCTATATTGCTTCCCCAGTATCTGCATAAACCATCAGGCCAAGTGTTTTTGGTTGACCCTGCTGGACAGAAAGAGAAGGAGGAATCGGAACACGCTGCATTCAAATTCAGCTCTTAGTTATTCCATTGTACTGGATCTAATACATATTAGCATTTTACATACATTCATAAGTGTAATCATTTTTTATGACATACTGTGAAAAGCTGTCTTGGCTGCTGGCTTTGTCACTAAGGAAGTTGCACAGAACTTACCCAACAACCCCTCCCAAATTGATATAGAACCTTCACAAAAACACAAAAAATGGCTGAGGATATACTGAAAATGTCTGGTTTGTAATGACATTTAATTCTAAGTAAATGCTAATTCTTTATTTTTATGTCATTGTGTGGGACAGCCATATGTTCAGTTCATACCTATGATTTTAGAGTTCAACAAAGCCAACAACTGCTTCATGTGTGCCACTGATAAAGAACCTGGATGTGGCCCAAAGACTGACTGGGTAATTAACTATATTTACATGTTTATAATCTTTTGACAACAGTGATGGCATGTAAGATGTAAGACAATTTATGATATAACACAATGGATGGCTAGTTCGTCATACTGCATTGATATTTGATATTATTTACATGACCAAGGAGCTATTGACATTTTACATTTGAAAAATTCATGTAAAATCATGTGAGATGAAAATGGACACACTAAAGGGTGTTCAATGTGTAGGCACACAGAGTGTACATTCTGAACCTTGTTTGAAGTCAGTAGGTCACATGACCAAGGAGCTATTGTCATTTTAAATTTAGAAAAATGTATGTAAAATCATGTGAGATGAAAATGGATAAACTAAAGGGTGTGAAATGTGTAGGTCAACTGAGTGGACATTCTGAACCTTGTGTGAAGTCAGTAGGTCATATGACCAATGAGCTATTGAAATTCAAAAATCAAAATAAATAATTTAAAATAGTGCGAGATGTAAATCAACAACAAAAAAGTGTGTGCAATGTGTGTCTATGCCATCGGGTTAAATACAACCAGATTTGAATGTTTTAGGAGTAATGGTTAAAGAGCTATTGAAATTTGAAAAATTTGATTTGTCACTATGTTGACGGTCCCTAACTACTGTTGGTGGATGTAAGGAAATCTACAGGCAAATATCCTTCGAATATCCAACCTGAAACTGTCTTTACCTTGGTGGGCAAGTTATAACATTAACCCCTTCACACCACTGAGCTGAATGGAGGGAAAAAAACACCACTGAAAAAAAAAATATGTTGGTAATGAAGGATTTTCTGCTTTTGAAATGTGGCAACATTTTTACAATGTAGAACTAATTTCTAAATAAATGTTTATTTTAGTCAAGAAGATGAGATGAGTCAGACCAAACAAGATGGGCACTACAGTACTACCACAGACAGAACAATGAGCCAGATATTTCACCGGATGTATAAATTTGAAACATCCGCTTGACGTTTCCACTCACTACCAAATAAGATGGAACGAGAAGGATTTTGGCCAACATTCTGCTGATTTTCTCATCAATTAAACATTTGATCTCAATACAGTTTTCTGTTCACAAAACTAAAATCTGTTACGGACAGAGTGGACTGCGTTTTGTAGACTTTACACTTTGCCAAAGTAATTTTTGTTTAGAAGTAGAGCAAAGGCGAACTGAGTTATTACTCATACGTATATCACAGAGTAGGCGTTCCCTAAAGGAAATAAGCAAATGTCTGCTAGAACACGCCAATAGGATCTCACTAGCTCTTGTTTGGCTCTGCCCACCTCCTTGCTTGTTCTGCCCACTGTGACTCATTTGTTCCCATTTGAAACAACAGGTTTTATTATTATTATTATTATTATTATTATTATAACATTTTTTACCTTCATTTAACTAGGCTAGTCAGTTAAGAACAAATTCTTATTTTACAATGACTGCCTACCCCGGCCAGACCCTCCCCTAACCCGGACAACACTGAGCCAATTGTGCGCTGCCCTATGGGACTCCTGATCACAGCTGGTTGTGATACAGCCCAGGTTTGAACCAGGGTCTGTAGTGACGCCTTTAGCACTGAGATGCAGTGCCTTAGACTGCTGCACCACTCGGAAGCCCCATCTTGGTGTAGTTGTAAAAATCTTTGGTACTACACTGTGCCCCACAAGAGATGGTACAGGACCCTTTAACAAAAACAAATTCAGCTGCAACTTCATGTACAACAACAATGCCTATAAAGTCTTTCCCTAAGGCGCAATACACATGAAAGGCCAGTGGATGGGGAACTAGTCCCACTAATGAGGTGACCCAATGTGACATTAGGAATGGCTTCCAACTGTGGCATAACATGTGAGTGAAAGACATGGCAATTCTGTGTGATTGGGATTTTTGTTCTGTTGAAAAGCACATGTGGACAGTGGACAGTAGATGTTGGTTTGTTTGAAATTTTTCCCCCCTTAAACTTATAGAGGTACTCAAGACCTGGGTGAACCACAATCTGGTGTTGGATATCTTGTTCATTATAGTTTGCAGTGCTTTTCCAATAAAAAACAAAGAATTTCAATATGAGTTTTTAGATTTTTTTTGCCTTTATGGCACATTATCACTCATATACAGTAAGCGTCTCAAAACTTTGTTTTGACATATATTTTTTGTAGCTGACAGTGTGCTGAATACATAGACCTAAAACAGTTGATGGTGCCTATTACATAAATGCCTGTAGAAGCCAAAATGTGAAGGTAATGAAAAATGGCAAAAAAAAAGCCTTAGTCTTTAGGGTTTCTTAAAGGATTCCACTCAGAGGGACGGAAGCAATACTGTTACACATACAAGTGAAATCTGAGGCTGCTGAGGGGAGGACGGCTCATAATACTGGCTAGAATCGAGTGTAATGACCCGTCCTCCCCTCAGCAGCCTCCACTGAATCTGACCATTAATCTTGAGCAGAAAGTGGACACATGGAGACAAGATACAGTTTTTTGCCGTATGCCACAATGAGCCAAACTGCAAGCTCTCAACACTCTATCACGACACTGAAGTTCCATTAGGTAAACAAACAATATCATGGCACAGTATCCATCCATCCTCATCACACAACATTCATGCAAGTTATTCATTGAAATAATATCTCAAGATGGTATTTTTCTCTTGTCAATTTATATGCCAGTAATCAAACTATCTTCATAAATTTAAGAACTCCTCACGTAAAGCGTTGTCTTGTCTGATGGTCCACATCCTGGCCACTGAGCAGTATTTGCACTTTCACCACCCTATGAATAGCTTAATCAGAAAGTGAATAACTTAATCAATTTATAGTGACATAATTAGATTACATTTTTTGTCTCCTCCACTATGGTTGTAGCTCAGAATCTGAATGTCAAAGAAATGGATCAATGATATCTCCATATGCATTGGAGTCAGGTCTTTCCTGGGTGTTTTACAGCTTGTTTCTAGCATAAAGCTTTGCCGACCAAAGCGCTGTTATACACTGAGTGTACAAAACATTAAGAACATGCTCTTTCCATGACATAGACTGATCAGGTGAATCCAGGTGAAAGCTATGATCCCTTATTGATGTCACTTGTTGCATCCACTTCAATCAGTGTAGATAAAGGGGAGGATACAGGTTAAAGAAGGATTTTTAAGCCTTGAGACAATTGAGACATGGATTGTGTATTTGCACCATTGAGGGTGAATGGTCAAGACAAAAGATTTAACTAAGTATGGTAGTAGGTGCCAGGCGCACCAGTTTGAGTGTGTCAAGAACTGCAATGCTGCTGGGTTTTTCACGCTCAACAGTTTCCCATGTGTATCAACAATGGATCACTACCCAAAGGACATCCAGCCAACTTGACACAAATGTCTGAAGCAATGGAGTCAACATGGGCCAGCATCCCTGTGGAATGGTTTCGACCCCTTGAGAGCCCATGTCCCGACAAATTGAGGGTGTTCTGAGGGCAAAAGGGGTATCAACTCAATATTAGAAAGGTTTTCCTCATGTTTTCTATACTTAGTGTATGTAAGGCTACAAGTTGTTACAACCAAGTTTGTTTTTGTGTGGGAGTCATATTTCTGTATATAATGTACAGTGGCAAGAAAAATATGTGAACCCTTTGGAATTACCTGGATTTCTGCATAGATTTGTCATAAAATTTGATCTGATCTTCATCTAACTCACAATAATAGACAAACACAGTCTGCTAATAACACTAATAACACACAATGTTACGTTTTCATGTCTTTACTGAACACACTGTGTAAACATTCACAGTGCAGGGTGGAAAAAGTATGTGAACCCTTGGATTTAATAACTGGATGGCCCTCCTTTGGCAGCAACAATCAAACGTTTTCTGTAGTTGCCATTCAGACCTGCACAACAGTCAGGAGGAGTTTTGGGCCATTCCTCTTTACAAAACCATATCAGTTCAGGATATTCTTGGGATGTCTGGTGTGAACCGCTCTTTTGAGGTCATGCCACAGCATCTCAATCGGGTTGAGGTCAGGACTCTAACTGGGCCACTCCAGAAGGCATATTTTCTTCTCTCGAAGCCATTCTGTTGTTGATTTACTTCTGTGTTTTTTGTTGTTGTCCTGTTGCATCACCCAACATCTGTTGAGCTTCAATTGGCGGACAGATAGCCTTACATTCTCCTGCAAAATGTATTGATAAACTTAGGAATTCATTTTTCCGTCGATGATAGCAAGCTGTCCAGGCCCTGAGGCAGCAAAGCAGCCCAAACCACAATGCTCCCTCCACCATACTTTATAGTTGGGATGAGGTTCTGATGTTGGTGTGCTGTGCATTTTTCTTCTCCACACATAGTGTTGTGTGTTCCTTCCAAACAACTCAACTGTAGTTTCATCTGTCAACAGAATATTTTGCCAGTAGCGCTGTGGAACATCCAGGTGCTCTTTTGCGAACCTCAGATGTGCAGCAATGTTTTTTTTGGACAGCAGTGGCTTCTTCCGTGACGTCCTCCCATGAACACCATTCTTGTTTAGTGTTTTACGTATCGTAGACTCGTCAACAGAGATGTTAGCATGTCCCAGAGATTTATGTAAGTCTTTAGCTGACACTTTAGCTGATTCTTCTTAACCTCATTGAGCATTCTGCGCTGTGTTCTTGCAGTCATCTTTGCAAGACGGCCACTCCTAGGGAGAGTAGCAACAGTGCTGAACTTTCTGCATTTATAGACAATTTGTCTTACCGTGAATTGATCAACATCAAGATTTTTATAGATACTTTTGTTACAATTTCCAGCTTTATGCAAGTCAACAATTCTTAATCTTAGGTATTTTGAGATCTCTTTTCTTCAAGGCATGGTTCACATCAGGCAATGCTTCTTGTGAATAGCAAACTCACATTTTGTGAGTGCTTTTTATAGGGCAGGGCAGCTCTAACCAACATCTCCAATCTCGTCTCATTGATTGGACTCAAGGTTAGCTGACTCCTGACTGAGCTTTTGGAGAAGTCATTATTAGCCTAGGGGTTCACACAGTTTTTCCAACCTACACTGTGAAAGTTTACATGATGTATTCAATATAGACAAGAAAAAAAAATAATGTGTGTTATTAGTTTAAGCACATTGTGTTTGTCTATTGTTGTGACTTAAGACGAAGATCAGATCAAATTTTATGACCAATTTATGCAGAAATTCAGGTAATTCCAAAGGGTTCACATACTTTTTCTTTCCACTGTACATAGAGGAGGGGCCTTAAAGGGTGCTGTGTGGGTGTAATAGAGTTTCCTAACTACCTGTTAGTGTGGGCACCTGTAGTTTAAGGAAACCCGTCAGTGCGAGCACACAGGAGGTTTGAGGATTCCATGCGCAGGTTAGTGAAGTAGCTATTATCAGGATTATTCTAAACAGTGGGGGATCAATTATAGTCAAATATGAAAGGATAAGTATCACAAAACATAGACATCAGTCATTATTAACCATGGTCTGGTTCATGTCTGAAAAGCAGTCTAGTTGGACAAAATTGTGCATGGTGATTGCAGAATTGAGTCAGTTGTATAACTAGTTGAGTGGGATCGTTTAAGAAAAAAGCTGTCATGCAGTATTTATTTCTATTTGTTATAATCTTTGAGAGATTCACCTGACTATTTAGGGTCATTCCTCAACTCATTTTATAATCACCAGGACATACACATACTCACTTATCAAGCACAGTTCTGAATGCTGAATCCCCTGGACAAGACGTTGATGTAGTTGAACATAGTACAAATACATTTTGGTACAAAATGTGTTTTATTGGATGTCAGGTGTGAAGTAAGGCAGACTGCAACCCTAGGTTCATTAGAAGATGCATCAAGGTCGTCTAAGACTGCGACCCTGGCTTGAGGAGCAGATACAGTCAGGGAAATACCCAGGGGTCACCTGGCGTGATGAGGTAAAACATTGTTTCAGATGTTTTAAATCATTTTACAATAAAAATGTCATAATCCAGATTGTCATTGCTTTTGTTCTTGTATATTTGTAGTATGGTTATTCTGTACACTTAAATGCATTTATGTCCAACGTCTGATACAAAATATCTAACAAAAGCAAGATTTTTATGTAAGACTTCACTCACACCAGAAAATGCTTAAGTCCATATCCAACAGGTATCATATCTCAAGTGAAATATCTTTCTGGTTATAGCCAATATAATTTAAGTCCCCTCTCTAATAGAGGTCTCAGTTATTTATTTTGGGAATATACTGCTTTTGTCACAGTCCAGATGTGAAAGATAAAAGGTTTACCATTTGGACTACTCTGCTTTGATCTTTAGACAGCTCAAGTTTTTCAGATTCCTTGGAAGCACGCGGCTCGACATGGTTGGAATATAGACAAGGACGCCACTTTGTTCCGAAACTGGGCGATACACACAGGTAAGAAGCAAGTTCAGACACCAATGGACAAAGCTCTCTGATTGCACCATGAAAAGCTGTCTTCCACCATGGCATGAAGGTATTATGTATACCCAAGTTTCGCATGGTCCGTTGCCAGTAAAGTGCATTTATCACATCTCTAAAGCAAGTTAGAATAGCAGCAAATGTATCAGTTTGCTTGCTCCAATATTTGTCACTGATACTTGATATTATAAATTATAATACATCCAGGTCAGCACTAAATATCCACTTCATTGTGTCTAGTGTTTGGATCATGGACCTAAAGAACAGAGTTCTGCATTTTTACATGACCCTTGTGGATTAAACCTTATCAAATATTTTAATCTTATTCTCATCTTCAATGTTCAATGGCCATAGCAACTGAATCCCTGAAAAGCCATCTGCCTGTAAACACATCACACAACAACATTTTTATGATCTATTCAGATCTATGGATGGGAAAATCCATTTCCATTGTTGTAGATATGAATGTTTTTATCAATTGCCACAATTTTTTTCTGTACTGACAAGGGCAACAAATTGACCTATTTGTGCATGTTTTCCAAGTCAGTAGTGAGAACCTTTGGGATAAAACAATACTTTCTCATCCTTGCTTGTATGTAAAATGAAACTGTTCAGTTTTGCTTTGATTAATTCATTTTATCCCTTTGGTTTAAGGCAGATACAAACCTGGGATAGACAAGCCTGATCCAAAGACATGGAAAGCTAACTTCCGATGTGCCCTGAACTCTTTACCCGATGTGAAAGAGCTACAAGACAAGAGCATCAAGAAGGGCAGTAATGCGTTTAGGGTTTACATGATGCTGCCTGTTATTAAAATGACCAAACAAAGAAAAGGTGAGTAGCTTTAGAAAGCTATCAAGAGTAAACATCTCAATGACGGACTATAGCCCAGTGATAATAATGACAGTCATATGTTATTTGCTGCCATTTACTTTGTTGCTGTCTAGGACTAAAGGAGTCAGAAGTTGCCATAAAACAAAATTTGATCTCCCTCTCAGAAACTCAGGCAGGTTCTTGTGCGCCACTGGATAGATTTGCAGGTAGGGACAACTAACTACATAGTGTATTGGCAGAAAGTCACTGTCCTGCATTCTCTTATGGCGTGTTGATCAGTGAATTGGGTTCTCTTGGTATCAAGCCTTCTGTCAAATTCAATGTTTAATTAAGCATCAGTCACCCCTGTTTCCATAGAGGTTTTCCTGAAGTATAGAGGCGGGCAGGCCAGTCACAGCCCTGGTATATTTCATGTCAATGACAGTTACCCTCCCTACAACACCATAAAGGATGAACAGTCACCAGAACAGTCCTACTCTCACCAGTCTTCCTTAACACCTGAAGTGCATGGTAAGAGCTGCTAAGTATATAGCTAAAGTGCCAATGTATGTACATACAAAAGTAGTTCAAGCGCATAACGTTTTTTCTTTCTAGAAATAACTTTATGCATGGCCTCCTTTTTACGTTTACAGAAAGATCTGATACTACCACTGACGACAATGAGCAAGCAGAGGCTGTGTTCAAGGTAAACTAGCAGTTGAAGTTACTGTGATTTCAGAATTGTAATTTGTAAGCTCATTAATATGGCTAATATATGTAGATAAATTAAAATGACATTCCATGCATCTATAATTTTAAACCAGTGATATGTGCTCCTGCAGATAGTTGACCACCTAAAAACCATAGAGCACTGGAGCCAGTCTAATGAAAACAGAAGCTGGAGGGCAGCAGCCACCGGCTGGGTGGACTGTTACTGTAAGGCACTTGGCTACTGCCTACTTTCTCTTTACTCTCTAAAACAGACAACTTTTTCAAATAATTTCCTCAGATATGGTTAACTTTTTTGGGTGGGAAATTCTTCTCAATATGTTTATCCTCCACTCTACAGGTGAGGATATGGATTACTTGGGGTATCCCTTACAGACCGATTGCTACACACACAGTGCACAGCAAAGACCACTTCTATAAGACGAGTGGGATCAACATGCATCTAACAGACTGCCGTGCTAAAATCCCTGAAAAAGGTGGAGACATTTTTCTTCCAAGCCAGGCACAACTCTATAATGCTGTATTCAGATGAACTGGAAGACTGACCAAGCAGTTGAGAGCACATACAGTACATTAAAAACTGAGTTTAACACATTAAGCTGAACAGGTAACGACTGTCATTGTAGAATAGATGTTTTCCCCTAAAATGTTTGCCTTTTATTAAACTTAAATTGACAAAAGGCCTATATGTTTAAAGTTGTTTTCATTATAACTACAAACTCTTCTAGAAACTTAAATTGAGAGTATTAGCACAGTATCTCAGGAAATGCCCTTCAAGATACATAAAGCAATGTCCATGGAGGAATTTCTTTCTTTAGGATAAAAAGGAGCAGGTACAAAAAAGAAAGAAACCCCCCCCCCAAAATAGAGCAGATAACCATTTCATTCCTCAGACCACCTTTAATGAAAAAACATCTCATTCCAATGAATGAGTTTATCAAGTAGAGATAGTTAAATATATAATTGCAAAGCAATCAGCTCATACATATTTTGGGGATATACTTTCGGGCACAGGGTTAGCCAGTCCCACAAACACAAGTAAAAACCACCAGCTTGCTGTGCAGGAAACAGACAGCCATGTCATCAGTCCAGAGAACGGGAAGTCTGTGGTTAATAATCAAATGCACTGCTGAAGCTGCGTTTATGACTTCCTCCACCTCCTCTCCAGTTGCCACCACCGCTGCCGTTTCTGAAGCCACGGCCACCCCCCCGTCCTCCACCACCACGTCCACCGAAGGAGCGTCCGTATCCACGGTCACCACCCATGCGCTGTTTCTCCTCCAGCTCAGGGAGCTCTGTGGCGATTGACAGCTGCCAACGCCTACCATCCTGCCATGCATCCTGAGGAAAATAAAACTGGAGTGGTCACCACAAGTACAATAGTGTCTCTGTGTTACTAACCACATTATCTACGTTTTTTGTTTTGTTTTGTTTTTTTACGAATGAGGGATTGCTTTTGTTGTGAAACTTGAGGAGTAGCATCACTCATACAAAGCTTGACAGTACGGCTGGGGAAATAATACTCCAAACTGCACACGATGAAAATTCTGTTTGAAAAAAAAAGGGCTTGGATAATTGCTCCTCTTAGCTTTGAATCACCTTACACCAAGCCTTTTACATGTGTCCAATTGCTCACAGTTAAGAGGAAAGGTATCTCTGCTTTCTACTTACTTGGTACTCCTTTACTTTGTCAGCTGGAACATCAAAACAGACTCCCTGCAAAACAAAATTCACTCATAATATTAATATTTTCACTTAACATTAGGCAAGTCAATTAGTCTCAACAGTATTGTCATTATAGTACCAACAGTAAATGAGGGTGGTTTTATTTCAAAGATGAAAACAGAGATGTCACCTGTCCCCTCCCGACCTGAGGCACATTAAATGAAAAGCCTACCATTTTGCCCTTGAGGAAGGTCATCCCCCGGATCACATTGTCAATCTCCTCTCCCAGCTGCTCCTTTAGACCACGCCAAGCGCAGCCAATGTTGTGCAGCTCCTGGGAGCAGTTCATTGTCATTGTGGTGTAGCCCTGGAAGGTTTGAACAACAAACATGAACATTAAATATAAGTTCAAACCATTCAAGATGCATTTTAAACCATTCAGGGCATTTACATGTCAACATGTCATTCATTATTCAATTGCTGCATATAAATGGCACTGAATGTGTGAGTTAGTAGAGCCTGAACACTCACAGCGTCAGAGTTGAGGAGGGACCTCTGCTCCAGGGCAGTAGCACCTGATATGTGTGCCAGGGCGGCAGCCAGGGCATCCACGGCCCCACGCTCCTCAATCAGCTTGGTAGCAGACACACGGAAGTACTCAATGGCTTGGGGAGGCACAGAGTCTAAAAACCTCACTGCGTCTTTACTGGAGGATTTGATGATGTCATTGGCAGTGGGCACTCCAACTCTCTTAAATGTGATTCCTGCTTTCTGCTCTACGTATCGGAGCTGGTCTTCCTCTTTGCGTTGGTAGAAACAGATGCAGACGCCTGTCCTGCCAGCCCTACCAGTGCGACCTGACCGGTGAATGTATGACTCCACATCCTGGTAGAGGGTCAAAGCAACGGTCATGTTTTAATACATTGTTCTTACTAGATCAATTAAAGTGTTCCTACACAGGTATAAGAGCAAACGAACAGTTATCACAGTATTTGTCTACCTTTGGGGGTGAGCACTGCACAACCAGGTCTACCTCTGGGATGTCCAACCCACGAGCAGCAACGTTGGTGGCCACCAAGACCTCAAAGGTGCCACTTCTGAAGCCTTTCAATGTGATCTCCCTCTGCTTCTGAGGAATGTCCCCATGAAGTGACTGGGAACTCTGTAACATTCAACATTTATCACAATCAGATAATGAATCAGCCAATGAACCCATTAGAAATAAAGTCAACTACCTCACTTCATTTTCAATGTAATTTACATCTCAAGGTCTAACCTTCCATGTTTATCATGGTCAGAGCCAGGCGGCCCTATACACTCACTACGCAATTTGCGTAGGGCCCTGCAAATTACGCAAGGGCCCCGCCTCCCCCTCGTGTCAAAGTGGGTGTCAATGTTTACAACTTCAATGAGAGGATGAAGCAGAACTATCCTTCTGGTCACGAAAAGAAAAGAAAAAAAACACAATGAGAGTGAATTGCGGGAACAGCAATCAGGTAAATTTGTGTTCTCTCCAAGATTGATGTCAGCAAATAACATGAATGTTAAGTTGATGTGCTAGCTTACAGTGCATCTCTCTCTAGTCTGTCTGTCATGCTAACCTAGCTGGGCAGTGCATCTCTTGGTCTGTCTTTGTCTTGCTTGCTTGCCAGCCACTTCCAGTGCTGTGTCCTGTGACTTTGTGCCTGACAAAAGTGAGAGGGAAATACAACTATTTATTACGTTTGATAAACGCCAACGGGCAACGGTGTTTATAAACTGCAGCTTGGAAAAGATAACCACGTGAACGAAATGAAACTCGCGCTTTCCAGCAGCAACCTCTGTGGGGACCAGTCCAGACAATATAGGGGCGTGATGGCACTCCTCATAGGTGCACATCATTTTAAAACAAGACAATGATTATCTAGTCTCTCAGTCAAGGTTTAGTTATAACTCTGGACTAATGCAAGACGGAAAGCAATGGACTGACATTGATTTATATATTGAATTTAAAATGTTGATTAGCTGGGCATACTGGGAAATATGGATGCACATCACTCAGTAAATAATAACCATCAAGTACTCAGCCAAGCCATAGTATAAATAGTATTTTATATTTGAAAATGTATAAAATGAAATCTGGGGGAGCCAGTTTGAATGGGCCTAATGTAGCTGATAACAATACTATTATTAATTTTACCTATAATTTACAGGTACTATGCTTACATTTGTCAATAGAGGAGATGCTGGATCATCAGCCAGTTCAAGCACAGACTCAGTTGAGTCTGGATGTGGATCCATCCATCCTGTTGATCCACATCCAGCCTCAGTCAGTACTAACACAGACCCAGTACAGCGGGCTTCAGCAAATACTAACACAGACCCAGTACAGTTAGCTTCAGCTAATAGTAACACAGACCCAATACAACCGTCTTCAGCAAGTACTAACACAGACCCAGTACAGCTAGCTTCAGCTAATAGTAACACAGACCCAATACAACCGTCTTCAGCAAGTACTAACACAGACCCAGGTGAAGTACAGGCAGCCTCAGCCAGTACTAGCACAACCAGAGGTGTACAGCCAGTATCAGATACAAGCAGCTCAGACCCTAATAGAACAGTTGCGGCTCCACCAAATTACCCAGCAGATTGGCCCCCAGTCTTAACATAATTAGCGTGCAAAGGTCCATTCAAACCAAGATTGAATTTTTCTTACCCTAAAGACAAGTCCAGAAGAAGTTTCCATTCAGGCTTATTACAGAGACAGCTGTCAAATGGGGAAAAGATGACCAGGAGCTGGCTTTCATAATCAAAAACTACGCTTTGTATTGTTTTGCTGTAAGCTCTTTTCTAAAAGACTACAAAAAAAGGAAGGTGCGAATGTCTGGTCAAATATCAACGCCATTCTGAAACACCATGTGGGTAGTCCTGAACACACAAACAATATGATTAAGTGGAGAGAACTTGATCTGCGCCTAAGTCAGGAACAGATTCTTGACCGGATACAAATGACAATTTGAGGCTGAAAGAAAGAGATGGCAGGATGTCCTTACACGTTTAATAAGTATCACCCAGTCTCTGGCTGAAAGAAACCTAGCATTCAGAGGTTCATCAGACAAACTCTTCCAACCAGATAATGGAAGCTTCCTGAAAGAGGTTGAATTACTGGCAAAATTTGACCCCGTTATGGAAAATCATCTCAGCAAAATCAAAGATGGAGAGACACATGCTCATTACCTTGGGAAGTGCGCATAGAATGAGCTGATACAGATTGTGAGTGACAAGATTCTGGAAGCAATAGTGACTCAACTAAGAGACTCAAAGAACTTATCCATTATCTTGGACTGTATATCTGACAGTCACCAGGAGCAAATGTCCATTATTCTGAGAAGTGTGGCTTTAAAGGGAAAGCCAGAGATCAAGGAGCACTTTCTCTGCTTTGTGAATGTTGAGGTTACAACAGGCTTGAATCTGTCCACTGTCATCTTAGATAAGCTGAACGAACTGAAGATTCCATTTGAAGATGGCAGAGGGCAAGCTTATGATAATGGGACCAATATGAAGGGCAAGCACCAAGGAGTACAAGCCAGACCGCTCAAAAAATATCCCAGAGCCGTGTTCGTCCCATGTGGAGCACATACTCTAAACCTTGTCATTGCAGATGCTGCATGTGCAAAAGCTCTTCACGTTCTTTTCAGCTGGCACACAAAGATGGGAGTGTTTTGAGGAAACATGTGAACATAACCGTGAAGTCATGGAGTGACAAGATGGGAGAGTAGGCTCCAAAGTGTTCATGCAATCAGGTATCAGGCTTCTGAGGTTTGGGAGGCATTACTGGAAGCCAGTCAGATGATCAACAATCCTGTAGCCAAAGTGGAGGCAGAAGAACTTGCAGAGTAAGTTGGGTCCTACCGCTTCTTGATTTACTGTGTCGTATGGTGAGATAATGAGAATGACAAACAAGGTGAACAAGCTCCTCCAATCCGCCTCAATGCAGTTGGATATCGCAGTGAATTTAAAAAGCAAAGGCCTCCCTCACTACATACCGGGAAACAGGATTCGCTGAGGCCCAGACAACAGCTAAAAGCATTTATGAAGAAATTAATATGGAGGCTATTCTGAAAGAGAGTAGACTGAGAAACAGCAAGAGGCATTTAAGCCATGAGGCTCCTGATATACCAGTGACTGATGCACTGAAAAACCTTGAAGTCAACTACTTCAACATTGTGGACGACTCTGCTGTGACATCCATGGATGAGAGATTTGAAACACTCAACCAGGTGAAAACCAAATATGGAGTGCTGCTGAACTTCAGCACTGCCTCTCAGATGTCCCGTGGATCTTTAAAGGCTCACTGCATGGAAGTTGAAAATACTCTAACCTTCAGAGATGACTGTGACATCAGTGGAATGGATCTGGCACACGAGATTCAGAATTTACTTGATCTGACATCAGATAAGATGACTGCCTTTGAGCTGCTTTCCTTTCTCTGTGAGAAAAACCTGGAGGAACTCTATCCTAACCTTTGGATAGCCCAAAGAATTGCAGTCACCCTACCAGTAACATCGGCAGAGAGGAGCTTCAAAAAAACTACCCGAGGTCTTCCATGTCACAGGAACGTTTTGAGTCATCTGGCCATCATGATGACATCATTGATGATTTTGCCTCAAGAAAGTGCAGAAGAGGATTCTTTTTTTGGTAAGATCTTAATTCAAACATTCAAATGTTTACACACTTAGTAACATTTAAGATTGTATGGCAGAAGTGCATTTCTGTAAATGACTGCTTAACTATGTGACATACTCTTAATTTCTTCCAGACAGTCCAGATGGACTGGTGCTGAAAATGCCCAGGCTGTAGAGGGAACCAAAGTTAATCACACAGATGTATAGGTTTTATTTTACTATTTTAAGACATATAGCTGCAGCCATAGCCTATAGGCTTATGTTTACATTGTATAGACAAAGCTAATTGTATAATATTGTGAGGACTGGACTAATTACCAGGCAGCAAAGCCAAAGCTCACTGTTATATTTGATTATTTTCTCAATTTTATATTTTCTACAATTTCTTATGTTAATGTTAATATTCACTTATCTTAAGATTCTATAGGAAATATTATATTCAATAAATATTGTTTGTTTATTCCTCATTCTGTATAGGTCTACTTATTCTTAGATCCACAGATGGAGCAAGCTGTTTTAAATGAGGGAGGATTGTAGTGGGAGCACTGGGGTGTCAGGTGTGACAATGGCAAATGGTTTACATGGCTCATGGGTCAGGCAGGAGGGCCCCTTAGCAGAATTTTGCTTAGGGCCCCTGGGAGGTCAGGACTGGCTCTGATCCTGGTATCAATGCCATACCTCACAAATGTTCTGTATGCACTGTGTAACAAATAAAAAAAACGCTATGGCAGGTTTCTGGTACCTGTTTTATGGAGGTGTTCATTGACAGCTCGTTGGCATCCTTCTTGGTCTCACAGAAGACGATGGTGCGGCCGTGGCTGCCACTGTACACCTGGACCACATCCCCAATGACTGCAGCCCTCTGAGACCAGTGACACGCAATGGCAAGGTGCTGGGTGGGGAGCAAGAGACGGAGAACGTTTAATAAAGTGCTGATAAGTGTGAAAACGACAATGTTCAGTCGGCCCGAGTGAACCAAACATAAAATAAAAACCATTTCTAAATGACTGCCAAGTCAGTATTGTGTGGTATTTTACCAGTTTGACATGAACCACAGAATAATGTAGACGGCGTGTAGGCAGGTTAAATATCTCTGCTATATGGAAACTGGGTTGCGTGTGTCAGAAGTGGCAAAAATGTGGCTCACATAGCTTTAGCCAGAGGAAACTGGTTCAGCAAGTAGGATATTTAAGAAACTTGTTGTACATTTCTTAAGAATCATGCAACTATTAACGAAATGTCCATGACCTGGAAAAAAAGTATTAATAGCAGCCTGGTGGCTTCACGTTACTCAATAGAAAAAGGCATAAATTATACATTTGTTTTCTAAAATGTACATTTCAAAGAGCAACATTTTCATCTGAATTAATCTTAAGTCTGACCAATATTTTAACCAAAGTGGAAACCATTGTCAATCAAAATAAAACATCACTTGTTGAAAGCATAACATATGTTTTCTTTGTTACCTCTACTGTGGTGGCAGCTTTCTGGGTCTTTTTGCCAATGAGGTCCACATGCTCATAGGTTGGCCTCATGTACTTCTTTGCCACAACATACACCCATGGTGGGCATGTGGCAGAGAAGAGCAGGGTCTGGGGATTGCTCTCAGAGTCTGCACACAGAAAACATTGGATCAGATGTGTGCATTTACTATCGTCTGACTCAGTACTACTGATGAGGTATACTATCAAGGCCTCCCATCCAACCTAAGGTAAACCTACAGCATATGGCCTAAAATCAAACAATCCTATATGAAAACGTCTCATTACCTTTTTGGTAAGATGCAGAAAGTATCTCCTCCACCTGTTCTGCAAAGCCCATATCAAGCATTTGGTCCACTTCATCTAATACAACGTGCTTCAATTGAGACAGGTCCAGTTTGTTATTCTGTAGATGGTCCTTGATACGACCTGGAGTTCCCACTAGGACATCGATGCCACTGCGGATTGCATCAACTGAGGAGGAAAAAAACAATTTTCCACAAATATGATCAACTTAACCATATGCAATTTACAGTATTACTTTTCACCCAAAAAATAAGGCTGAGGATCTGACTTTTCTGCACCCCGCTTCCCGGCGGCTGGGGCCGTGTGGCTTATGTGCATGTGTTGGATTCTCTACTTTTGCTCTACCCGTAGAGAACCTCACTTCACATTTCTCACTGTCAATCACGGATGATAATTCTTCAAATTTCACCGGTAAAACATCCATGCAGCATCTGTATAACTATCATTTGATCTCAATCAGTTTCATGGGGATATGCACTTAGATCAACTTTAGCTATAAGCTACAAATTCGAAGTAGCCTACAATGTTGTTTTGAATTATGTGCAGCGAGTGAATTAGAGCAGATGGTGTTAACAAACTGTAGCATAGCCTACCTATGTTTAGTTTCAATCAAAGCACATACAGTGAGGGAAAAAAGTATTTGATCCCCTGCTGATTTTGTACGTTTGCCCACTGACAAAGAAATGATCAGTCTATAATTTTAATGGTAGGTTTTTGAACAGTGAGAGACAGAATAAAAAAAAAATTAAAAAAACGTATGTCAAAAATGTTATAAAATGATTTGCATTTTAATGAGGGAAATAAGTATTTGACCCCTCTGCAAAACATGACTTAGTACTTGGTGGCAAAACCCTTGTTGGCAATCACAGAGGTCAGATGTTTCTTGTAGTTGGCCACCAGGTTTGCACACATCGCAGGAGGGATTTTGTCCCACTCCTCTTTGCAGATCTTCTCCAAGTCATTAAGGTTTCGAGGCTGACGTTTTGCAACTCGAACCTTCAGCTCCCTCCACAGATTTTCTATGGGATTAAGGTCTGGAGACTGGCTAGGCCACTCCAGGACCTTAATGTGCTTCTTCTTGAGCCACTCCTTTGTTGCCTTGGCCGTGTGTTTTGGGTCATTGTCATGCTGGAATACCCATGCACGACCCATTTTCAATGCCCTGGCTGAGGGAAGGAGGTTCTCATCCAAGATTTGACGGTACATGGCCCCATCCATCGTCCCTTTGATGCGGTGAAGTTGCCCTGTCCCCTTAGCAGAAAAACACCCCCAAAGCATAATGTTTCCACCTCCATGTTTGACGGTGTGGATGGTGTTCTTGGGGTCATAGGCAGCATTCCTCCTCCTCCAAACACGGCGAGTTGAGTTGATGCCAAAGAGATCCATTTTGGTCTCATCTGACCGCAACACTTTCACCCAGTTGTCCTCTGAATCATTCAGATGTTCATTGGAAAACTTCAGAAGGGCATGTATATGTGCTTTCTTGAGCAGGGGGACCTTGCGGGCGCTGCAGGATTTCAGTCCTTCACGGCGTAGCGTGTTACCAATTGTTTTCTAGGTGACTATGGTCCCAGCTGCCTTGAGATCATTGACAAGATCCTCCCGTGTAGTTCTGGGCTGATTCCTCACCGTTCTCATGATCATTGCAATTCCACGAGGTGAGATCTTGCATGGAGCCCCAGGCCGAGGGAGATTGACAGTTCTTTTGTGTTTCTTCCATTTGCGAATAATCGCACCAACTGTTGTCACCTTCTCACCAAGCTGCTTGGCGATGGTCTTATAGCCCATTCCAGCCTTGTGTAGGTCTACAATCTTGTCCCTGACATCCTTGGAGAGCTCTTTGGTCTTGGCCATGGTGGAGAGTTTGGAATCTGATTGATTGATTGCTTTTATATAGGTAACGAGCTGAGATTAGGAGCACTCCCTTTAAGAGTGTGCTCCTAATCTCAGCTCGTTACCTGTATAAAAGACACCTGGGAGCCAGAAATCTTTCTGTTTGAGAGGGGGTCAAATACTTATTTCCCTCATTAAAATGCAAATCAATATATAACATTTTTGACATGCATTTTTCTGGATTATTTTGTTGTTATTCTGTCTCTCACTGTTCAAATAAACCTACCATTAAAATTATAGACTGATCATTTCTTTGTCAGTGGGCAAACGTACAAAATCAGCAGGGGATCAAATACTTCTTTCCCCTCACTGTATTTTGCCTCGCTCGCTGTTGTGGCCACATGAGAAAAATGCGACCATTCACACAATCATCTTAAAATTTCATAAGAAATGGGTGGTGTTTTTTTTTTTATCTTACACTGACATTATACTATGGTATTATATCCTGTTCTATTATGTAGAATACATGTGATCTTTATTAAGCTTTGATCTAACTTTAAAAAACAAGCAACATCTGCCAGAGTAGCGTTATCTCTACGATTGTGTGTGGAGTGAGGCTCAGTCACATGCGCAGACTTCGGAACCTTTAACTGTTGGGAAGGTTCTGAAAGGTCGGACCCGCAGTCACTCGTAAATAATAGGCACTTTGCAATGAAGCCAATTTTTTTTACCAGATCAATTGTAGGAATACTACTCACGTTGAGGGTTGTAGGAGCTTCCACCATAGAAACAGGTAACAGACAGTTTCTTTGTCATGTCCTTGAAATCCTTGGCTACTTGAATAGCCAATTCTCTCGTTGGAGCAAGGCACAGAACCTACAAAATTACAAAAAAAAGAACCGGTTAATGATGGGAAAAACAAAGCGTTCCGGGAGCCTTCTGGTCAAAAGATTATGGATGCTCCACAAAACTATTCTTAAGAAATAAGGCACGACGGGGTGAGGTATAATGGCCATATACCCCCCAAAAAATGTAAAACAGATACCCGCCTTACTGCAATTATAAATCGGTTACCAACATGAATATAACAGCAAACAAGTAGATTTGCTTCATACCTGTGGTATATTGTCCGATACATAGTGCCTTCAGAAAGTATTCATACTCCTTGACTTATTCCACATTTTGTTGTGTCACAGCCCGAATTCAAAACGGATTAAATCAATTTTTTTCACTTTATTGAAAAAGAAATACAATTTACATACAGTTGAAGTCAGAAGTTTACATACACCTTAACCAACTACATTTAAACTCAGTTTTTCACAATTACTGACGTTTAATCCTAGTCAGATAGGATCACCACTTTATTTTATGATTGTGAAATGTCAGAATAATAGTAGAGAATGATTTACTTCAGCTTTTATTTCTTTCATCACATTCCCAGTGGGTCAGAAGTTTACATACACTCAATTAGTATTTGGTAGCATAGCCTTTAAATTGTTTAACTTGGGTCAAACGTTTTGGGTAGCCTTCCACAAGCTTCCCACAATAAGTTGGGTGAATTTTGGCCCATTCCTCCTGTCAGAGCTGGTGTAACTGAGTCAGGTTTGTAGGCCTCCTTGCTCGCACACGCTTTGTCAGTTCTGCACACAGATTTTCTATAGGATTGAGGTCAGGGCTTTGTGATGGCCACTCCAATACCTTGACTTTGTTGTCCTTAAGCCATTTTGCCACAACTTTGGAAGTATGCTTGGGGTCATTGTCCATTTGGAAGACCCATTTGCAACCAAGCTTTAACTTCCTGACTGATGTCTTGAGATGTTGCTTCAACATATCAACATAATTTTCCTTCCTGATGAAGCCATCTATTTTGTGAAGTCCACCAGTCCCTCTTGCAGCAAAGCACCCCCACAACATGATGCTGCCAACCCCGTGCTTCACGGTTGGGATGGTGTTCTTCGGCTTGCAAGCCTCCCCCTTTTTCCTCCAAAAATAACAATGGTCACTATGGCCAAACAGTTCTATTTTTGTTTCATCGAACCAGAGGACATTTCTCCAAAAAGGATGATCTTTGTCCCCATGTGCAGTTGCAAACCGTAGTCTGGCTTTATTATGCGGTTTTGGAGCAGTGGCTTCTTCCTTGCTGAGCGGCCTTTCAGGTTATGTCGATATAGGACTCGTTTTACTGTGGATATAGATACTTCTGTACCTGTTTCCTCCAGCATCTTCATAAGGTCATTTGCTGTTGTTCTGGGATTGAGTTGCACTTTTCGCACCAAAATACGTTCATCTCTAGGAGACAGAACGCGTCTCCTTCCTGAGCGGTATGACGGCTGCGTGGACCCATGGTGTTTACTGAGTACTATTGTTTGTACAGATGAACGTGGTACCTTCAGGCGTTTGGAAATTGCTCCCAAGGATGAACCAGACTTGTGTAGGTCTACAATTATTTTTCTAAAGTCTTGGCTGATTTCTTTTGATTTTCCCATGATGTCATGCAGAGGCACTGAGTTTGAAGGTAGGCCTTGAAATACATCAACAGGTACACCTCCAATTGACTCAAATTATGTCCATTAGCCTATCAGAAGCTTCTACACCCATGACATCATTTTCTGGAATTTTCCAAGCTGTTTAAAGGCACAGTCAACTTAGTGTATGTAAACTTCTGACCCACTGGAATTGTGATACAGTGAATTATAAGTGAAATAATCTGTCTGTAAACAATTGTTGGAAGAATTACAGCTGAGTCTTTCTGAGTAAGTATAAGAGCTTTGCATACCTGTATTGTACAATATTTGCCCATTCTTTCCAAATTCTTCAAGCTCTGTCAACTTGGTTGTTTATCATTGCTAGTCTTGCAATAGATTATCAAGCAGATTTAAGTCAAACCGTAACTCTGCAACATTCAATGTCATCTTGGTAAGCAACTCCAGTGTAGATTTGGCCTTCAAAATTGATTTGGTCGTCAAAATCAAAAGTAACAGACAGTATCTGGTGTGGCCACCAGCTGCATTAAGTACTGCAGTGCATCTCCTCCTCATGGACTGCACCAGATTTGCCAGTTCTTGCTGTGAGATGTTACCCCACTCTTCCACCAAGGCACCTGCAAGTTCCCGGACATTTCTGGGGGGGAAATGGCCCTAGCCCTCCGATCCAACAGGTCCCAGATGTGCACAATGGGATTGAGATCCGGGCTCTTTGCTGGCCATGGCAGAACACTGACATTCCTGCCTTGCAGGAAATCACGCACAGAACGAGCAGTATGGCATTGTCATGCTGGAGGGTCATGTCAGGATGAGCCTGCAGAAAGGGTACCACATGAGGGAGGAGGATGTCTTACCTGTAACGCATAGCGTTGAGATTGCCTGCAATGACAACAAGCTCAGTCCAATGATGCTGTGACACACCGCCCCAGACCATGACAGACCCTCCACATCGATCCCGCTCCAGAGTACAGGCCTCGGCGTAACGCTCATTCCTTCGACGATAAACGCAAATCCGACCATCATCCCTGGTGAGACAAAACCGCGACTCGTCAGTGAAGAGCACTTTTTGCCAGTCCTGTCTGGTCCAGCGACGGTGGGTTTGTGCCCATAGGCACATGGCTTACAACAGGCCTACAAGCCCTCAGTCCAGCCTCTCTCAGCCTATTTGCGGACAGTCTGAGCACTGATGGAAGGATTGTGCGTTCCTGGTGTAACTCGGGCAGTTGTTGTTGCCATCCTGTACCTGTCCCGCAGGTGTGATGTTCGGATGCACCGATCCTGTGCAGGTGTTGTTACACGTGGTCTGCCATTGCGAGGACGATCCGCTGTCCGTCCCATCTCCCTGTAGCGCCGTCTTAGGCGTCTCACAGTACGGACATTGCAATTGCTTTCCCTGGCCACATCGGCAGTCCTCATGTCTCCTTGCAGTATGCCTAAGGCACATTCACACAGGGACCCTGGGCATCTCTTTTTGTGTTTTTCAGAGTCAGAATAAAGGCCTCTTTAGTGTCCCAAGTTTTCATAACTGTGACCTTAATTGCCTACCGTTTTTAAGCTGTTAGTGTCTTAACGACCATTGCACAGATGCATGTTCATTAATTGTTTGTGGTTCATTGAACAAGCATGGGAAACAGTGTTTAAACTCTTTACAATGAAGATCTTAAGTTCTGGATTTTTACGAATTATCTTCGAAAGACAGGGTCCTGATAGAGGGACGGTTCTTTTTTTTGCTGAGATAGACATTTTTCAACTGGTGCCCTTTTGTAGGAGGCATTGCAAAAACCTCCCTGGTCATTGTGGTTGAATCTGTTTGAAATTCACTGATCACCTAGGGGACCTTACATATAATTGTATGTGTGTGTGTTACAGAAATCATGTTAAACACTATTATTGCACACAGAGTGAGTCCATGCAATTTATGTAATTTGTTGAGCACATTTTTACTCCTGAACTTTGGGTTTACCATAACAAAAGAGTTGGATACTTATTGACACCAGACATTTCGGCCTTCCATTTAATTTTTTAAAAATTTATTTTATTTTTATTCAAAAAACATTCCACTTTGACATTATGTGTAGGCCAGTGACAACAAAAAAAAACACAATTTAATCAATTTAAAATTCAGGCTGTAACCCAACAAAATGTGGAAAAAGTCAAGGGGAGTGATTACTTTTAAGGCACTGTACACACTGCTGGCATGCTGTTTCAGCCAATCAGCATCCAGGACCCAAACTACTCAGTAATAATATGCAATTGACAACATCTTCGCACTAACAGAAAATGCTGAATATTTTATGGCAGAATCTGCAGCAGACCTACCTTTGGGGCTCTGCCCCGCCTCTTGTCATCCGGGTCATTTTGGATTTTCTCGATCAGCGGAATGGCAAAAGCTAATGTTTTGCCAGTACCTGTTCTTGCCTGACCAATTACATCCTTTCCCTCATACACTGAATTGAAGGTTTGGGTTTGGATGTCAAAGAGGAAAGATATGCCTCGTGCTAGGGGGAAAATAAAGTTAAAATGTAGGTTAGTGAATTAAAGTTGTTTTACCAGAAATGAAAGGGATACTTCAGGATTTTGACAATTAATCCCTTTTATCTACATCCCCAGAGTCAGATGAATTTATGGATTATTATGTCTCTGCATACAGTTTGAAGGAAGTTGCTAACTAGCATTAGCACAAGTGTGCAAAAGATAGAATATACTTCCAGTCATTGTGCTAAACTACCTCTTAACTTCCTTCATACTGAATGAAGAGAAAAAAAAATGTATCCATGAGTTTCTGACTCTGTGGAAGTAGATAAAAGGGCTTCACTGGAAAAATCCTGAAATAACCCTTTAAGTAAATGGATAACTAGTCACCTTAAACAATGCCACTAAATAATACCTACATAACTTATATTACTCATATCACATGTATATACTGTATTGAGACCCAATCACTGGACACTTTAATAAATGGGTCAAGTCACTAAACAATGTTTATATATCTTACATTACTCATATCACATGTCTATACTGTATTTTATACCATCTACTGCACCTTGCCTATGCCGCTCGGCCATCGCTCATCCATATATTTACAGTTGAAGTCGGACGTTTACAAACACTTCGGTTGGAGTCATTAAAACTAGTTTTTCAACCACTCCACAAATTTCTTGTTAACCTGTTATGGCTAGGGGGCAGTATTTTCACGGCTGGATAAAAAACGTACCCGATTTAATCTGATTATTACTCCTGCCCAGAAACTAGAATATGCATATAATTATTAGCTTTGGATAGAAAACACTCCAAAGTTTCTAAAACTGTTTGAATGGTGTCTGTGAGTATAACAGAACTCATTTGGCAGGCCAAAACCTGAGAAGATTCTGTACAGGAAGTACCCTGTCTGACCATTTCTTCCCCTTCTTTGTCATCTCTATCCATTACAAAGGATCTCTGCTGTTACGTGACACTTCCTACGGCTTCCATGGGCACTCAGAGCCCGGGAAAAAGCTGAATGACGTAATTCAAAGCCCTGGCTGAAACACACGAGCGCTTTTGCTAAGTGGTCTATCAGAGGACAAAGGGCTTAGGCGCGTGCACTGGCTGCCCCAGTCTTTCTGTTTTTCCCTCTATTTACCGAAAAGCAGATTCCCGGTCGGAATATTATCGCTTTTTTTACGAGATAAATTGCATAAAAATTGATTTTAAACAGCGGTTGACATGCTTCGAAGTACGGTAATGGAATATTTAGAATTTTTTTGTCAGGAAATGCGCCATGCGCACGACCCTGATTTACCTTTTTTTTTTTTTTTCTCCTCGGATAGTGTCTAGAACGCACGAATAAAACGCCGCTATTTGGATATAACGATGGATTATTTGGGACCAAACCAACATTTGTTATTGAAGTAGAAGTCCTGGGAGTGCATTCTGACGAAGAACAGGAAAGGTAATAACATTTTTCTTATAGTAAATCTGATTTTGGTGAAGGCTAAACTTGCCGGGTGTCTAAATAGCTAGCCTGTGGTGGCTGGGCTATGTATTTAGAATATTGCAAAATGTGCTTTCACCAAAAAGCTATTTTAAAATCGGACATATCGAGTGCATAGAGGAGTTCTGTATCTATAATTCTTAAAATAATTGTTATGCTTTTTGTGAACGTTTATCGTGAGTAATTTAGTAAATTGTTAGTAAATTCCCCGGAAGTTTGCGGGGTATGCTAGTTCTGAACGTCACATGCTAATGTAAAAAGCTGTTTTTTGATATAAATATGAACTTGATTGAACAAAACATGCATGTATTGTATAACATAATGTCCTAGGTGTGTCATCTGATGAAGATCATCAAAGGTTAGTGCTGCATTTAGCTGTCTTCTGGGTTTTTGTGACATTATATGCTAGCTTGAAAAATGGGTGTCTGATTATTTCTGGCTGGGTACTCTGCTGACATAATCTAATGTTTTGCTTTCGCTGTAAAGCCTTTTTGAAATCGGACAGTGTGGTTAGATTAACGAGAGTCTTGTCTTTAAAATGGTGTAAAATAGTCATATGTTTGAAAAAAGGAAGTTTTCGGATTTTAGAGGAATTTGTATTTCGCGCCACGCCTATCATTGGATACTGGAGCAGGTGTTCCGCTAGCGGAACGTCTAGATGTAAGAGGTTATTAAATAATAGATTACACCTTTAAAAAATAGGTAACAACTCAAACAGCATTTTAGTTGCATGAAAATTGACAAACAAGGAAAAATACCTTGAAGTAGTTTGATGGTGTTGGGGGAGATTCTGAAGTTTGAAAAGGCTCCCTCTTTTTGTTCTGGTGTCTCCTAAAGGCATGAAAAAGAAACACACTGATACAATGTTCTTAAAAACTCATTTAAATTGTTTTTCCACAAACCACCATGCTACATCTTCACTGATGAATGAGAATGTCACTGGGAAAGACTCACGATTTCTTTTTCCCCGTCACTGCCGGAGTCTTCGCTAGATTGTGCTGGAGTTGTCGTCGTGGAATGTCCATTAGTTTGTGCGATCAGCTTGGGAGTCTTAGGCAACACTCTGTTGACAACTTCTTCTGACGTCTTCTTTCTCTGTTGGTAATGACAAAATGGGACATAGTAAAGATGCCTTGCCATGGTGATTACTAATTAACATTTGATTATATTCATTCCTATTTTAAGACGAGCAAAAATAAATGTATTTGATAAGAGATATCCCGTGTAGCTCAGTTGGTAGAGCATGACGCTTGCAACGCCAGGGTTGTGGGTTTCGATTCCCATGGAGGACCAGTATGAAAATGTATGCACTCACTAAGTCGCTCTGGATAAGAGTGTCTGCTAAATTACTAAAATGTAAATATCAAAATAAATAAATAGCCATCCGTTGTAATGCAGTACTAAGTGTAGGAATGTTTTAACCTGTTTAGGATAGGGGGCAGTATTGACACGGCTGGATAAAAAACGTACCCGATTTAATCTGGTTACCACTCCTACCCAGTAACTAGAATATGCATATACTTATTACACATGGATAGAAAACACCCTAAAGTTTCTAAAACTGTTTGAATGGTGTCTGTGAGTATAACAGAACTCATTTGGCAGGCAAAAACCTGACAAGGTTTCAGGCAGGAAGTGGCCTGTCTGACAAGGTGTCGTTCTTCTTGTCTCTGTTTATTGAAGAGTGAGGATCTTAGCTGTCCCGTGACACTTCCTACGGCTGTCATAGGGTCTCAGAAGGCGGCAAAAAGCTGAATCGTGGCTTTGCAGGCTCTGGCTGAAAAAAAGTAGCGCGTTTGGGTAGTGGCTGGTTACAGTACTGTGAGACTCAGGCGCGTGCCCGCGTCGACCGAAAGCTTTGTTTACTTTCCTCAGTTTAGCTAAATGGACATTCCCGGTTGGAATATTATCGCTTTTCTACGAGAAAAATGGCATAAAAATGGATTTTAAACAGCGGTTGACATGCTTCAAAGTACGGTAATGGAATATTTAGATTTTTTTTGTCACGAATTGCGCCATGCGCACGACCCTGATTTACCATTTCAGATAGTGTCTGGGACGCACGAACAAAACGCCGCTATTCGGATATAACGATGGATTATTTTGGACCAAACCAACATTTGTTATTGAAGTAGCAGTCCTGGGAGTGCATTCTGACGAAGACAACAAAAGGTAATGAAACTTTTATAATAGTAAAGCTGATATTGGTGAGTGCTAAACTTGCCGGGTGTCTAAATAGCTAGCCCGTGATGCCTGGGCTATGTACTTAGAATATTGGAAAATGTGCTTTCACCAAAAAGCTATTTTAAAATCGGACATATCGAGTGCATAGAGGAGTTCTGTATCTATAATTCTTAAAATAATTGTTATGCTTTTTGTGAACGTTTATCGTGAGTAATTTAGTAAAATGTTAGCGAATTCCCCGGAAGTTTGCGGGGGGTATGCTAGTTCTGAACGTCACATGCTAATGTAAAAAGCTGGTTTTTGATATAAATATGAACTTGATTGAACAAAACATGCATGTATTGTATAACATAATGTCCTAGGGTTGTCATCTGATGAAGATCATCAAAGGTGAGTGCTGCATTTAGCTGTCTTCTGGGTTTTTGTGACATTATATGCTAGCTTGAAAAATGGGTGTCTGATTATTTCTGTCTGGGTACTCTGCTGACATAATCTAATGTTTTGCTTTCGTTGTAAAGCCTTTTTGAAATCGGACAGTGTGGTTAGATTAACGAGAGTCTTGTCTTTAAATAGCTGTAAAATAGTCATATGTTTGAGAAATTGAAGTAATAGGATTTTTAAGGTTTTGAAAAATCGCGCCACAGGCTTCAAGTGGCTGTTACGTAGGTGGGACGAATTCGTCCCGCCTAGCCCATAGAGGTTAACAAAACACTACATACTATAAGTTACCTCAGTTGCTTTGTCATTGTCTGTAGACTCCTCATTGGAATAAGATGTGTTGTTCTTCAAAGGTGATTCAATATTTCCATTAACATCAATGGATTTGTTCACATCCCCATTTGCTTTGTCCACTTTTTCTTTCTTCTTCTTGGGAACAGGAGGTTCACAGTCAGGTTCCTCTTCAACAACTGTTTTATGTTTCTTGATTTTCTTTCCCTTCTTGGTCTTCTTCTCCTTTACTTTCTACAAACCAAACAGTGCGCCATGGATTAGTTTAAGGGGAAAGAATAGTAGCAAGCTATATCAATGTATAGCTACATTTCTTACCACATAACAGCGCTAGTGAACTTGAACCTGAGTAGAATGACAGATGGATCATTATTGACATACTGTATTGGATACATAGTTGCAAGTTCAATGCTGATTTGCTAGGTTTGCTGCAGTTCAACTGATAGTTGGAACTCGGACTCTTCTTACCTGAATGAACCTTGCACGTGTGTCTAACTACAACCAATTAGAACGTCGGGCATTTCTGAGTTTCCTGGTTCTAACTAGCATGTGAACGCGGAATTATGCCGCGTTCAAAACAATTGAGAACTCAAACTACGAAGTCAAATCACGACGTCAGGGATCTTCAGATCGGAGGTATAGAAAGAGGGCCGAGTTGGATGACCGTTCAAATCGATATTTCCCAGTCGGAGACCGTTTTTGTCTTAGTTCCCAGTTGTTTGAAAGCACTGAATTTGGAGATTACCGAGCTCCCAGTTGTCTTGAACATGGCATTAGAATGGCAACATGTCCAGCAACGTCATCAAGTGCTGTACGTTGCACAAATTGATCGGATGTGATTGTACCAGAGCACGCCGAGGCACGTTGATCCTTCTGTTATGAAGATCAGCTAAACACGTGTCATGGGCACGAGGCTGCGTGCACTGGTAGCAATGAACATGTCATGTGCGGCGCTACCTACTTTCTACAGTGATTGACAGATATTTAAATCTCGAACTACTTGTATTTTCCTTACCTCTAGCTAGCGTAATGGAAATAATATTAGAAATATGACATAACGTTAAATTAGCTACCATGCGGCTGTAGAATGTAACTAGCAAGCTACGGTAGCTGCTAACAGTCGGTGCTAACGCAGTTTCGGCTGTTTTAGCAAACGTAAACAACCAGCTATTTGTGTTCTATTTTACTTACTTTGGGTGTCGTACTGCCCGCACTAATGTCCAGTTCACCTTCCATCCCGATGTCTTCGGTTTCAAAAATAATCTTTGATGGCATCTTCCCGGGTTGTTTTCCCTTCGAGTGGACACTAGCTAACCCTACGGGCACGCGTACAGAAAGGAACTACACCACTGTGCGGTGTTGAGGTAGACCTTTTACAAGCATAGAAATTAAGTAGGTAGAATGGACCTCCCATTGGAAGCCAGTACAATGCAACTTGCACGCCGTGATGTGGAACTTTAAATTTGTTCTTTAGTTTATAAAGATTAGTGTATTCTTTGTAGGTGCTTTATGCGCCTTGGACTCCATACATGTTCATTTCTCAACAGCGCAGACATATGGTTTTATGAAAAATGATGTACAACATATATATTTCTGCTACTTCTAGGGATATGATGGAAAGCCAGAGTCATAACACATTGATATTTCTATGTTGATGGGCTTTCCTGTGTCAGAGTACACAGATTATTTTGTATTTTTGCTTTATCCCAACACCTCTTAGAGATTATTTTTTATTATTTCACCGTTATTTAACCAGGTAGGCTAGTTGAGAACAAGTTCTCATTTGCAACTGCGACCAAGATTAGACTACGTCTGCCGCAATGCAGCGCCCCAGCAATTTAGGTGCCTTGCCTTCCCTTCATCTACACTGATTGAAGTGGATTAAACAGGATACATCAATAAGGGATCATAGCATTCACCTGGTCAGTCTATGTCATGGAAAGAGCAGGTGTACCTAATGTTTTGTACAGTTAGTGTGTGTATATATTTTACCAGAGAAATATTAATGTTTTTCATATGTCACATGTGCTTATCTAAGTCTTTTTACAGACTTCATCATTGGCAGTGTACAAGATCTTACTGCGAAAAAATGCCATGCTATTGTTTGAGGAGAGCTCCTAACAACAAAACACTTTTTTCACCGTGATAGGTTTGATAAATTCACCTCTGAAGGTGAAATGTGTACTTACATTCTGAAATCTTGCTCTGATTTATCATCCAAAGGGTCCCAGAGATAACATGAAGTGTTGTTTTGTTAGATAAAATCCTTTTTCATGTCTTAAAAAGGTCCATATAGCATGCATCGATTTTGTATTCCCACTTGTTCAATTTGCAAAGAAAGGAATCTGTGAAAATCTAACCCTAAACGTTGTTTCAACCAGTCAAATCATGTCCGTATGTATTCCTCAGAGATTTACATCCTAGAACGTAACCAGACTTCACTATATCTTTAGGGGTGTAGTATATCCTATACGACACCAAATTTGGTCAGAGAGCGACACCTTCATGGCACGCCGATGACGCGGCGGTCTACACTTGATCGACTCTAACTTTGTCAAATAAGCACCAATTGGGGTCAAACAAAGCTAGCTAGATAGCCAATGAGCTGGGCCCAGAAACCCTGTATCTGTCGCGAAATGTAGCTGCTAACCTTGTGCGACAGCATGCCTTTTCCTTTTGGACCAAAATTGTAAGAATATTCAGAGTTATGAAGTTATGAAAACTGGTTGTTTTGCAAATGTTGAACTTATAATATGGCTACTATTACTGGAAAAGCTAAATCAAAGTCCAAGTATACAGATTTGACGATATTCTTGCAGAAAAATGTAATATGAATGCAAATGTCTCCTTCACGATTTGCCCAAATATACCTGGGTGACTTCACACTAAATGTCATGTAGTTCGCTGATACTTCAAGTTATCCATCTGAAACTTTGCACATACACTGCTGCCATCTTGTGGACACCATCGGAATTAGAGTGATGGCTAGAATTTGGACTTTTATGTTGCATTTCAAAGATGGTGGTAGAAAAAAAGAAGTTTTTTTCCCCTTTGTATTTTCTGCTACCAGATCTATTGTGTTATATTCTCCTACATTCAATTCACATTTCCACAAACTTCAAAGTGTTTCCTTTCAAATGGTACCAAGAATATGCGTAGTCTTGCTTCAGGGCCTGAGCTACAGGCAGTTAGATTTGGATATGTCATTTTAGGCAAAAATTGAAAAAAAGGGGGCTATCCCGAAGAAGTTGTTAAAGCTTTGGGGGACCTGACCAAATTCACATAGACATGTGAGCTATAGATCTCTCATTCTCATTAAAATTAAGTCTAAGAAGCGTAGATTTGTTCTATGTGTGTGATTTCTTTGCTTCCTGTTCTTCAGTTTCGTTTTTGCATCTTTTACTATCAGTTTCAAACAGCTGAAAATACAATATTTTTGGTTATGGAAAAAATATTTCGTACACACAATGTATGTCATTGGTTGCAACTGATACTAGATGTCGGCAGCAACCCTCCAGTTGACAGTTCACTCACTGACTTAAGATTCGAACTGGCAATCCTGGGACTGCTGGCCAACCTCTAGCCTACCTGGCGCCCACACCAGACAAACACAATGATATTCTGGGCCGATGGGTTGTGGTATATGGTCAATATACCATGGCTAAGGGCTGTTCTTATGCATGATGCAATGCTGAGTGCCTGGATACAGCCCCTAGCTGTGGTATATTGGCCATATACCACAAACTTCAGAGGTACCTTATTGCTATTATAAACTGGTTACCAACGTAATTAGAGCAGTAAAATAAATGTTTTGTCATACCCGTGGTATACTGTCTGATATACCATGGCTGTCAGCCAATCAGCATTTGCGTGCTCGTCTCAACCTTTGTTTTCTTTAAACATGACATAACAAAAATGTAACATTAACCTAATAAAAACAGTTCTGTAGGAATGAGGTTTGTGCAGTAGGCCTAATACATTATCACAGCATATTGGCTATATACCTGGCCTACCAATATTGTATTCTCAGACCATATTATATTTGAAAACTCGAGCTTTGATAACAAAATAGATCAGTTTGTGTATCACTTGCAAAGCATAGCTGAGTATAAATTGAAATAATTAGCTTTTTTATTTAACTGGATTGATGGTTAAGGTGCTTTCAAGACAAATGGGAACCTGGAATAAAAAGAAGACCGAATCATGAGTAAGAAAATATTTACCAAATAAACTAAAGTAAAAAAGAATAAAAAAATTACATAATAAAATAACAATAATGAGGCAGTACCCTGTGTATATATCCTCGTTATTGTTATTTTATTGTGTTACTTTATTATTTTTTACTTTAGTTTATTTGGTAAATATTTTCTTAACTCCTTGAACTGCACTGCTGGTTAAGGGCTTGTAAGTAAGCATTCCTCGGTACTACACCTGTTGTATTCGGCACGTGACAAATAAAGTTTGATTTGAAGTCAGTGATCTTCAGGTCGGAAAGTCGGGGCTCTAGAAAGATGCTTGAGTTTCCTTTCCTATTTTTCCCAGTCGTCTTGAAAACACTGAAGTCGGAAGTCTGAGATTTCCGAGTTCCCAGTTGTTTTGAACACGGCATTAGTCTCAGCGGAGGGAGGGAGGGAAAGAGAGACAGTAAACAGGGCCCTGACAGTACATCTCAGTAAGACAAAAGCAATTGTGTTCCAAAAAGGGTCCAGTTGCCAGGACCACAAATACAAATTCCATCTAGACACCATTGCCCTAGAGCACACAACAAACTATACATACTTCAGTCTAAACATAAGCACCACAAGTAACTTCCACAAAGCTGTGAACGAGCTGAGAGACAAGGCAAGAAAGGCCTTCTATGCCATCAAAAGGAACAGAAAATTCGACATAGCAATTAGGATCTGGCTAACAACACTTGAATCAGTTAAACAACACATTGCCCTTTATTGTTGTGAGGTCTGGGGTCCACTCACCAACCAACAATTCACAAAATGGGACAAACAACTAATTCAGACTCTGCATGCCCGAATTCTGCAAAAATATCCTCTGTGTACGAAGTAAAACACAAAATAATGCATGCAGAGCAGAATTAGGCCGTTGCCCGCTAATTAGCAAAATCAGAAAAGAGCCGTTAAATTTGACGCTGGGGCAATTGTGCGCCACTCCATGGGACTCCCGATCACATCTGGTTGTGATACAGCCTCGGGATCGAAATAGGGTCTGTAGTGATGCCTCTAGCACTGCGATGCAGTGTCTTAGACCACTGCGCCAGTAGGGAGCCCATATTGTATATATACAGTTGAAGTCGAAAGTTTACATACACCTTAGCCAAATACATTTAAACTCAGTTTTTCACAATTCCTGACATTTAATCCTTGTAAAAATTCCCTGTCTTAGGTCAGTTAGATCACCACTTTATTTTAAGAATGTAAAATGTCCGAATAATAGTAGAGAGAATGATTTATTTCAGCTTTTATTTCTTTCATCACATTCCCAGTGGTTCAGAAGTTTACAAACACTCAACTAGTATTTGGTAGCATTGCCTTTAAATTGTTTAACTTGGGTCAAATGTTTCGGGTAGCCTTCCACAAGCTTCCCACAATAAGTTGGGTGAATTTTGGCCCATTCCTCCTGACAGAGCTGGTGTAACTGAGTCAGGTTTGTAGGCCTCCTTGCTCGCACATGCTTTTTCAGTTCTGCCCACAAATTTTCTATAGAATTGAGGTCAGGGCTTTGTGATGGCCACTCCAATACCTTGACTTTGTTGTCCTTAAGCCATTTTGCCGCAACTTTGGAAGTATGCTTGGGGTCATTGTCCATTTGGAAGACCCATTTGCAACCAAGCTTTAACTTCCTGACCGATGTCTTGAGATATTGCTTCAATATATCCATTTAATTTTCCTCCCTCATGATTCCATCTATTTTGTGAAGTGCACCGCTCTTTCCTGCAGCAAAGCACCCCCACAACATGATGCTGCCACCCCCATGCTTCACGGTTGGGATGGTGTTCTGTGGCTTGCAAGCCTCCCCCTTTTTCCTCCAAACATAACAATGGTCATTATGGCCAAACCGTTCTACTTTTGTTTCATCAGACAAGAGGACATTTCTCCAAAAAGTACGATCTTTGTCCCCATGTGCAGTTGCAAACCGTAGTCTGGCTTTTTTTAATGGCGGTTTTGGAGCAGTAGCTTCTTCCTTGCTAAGCGGCCTTTCAGGTTATGTCAATATAGGACTCGTTTTACTGTGGATATAGATACTTTTGTACTTGTTTCCTCCAGCATCTTCACAAGGTCTGGTGCTGTTTTTCTGGGATTGATTTGCACGTTTCTCACCAAAGTACATTCATCTCTAGGAGACAGAACGCGTCTCTTTCCTGAGCGGTATGACGGCTGCGTGGTCCCATGGTGTTTCTACTTGCGTGCTATTGTTTGTACAGATGAACGTGGTACCTTCTGGCTTTTGGAAATTGCTCCCAAGGATGAACCAGACTTGTGAAGGTCTCCAACTTTTTTTTCTAAGGTCTTGGCTGATTTCTTTAGATTTTCCCATGATGTCAAGCAAAGAGGCACTGAGTTTAAAATATACTGCTCAAAAAAATAAAGGGAACACTTAAACAACACATCCTAGATCTGAATGAAAGAAATAATCTTATTAAATACTTTTTTCTTTACATAGTTGAATGTGCTGACAACAAAATCACACAAAAATAATCAATGGAAATCCAATTTATCAACCCATGGAGGTCTGTATTTGGAGTCACACTCAAAATTAAAGTGGAAAACCACACTACAGGCTGATCCAACTTTGATGTAATGTCCTTAAAACAAGTGAAAATGAGGCTCAGTAGTGTGTGTGGCCTCCACGTGCCTGTATGACCTCCCTACGACGCCTGGGCATGCTCCTGATGAGGTGGCGAATGGTCTCCTGAGGGATCTCCTCCCAGACCTGGACTAAAGCATCCGCTAACTCCTGGACAGTCTGTGGTGCAACGTAGCGTTGGTGGATGGAGTGAGACATGATGTCCCAGATGTGCTCAATTGGATTCAGGTCTGGGGAACGGGCGGACCAGTCCATAGCATCAATGCCTTCCTCTTGCAGGTACTGCTGACACACTCCAGCCACATGAGGTCTAGCATTGTCTTGCATTAGGAGGAACCCAGGGCCAACCGCACCAGCATATGGTCTCACAAGGGGTCTGAGGATCTCATTTCGGTACCTAATGGCAGTTAGGCTACCTCTGGCGAGCACATGGAGGGCTGTGCGGCCCCCCAAAGAAATGCCACCCCACACCATGACTGACCCACCGCCAAACCGGTCATGCTGGAGGATGTTGCAGGCAGCAGAACGTTCTCCACGGCGTCTCCAGACTCTGTCACGTCTGTCAAATGTGCTCAGTGTGAACCTGCTTTCATCTGTGAAGAGCACAGGGCGCCAGTGGCGAATTTGCCAATCTTGGTGTTCTCTGGCAAATGCCAAACGTCCTGCACGGTGTTGTGCTGTAAGCACAACCCCCACCTGTGGACGTCGGGCCCTCATACCACCCTCATGGAGTCTGTTTCTGACCATTTGAGCAGACACATGCACATTTGTGGCCTGCTGGAGTTCATTTTGCAGGGCTCTGGCAGTGCTCCTCCTTGCACAAAGGCGGAGGTAGCGGTCCTGCTGCTGGGTTGTTGCCCCCCTACGGCCTCCTCCACGTCTCCTGATGTACTGGCCTGTCTCCTGGTAGCGCCTCCATGCTCTGGACACTACGCTGACAGACACAGCAAACCTTCTTGCCACAGCTCGCATTGATGTGCCATCTTGGATGAGCTGCACTACCTGAGCCACTTGTGTGGGTTGTAGACTCCGTCTCATGCTACCACTAGAGTGAAAGCACCGCCAGCATTCAAAAGTGACCAAAACATCAGCCAGGAAGCATAGGAACTGAGAAGTGGTCTGTGGTCCCCACCTGCAGAACCACTCCTTTATTGGGGGTGTCTTGCTAATTGCCTATAATTTCCACCTGTTGTCTATTCCATTTGCACAACAGCATGTGAAATGTATTGTCAATCAGTGTGTTGCTTCCTAAGTGGACAGTTTGATTTCACAGAAGTGTGATTGACTTAGAGTTACATTGGGTTGTTTAAGTGTTCCCTTTATTTTTTTGAGCAGTGTACATCCATAGTTACACCTCCAATTGACTCAAATGATGTCAATTAGCCTATCAGAAGCTTCTAAAGCTATGACATCCTTTTCTGGAATTTTCCAAGCTGTTTAAATCCACAGTCATCTCAGTGTATGTAAACTTCTGACCCACTGGAATTGTGATACAGTGAATTATAAGTGAAATAATCTGTCTGTAAACAATTGTTGGAAAAATTACTTGTGTCATGCACAAAGTTGATGTCCTAACCGACTTCCCAAAAATATAGTTTGTTAACAAGAAATTTGTGGAGTGGTTGAAAAACGAGTTTTAATGACTCCAACCTAAGTGTATGTAAACTTTGCTCTTGCTGCTGGTGATTCTCTGATCCACCTCTATGCAGACAACACCGTTCTGTATACTTCTGGTCCTTCTTTGGACACTGTGTTAACTAACCTCCAGATGAGCTTCAATGCCGTACAACTCTCCTTCCGTAGCCTCCAATAGCTCTTTTAAATGCAAGTAAAACTAAATGCATGCTCTTCAACCGATTGCTGCCCGCACCTGCCCGCCCGTCCATCATCACTACTCTGGACGGTTCTGACTTAGAATATGTGGACAATTACAAACACCTAGGTGTCTGGTTAGACTGTAAACTCTCTTTCCAGACTCACATTAAGCATCTCCAATCCAAAATTAAATCTAGAATCGGCTTCCTATTTCGCAACAAAGCATCCTTCACTCATGCTGCCAAACATACCCTCGTAAAACTGACTATCCTACCGATCCTTGACCTCGGCGATGTCATTTACAAAATAGCCTCCAACACTCTATTCAGCAAATTGGATGCAGTCTATTACAGTGCCATCCGTTTTGTCACCAAAGCCCCATATACTACCCACCACTGCGACCTGTATGCTCTCATTGGCTGGCCCTCGCTTCATATTCGTCACCAAACCCACTGGCTCCAGGTCATCTATAAGTCTTTGCTAGGTAAAGCCCCGCCTCATCTCAGCTCACTGGTCACCATAGTAGCATCCAAGGCGAGCACTTATTTAACTACAACCAGTAAGCAAGTCGGAAATGTCAGAGTTTCCTAGTTCCGACTAGCACACGAACCGGACATATACCCAGGTATTTCTATCAGAGACAGAAAAGGAAGCGAAACACCGCGCTTGCTGTTTTTTGTTGTTACTTTTTTTGGTTCAATTAAAGTCAATGAGCCAAGTAGGTAAAGGTAAAAGGTAAAAATCTGTCGTTCTGCCCCTGAACAAGGCAGTTAGCCCACTATTCCTAGGCCATCATTGAAAATAAGAATTTGTTCTTAACTGGCTTGCCTAGTAAAAATAACATAGACCAGACCAACCTCCAATTGCATTGGTGTCGATGGGAGACACACCCAGTTAAGTAGACGGGAACTGAAAAAAAAGAAAAGTTCAACGGCCTGATTGAATTATTGCTTTTATTTAGATGTAACTTTTGCAAGGATTCTATGCACTTATTTAAGAAGAGTGCCTTCACGATGAATGTAACACAATAAGTCTGTCTTATTTTATTGATTTTCGATTATCTTATATGCTATTAACCAGTATATAAAACTATAGGCCTACTTAATGAAAATGTGAAATGTCATTATTTCAGAATTTAATCCAGTGTTTCACACTTATTGCAGCAAATGCCAACTTTATCACAGTAGGCCTGTACATACTGAATATTACTTATATTTTTTAATGGTCAATTTATTGAGTGAATCAGTGGCGACCCGTCATTCAGGGCAGGTGGGGCAGAGCCTTTACATGTTTTTTGCATGTTATTTTGGCATTAATATGTGTCACATATCAGTTTGCCAACAATGTAAAAAAATGTCTATATCATTGTTAATAAAGCCGCATACAAACATGGTCTCTTTTTTGTTTTCTTGAGTAAGGCAGCTCCAAAAGGCAGGTGTTTAAGCCTAGCTCAGGCTTTCTGTGGTGATGGGGCAAGACAGCAGAAAATAGGAGCATTGTACCGTGATTGGCTGAGCATTGCACCGTGATTGGCTCAGTGTTCTGTCACTCATGGGGACACTATGTCACCCACCTTTAGTAAGGGTAGATATCAAGAATGTGAGCCCTTTGGGTGCTGCCATAGAGTTACATTAGAAGTGCCCTTCCAAGAAGGCTAAAGGTCATTGGCCACAGATAAAATGACGTCAAATCGCGTTATATCTACAGTCGCTTTGATTGGACTGATGATGTCAACATCATCCTTTCAAAATCTTAGTTAGCAGTCATCATCATGAATCAAGTCGACAATCTACTGACAAATCCTTTTTAATCATTGTCATATGAAGAGAAATAATGAAGAGAAATTATAGATAAAACGTATCGGTGCTCATCGGCCATTGGACATAAACATTACACAAATTGGAAATCGCAAATTCAACAATGAGTGGTTTGGAAGGAATCAGTGTGTCTAACTGCAAGCATTGCAAAACAGTCATTAGCCTGCTATTCAGTGGAGTGGCTGTGTGGTCCCAAGTCTAAGATTATTGGTCTCTTTTCCTAGTTTAAAATGATAAACATACATTGGCCAAGCTGTCAATGAAGCATGATTTGTGCCGCGCTCAAAACAACTTAACTCGGAACTGCAAAATCTGACTTTAGTGAGTTCAAGACAACTGGGAACTTGGGAAAAACGAGCTACGACTGGGTTGTCTTGAACTTTGTCTTGAACTCACTAAAGTCAGATTTTGCAGTTCCGAGTTAAGTTGTTTTGAGCGCGGCACAAATCATGCTTCATTGACAGCTTGGCCAATGTATGTTTATCATTAGAATTTTCATCCAACTCAAAATTGTACATTTGGGACTTGGGCCTCTTTCTAGAGCTACAACCTGAAGATCACTGATCGTTATCATGATTCAACTTTTTTTTTCTTGAGTTCCCAGTTGTCTTGACAGAACCATAAATCCAGAGAATGCCAGACTTTGAAAGTTTGATGACAATTTGTCCACCTTTCTGTTCAAGTGAGCACAGCACAACAAGGTGAGTCCAAAAATGTATTGTATGCCGATGCATAAATGTAATAAGCGAGGGAGATATGTATAATGTAGCTAAAAAATATGTTGTATGTTGTGTAGCAAGCTGTTAGTGGCCCATGTGCCTCACCCTAATAATGTTGTTTATTTTCTCTTAATTTCACCTACTGTTCTGACTTGGTGGTGCACATGTAGCCTATAACCTGTTGAGAAATGTAATCTAATATTGTAAGAGCTTTCATTTTCTGCTTATATGCCCCCTTTATCCTACGGCTCTGACTTGGTGTACAGGGAGAACACTAAGAACGGCCCATGTTCTGAATTCTGTTGCTGTACATTTCAAAAGTGCTGAACAAATAGTTATATTGACTCTGTCCTAGCTCGCTCATGTCTTAATTGAAATTACGGATTGCCTCTTATCCGTTTGTCGTCCCCTTATGCCATAGTTTGTACATCTCAATTGTCATTAGAAACCACATTTGTTTAAGCAAGTTAGCCATATCAGCTATATTTTTGTAAAAGGCAGTAAATGAGGCTGATTAAACTGTTTCGGCTGCCAGACAAGGCTCCGCTGATAGCCAGGTGTAGCTGTGATAAGGTGTTGGGACTGCTGTTGGGACTCTGCTGTTGGGACAGCTTTATGTAGGCCCTAACTGTCACGGGTGTCGTAGGGTAGAGACCAAGACGCAGCGGGAAAATGTACACTCATCTTTATTTGGTGAAGGAAAACACATAAACGTATACAAAACAAACTTGACAGTCTTGTCAGGCAAACAAGAACAATCTCCCACAAAATCCCATGAAAAACAAACTCCTAATTATAGGACCCTCAATCAGAGGCAACAATAACCAGCTGCCTCCAATTGAAGGTCCAACCCCAATTAACTAAACATAGAACTACAAAAGACTAGATACAAATATACTAACATAGAACAATGACTAACAAATCCCGGACTAATAAATCAAATACCCCTCTACCTAAACACATACACAAAACACACCCTGAACCACAAAACAAACTCCCCCTGCCACATCCTGACCAAACTACAATAACAAATAACCCCTATACTGGTCAGGACGTGACAGTAACCCCCCCCCCCCCCAAAGGTGCAGACCCCGGATGCACCTCACAAAAAAATAAAATAAATAACCACCAAAACTAAAATAAATCCCAAAACTAAAGGGAGGGAAGGGAGGGTGGCAGCCGTCAACGACGGCTCCTGTGCTACACCCCCCCCCCCCTCCCCAAACCTCCTACAGTGGAGGTGGCTTAGGCTCAGGCCTTAATCCCCTACCTGACAAAACCACCCCCACTGCATACCTCTGCCTGAGGCCAGTCACTGAAGACCCTGGACTGTATGGCGACTCTGGGAGCTCCGGGCCGTGGGACGACTCTCCTGGTTCCGGACAGTCTTGACGAGGGACTGTCGCTGGAAGCTCTGGACAAGTCTTGTCAGGCAAACAGCTAAACAAGAGCAATCTCCCACAAAATCCCATGAAAAACAAACTCCTAATTATAGGACCCTCAATCAGAGGCAACAATAACCAGCTGCCTCCAATTGAAGGTCCAACCCCAATTAACTAAACATAGAACTACAAAAGACTAGATAGAACATAGAAATATACTAACATAGAACAATGACTAACAAATCCCGGACTAATAAATCAAATACCCCTCTACCTAAACACATACACAAAACACACCCTGAACCACATAAAACAAACTCCCCCTGCCACGTCCTGACCAAACTACACTGCTCAAAAAAATAAAGGGAACACTTAAACAACACAATGTAACTCCAAGTCAATCACACTTCTGTGAAATCAAACTGTCCACTTACGAAGCAACACTGATTGACAATACATTTCACATGCTGTTGTGCAAATGGAATAGACAACAGGTGGAAATTATAGGCAATTAGCAAGACACCCCCAATAAAGGAGTGGTTCTGCAGGTGGGGACCACAGACCAGTTCTCAGTTCCTATGCTTCCTGGCTGATGTTTTGGTCATTTTTGAATGCTGGCGGTGCTTTCACTCTAGTGGTAGCATGAGACGGAGTCTACAACTAACACAAGTGGCTCAGGTAGTGCAGCTCATCCAGGATGGCACATCAATGCGAGCTGTGGCAAGAAGGTTTGCTGTGTCTGTCAGCGTAGTGTCCAGAGCATGGAGGCGCTACCAGGAGACAGGCCAGTACATCAGGAGACGTGGAGGAGGCCGTAGGAGGGCAACAACCCAGCAGCAGGACCGCTACCTCCTCCTTTGTGCAAGGAGCAGGAGAAGCACTGCCAGAGCCCTGCAAAATGACCTCCAGCAGGCCACAAATGTGCATGTGTCTGCTCAAACGGTCAGAACCAGACTCCATGAGGGTGGTATGAGGGCCCGACGTCCACAGGTGGGGGTTGTGCTTACAGCCCAACACCGTGCAGGATGTTTGGCATTTGCCAGAGAACACCAAGATTGGCAAATTCGCCACTGGCGCCCTGTGCTCTTCACAGATGAAAGCAGGTTCACACTGAGCACGTGACAGACGTGACAGAGTCTGGAGACGCCGTGGAGAATGTTCTGCTGCCTGCAACATCCTCCAGCATGACCGGTTTGGCGGTGGGTCAGTCATGGTGTGGGGTGGCATTTCTTTGGGGGGCCGCACACTCCTCCATGTGCTCGCCAGAGGTAGCCTGACTGCCATTAGGTACCGAGATGAGATCCTCAGACCCCTTGTGAGACCATATGCTGGTGCGGTTGGCCCTGGGTTCCTCCTAATGCAAGACAATGCTAGACCTCGTGGCTGGAGTGATTCAACAGTTCCTGCAAGAGGAAGGCATTGATGCTATGGACTGGCCCGCCCGTTCCCCAGACCTGAATCCAATTGAGCACATCTGGGACATCATGTCTCGCTCCATCCACCAACGCCACGTTGCACCACAGACTGTCCAGGAGTTGGCGGATGCTTTAGTCCAGGTCTGGGAGGAGATCCCTCAGGAGACCATCCGCCACCTCATCAGGAGCATGCCCAGGCGTTGTAGAGAGGTCATACAGGCACGTGGAGGCCACACACACTACTGAGCCTCATTTTGACTTGTTTTAAGGACATTGCATCAAAGTTGGATCAGCCTGGAGTGTGGTTTTCCACTTTAATTTTGAGTGTGACTCCAAATCCAGGTTGATAAATTGGATTGCCATTGATTATTTTTGTGTGATTTTGTTGTCAGCACATTCAACTATGTAAAGAAAGAAGTATTTAATAAGATTATTTATTTCATTCAGATCTAGGATATGTTGTTTAAGTGTTCCCTTTATTTTTTTGAGCAGTATACAATAACAAATAACCCCTCTACTGGTCAGGACGTGACACTAATAGTTTGTGGCCACTCGTTGTCACCTTTATAGTGCAATTAATGTATTGTTTAGTGTTGTGTAGTGGCTTTGCTGGCATGCATCCCAAATTATTTATTTTTTGCCCCACCAATATCTACATGCTACAATCGCCACTGGAGTGAATTAATGCAGATTCTGGTCATTTAGGCTATAATAATAGGTCTACAATCTAGGTATTGACAGGCCTATAAAATGTCACTATTCTGTCTTGTTTCATGTTGGGATGTTAATTGTATTTTATAAATGCAAAACCAAATCGACCTGTTGTGTGCATGAAACTCAAAATCAGTTCTACAGGTTTGAAAAGGTGTTTATTGTTGCACAGAAGCCCTCTAGAGTCATTGAAAAATGTTTTTTATATTGTTGTCATAATATTTGCAATTGTCTAGCTAGCCTACAGATCTCTTCACATTGAACAAAAAGACTCCACGCTCTAAAGAGTTAGATTAAAACAAGTAATTAAAACACTCTGTAACCGAGATGAAAGCTGTGGGGTGCATGCTGTGACCCTGCTGAGGAAACTATTTTTTCAGAGAATAGAGCAAAATCTCTATCTGGCCCACAAAATGTCCTGGCAGTTTATAGTCCCGTCCTGTCTTCTCTTTTCCCTAGTAAAGGTGCACTGTTGGACTTGCAGTTTCCATTCCCTTCCACTGAAATGATGGGGTCTCTGTTGGTATTGATCTACATTGGGGCACTACCCACACCAGATCAGGATGAATCTCTTCTCTCTGCTGCAGCTGCTACTTATTTGCAAATGGAGGAACTACAGCAGACTTTATTAAGGAGCCACCTGGACCCATCATCTAAGTCAGACTGCTCTGTTGCAGGTAAATAATCCATCTGTTCATTATTTCAATCGTATAAGAATAAAACACTTTTGGTAATATAGTCTGTGCTACCAGCCATTTGATGAAAAGGAAATGCTTTCAGATGTTCTCTCTCACTAAACAATTTGGGAAAGCACTTTTTGGCATTAGTCTACTGTGCCATGTCGTTTGATGAAGTGAAGACGACATTAAGATGGATTTCTCTTCAACTCTAATTCAAGTGGTCTTATACTGTACAAGTGACCGTCTTTGTAAATCACATATCTAAAGTAGGCAATGAGGCATTATAAATTGTGTGTAGAGTGACGTGACCTCCTTTTGTAGAAACCTAAAAGCAGTGAAAGAGAGTTCTCTGGCTCTTGTTTCTGGCATAAGAGAAAGGCAATGATATTTTGGACCATCAAGATGATCAAAACAAATGTCTAGTGGACATTTGTATGCACTTAACTGAGTGCTTTACTCATACTTGAGCAAAAAGTGATTTTTTAATAATGAGTAAACAAGCCGACAGTGTTCTATGAAATGATAATGCTGTGAGTGGCATATAATGAATGATCTTGTTAAATACTACTGTATTACATGGATGTGTTATTTTATTTTATTACATTTATTTCAAAGTAGAAATGAAAAGTGTATACAAAGACAATTTCTATATGTGGATTTAATGAAATGTTCTACACATTGAATACATTTATTTTATATCATAAATTCCAAGTTTTCTATCCATCCATCATGGCAGAGACAGTCATAAAAGGCTTGCTTTTTCTTCATTCAGTCTGCTGATGGTAGATTGTTCATTACCACAATTGCCTGTAAAGAAGAAAAAGGACAGAGTTTATCTTAGGCATTCACCTTGCAAGAGAAAGACAAAAAAACATTATGTACACTGTATACAGTACAAACATACCAGAGGAGGTTGGTGGCACCTTAATTGGGAAGGACAGGCTTGGGGTAATGGCTGGAGCGGTTGAGTGGAATGGTATCAAACACATGGTTTCTGTGTTTGATGCCATTCCAATTGCTCTGTTCCAGCCATTATTATGAGTCGTCCTCCCCTCACCAGCCTCCACTGAAACATACACTGTATTAACATAATTTACAGATAAGATTATGTCAGATTCTTTAGGGCACTTAATAAAAATCTAAATGTATTTGATTAATTGCACTGGCATACTTACCACAGTCTACAAGCCCCAGGCTAGGATAAATAAAAGGTTATAAAGTATGTCACTGGCACAGTACTTTACCTGTGTCTTACTGGACCGCAAGGCAGCCCTGGCAAATGCTGTCATCATTATTAGGAGCACCATTCCCACTAAGCTCTGATACATGAATACAGCCTCAAGGCTGAGCAACTGGCCCTGTCAGGAGAGAGAGCAAAATTAAGGGTCTCTTTGTTTAGAAAGAATGAGAAAGTTTACAGTTTAAAGCTGTGTTATAAGATGTTTATCCTTTCTTTATTCCATTTACTGGATGTGATTTTAAAGAGATTGTCACAAACCAAATACCCAAGAGAAGAGTGCCAATAATAATTTTTACAGATAGCAGTGATCCAGTTTCACAACAACAACAGCAAAAACAACAAAAACAACAACAACATTTACCGTATGATGTTTACGCCAGGGGACATCAACGCTGGTAGAGTTTGTGATGTCATCATAGTAGGAATGATAATAGCGGTAATGGTAATACTGCATGTTCAGGATGCCTTTAAGGAATTCAAAGAAAGCCACTGTGGCCCCCAATATAGAGATGATACTAAGGGCCAGGCTTGCTGTCACCTGGAGGGTGAGAACAAAGAAAATTGTGAAAAAACAGCAAGCACGGTGACTAAGCCTCTTTCAAGGCACGCATCGGAGTAGGATTCTATTGCATTGACAAGCCATACTCTACACAGACCTGCGTGGCATAATCGATCAGAGCTGCAGGAGGCCTATATGCAAATAGACCATTGCATGGAGCATGGAGGAGGTGTGATAGTGTGGGGATGCTTTGCTGGTGACACTGTCTGTCACATCCTGACCATAGTAAGAGGTTATTTTCTATGGTAGAGTAGGTCAGGTGGTGTTTTGTGTTTTTCTATGTTTTGTATTTCTATGTTAAAGTTCTAGTTTTTCTATTTCTATGTTGTTGTTTTTTGGGTTGATCTCCAATTGGAGGCAGCTGGTCCTCGTTGTCTCTAATTGGAGATCATATTTAAGTAGGGGTTTTGCTTCCTGGGTTTTTTGGGGTTATTATATTTTGAGTAGTGTTTGTTTCTCTCTGCGTCACGGTTTGTTGTTTTGTCATTTTCAGTTATTTGTGTATTGCAAAGTTTCATGGATTTAATAAACTGGAACTACAACCACGTTGCACTTTGGTCCGCTCCTTTCGACAGCCGTGACACTGTCAGTGATTTATTTAGAAATCAAGGCACACTTAACCAGCATGGCTACCACAGCATTATGCAACGACATGATATCCTATCTGGGACTATCATTTGTTTTTCAGCAGGCCAATGACCCAACACACCTCCAGGCTGTGTAAGGGCTATTTGACCAAGAAGGAGAGTGATGGAGTGCTGCATCAGATGACCTGGCCTCCACAATCAACAGATGGTTTGGGATTAGTTGGACCGCAGAGTGAAGGAAAAGCATTCAACAAGTGGTCAGCATATGTGGGAACTCCTTCAAAAGCTGGTTGAGAGAGTGTGCAAAGCTGTCATCAAGGCAAAGGGTGGCTACTTTGAAGAATCTAAAATATATACTATTCAAAAAATAAAGGGAACACTTAAACAACACAATGTAACTCCAAGTCAATCACACTTCTTTGAAATCAAACTGTCCACTTAGGAAGCAACACTGATTGACAATAAATTTCACATGCTGTTGTGCAAATGGAATAGACAACAGGTGGAAATTATAAGCAATTAGCAAGACACCCCCAATAAAGGAGTGGTTCTGCAGGTGGGGACCACAGACCACTTCTCAGTTCCTATGCTTCCTGGCTGATGTTTTGGTCACTTTTGAATGCTGGCGGTGCTTTCACTCTAGTGGTAGCATGAGACGGAGTCTACAACCGACACAAGTGGCTCAGGTAGTGCAGCTCATCCAGGATGGCACATCAATGCGAGCTGTGGCAAGAAGGTTTGCTGTGTCTGTCAGTGTAGTGTCCAGAGCATGGAGGCGCTACCAGGAGACAGGCCAGTATATCAGGAGACGTGGAGGAGGCCATAGGAGGGCAACAACCCAGCAGCAGGACCGCTACCTCCGCCTTTGTGCAAGTAGGAGCAGGAGAAGCACTGCCAGAGCCCTGCAAAATGACCTCCAGCAGGCCACAAATGTGCATGTGTCTGCTCAAACGGTCAGAAACAGACTCCATGAGGGTGGTATGAGGGCCCGACGTCCACAGGTGGGGGTTGTGCTTACAGCCCAACACCGTGCAGGATGTTTGGCATTTGCCAGAGAACACCAAGATTGGCAAATTCGCCACTGGCGCCCTGTGCTCTTCACAGATGAAAGCAGGTTCACACTGAGCACATGTGACAGACGAGACAAAGTCTGGAGACGCCGTGGAGAACGTTCTGCTGCCTGCAACATCCTCCAGCATGACCGGTGTGGCGGTGGGTCAGTCATGATGTGGGGTGGCATTTCTTTGGGGGGCCGCACAGCCCTCCATGTGTTCGCCAGAGGTAGCCTGACTGCCATTAGGTACCGGGATGAGATCCTCAGACCCCTTGTGAGACCATGTGCTGGTGCGGTTGGCCCTGGGTTCCTCCTAATGCAAGACAATGCTAGACCTCATGTGGCTGGAGTGTGTCAGCAGTTCCTGCAAGAGGAAGGCATTGATGCTATGGACTGGCCCGCCCGTTCCCCAGACCTGAATCCAATTGAGCATATCTGGGACATCATGTCTCGCTCCATCCACCAACGCCACGTTGCACCACAGGCTGTCCAGGAGTTGGTGGATGCTTTAGTCCAGGTCTGGGAGAAGATCCCTCAGGAGACCATCCGCCACCTCATCAGGAGCATGCCCAGGCGTTGTAGGGAGGTCATACAGGCACGTGGAGGCCACACACACTACTGAGCCTCATTTTGACTTGTTTTAAGGACATTACATCAAAGTTGGATCAGCCTGTAGTGTGGTTTTCCACTTTAATTTTGAGTGTGACTTCAAATCTAGACCTCCATGGGTTGATAAATTGGATTTCCATTGATTATGTTTGCGTGATTTTGTTGTCAGCACCTTCAACTATGTAAAGAAAAAAGTATTTAATAAGATTATTTCATTCATTCAGATCTAGGATGTGTTATTTTAGTGTTCCCTTTATTTTTTGAGCAGTGTATTTAGATTTGTTTAACACTTTTTTGATTACTAAACTGAGCAAAAAAAGAAACGTCATCTCACTGTCAGCTGAGTTTATTTTCAGCAAACTTAACATGTGTAAGTATTTGTATGAACATAACAAGACTCAACATCTGAGGCATAAACTGAACAAGTTTCACAGACATGTGACTAACAGAAATTGAATAATGTGTCCCTGAACAAAGGGGGGGGGGTCAAAATTAAAAGCAACAGTCAGTATCTGGTGTGGCCACCAGCTCCATTATGTACTGCAGTGCATCTCCTCCTCATGGACTGCATCAGATTTGCCAGTTCTTGCTGTGAGATGTTACCCCACTCTTCCACCAAGGCACCTGCAAGTTCCCGGACATTTCTGTGAGGAATGGCCCTAGCCCTCACCCTCCGATCCAACAGGTCCCAGACGTGCTCAATGGGATTGAGATCCGGGCTCTTCGCTGGCCATGGCAGCACATTGACATTCCTGTCTTGCAGGAAATCACGCACAGAACGAGCAGTAGGGCTGGTGGCATTGTCATGCTGGATGGTCATGTCAGGATGAGCCTGCAGGAAGGGTACCACATGAGGGAGGAGGATGTCTTCCCTGTAACGCACAGCGGTGAGATTGCCTGCAATGACAACAAGCTCAGTCCGATGATGCTGTGACACACCACCCCAGACCATGACGGACCCTCCACCTCCAAATTGATCCCGCTCAAAAGCACAGGCCTCGGTGTAACGCTCATTCCTTCGATGATAAACGCGAATCCGACCATCATACCTGGTGAGACAAAACCGCGACTCATCAGTGAAGAGCACTTTTTGCCAGTCCTGTCTGGTCCAGCGACGATGGGTTTGTGCCCATAGGCGACGTTGTTGCCGGTGATGGTGAGAACCTGCCTTACAACAGGCCTACAAGTCCTCAGTCCAGCCTCTCTCAGCCTATTGCGGACAGTCTGAGCACTGATGGAGGGATTGTGCGTTCCTGGTGTAACTCGAGCAGTTGTTGTTGCCATCCTGTACCTGTCCCGCAGGTGTAATGTTCGGATGTACCGATCCTGGTGTTGTTACAAGTGGTCTGCCACTGCGAGGACGATCATCTGTCCGTCCTGTCTCCCTGTAGTGCTGTCTTAGGCGTCTCACAGTACGGACATTGCAATTTATTGCCCTGGCCACATCTGCAGTCCTCATGCCTCCTGCAGCATGCCTAAGGCACGTTCACGCAGCTGAGCAGGGACCCTGGGCATCTTTCTTAGTGTTTTTCAGAGTCACTAGAAAGTCCTCTTTAGTGTCCTACATTTTCATAACTGTGACCTTAATTGCCAACCTAAGCTGTTAGTGTCTTAACAACCATTCCACAGGTACATGTTTATTTATTGTTTATGGTTCATTGAACAAGCATGCGAAACAGTGTTTAAACCCTTTACAACGAAGATCTGCGAAGTTATTTGGATTTTTACAAATTATCTTTGAAAGACAGGGTCCTGAAAAAGGGACGTTTCTTTTTTTGCATATGTGTTATTTCATAATTTTGATGTCTTCACTATTATTCTACAATGTATAAAATTGTCAAAATAAAGAAAAACCCTTGAATGAGTGGTGTGTCCAAATTTTTGACTGATATATGTTTTTTCCCCCTGAGCTTTCTATATCTCCTATATATACGAAAGATGCTTCAAAGCCTTATTCCTTATGATTTATTTTTTGACTGTCTTTTTTGCCATTTATGAATGTGTTATTCAATGCGTTTCTTTGGGATTTGGTACTAAAGTACAAATTCAATATTTTATAAAATCATTATTTTATTTTTTATATATATACCTAAAGGGGTCATAAAATTCAAACCAAATGTCTTATACTAAAGAGAATTACATTTCCTGCAGGAAAGTTATCCTGGAACAGGGTGATCAAATTAAGATCTTACATCTGTAATGCCTTTGCACTGAATTCCAATTCATGTTACTCACCAATTGTTTTGAAGTATTCTTCTCTGTGAGCACGTATAACAGCCCACAGATGATGAACTGCAAAACAGCGGAGGGAGCGGGTTTATAAATTCAAAAACACAAAACTGTCATGGGAGAAAGATATCATTGATTGGAAGATTTGAAAATGCGGGCTTAAGACTCCAAGTTATGTCTTACTGTAAGTTAGATGTTATGGTATGACATTTGGATTGTCAATATGATAGATTTATATATACACACGCAAGAAATGCATACCAGGATTCCTAGCCAAAAAGAGGTGAAATTCTCCGCAGAGGACTCCAGTGGATCCATTCTCATGGGAATCGCCAAGATGAAGAGTGATGAGCCCATGAACAGCATTACTATCTAACCAACCAGACAGAGAAATTATATATTTACACATAAATGACGGGGTATCTGGGCATATAATGTTTTCATTATGAGTAACTGCTGCCTGTTACCATGCTATTACCATGTTATTACCACTTTATTTGTACTGTAATGTAAAGTGCTACCACTACATTAACGGTAAATCCTCAAATTCAAAGTTTACATTTTTGTCTGCAATGATATCTTGGAGTATTTGTTAACAATGAATACATCAGTTCTCTGTTTCCAGTCTCACCCCAATACTCTTCGGCTCCCCTCTTATGAAGCGGTGCAGGGGTTTACTCCCTCCCACTGTGGCAGAATGTGGCTCTCTTACTCCCCCTGCTGGACTGATGTCAGACACCATATTCACCGACATCATCTGTTGAAGGATACAGACCTGTTAAGATCTGTAGGCTTAACAACACAACACTAATAACATAGTAACACAATAACAGCACAATAACAACAATAACACCATGACAACACTGATAACACCATGACAGAGAAACAAAAGAGGGACATAAACAAGATCAGCTTTGATTAAAATAATTGAACTCGTGTGGTTTTATTTACACTTTAAACTATGTGGGAACAGTATAAGAAAAGTGGCAAAGCAAACCTCAGAGCAGCCAGCCTTGAAAATACTTCTGTAAAGGGCCAGACCCAATCACAGGGGTCTAGAACTTGGTGAAAGTTCATAAATATGCTATGGTATGCATCACATAAAAACAATCTAGCAACAAATTAAACATTTGAAAAAAACCACTGAGCTCATCTTTTATACATTTGACAATCATCATAGGCCATAAACTGATAAGGCGGTTATAATGTATAGCCGGTTGCTATATGCCTCATCAAACCAAGATAGCCTAACTTTTTAGTGTTTTGAAAACACAATCAGGCTGAGATTAAGTACTAGGTCTGAATCTATAAATCAAAACTAACAAATGTCATAAATAATGTATTATACTGTATTTGTTTGAAGAGAACTGCAATATTCACCAAATAGTTCACCACCAACAAAAACAACACTAGAATTGCACAGAGCACCACAGAACCTATGACATAATATGGTCGTCATGTTCAAATGGACTTTGATTACTTTTGGTGACATATGTAAAGATAAGGATGTCCAATGTGTTGATAAGAGAACCTAACCTGTTCCAAATGCACAAATAATTGAATTGCAGAATATTTAACTGATATATATATAGCATAGAAAGTGGTAAAATAGTTACAGACCTGGCTTGAAACAGAACAGAACCTTGTCGATGAACAAATATTACACAATGGAGGGAGATATTGACACGAGGGAGACGGGTGGATGTGGGGGTGGTTGGGCGGGCGGTGGATGGAGGATAGTGCCACAGAAATGTGTTTACAATGAATCTGTCCTGAAACATTAAAAGGAACTGAACACTTTTGAACAGGTTTATTTAGTTTTTTCATGTTGAATGTCCATCAGTTGAACTTAGAGAAATGACATAGCTAGTTTGTTCTGCAACTGTTTTCCAACATGAGAGATGAAGACAGAGAGACCATAGAGAGGAGCAGTGGGGGAGGGGAGAGGGGAGAGGCGGTAGGGGGTTAACAGAAAGCAAAGGGAGTGGGAGGGAGAGAAAGAAAAAGTTTTACACAATGCATACTTCTATTTGGCAGGGGTTGAGATTAGTACAGTATTCCAGAAGAATGAGGAGAGGGAGGAGAGGGGAGAAGGAGAAGGAGATGGATCATAAAGGGTATAAAGGAATGGCTTGAAGCAATGTCTGTGTGTAACATCCTATACATTCAGGATTCAGAAAATGTTCCATGCAGAGATGCTTTCTGAGCTACCGAACAAGGGAAGAGATCGAGACATATAGGGATCAAGATCAAATTGTAGCTTACCAAACTTTAGAGACTTGATCCGTTGACTAAATCAAGAGGTCATCGATCTGAACTTTTCAACAAACTTAAACTTGGGCATTTCCTCATCACTGAAGCCCTCTTACCTGACGGCTCGTAAATAAGCTTTTCTAGCAATGTACAACTAACCTCGATTTCATGATACCACCTCAGCCCCCCCCCCACTTCCAGACCCAGCTTCAACCCCAACCCCCCTCTTCCCCAAAACAGCTGTGGAGTAAATAATTATCTTTGCCCAAACTAGTGTAACATCTCTCTCTCCACACACACACACACACACACACACACACACACACACACACACACACACACACACACACACACACACACACACACACACACACACACACACACACACACACACACACATACATACACACACATAGAAAGTGGTCAAATAGTAAGAGCTGTCTCAAATGTTTGTTCTCTCGGTGCTTCTGTAGGTTTATTGATTATCATTTGACAACGAATAAACAGAAATATCAGGTAACCATGCAACCAACATATCCAATTAAATGTTATTAACTTGCCAATCTATTGCATTGAAAACAATTGAGTATGAGTTAGGGTTGGGTTTGCTTGCTGGTTATGATAGTCAGTGTAAATGTGTGTCATATCAAAGTTCAAGTTGAATAGATGGCTGTAATTTACTGTAATAGTATCAGCTAGACCTGGCACATCGGCCAAGGGGTCATATTGCCCTCTCAAATTCTTCTGAGTGAACAACAGGGATATTTTTCGTTCTATGCTAATGATCTGTGATACCGTATTAAGTTTATAAAGTGCATCCCTGTATTTGTAATTCAGTTGAAAATCACAAAAACCTTTAAAAAATATATACCTAAAGAGACTAACTTGGATGAATAAATGTGAAATAAATTACATAAAAACTATTTATAAAAAAAAAAAAAAATGACTATAACTACCTATATTAACTATCCCTGAGGTTGAATGCTTAACCTTGGCCAGTCAAGTATAGAAGAAAATCTACTTTGTCATGTCATGTATAATGGATAAGGTCAATTCAGACATATTGATTGCTCTAATAACTTAAATTGTTTTGTTAAATCAAAAGGTCTTCACTTCCTCATGTCCTACATCCTTGGCAGGATTTTTATATATATACTGCTCAAAAAAAATAAAGGGAACACTTAAACAACACATCCTAGATCTGAATGAAATAAATAATCTTATTAAATACTTTTTTCTTTACATAGCTGAATGTGCTGACAACAAAATCACACAAAAATAATCAATGGAAATCCAATTTATCAACCCATGGAGGTCTGGATTTGGAGTCACACTCAAAATTAAAGTGGAAAACCACACTACAGGCTGATCCAACTTTGATGTAATGTCCTTAAAACAAGTCAAAATGAGGCTCAGTAGTGTGTGTGGCCTCCAAATGCCACCCCACATCATGACTGACCCACCGCCAAACCGGTCATGCTGGAGGATGTTGCAGGCAGCAGAACGTCCTCCACGGCGTCTCCAGACTCTGTCACGTCTGTCACATGTGCTCAGTGTGAACCTGCTTTCATCTGTGAAGAGCACAGGGCGCCAGTGGCGAATTTGCCAATCTTGGTGTTCTCTGGCAAATGCCAAACGTCCTGCACGGTGTTGGGCTGTAAGCACAACCCCCACCTGTGGATGTCGGGCCCTCATACCACCCTCATGGAGTCTGTTTCTGACCGTTTGAGCAGACACATGCACATTTGTGGCCTGCTGGAGGTCATTTTGCAGGGCTCTGGCAGTGCTTCTCCTGCTCCTCCTTGCACAAAGGTGGAGGTAGCGGTCCTGCTGCTGGGTTGTTGCCCTCCTACGGCCTCCTCCACGTCTCCTGATGTACTGGCCTGTCTCCTGGTAGCGCCTCCATGCTCTGGACACTACGCTGACAGACACAGCAAACCTTCTTGCCACAGCTCGCATTGATGTGCCATCCTGGATGAGCTGCACTACCTGAGCCACTTGTGTGGGTTGTAGACTCATGCTACCACTAGAGTGAAAGCACCGCCAGCATTCAAAAGTGACCAAAACATCAGCCAGGAAGCATAGGAACTGAGAAGTGGTCTGTGGTCCCCACCTGCAGAACCACTCCTTTATTGGGGGTGTCTTGCTAATTGCCTATAATTTCCACCTGTTGTCTATTCCATTTGCACAACAGCATGTGACATTTATTGTCAATTAGTGTTGCTTCCTAAGTGGACAGTTTCATTTCACAGAAGTGTGATTGACTTGGAGTTACATTGTGTCCAAATCAAATCAATCAAATGTATTTTTATATAGCCCTTCGTACATCAGCTGATATTCTCAAAGTGCTGTACAGAAACCCAGCCTAAAACCCCAAACAGCAAGCAAAGCATGTGAAAGAAGCACGGTGGCTAGGAAAAACTCCCTAGGAAAAACTCCCTAGAAAGGCCAAAAACCTAGGAAGAAACCTAGAGAGGAACCAGGCTATGAGGGGTGGCCAGTCCTCTTCTGGCTGTGCAGGGTGGATATTATAACAGAACATGGTCAAGATGTTAAAATGTTAAAATGTTCATAAATGACCAGCATGGTCAAATAATAATAATCATAGTAGTTGTCGAGGGTGCAACAAGCACGTCCGGTGAACAGGTCAGGGTTCCATAGCCGCAGGCAGAACAGTTGAAACTGGAGCAGCAGCACGGCCAGGTGGACTGGGGACAGCAAAGAGTCATCATACCAGGTAGTCCTGAGGCATGGTCCTAGGGCTCAGGTCCTCCGAGAGAAAGACAGAAAGAGAGAAAGAGAGAATTAGAGAGAGCATATTTAAATACACACAGGACACCGGATAAGACAAGAGAAATACTCCAGATGTAACAGACTGACCCTAGCCCCCCGACACATAAACTACTGCAGCATAAATACTGGAGGCTGAGACAGGAGGGATCAGAAGACACTGTGGCCCCATCCGATGATACCCCCGGACAGGGCCAAACAGGCAGGATATAACCCCACCCACTTTGCCAAAGCACAGCCCCCACACCACTAGAGGGATGTCTCCAACCACCAACTTACCGTCCTAAGACAAGGCCGAGTATAGCCCACAACGATCTCCGCCATGGCACAACCCAAGGGGGGGGGCGCCAACCCAGACAGGAAGACCACGTCAGTGACTCAACCCACTCAAGTGACGCACCCCTCCCATGGACGGCATGGAAGAACACCAGTAGGCCAGTGACTCAGCCCCTGTAAAAGGGTTAGAGGCAGAGAATCCCAGTGGAAAGAGGGGAACCGGCAAGGTAGAGACAGCAAGGGCGGTTCGTTGCTCCAGCCTTTCCGTTCACCTTCACACTCCTGGGCCAGACTATACTTAATCATAGGACCTACTGAAGAGATAAGTCTTCAATAAAGACTTAAAGGTTGAGACTGAGTCTGCGTCTCTCACATTGGTAGGCAGACCATTCCATAAAAATGGAGCTCTATAGGAGAAAGCCCTACCTCCAGCCGTTTGCTTAGAAATTCTAGGGACAATTAGGAGGCCTGCGTCTTGTGACCGTAGCATACGTGTAGGTATGTACGGCAGGACCAAATCGGAAAGATAGGTAGGAGCAAGCCCATGTAATGCTTTGTAGGTTAGCAGTAAAACCTTGAAATCAGCCCTTGCCTTAACAGGAAGCCAGTGTAGGGAGGCTAGCACTGGAGTAATATGATCAAATTTTTTGGTTCTAGTCAGGATTCTAGCAGCCGTATTTAGCACTAACTGAAGTTTATTTAGTGCTTTATCCGGGTAGCCGGAAAGTAGAGCATTGCAGTAGTCCAGCCTAGAAGTAACGAAAGCATGGATTAATTTTTCTGCGTCATTTTTGGACAGAAAATTTCTGATTTTTGCAATGTTACGTAGATGGAAAAAAGCTGTCCTTTAAACAGTCTTGATATGTTCTTCAAAAGAGAGATCAGGGTCCAGAGTAACGCCGAGGTCTTTCACAGTTTTATTTGAGACGACTGTACAACCATCCAGATTAATTGTCAGATTCAACAGAAGAGCTCTTTGTTTCTTGGGACCTAGAACAAGCATCTCTGTTTTGTCCGAGTTTAAAAGTAGAAAGTTTGCAGCCATCCACTTCTTTATGTCTGAAACACAGGCTTCTAGCGAGGGCAATTTTGGGGCTTCACCATGTTTCATTGAAATGTACAGCTGTGTGTCGTCCGCATAGCAGTGAAATTTAACATTATGTTTTCGAATGACATCCCCAAGAGGTAAAATATATAGTGAAAACAATAGTGGTCCTAAAACGGAACCTTGAGGAACACCGAAATTTACAATTGATTTGTCAGAGGACAAACCATTCACAGAGACAAACTGATATCTTTCCGACAGATAAGATCTAAACCAGGCCAGAACTTGTCCATGTAGACCAATTTGGGTTTCCAATCTCTCCAAAAGAATGTGGTGATCGATGGTATCAAAAGCGGCACTAAGATCTAGGAGCACGAGGACAGATGCAGAGCCTCGGTCTGACGTCATTAAAAGGTCATTTACCACCTTCACAAGTGCAGTCTCAGTGCTATGATGGGGTCTAAAACCAGACTGAAGCGTTTCGTATACATTGTTTGTCTTCAGGAAGGCAGTGAGTTGCTGTGCAACAGCTTTTTCTAAAATTTTGGAGAGGAATGGAAGATTCGATATAGGCCGATAGTTTTTTATAATTTCTGGATCAAGATTCGGCTTTTTCAAGAGAGGCTTTATTACTGCCACTTTTAGTGAGCTTGGTACACATCCGGTGGATAGAGAGCCGTTTATTATGTTCAACATAGGAGGGCCAAGCACAGGAAGCAGCTCTTTCAGTAGTTTAGTTGGAATAGGGTCCAGTATGCAGCTTGAGGGTTTGGAGGCCATGATTATTTTCATCATTGCGTCAAGAGATATAGTACTAAAACACTTTAGTATCTCCCTTGATCCTAGGTCCTGGCAGAGTTGTGTAGACTCAGGACAATGGAGCTTTGGAGGAATACCCAGATTTAAAGAGGAGTCTGTAATTTGCTTTCTAATGATCATGATCTTTTCCTCAAAGAAGTTCATAAATGTATTACTGCTGAAGTGAAAGCCATCCTCCATTTGCGAAGGCTGCTTTTTAGTTACCTTTGCGACAGTATCAAAAAGAAATTTCGGATTGTTCTTATTTTCCTCAATTAAGTTGGAAAAATAGGATGATCGAGCAGCAGTGAGGGCTCTTCGATACTGCACGGTACTGTCTTTCCAAGCTAGTCGGAAGACTTCCAGTTTGGTGTGGCGCCATTTCCGTTCCAATTTTCTGGAAGCTTGCTTCAGAGCTCGTGTATTTTCTGTATACCAGGGAGCTAGTTTCTTATGACAGATGTTTTTAGTTTTTAGGGGTGCAACTGCATCTAGGGTATTGCGCAAGGTTAAATTGAGTTCCTCGGTTAGGTGGTTAACTGATTTTTGTCCTCTGACGTCCTTGGGTAGGCAGAGGCAGTCTGGAAGGGCATCAAGGAATCTTTGGGTTGTCTGAGAATTTATAGCACGACTTTTAATGCTCTTTGGTTGGGGTCTGAGCAGATTATTTGTTGCAATTGCAAACGTAATAAAATGGTGGTCCGATAGTCCAGGATTATGAGGAAAAACATTTAGATCCACAACATTTATTCCATGGGACAAAACTAGGTCCAGAGTATGACTGTGGCAGTGAGTAGGTCCAGAGACATGTTGGACAAAACCCACTGAGTCGATGATGGCTCCGAAAGCCTTTTGGAGTGGGTCTGTGGACTTTTCCATGTGAATGTTAAAGTCACCAAAAATTAGAATATTATCTGCTATGACTACAAGATCCGATAGGAATTCAGGGAACTCAGTGAGGAACACTGCATATGGCCCAGGAGGCCTGTAAACAGTAGCTATAAAAAGTGAGTGAGTAGGCTGCATAGATTTCATGACTAGAAGCTCAAAAGACGAAAACGTCATTGTTTTTTTTTTTTGTAAATTGATATTTGCTATCGTAAATGTTAGCAACACCTCAGCCTTTGCCGGATGCACGGGGGGTATGGTCACTAGTGTAACCAGGGGGTGAGGCCTCATTTAACACAGTAAATTCATCAGGCTTAAGCCATGTTTCAGTCAGGCCAATCACATCAAGATTATTATCAGTGATTAGTTCATTGACTATAACTGCCTTGGAAGTGAGGGATCTAACATTAAGTAACCCAATTTTGAGATGTGAGGTATCACAATCTCTTTCAATAATGGCAGGAATGGAGGAGGTCTTTATACTAGTGAGATTGCTAAAGCGAACACCGCCATTTTTAATTTTGCCCAACCTAGATCGAGGCACAGACACGGTCTCAATGGGGAAAGCTGAGCTGACTACGCTGACTGTGCTAGTGGCAGACTCCACTAAGCTGGCAGGCTGGCTAACAGCCTGCTGCCTGGCCTGCACCCTATTTCATTGTGGAGCTAGAGGAGTTAGAGCCCTGTCTATGTTCGTAGATAAGATGAGAGCACCCCTCCGGAAAACAGTTTTCAACCAGCGATTGAGTTGTGAGACTCTGCTGTAGAGCTCATCACTCCCCCTAACTGGGAGGGGGCCAGAGACAATTAATCGATGCCGACACATCTTTCTAGCTGATTTACACGCTGAAGCTATGTTGCGCTTGGTGACCTCTGACTGTTTCATCCTAACATCGTTGGTGCCGACGTGGATAACAATATCTCTATACTCTCTACACTCGCCAGTTTTAGCTTTAGCCAGCACCGTCTTTAGATTAGCCTTAACGTCGGTAGCCCTGCCCCCTGGTAAACAGTGTATGATCGCTGGATGATTAGTTTTAAGTCTAATACTGCGGGTAATGGAGTCGCCAATGACTAGGGTTTTCAATTTGTCAGAGCTAATGGTGGGAGCCGTCGGCGTCTCAGACCCCACAACGGGAGGAGTAGAGACCAGAGAAATCTCGGCCTCCGACTCCGACTCGCTTAATGGGGAGAACCGGTTGAAAGTTTCTGTCGGCTGAATAAGCGACACCGGTTGAGCATTCCTACAGCGTTTCCCTCCAGAAGACATGAGAAAGATGTCCGGCTGCGGGGACCGTGCGAGGGGGTTTATACTAACGTTACTATCTGTACTTACTGGTGGCACAGACGCTGTTTCATCCTTTCCTACACTGAAATTACCCTTGCCTAACGATCGCGTCTGAAGCTGGGCTTGCAGCACAGCTATCCTTGCCGTAAGGCGATCGTTCTCCTGTATATTATAAGTACAACGACTGCAATTAGAAGGCATCATGTTAATGTTACTTAGCTTCGGCTGTTTGAAGTCCTGACCAACCATGTCCAGATAAAACCTCCGGGGTGAAAAAGTTGAATGAAAAAAGTTGAGTGAGGGAAAAAGTAAAAATATACGGTAATGAAAAAGTAAAAAACCGTCAGGTAGCAAAGTAAGATCGGCAACAAAATGCACAGCAGCGTAAACAAGTCTGCAAGTTGTGACCGGAAACAGTGTTGTTTAAGTGTTCCCTTTATTTTTTTGAGCAGTGTATATATATATATATATATATATATATATATATATATATAATATATATTTCTAATTGATTACTGTACACATTAACAAGGAAATAACCCCTCTGAACTCTCTCTTAAGTCGTTGGAAAAACTTGGCTCCTCATGCAGTGGAGATTTGTATATCTTATTTTTGTACACATAGGCTACAAGTACAAACGGAGGATCTACATATACTAAGGGATATTTCGAACAAATTCATAATTTGTAATCCAACAAAACCATAGTTAAAGAAGGCCTGAAAGAAAAATCACATCTAAAAGTGTTTAAGATTGTGTGAGTGGTGGATTTTCATCTATGAGGTCCTTCATCATACTATGACCTTGCACTGAATCACTGTTAATTTATGCTCTGTAACAATATAACTAGAATATCAAACATGTTCTCAAAACATTGTTGCTATGTAACTCATCTTGGTAAAGAAATTGCCCCACTGAAGACATGTGAATGTTTGAGGTGGTTAATTTTGTACATACAACATGTAAATCAACCTTTCACATGTACACTGTCATAAAGGCAAACAAAAAGACACCTCATAATGCCACATTTCTTGTTTCATTAATTTCTGTGAGCAATAATAAAGATGTTAAAGTGTCTTACGTATGATCCTTGTACCTCTTTATGGTTAATGAGTAGTAAACGAGGGAGTGGCGAGGCGTTGCAGACAGTGGTAGTTGATTAAAGTAAACGTACTTAGTGCCTCAGTAAATGAACTGCTACTAAGGACTACTAAGCTCTACCACTAAGGACGGTGAAACATGGAGGAGCTCAAATTCAGAGGGCGGAAAAGGGAAGGGAGGCACAGGTAAGTTTTAGTCATCTAAAATAAATACATTCAGATGGAATGTGGGAATAATTTCAGGCAAAACTGTTAGGATTCACAGGGCCTGATCCTGAAAATAATTAGCTCTGTAGAAAAAAATGAAATTATTCCATAAATTGAAAATATTCTACCTATACTGAAATCATACTAAATAGAGGTAATACAACTATATCATGATACAACTATACCATGTACAATGACAGATATAATTTACCATTATTTGGAGGGTAATGAGCATTTTGTTTTGAAGATATACACTGAGTTTGCAAAACATTAGGAACATGACACAGACTGAACAGGTGAATCCAGGTGAAAACTATGATCCCTTATTGATGTCATTTGTTAAATCAAATCAAACTTTATTTGCCACATGCGCCGAATACAACAAGTGTAGACTTTACCGTGAAATGCTTACTTACAAGCCCTTAACCAACAGTGCAGTTCAAGAATAAGAAAATATTTACCAAGTAGGCTAAAATAAAAAGTAACACAATAACATTAACGAGGCTATATACAGGGGGCACCGGTACCGAGTCAGTGTGCAGGGGTACAGGCTAGTTGAGGTAATCTGTACATGTAGGTGGGGGCGAAGTGACTATGCATAGGAAACAAATCCACTTCAATCAGTGTAGATGAAGGGGAGGAGATGGGTTAAAGAAGGAATTTTAAGCCTTGAGACATGGATTGTGTGTGTGCCATTCAGAGGGTGAATGGGCAAGACAAAATATTTAAGTGCCTTTGAACGGGGTTTGGTAGTAGGTGCCAGGCGTACTGGTTTGAGTGTGTCAAGAACTGCAATGCTGCTGGGTTTTTCACGACCAACAGCTGTGTGTATCAAGAGTGGTCTACCAACCAAAGGACATCCAGCCAACCTGACACAACTGTGATAAGCATTGGAGTCAACATGGTCCAGGATCCTTGTGGAACACTTTTGACACATTGTAGAGTCCATGTCCCGATGAATTGGGGCTGTTCTGAGGGAAAACGAGGGTGTAACTCAATGTTAGGAAGGTGTTCCTAATGTTTTGTGCACTCAGTGTACATTAAAACCCACTAGTTTTCATTTACGTTTGGTTGAGTTGTCAACTCGCGTGAATTCAATTTGAAATCCACAACAAATTTCACCATGTCATTGGATTTAGGTTGCAAGTTGGGTGAAAAACAGACAAAGATCGCTTACGCTGATGACCTTTTGCAAATCCATGTTCCATGTTGATTCAACCTCATCACATTTATTGTTGTTTTTGTTGTTGAAATGACGTGGAACCAGTTTTTGCCCAGTGGGAAGGAAGCAAAGTTTAATTCCTTCCCAAATGCTTCTTATGACCTTTTGTTCTGATAAGCCTATCAATAGGAATGAAAAAACAAAGACATCTGACAATGTATTATTCATTACTACATTATGCTTACAATAAGTGTTTTGAGACTCATTCGAACGAGCATGACAGATGCATTGCAATACATTCATGTTTTAGGGTGAATAATAGCCTACAAATATAGGTGTAAGGCTTGTGATCAGGCCTATTTTATAGGTGGCCAGGTTGAGAACCACTGAGCTAGACCATAATCAACTGTCTATTCAGATTAATTATTTGAGACAAGATTATCAACGTTTGGTTCCCTCTTCAAATCAGTTTCTTTCAGTAAGCCTGGTAGAGATGACACTTAACCCACAAAGCTTGTATAAGCAATAGTTTACATAAGGTTAATATAATGGATAACGGTCTTATCTTTATTAGGGTGATTCAACTTGTACGGCTGGTCACAATTGGGTTGGGTATGTATTGGATGTTTCAAAGCCAAAGCTCATTAGATATATGTAGACTGGGCTATGAAGTTGTCAGTATCCACTGTACCCCATCAACAGTCCCATTTCCAATGATTCAATAGTGCCTAATATACTGTCACCTTTGCCTGCCACACACTTGAAAATGGATGTTGTTTGATGCCACTTGTGACTCACTTGTGCCACTGGACTTCCTTCGATATAACATATCTTCAAGTTAGATATTAAAGTAAAAGTTTATAGGGGGTTTATAAAGACTGGAAGTTCACGTTTTAAGGATGGTTTATGAATCAGTAAAACTGTTTTAACTAAATGTTTGAAATTGTTTTCGATACTGTCACAGGGACACCTGGGATCCATTCCAGTTGAATCCCATTGGTGCTGAGAAAGAGGAGAAGAGAAGATGCTTTGAGTTGTTCCAGCACCTGGTGGCAGGGTTCGTGGGGATAATGGTCCTGTCCAGTGCTGTCATCAGCAAGGTGAGCCACAATTAGGGACCAGCACCCTGAACCTGGCAACTACTAGATCAACACATTCAAGCATAATACCTTCTGTGATGTCATCTTATAATCATATTTTAAAGGAATAGTTCACCCAAATTACAGAAGAACACATTGGTTTCCTTATCCTGTAATCAGTCTATGGACAAGGTATGACAGCAATACATGATTTGGTTTAGTTTCCCTTGCACCATATGCTAACATTTTAGCATTTCCGGCAGAAATCCCATTTAAGTAATGGGACAGATATTAGCATTTTTTCGCACATCATGTCCAAATATTGGTCCCATGACTTGAATGATTTAATGGGATTTGTGCCACAAATGCTAAAATGTTAGCATGTGGAACAGTGGCAGGGAAATTAAAACAAATCATAGATTGCTGTCAGACATCTACCTTGTCCATAGACTGCTTACATAGACTGCTTACAGGGTAAGGAAACCAATATGTAATTGTGTGATTTGGGTAAACTATCCCTTTAATGTATATCAAATCCATACAGTATCAGATACAGTGCCTTCAGGAAAATATTCAGACCCCTTGACTTCTTCCACATTTTGTTACGTTACAGCCTTATTCTAAAATGGATTAAATATATATTTTTTTCTTAGCAATCTACACACAATACCCCATAATGGCAAAGCGAAAACAGTTTTATCTACATTTTTGCAACAAAAAAAAGAAAAAGAAATATTTACAAAAGTATTCAGACCCTTTGCTACGAGACTCAAAATTGAGCTCAGGTGCATCCTGTTTCCATTGATAATCCTTGAGATGTTTCTACAACTTAATTTGTCAGAGAGGTGACCAAGAACCCAATGGTTACTCTGACAAAGCTCTAGAGTTCCTCTGTGGAGATGGGAGAACCTTCCAGAAGGACAACCATCTCTGCAGCACAATCAGGCGTTTATGGTAGAGTGGCCAGACAGAAGCCACTCCTCAGCAAAAAGCACATGACAGCCTGCTTGGAGTTTGCCAAAAGGCACCTAAAGGCTCTCAGACCATGAGAAACAAGATTCTTTGGTCTGATGAAAATAAGACTGAACTCTTTGGCCTGAATGCCAAGCGTCACATCAGGAGGGAACTTGGCACCATCCCTACGGTGAAGCATGGTGGTGGCAGCGTCATGCTATGGGGATGTTTTTCAGTGGCAGGAACTGTGAGACTAGTCAGAATTGAGGGAAAGATGACCGGAGCAGAGTACAGTGAGATCCTTGATGAAAACCTGCTCCAGAGCACTCAGGAACTCAGACTGGGGCGAAGATTCACCTTCCAACAGGACAACGACCCTCAGCACACAGCTAAGACAAAATAGGAGTGGCTTCGGTACAAGTCTTTGTACCGAATATCCTTGAGTGGCCCATCCAGAGCCTGGAATAGAACTTGATCGAACATCTCTGGAGAGACCTGAAAATAACTGTGCAGCAACATTCTTCATCCAACCTGACAGAACTTGAGAGGATCTGCAGAGAAGAATGTGAGAAACTCCCCAAATACAGGTGTGCCAAGTTGTAGCGTCATACCCAAGAAGACTTGATGCTGTAATCACTGCCGTAGGTGCTTCAATAAAGTACTGAGTAAATGGTCTGAATACTTATGTAAATGTAATATTTCTTTTTTTTAACATTTTTATAAATTAGCAAACATTTCTAAAAACCTGTTTTTGCTATGTCATTATGGGGTATTGTCACGATCGTCAAAAGGAGTGGACCAAAGCGCAGCGAGGTAAGTGTTCATCGTAGTATTTATTTACCTCAGAACACTACAAACAAAAGGAACAAACAATGAATACGACCGTAACTTCTTCTGGCTTAACAAGCAGTAGAAAATAAAGATCCCACAAAACAAAGGGAAAAACAGGCTGCCTAAGTATGGCTTCCAATCAGAGACAACGATAGACAGCTGCCTCTGATTGGAAACCATACCCGGCCAAAACATAGAAAACAAAACATAGAATGCCCACCCACCTATCACACCCTGACCTAACTATACAGAGAAAACACAGCTCTCCTAGGTCAGAGCGTGACAGGTATTGTGTGTAGATTGATTAGGGAAGAAAAAAAATGTCATAAATTTTAGAATAAGGCTGTAATGTAACAAAATGTGGAAAAAGTCTGTTATTGGTATGTTGGCATTGCAGTTTTTGCATCCTTTTCGGTTTCTCTGACCTGGTGGGAAAACCCAGTGCAGGCGAGCAACAACATGCAAGAAATGCTGACTGAGTTGGACACCTTCAGAGACTTTGTGTTTGTGATATCCAGCCTCTTAAGGATAGTAGTCATTGCTGCTGTGTACCTCATCTACCACGTGTTGATACAGGAAAACATTGTATAGTCAGATTTTGATTTCACTCCTAAGGCCGATAAAGATGAAAATTCAATTGCAAGGCATAGAGAGACACTTGATATTGGTCTTATTGTCCTTTTCCTCCAAGCCTTTTTCTCTGCTGCATGCCATTGGTTTGGGGTGGTGGCTTGTAAGATCCACTCTATGCGAATGAGCTTCGCCTTCCCTGTCTGCTTCACTGGGCCCACCGTTCCCTTACCCACATCAGCAGTGATTCATAATTTACAAGGGAAGTGGTATGGGTTCTATATGAGACAAAACTCATGACTGTCTTTAATGAGAGGGTTTATATAAATATATGTCTATATCATAGAAGGTTGGTGGCATCTTAATTGGGGAGGACGGGCTTGTGGTGATGGCTGGAACGGAATAAGTTGAATGATATCAAATACATCAAACACATGGTTTGATGCCATTCATTCGCTTCGTTCCCGCCGTTATTATGAGCCGTTCTCCCCTCAGCAGCCTCCACTGATCTATATCCACATATATTATTTATGTGATACTTTAGGCCATGCATGACAAAGACTGAGCAATTTATTTTTTCTAACTAAATTAACAATGTTTCCATTGACAGAAGTGATACTTATTAAAGCCTCTTGTACGTTTCCCCTTACCGTCTCAGCTGGTATTGCCATCTCCATGGGCACGTGTGGAGCAAGAGAATTTATGACATGACTGTACCCTAGACACTTTGTACTCTCCTATCTGTTTTTCTCTCTAACATGTACACTGCACACATTCTCATTGTGAAGTCAAAATACTATGAAGGAAATGTTCACACTCACTATGTAATTTCAGGGTTGAGTAAGTCACTTTCTAAATGTAATCCTTTACAGTTACTAGTTACCTGTCCAAAATTGTAATCAGTAATATAACTTTTGGATTACCCAAACTCAGTAACGTAATCTGATTACATTCATTTACTTTTGGATTACTTTCCCCTTAAGAGGCGTTAGAAGAAGACAAATAGAGCCCATCAAACACATTTGATGTGTCATCATAGTGGTCTCTGACTTGTGGTTAGACTCACTCAGATGGAACAAACTTAAACTTGAGCCTTGTTTCAGTGCTGAATTTAATGTCATTGAGAAAACAGAAAGGTGTCATAATGTATTTTTGCCTATGTCCTTTCTGTATTTAAAAGTAATCCAAGAAGTAATCATCTAGTTTTTAAAAAGTATATGTAATCTGATTACAATATTTTTGATAGTAACATAATGGATTCCAGTGTTATTTAAAAACAAATCTGATTACATGTAACTGATTACATGTAATCAGCTATTACACAACCCTGTGTAGATCAGTGTCTAAATTAATTAATTCAGTCACCTTTGATTTTATAATATAAGAAGTCTGATGTCAGTTGTCTTTACATCCAATCTGCAGGGCTCTCTGCTCGTTCTATCCACACTCTCAAGCCCCACATCAACTAGGACTCCCAAGGAAAGACAATACTACGTGCTCATGCTGGTGTGCTCTTTGGTGGTGCCCAACCTGCTCGTGTTCCTCAAGTCACTGTGGAAATGCGCTTTCAAGAACTTTGTTCCGCCAAACATGAGAACTATGGGAATTGTAAGTTGACACTGTGAAATACTATACAATTTGACTCCTTTGTGATCTTTGTAACTCTTAATTGCTCCTTGAATTGCTTGCTGTCAATACAAATTGAAATCTATATCTTTCAGGTGTGTGGCATTGAATGCCTGGTGTCTCTTGGGACCTCCATCCTGGTGCTGGTAGTGATGCCCCAGTTTGATGTACTCACAAACCTGTTCATCTCTGGGGGAGTCTGCATGCTTTCCTCTGTCCTACAGATAGCATTTCGCCTGCAGAGAGAGAACTGGAAGATCATCTTCCCCATTTGTTCTCTTATGCTTGTCCTGACTGGCTACTTTCTCCTTGGGGCAGACTATTACGTTCGGGTATCCTCTTTTGTATCAGGCCAGGAAGATGACTGTTATTGGTATGTTGGCATTGCAGTTTTTGCATCCTTTTTGGTTTCTCTGACCTGGTGGGAAAACCCAGTGCAGGCGAGCAACAACATGCAAGAAATGCTGACTGAGTTGGACACCTTCAGAGACTTTGTGTTTGTGATATCCAGCATCTTAAGGATAGTAGTCATTGCTGCTGTGTACCTCATCTACCACGTGTTGATACAGGAAAACATTGTATGGTCAGATTTTGATTTCACTCCTAAGGCCGATGACGATGAAAATACAATTGCAAGGCATAGAGAGACACTTGATATTGGTCTTATTGTCCTTTTCCTCCAAGCCTTTTTCTCTGCTGCATGCCATTGGTTTGGGGTGGTGGCTTGTAAGATCCACTCTGTGCGAATGAGCTTCGCCTTCCCTGTCTGCTTCACTGGGCCTGCCGTTCTTATCCTCGGCATGATCCTTTTCCTAACGCAATCTGAAGACCTAGCTGGGGCCGACACAACTTCTATCATAGACTTTTGCTCGAGCCTCGTTGAACTAAGCACAAAGAACACTAGCACAGTTGTGATGCTGGAGATCACCAAGAGCATCTGCAGGACTTCTTTGAGCAGCTATTACTGGACCTGGCCTTTCTCCCTACTTGCGCTGGAGGGGATTTGCATGTGGCTCGGGCTCATCACATGCACCTACTACGTGTGGAACTTCAGGGTCCAGAGGATCGAGCGGACAACTGAGCTGTTTGTGCGACGCTTATACGAGTCTGCCTTCATCGACCTGTCTCTGCTTCTGAACACCAAGATGAAGGTTGTACGAACGAGGAACCAAGAGAGGCAAGATTCTGCTATTTAATTGATTAAGTCCATGTGGTCCAATACTTCACATTACAGCAGTGCAAATAGACATTTGTTCACTTATTGTTTAGTTTTACCGACAGTGCACTATATAACACAGAGACTCAGTGGTATTGTGCTGAAATATACTCACATGATTAGAAAGAGTTCTCTCTCCCCATCCATCCAAACAAGTTCTCACACTTTCCCAATGTTTTTCATTCTACAGTAGTGTTGTTGATGACGTGGAGAATTGTGTCATTTACCTCTGTGCAACAATGTGGCATGAGACCTATGATGAGATGTTGAAGATCCTGACATCCATGTTCAGGTAAAGCAGAGGCCTCTTGTATACAACACAAAACAATGGCCCCGTACACACTCAAGTTGTATAACTCATGAAGCCTTTTGGCACAAACACATTTGGCACAAACGGTTGTGATACAACAGAGAGTTGTTCTGAACAAAAATAAGTACACAAGAGTTGTTGTGACACCATAAAATTTTTGTGTAAACATGTTTGTACAGACAAACTCTCTGTTGTATCACAAGATATAATTTGTATCACAAACATTGTGTAAAATGCGTTGCATATTAGTTGTTCGGAGCCAAAAGACTCCGTACAATAGAACGAATAATAAGGAGGTGATCATAATGTTAAGCAGAAAAATCTGACTTTATGTAATCATATATGTCTTGATGGTTTCAGGTTGGACCGGTACAGAGGTGAACCAAAAGAGGAACATAAAGATGTTTTTGACTTTGAATGCCACATATTTGTTGATGACGCATTCATGATAGAAAAGGAGACAGGCAAAAAGTTTGTCAACGAATATGTGACCGATCTCATTCATGTGGTCATAGAGGTATACAGGTAAGTGGACATTTTGTTTTTCTTTGCTCTTTGTTCCATATAACAGAACCAATAGTGTCAATTAATGAGCACAAGCACTTGTAATGATGCATTCACTACAACTGACAATTCTATTAATCCAAAGACTGCAAACTGTATTATAATGAATCTTGAATGTTTGTGTATTTCAGGGTATTCACCAATAAGGAGCCTGATGATGTGTCAATTATTGAGACTCCCTATGGTGGCCGATTAATGTTTGTGATGCCAGAGGGAAACATGCTGTATTTCCATCTGAAAGATAAACAGCTGATCCGAAACAAGAAGAGATGGTCACAGGTTGGTGGGATGATTTTCAGTATTAAATATTTTCAATATTCCTGTATGTTAACATACTTTAATTACATTTCTTGCAGAATATATGTATATCTTGTAATTGCTTTCTGATTTTAGAATGGAAACACTTCAGGAAAATGAAATGGTTATAGGTTTGCATCTGACATGTCTTTCAGATCATGTACCTGTACTATCTGCTTGGGTGGAAAGGATACATTGTCAAGAATCCTCAAAAGATAACGGTATGTAATACATTTAATGCAAATGTCCATGTTATTGCCTTTATCCCTGCAATACAGGTGATCTGTAAATATGATAAATCAGTAGACAGCCATGGTTTCCATGGTTTTCCTAAATTAATGTGTATGATATTTGTTGTGTGTCTTGTATAGAGACAGAATAATCCTTGCCGTGCCAGTCTAATATCATTGGATGGGGAGAGTTTCCTGTTGCCACAGCATGACAATGACAGTAAGAGAAAACACATATCTGATGACAATACCTACATCATGGCTCTGGATGGGGATACAGACTTCCACCCCGCAGCTCTGATCTTACTGGTGGATCGACTTCGGAAGTACGGCAATGTGGGTGCTGCATGCGGAAGAATCCATCCAACAGGAATGGGTGAGTAAAGCTTTACTAAATATTTAGGTGGTCCACTCAGACATTGCTATGTCTAGCATATACACTGAGTGTACAAAACATTAGGAACACCTGCTCTTCCATGACACAGACTGACCAGGTGAATCCAGGTGAAAGCTATGATCCCTTATTGATGTCACTTGTTAAATCCACTTCAATCACTGTAGATGAAAAGGAAGAGACAGGTAGAAGAAGGATTTTTTAAAGCCTTGAGACAATTGTGGCATGGATTGTGTATGTGTGTCATTTAGAGGGTGAATGGGCAAGACAAAAGATTTAACGTGCATTGCATTCTATTGTAGGTCCAATGGTGTGGTATCAGAAATTTGAGTACGCTGTTGGTCACTGGCTCCAGAAAACAGCTGAGCACGTTTTTGGTTCAGTCCTCTGCAGTCCTGGATGCTTCAGCTTGTTCAGGGGATCAGCTCTGATGGATGACAATGTGCTCAAGAGATATACCACCACTGCAACTAGAGCCTCTGAGTACGTTCAATATGATCAAGGTGACTACTTTCTTATTCTCTCATCAACAACACTTGATTGTCGATATCAGCCTTTACACAGGTGGTTCATAGAAAGTATTATTATCACAGTTCCTTGAGCTATCTCTGTTGGCTTCAGTCGACCAAGGGTGCCATACATATTTGCAAGCTGATTAAGTGTTCCCTAGAGATAATCATTATGGTGCGCACCTGTCCTAGGACCTGATTCGTACATTGACTTTCATGAATCTTCCCTCTTCCCACTGGCCAGGTGAGGACCGCTGGCTGTGCACCCTGCTCCTCCAGCAGGGCTGGAGAGTGGAGTACAATGCTGCGTCAGATGCCTACACCAATTCCCCTCAGGAGTTCAAAGAGTTCTATAACCAGAGGCGTCGCTGGGGGCCCTCTACTCTAGCCAACACCCTGGACCTTCTGCACAGCGGCAATGAGACAGTCAAGAGGAACTCTTCTATCTCCAGGCTCTACATCTTCTACCAGATATTCACTGTCAGCTCCTCCATTCTTGGCCCTGCCTCCGTTTCTCTGATGATAGCAGGTGGGCACCAATCTCACACTGTACTGTTCGGTTATTTCTTGGAATTTTATGTGTGTGAATAGCGATTATACTGTATGACTTAGAATAACTAGAGCTCTGGTTAAAGTAGATGTACCACTTATTCCCTTAAAAACTGGTGCGTCAATCTAAATTACATAACAAAAAAATACCCGTCAAAATCTGTCAGCTTAAACTAGAGATATCTGTTTTTTTGCATTGAATGTGTCTAAATCCACCGCATCCGCCAGTGTCGCACTTCCGCACCTGCGGTTTGACCTAGAAACTACACTGCTCAAAAAAATAAAGGGAACACTTAAACAACACAATGTAACTCCAAGTCAATCACACTTCTTTGAAATCAAACTGTCCACTTAGGAAGCAACACTGATTGACAATAAATTTCACATGCTGTTGTGCAAATGGAATAGACAACAGGTGGAAATTATAGGCAATTAGCAAGACACCCCCAATAAAGGAGTGGTTCTGCAGGTGGGGACCACAGACCACTTCTCAGTTCCTATGCTTCCTGGCTGATGTTTTGGTCACTTTTGAATGCTGGCGGTGCTTTCACTCTAGTGGTAGCATGAGACGGAGTCTACAACCCACACAAGTGGCTCAGGTAGTGCAGCTCATCCAGGATGGCACATCAATGCGAGCTGTGGCAAGAACGGTTTGCTGTGTCTGTCAGTGTAGTGTCCAGAGCATGGAGGTGCTACCAGGAGACAGGCCAGTACATCAGGAGACATGGAGGAGGCCGTAGGAGGGAAACAACCCAGCAGCAGGACCGCTACCTCCGCCTTTGTGCAAGGAGGAGCAGGAGAAGCACTGCCATAGCCCTGCAAAATGACCTCCGCAGGCCACAAATGTGCATGTGTCTGCTCAAACGGTCAGAAACAGACTCCATGAGGGTGGTATGAGGGCCCGACGTCCACAGGTGGGGGTTGTGCTTACAGCCCAACACCGTGCAGGACGTTTGGCATTTGCCAGAGAACACCAAGATTGGCAAATTCGCCACTGGCGCCCTGTGCTCTTCACAGATGAAAGCAGGTTCACACTGAGCACGTGACAGACGTGACAGAGTCTGGAGACGCCGTGGAGGACGTTCTGCTGCCTGCAACATCCTCCAGCATGACCGGTTTGGCGGTGGGTCAGTCATGGTGTGGGGTGGCATTTCTTTGGGGGGCCGCACAGCCCTCCATGTGCTCGCCAGAGGTAGCCTGACTGCCATTAGGTACCGAGATGAGATCCTCAGACCCCTTGTGAGACCATATGCTGGTGCGGTTGGCCCTGGGTTCCTCCTAATGCAAGACAATGCTAGACCTCATGTGGCTGGAGTGTGTCAGCAGTTCCTGCAAGAGGACGGCATTGATGCTCTGGACTGGCCCACCCGTTCCCCAGACCTGAATCCAATTGAGCACATCTGGGACATCATGTCTTGCTCCATCCACCAACGCCACGTTGCACCACAAACTGTCCAGGAGTTGGCGGATGCTTTAGTCCAGGTCTGGGAGGAGATCCCTCAGGAGACCATCCGCCACCTCATCAGGAGCATGCCCAGGCGTTGTAGGGAGGTCAAACAGGCATGTGGAGGCCACACACACTACTGAGCCTCATTTTGACTTGTTTTAAGGACATTACATCAAAGTTGGATCAGCCTGTAGTGTGGTTTTCCACTTTAATTTTGAGTGTGACTCCAAATCCAGACCTCCATGGGTTGATAATTGGATTTCCATTGATTATTTTTGTGTGATTTTGTTGTCAGCCCATTCAACTATGTAAAGAAAAAAGTATTTAATAAGATTATTTCTTTCATTCAGATCTAGGATGTGTTGTTTAAGTGTTCCCTTTATTTTTTTGAGCAGTATATTATAACCGCTCTATGGAAAGGGACACTCTCACAAACATTTATGAATGTGTTATTCAATGCGTTTCTATGGGCTTTAGTAGTAAAGGCCAAAATCAATATTTAAATTATCCATAGTATGACCATCTTAAAACAATCCATATGTCAGCTTAACACCCCCCAACATCTTACACTCTAAATAATTAAGTAAAGTTAAGTATTTCTAATTGTGACTATATTCAAAAGCTCAACTTCAGGCAGAGCGTTGACTGACTGGGTGGATGAGATTACATATGACTTTAACATTTTAGGGCACAGGGCTAAAGGTATAACCATAAAGTATGTCTACCCATCAGTTAAAGCAGGGGTTTTCAAACTGGGGTCCGCGGAGGTACTGACATTTTTTTATGAATATCGCTAGCTGCAACACAATATCACCTTGATATCATTTTTACGTCTGCGTCCAGCATCAAGGAAGTTAGTTTCATGAGGAGGTAGTTTCATGAGCCAGTGCTAACTAGCATTAGCGCAATGAATAGTTAACATGCTAGCTGTTCCTGTTCGTCCAACTCTGGGGAAGTAGATAAATGGCTTCATTGCCAAAATCTCGAACTATCCCTTTAATATGGAGGAAATTACAGTCATTGGAGTTAATTACTGATACAGAAAATTACATTTTGGGATGGAAAAAAAGTTTCAGTGTTAACTTAGATGACCAAAAACAATTAGAAAGCATGCAGAAAAGATATTGAACTATACATATTTTTTTAATAATACCATCTTTGAGAACTAACAATCAAACACAGTCAGACAGTTAGGGAGAATAGAAATGTTTTAAACCGGGCATTCAGGACACATGACCATTGATATTGTTGTAATGCTTGAGCAGAGGAACACAGCATTAGCCATGGCAAAATGCATAGAATTGCAGCTTTAAAACTGCAACATTTTCTCTTAGCTCCGTGAAATAATTTGTAGAATTGCAGAAAATGTGCTTTACAAAAGCTAAATGTTTTCTATGCCGCCAAGATACCTTTCTAGCTAATAGACTATGTTAGACTTTACACTTCCTCTTCCAATGAACAGTGGGGAGGTCAAAATAAAGAAACTGTCTCCCAAATCTATTCAGTTTATTCACTTTTTTTTGCTAATTTATGATGCGGGTCACTGGGCCTCATGTTCGCCTGGTCAGGGGTCCCTGGGCAAAAAAAGTTTGAAAACCCATGAGTTACAGTATACAGTGCCGTGAAAAAGTTTTTGCCCCCTTTCTGATTTTTTCTATTTTTGCATATGTTTGAGACTGAATGTTAACCAAAACCTAGTATTAGATAAAGGGTGCCTGAGTTTACAAATAACAAAAAAAATGGATACTAATTTTATTTATTTAATTAACAAAGTTATGCAAACCAAACAGTTGACTCAAGTTTGCCAAAAAGCAGCTGGAATGATGATCATCAAGACTCTTGGAAGAATGTTCTATGGACAGATGAGTCAAAAGTATAACTTTTTGGACGACATCAGTCCCATTATGCCTGGCAAAAACCAAAAACTGCATTCCACAGTAAGAACCTTATATCAACAGTCAAGCATGGCGGTGGTAGTGTGATGGTTTGGGAATACTTTGCTGCCTCAGGACCTGGACGAGTTGGCTTAATAGAAGGAACCATGAATTCTGCTCTGTATCAGAGAATTCTACAGGAGAATGTCAGGTCATCCGTCTGTGAGTTGAAGCTGGAAGACAATGCAGCAGCAAGACAATGATCCAAAACACACAATCAAGTTTATATGAAAATGGCTAAAAAGCAACACATTTGAAGTTTTGGAATGGCCTAGTCAAAGTCCAGACCTAATCCCAATTGAGATGTTGTGGCAGGACTTGAAATGAGCAGTTCATGCTTGAAAATTCACAAATGTCGCTGAGTTACAGTTCTGCATGGGACAAAATTACTGATCAACAACCACAGGAAGCGTTTGGTTGGAGTCATTGCAGCTAAAGGTGGCACAACCAGTTATTGAGTGTAACGGGGCAATTACTTTATCACACAGGGGCATTCGGTGTTGTATAACTTTGTTTATGAAATAAATTAAATAAGTATTTCATTGTTGTGTTATTTGTTTACTCAGGTTCCCTTTATCTAATATTAGGTTTTGGTTGAAGATCTGATAACATTCAGTATCAAAAATATGCAAAAGTAGAGAAAATTAGAAAGGGGGCAAATACTTTTCACAGCACTGTATGACTTTTGCTTCGGTTCAATAAAACCATAAAAGTAATGTGGCGAAGATGAGTTAAGATGAGTTCAAATGGTATTGTTCTTATATGATCAGATCTCCATTCCAGGAAGTATTCACCCTTTTTCTGTCTTCCTCTTTAGGTGCTTTCCAGTTTGTGTTCAAAATTGAAGGAACCCTGTCCATAATCATAGCAGTCATCCCACCTATTTTCTACATGTTTATTTGCTTTTTGGCAAAACCAAACGCCCAGATCATCATTGCAGCCATTATGAGTGTGTTATACGCCTTTCTGATGTTAGCATCATTCTTCGCCATCATCGGTAAGCTTTGGCAATGACTTTTCACTACATACCACAAGTTGTTTATGCAAAGATAGAGGCTACCTCTTATCTTTTAAAGGGTGGGGGCTGGTGATAAATAAAATGTTATTGCCAGTCCCATCATCATAACTATTTCTATATTTTGACATTGTCGGTTAACCTATCATCAGTATGCCACAGGTAGACTTTGTTCTAGTTTCTTTTCACCCAAACATACTGTATGACATTGAGCTGTATTTAGTCTCATGACAGCTTAAGTAACTGATTTAGTTCTGGGTTCTGAGATTAAGCTGTAGTTTACCACTAACTCTTACATCACTATTGTTGATTGGTGCCAAGTCAGACTGTTACGAGTCACATTTAATTTAATTTGTTCCCCAGGTGACATGGCTATGCAGGGCACATTTATCACCCCAACTGGCCTCTTCCTGGTGTCAATGGCTGTCATGTACCTGGTAACTGCCATCCTTCATCCCCAGGAGTTCAGCATGATCATCTATGGTCTGATGTACTTCATCTGTATCCCCAGTGGTTATCTCTTGCTCACAATCTACTCGCTGGTGAACATGCACATTGTCACATGGGGCACCCGAGAGACAAACAAGGAAAAAGAAGAAAAGATGACCCAGAATGTTCTCTGTGATCGCAACTGCAAACTTTGCTGTTGGGATATGAAACTACAAGTTACTCAAGAGACCGATAACTTGCTACTCCAGCAACTCCAGCAGGTAGTCAATCCAAACACGCAAGTCACCGAACAGGTGGTGAAAGAACAACAGGCCAACTCTAAGAAAGAGATAAATAATGCACCGAATGGAGAAAACAACAAGGGCATACTTTCAAAGTCTTCAGACAGCAAATTGGCCAAGAGAGACAGCGACTCAAAATCTGATACAAGGCATGTACAAAGCATTTCACAAAGGCCCAAAGGATCTTGCTCATTATACTGTTTAATGCAAACTTTTATCAAATGAAGTGCTACATCTGTTGTAACTTTTCATAATCTTGTTCACAGCAGTGATGACAGTGTTGACAGCATTCCTAAAAAGGAGAGTGCGTATTCCAGCATTGAAGATGACAATGAAGATGATGATAATATGCTTTATGATGGTTCGCTTTATAGTGGCTTCACCGAGGAAGAAAGAGAAATACTACCTCAAAGTGGTAGGTGTTTCAGTACATGAAAGTCTAATCTTTACCATCCATTTGCTAACCTGCTTCTTGCTCACCCTTTTCAATTGAAAGCTCTTATTCTTACAGCACAGAAATGACTAGGCATTTATTGAAAAGTTACATGGTAAAATTGTAGTTACATCATAATAACCTATTAATTAAAAACATTTCATTAAATAAAGTACCACAAGCCACCATCTGGTATCAAAGTATCCACTGATTTCATACATACAATACCAGGTAAATACCAATAGAAACATCCTGTGAAATAATGCGCAACCTGTAGACATGATTATTGATAAAGGATCACGTCAATAAAAGAGTATAGCTGTAACCTCTAACATACAAAAAGTCAGTATGTAACTGCAAGTTGAATTATACTCAACAGCACCCTCATCTCTACACAATTTGCTTTCAATAAATAGATTGGGTTCAGCCTGTCAAGGAAGAGTTCCTGAAGAAATTGACCTACGCCAACATGAAAAGGAACCTTCAGGAGCAGATCCGCTACTCCCTGAGGAACAAGAACCAGGAGGATGTGTGTGAAGAGCTGGTGATGATGCTAACCGACACGGTGAATGGAGAGCTGAAGGACAAGGTGGGCCCAGAGGACGTGCTGAGCGACAGCCAGCTAGAAGAGCTGCAGTACGCCCTTAACGAGGCCGCCAGGAGGATCCTAAAAACCAACCGCATGGAGAGGCTGGAGAGAAGGGTGAAAAGAGCCATAGAGAAGACCCTCATTGCCCCACAGGTGGAGAAACTGACTGAGGTATTTGCTTGAGTGCCACATGCCATTCATATTGTATTTATATGTTATATTGTATCGCCTGGTGTCTTATCAATGCAGCTCCAGGCATTGTTTTCTCTACATATTTGGCCTGGGATGGACTTCAGCAACAAGTAGACTCAGTACTCTAGAACCACCCTTTGAATTATAATCTGAATCAGGGGCGAACTGGCTGAAATGACAGTTGGGCTGGTCCATTTTTAGTCCAGTGTGCCTCTCTAACCTGGGTTTTTAGCGCAAAATTATAAATTTCTGGCTAATAATAGGGCCATCAAGGAAAATAATCGTCAGGTGTGTTATAAATGCCAGGGCTGATTTCTGGTCCGAGTCCACCCCTGACCTGAATAGACAGTTGCGCAACAATGTGTTTGCCCTCATCTAGGTGGGGATTATGAATATTACAAATGGGCAAATATAGCTACCATGTTTCCCTATGTATTTTGGCAGGAAGAACATGACTTTTGGAAGAAACTGCTTGAGAGATACCTTGCACCTATTGTTGATGATAAAGCACATAAAGAGGAAGTGACAAGGGAACTGAAGTCACTACGGAACAAGGTGGGCTTTTATATTAATTTATTCTAAATCCGTCTACTATTCATTTACTGACATGGCTTGTAGAATGATATTTTATTTTTGCTGTTTTACAGGCAGTGTTTCTGTATTTCATTGTCAACGTTTTGTGGATTGTGGCCACTTTCTTTTTACAAGCCATTGGAAATGACGTGATTAGTATCAAGATCGAAAAAGTCTGGCCAAATGGCACATCATCTGGAGAATACCTGAAGGTGGAGCCTCTCAGTCTGATGTTCCTCTTGTCATTTGCTGTGCTTCTAGTGGTGCAGTTCCTGGCTATGCTTTACCACAGGTGGGCAAACATTTCTCAAACACAATACGATACATGATATATAATAATTTGATACATGATATATCAACATAACACCACCTTCCAAACATGCATAAGACAGACATTTACAAATAAAAGACAAAGACTAATAGAATACAATTACAACCTCAAACTAAAAGTATACTGTGTGGTTTCTCTTTTCAGAGTATATACTCTTATCCATGTAGTGTCGTACAGAAGCACAGAAAAAGACTACATTCCCAGAGACGAGGTGAGTGACCTGTTAATCCAAACAATAGGAAGGATAAAGTGTACTTGATCATTATGCACTTTAGTAGACAATGAATACTTTGTGTAATTATGGTGCAAATATATCTAATAGGTTAATAAATTATTTCCTAGACCTTGTATGAAAACATATTGTGCAGACCTAAAATGCTTGTTGTTGATCATTTTAACTATCTCCATTGTTCGTGCAGGAGGACGAGGAGGGGCTGATTCTTGAGAACCAGATAGCCAATGGCCTTGTGATCACCAGTGATGACTTGTGAAACAGGCTTTTTTGGGGGTGACTTTTTTTTTTTAACCAAGTGTTCCATCAATAAAAAGAGTGACTTTGTGAAGTGTATTGCACCTTTATGTCTAAACCTAATTCAGATATACCTAGCAGGGAAAGCTTATTATGATACTGCAGCAGTGAAATAGGAAACGGTATACTAGGATTAAAGCAGTTGTCCAATGCCTCAGTAAAAAAAATAAAAAATCTATTGAATAACAATATGAGTGATAAGATGTGTATTGAAAATAATTGTAATTTAGACAGATTGTAATTACTAACTGGGAAACAAGACAGTATTACGATCAGACAATAAATAAAATCATTAAACGCATACATACTTCTAATACACTAACCTCCATTTTTCAAGGGAAAATGACCCTTTCTAAATGTATTGCACTGAACCTATCCAACTGAAGGAAAGCCTGACCATAATAGGCTGTTTCTTGATAAAAAAACGTTAATTTTTTTTAATGAAGTGGGTTTTGCAATTTTCAACAGACAATGTAAAACATTTTAGGTAATTTTACTAGTATTTATACTGCTATGTTTATGATGTAAATGTGACTGCTTATGCTAAATGCAAATAAAAAAATGAATATTTTTAACAGATACTGTATTACGAGTCATAACATTCAATGGCCACTGCATGCGTCTATAAGAAGATATGTCTAGCTACTTCACCTCAAGTATCATTACTAAAATGAACAAGACATTTACAATAAAAAGCATGATGAGAGCAAGATACAACTTCAAAAAGTCATTGCAGTACACATAACTAAGGCAGAATGTTCACTGATGCCTTTCATCAAGGTCATTCAGAATGCAGCCTTCATGAAGGTAAAAGTTAAAATCAGCCACTCAATGGATATCAGACAGTTTATTAGACATTATGAGCATGTAGTTTGATCAGTGTAAGAGGAAGTTTCATTTATGGAAAATAGATAATGGTTTATTCATAATCTTCAGAAATAAACACTGCCATGGCAACACAGAGTAACACTTGTATTGCCTGTACATTCTGATAAAGATTGTGTTATTGGTAGCTAATACATTTACCAAAATGAGGACGTAACCTAGAGTGCATGTGTTACAGACCATCTCTTTAAAAGACATCTGTAAAAGGGCTTCTACAGACTCCATTTCATTAGTTTGTGCATGATACATGGTGCAAAATCAATCTATTCATTGACCTTATATACACCTGAAGAAACAGACATTGTGATCTTCAACATAAGTTGAAACTTAATTAACAATGAGTTTTACATAGGTATGCAATGATAAGATAAAATTGCCATACACCCGAAACCCATACAACCAAACGATGCTGGTTTCTAACTAAACTAAATATTCTGCAATTCCACCCCTAAGATGACTTCTTCTCCAAGCTGGAAAGAAGGGGAAAAAATCCATAAGAATTACTGGAGATACACATTATGTAGAATAGCATTAAGTCTTAAATTATAACCAGTGACTATGTTTCAATATCTATGTGGGTACAGTGTGTGTAATATATATATATATATATATATATATATATATATATATATATATATATATATATATATATATATATCCATCCAGTTGAAGTCAGAAGTCAACATTCACTTTGATTGGAGTCATTAAAACTCATTTTCAACCACTCCACAAATTTCTTGTTAGCAAGTCAGTTAGGACATCTACTTTGTGCATGACAAGTAATTATTTCACGTATAATTCACTGTATCACAATTCCAGTGGGTCAGCAGTTTACATACACTAAGTTGACTGTGCCTTTAAACAGCTTGGAAAATTCAAGAAAATGATGTCATGGCTTTAGAAGCTTCTGATAGGATAATTGACATCATTTGAGTCAATTGGAGATGTACCTGTGGATGTATTTCAAGGCCTACCATCAAACTCAGTGCCTCTTTGCATGACATCATGGGAAAATCAGAAGATATCAGCCTAGACCTCAGAAAAAGAAATGTAGACCTCCACAAGTCTGGTTCATCCTTGGGAGCAATTTCCAAACGCCTGAAGGTGCCACGTTCATCTGTACAAACAATAGTACGCAAGTATAAACACCATGGGACCACGCAGCCCTCATACCGCTCAGGAAGGAGATGCGTTCTGTCTCCTAGAGATGAACGTACTTTGGTGCAAAAAGTGCAACTCAACCACAGAACAACAGTAAAAGGACCTTGTGAAAGGCCGCTCAGCAAGGAAGAAGCCACTGCTCCAAAACCGCCAGACTACAGTTTGCAACTGCACATGGGGACAAAGACTCTAGTTTTTGGAAAAATGTCCCCAGGTCTGATGAAACAAAAATAGAACTGTTTGGCCATAATGACCATCGTTATGTTTGGAGGAAAAAGGGGGAGGCTTGCAAGCCGAAGAACACCATCTCAACCATGAAGCACGGGGGTGGCAGCATCATGTTGTGGGGGTGCTTTGCTGCCGGAGGGAGCGGTGCACTTCACAAAATAGATGTCATCATGAGGTAGGAAAATTATGTGGATATATTGAAGCAACATCAAGACATCGGTCAGGAAGTTAAAGCTTGGTCGCAAATGGGTCTTCCAAATGGACAATGACCCCAAGCATACTTCCAAAGTTGTGGCAAAATGGCTTAAGGACAACAAAGTCAAGGTATTGGAGTGGCATCACAAAGCCCTGAACTCAATCCTATAGAAAATATGTGGGCAGAACTGAAAAGCATGTGCGAGCAAGGAGGCCTACAAACCTAACTCAGTTACACCAGCTCTGTCAGAAGGAATGGGCCAAAAATTCACCCAACTTATTGTGGGAAGCTTGTGGAAGGCTACCCGAAACGTTTGACCCAAGTTAAACAATTTAAAGGCAATGCTACCAAATACACTCAATTAGCATGTAACTTCTAACCCACTGGGAATGTGATGAAAGAAATAAAAGCTGAAATAAATCATTCTCTCTACTATTATTCTGACATTTCACATTCTTAAAATAAAAGTGGTGATCCTAACTGACCTAAGACAGGGAATTTTTACTAGGATTAAATGTCAGGAATGATGAAAAACTGGAGTTCAAACGTATTTGGCTGAGGTGCATGTAAACTTCCGACTTCAACTGTGTGTGTGTGTGTGTGTATATATATATGTACGTAAATATATTTTTTTTTAAAGGAGAAAGACAGAGACTGTAGTTAAGATGCTATCATGGATATGGATAAAATAAATGACATGAAGTACTGTGCTTCCATGTTGTACATTTTTTGTTAATTTGATGGTAACTTTCAACATGTTCTTGGACGGGGAAAACCCAAAAGATGTTTGGGCTTCAAGGCTGTGGCCTCCTTGAAATATCCGTCTATTATACCCTAACAAGTGCCACAAAGAAGTTGTTACGGAGAGGAGACACATCTGAGCAGTGACTAAATCACATACAGTCAGAACACACCTACTCATTCAAGGTTTTTTCTTATTTATTTATTTTTTACTATTTTCTACATTGTAGAATAATAGTGAAGACATCAAAACTATGAAATAACACATATGGAACCATGTAGTAACCAGAAAAGTGTTAAACAAATCAAAATATATTTTATATTTGTGATTCTTCAATGTAGCCATCCTTTGCCTTGACAGCTTTGCACACGCTTGGCATTCTCTCAACCAGCTTCATGAGATCGTCTCCTGGAATGCATTTAAATTAACAGGTGTACCTTCTTAAAAAGTTAATTTGTGGAATTTCTGTCCTTCTTAATGTGTTTGAGCTAATCAGTTGTTGTAACAAGGTATTGTTTTTATTTAACTAGGCAAGTCAGTTAACCTCTTACATCTAGACGTTCCGCTAGCGGAACACCTGCTCCAATATCCAATGATGGGCGTGGTGCGAAATACAAACTCCTCTAAAATCCGAAAACTTCAATTTTTCAAACATATGACTATTTTACACCATTTTAAAGACAAGACTCTCGTTAATCTAACCACACTGTCCGATTTCAAAAAGGCTTTACAGCGAAAGCAAAACATTACATTATGTCAGCAGAGTACCCAGCCAGAAATAATCAGACACCCATTTTTCAAGCTAGCATATAATGTCACAAAAAACAAAACCACAGCTAAATGCAGCACTAACCTTTGATGATCTTCATCAGATGACAACCCTAGGACATTATGTTATACAATGCATGCATGTTTTGTTCAATCAAGTTCATATTTATATCAAAAACCAGCTTTTTTACATTAGCATGTGACGTTCAGAACTAGCATACCCCCGCAAACATCCGGTGAATTTACTAAATGACTCACGATAAACGTTGACAAAAAACATAACAATTATTTTAAGAATTATAGATACAGAACTCCTCTATGCAATCGATATGTCCGATTTTAAAATAGCTTTTCGGTGAAAGCACATTTTGCAATATTCTCAGTAGATAGCCCAGCCATCACGGCTAGCTATTTAGACACCGACCAAGTTTAGCCCTGACCAAACTCCGATTTACTATTACAAAAGTTTGATTACCTTTGTTGTCTTCGTCAGAATGCACTCCCAGGACTGCTACTTCAATAACAAATGTTGGTTTGGTCCAAAATAATCCATCGTTATATCCAAATAGCGGAGTTTTGTTCGTGCGTTCTAGACACTATCCGAAGTGTAAATAAGGGTTACGAGCATGGCGCAATTCGTGACAAAAGATTTCTAAATATTCCATTACCGTACTTCGAAGCATGTCAACCGCTGTTTAAAATCAATTTTTATGCCATTTTTCTCGTAAAAAAGCGATAATATTCCGACCGGGAATCTGCGTTTAGGTAAAAAGAGGAAAGAAAACAAAGCATTCGGTCAACGCGGGCATTCGGTCGACGCGGGCACTCGCCTGAGTCTCACAGTACTGTAACCAGCCACTACCCAAACGCGCTACTTTGTTTCAACCAGAGCCTGCAAAGCCACGATTCAGCTTTTTGCCGCCTTCTGAGAGACCATGTGAGCCGTAGGAAGTGTCACGTAACAGCAGAGATCCCCTGTAATGGATAGAGATGGCAAAGAAGGCCAGGAAATGGTCAGACAGGGTACTTCCTGTACAGAATCTTCTCAGGTTTTGGCCTGCCAAATGAGTTCTGTTATACTCACAGACACCATTCAAACAGTTTTAGAAACTTTGGAGTGTTTTCTATCCAAAGCTAATAATTATATGCATATTCTAGTTTCTGGGCAGGAGTAATAATCAGATTAAATCGGGTACGTTTTTTATCCGGCTGTGAAAATACTGCCCCCTATCCATAACAGGTTAAGAACAAATTCTTATTTACAGTGACGGCCTACCCTGGCCAAACCCAAACGACACTGGGCCAATTGTGCGCCGCCCTATGGGACTCCAACCACAGCCGGTTGTGATACAGCCTGGAATCGAACCAGGGTCTGTTGTGACACCTCTAGCACTGAGATGCAGTGCCTTAGACCGCTGTGCCACTCGGGAGGGTTGGTATACAGAAGATAGCACTATTTGGTAAAAGACCAAGTTAATATTATGGAAAGAACAGCTGAAATAAGAAAAGAAACCGACAGTCCATCATTACTTTAAGACAGGAATGTCAGTCAATGCATAAAAATAAAAATAAAAGTTTCTTCAAGTGCAGTTGCAAAAACCATGAAGCACTATGATGATACTGGCGCTCATGAGGACCGCCACAGGAAAGGAAGACCCAGAGATACCTCTGCTGCAGAGGATAAGTTAATTTGAGTTACCAGCCTCAGAAATCGGCAATTAACTGCACTTCAGATTGCAGCCCAAATAAATGCTTCACAGAGTTCAAGTAACAGACATGTCAACTGTTCCGAGGAGACTGCATGAAATCAGGCCTTTATGGTCTAATTGCTGCAAAGAAACCAATACTAAAGAACACCAATAAGAAGAAGAGACTTGCTTGGGCCAAGAAACACGAGCAATGGACATTAGACCGGTGGAAATCTGTCCTTTGGTCTGATGAGTCCAAATTTGAGATTTTTGGTTCGAGCCGCCACGTCTTTGTGAGACACAGAGTAGGTGAACGGATTAACTCTGCATGTGTGGTTCCCACCGTGAAGCATGGAGGTGGTGGTGTGATGGTGCTTTGCTGGTGACACTGTCAGTGATTTATTTAGAATTCAAGGCACACTTAACTAGCATGGCTACCACAGCATTCTGCAACAGTACGCCATCCCATCTGATTTGCGCTTAGTGGGACTATCATTTGTTTTTCAACAGGTCAATAACACAAAACACACCTCCAGGCTATTTGACCAAGAATGAGAGTGATGGATTACTGCATCAGATGACCTGGCCTCCACAATCACCCAACCTCAACCCAATTGAGATGGTTTGGGATGAGCTGGACAGCAGAGTGAAGGAAAAGCAGCCAACAAGTGCTCAGCCTATGTGGGAACTCCTTCAAGGCTGTTGGAAAAGCATTCCTCATGAAGCTGGTTGAGAGAATGCCAAGAGTGTGCAAAGCTGTCATCAAGACAAAGAGTGGCTATTTGAAAAACCTCAAATATATTTAGAATTGTTTAACACTTTTTTGGTTACTACATGATTCCATGTGTTATTTCATAGTTTTGATGTCTTCAATATTATTCTACAATGTAGAAAATAGTAAAAATAAAGAAAACCCCTTGAATGAGTAGGTGTGTTCAAACATTTGACTGGTACTGTATGTGTTATTATATTTATTTAACTAGGCAAATCAGTTAAGAACAAACTCTGATTTACAATGATGGCATACACCGGCCAAAGCTGGACGACCCTGGGCCAATTGTGCGCCACCCTATGTTCAGGTTGTTGTTGCACGGTGCTTTGTAACCAAAATGGAAAACTGGTATAAAACAAAATTAGTTTGGCATTGAAATAAGCAAATCATGCAGTACAGTAAAATGTGAGCTTACTTGTATTTGATAAGTCGTGATCCTTGAATGAGCTGGGCTGTCTCATTGGTTAGGTGGCAAGCAAAGAGGAGCCAATTCCTTGGCTGAACTTTGTATGCAAACCTCATAAACAGGAGTGAGTAGCAGGTCAGAGCTGCGGGGGGGGGGGGCAACAACAAAGAACACTGAATAAATAAGGACTTTCAGACATCCTTATCAGAAAAAAAACAAAATGTTCTTGCCTCGTGTGTCAGACTGCAGGAAAGGTATGTTGAAGTTCAAAGAATAATGTTAACCTATTGGAATTCTACTTTATCAAAGCATGGAGCTATTCAACAAGCGTGAGACTGCTGCTGGTATTATAGTGAACAGGTGATCAATCCCTGGCAGAAAGTCCCTAATGCTATAGCTAGCTAAAACGGCAGCAATTGTGTTGAGTCTGTTTTCCAATCGTCTCACCAAAGGTCATTCTGCCACTGATAATCTCAGGGCTTTTCTTCATGTCACTTATGGCAGCTATGGGCAGACCCCAGTTGGCCACAGGTCCCCAGAAGTGCTGGAATAGAAGTAGAAAACAAAATTAAGGAACAATTAATGTAGAGAGCAACGAGGTTACTGTAAGGGTCAAATGTATTCAAGTTGCCATAGCAATTATACAGTCTTGCCAACTAACTACCTATGAGAGGAGTCTATCTGCTATGTTCAATGAAGCCAAAAGATTCTGTGATTTTTTTTTGTATACAAAAAGTTCTGACGAAGGCCTTGAGGCCGATACGTAAAGCTAAATAAAGAGCAGTGATACTAACAAACGCAGTGTGTGGGGTTTCTTCTTTTTTCCCCTCGTTATTCAATTGTTACCATGTACCAGTAACACAGATAGCTCAGATGTGCGAGTACCTTTTGAGTAGACAAAAACAAAACTTACTGTGCTTATTTTGAACGTTCCCGGTAGGACACCAAGATGACAGACATAAGACAAAAGGAGTTTTGGTTAGGAGATATGCCTATACAGGAAAACAACCAACACATCGCATCATGCCTGACAAACTAATAATGCAGAGTTCAAGTCATGTCGGGAACTCGTGAATATGATCTTCCTACCAGGAAACATTGCATGTGAATGACCCTCCAACTCATAATTACGACAAGGAAACTCCAGTATGATCTCTGGACCCCCAGCTTTCCCACATGCATCATAGGAAATGGCCACAAACATGGCCGTGTTTTCGGCTGTCAATGTTGAGAAAGGAAAGATGCAAGAACCAATCTCAACGCTCCCAAGATGTTCCTCCGAAGTAGACAAGTCGTTCCTCTGATTACTCCAGACATGACGTAAACGCGGCATAATACTAATATAGGGCTGACATCACCAGCAACACATCAGCACACACAGCAGTAGGCTAGTTTGACAGCTAGCTCTCGAGAACCCAAGGAGGCCCACAAGGGCTTACAGCCGCCGGCCCCCTTTTGGGTTTTCGGCTGAAGGTGTCCTGACACTCTGTTTTGACGTTTAGAAATGTTAAAGCTGCAATATCTAACGTTTTGGGGCAACCCGACCAAATTCACATAGAAATGTGAGTTATAGATGTGTCATTCTCACTGAAGTGGTAAATCAAATCAGTCACATTCACGTCTTTGTGGGTGTAACAAAATACTTGTGAATCATTTCTATGTGCGCTATTCCTATGCTTCCTGTCTTAAATTTTGTATTTGTGTCTTACCACCATACACCAGCTTCAAATACAATATTTTTGGTTACTGAAAATTACTTCAGTGATTTAATGGGTACAATGATTCTCTAAACGTGCTTGTTGTCACAAAACGAAATTAGGCAAACTATTAGAATTCTGGCAACCAGGAAATGTCGGAGTGATTTCTGCATATTGCACCTTTAATAATCCTCGCTTGTGATACGGTTTTGGAAACCTTAACTTTCATACCAACGAGAAACAATCTTTCAAATACAAAAGACGTACGACACAGCCTCCAGCCGAGGTACCACAACCTCTCACCTTGCTCTAGCATTTCGATTGTTACACTCTTTCCTGAAAACCCACGTTGAATTGCGTAAGGAACACTCATGACCTATACATACTGTAATGAAACAGCAGGGAGCAGGGTTTCGAACCCTCGACATTCAAGCCCGAAGTCCGGCGCGCTTTCGACTGTGCCGCAAAAGCATGCTCGAGCGGCAGAGTCGATTTCCGCGCTTATAAACCCAGGGTCTTTACACTACTCCCTCCTTTCAAAGAGCGCGTCCTTGCGCTAGCTTGCGACTCAACGTCTTACAGGAAGGCGCTCACCGGCCAAGCACACGCACTGTCGTGGATGCAAGGTCCGATCACTTCTGACACCAATGTAATGAAACAGCAGGGAGCAGGTTTCGAACCCTCGACCTTCAAGCCCGAAGTCCGGCGCGCTATCGACTGTGCCGCAAAAGCATGCTCGAACCGCAGAGTCGATTTCCGCGCTTATAAACCCAGGGTCGTTACAATACTTTACCAGTTGTCCGTGCGGTTGGTCCTTTTGGCGGTAAGAATGTGAGACAATATCCATAGGAAAGTATAATTACAACAACTTTTCAAAGCGCTGGTTGTGCATTCACATTTGATATCGCCTGAAACATTCGCACAAAATAAAAATACATGCATGAGAAGCATGCATACTTGCCGAGCTCGTGTTTATATGGTTCTGCACATGTTTCAGGTGATATAAATCTGAACGCACTACCAGCGCTTTGAAAAGGTGATGTAATTAAACTTTCAGGTAGATATATTGTCTCGTATTTCTACCGCCATAAGGACCAACCACATGAGCAACCCGTACTTTAAAATATAATTTTATTCAACATTCTGGCTTATAGAGGTCACGAGAGGAAACGGTCCTGATTCAAATCACATGCAATTCAATGTCGGGTTTCAAAGCAAGTGTTACTCGGAACACAGCTGGGTGCAACTTTGCTAAACTAAGTACGTTAAGTGTATCTTTTGTATTTGTAAAAAAAAAAATCTAACTCGTAAAAGTTAAGTTCGAAATGTTTCCCGCAAAATGGGACGTGCAATAATGACCCAGCAATGTAATTGGGGTCATGACAAGGGCTAACTTGAGTGATGCCAAAAACATTCAAGAACAAACGTCATTCAGGCCGGACACAATATTTGTTTAAAAAAAAAAAACGTTAACGGCGGGAGCTACAATTTACAACTAACGTTAGCTCGATGCGTTTGATAATTAATTGCATTGCTATATTAGGTAGCTGGCTAGTTGGTAAAGTAAAATTGTTACTGTAGCTAGGTATCTTCCAGATCTTGCAAATGCGTCATACCTCATGAGATACTCTCTGAACTCCTTGCTTTTAAGATGGTCAACAGCTTTACGTGCCAAAGTACCTGCCATGACTGTGGTGGTTAGCAGTGCAGAGGAAATTATAACTATGGGAATGTGCAAGCTGGATAAATGCAATTTAGGTTAGAGGACACTAGTGGTCACAGCTCGTCACCAAAACATTATATTCACGACACTATCGCAATCACTCAGTTAGGACGGCTCTCATTGGTGTTGCTATGCAATCTCACGATTTCCGGCCTCATGGTGATGACTCGCCTTTACCAAATATTGTTTACAATTAAACCAAGATAGAACAAAGCTTGTCGTTTCCGATGAGTCATAGTGGGCAGAACAAGCAATGAGGAGGGCAGAACCAAGCACGAGATAGCGAGATCCTATTGGCGCGTTCTAGCATCATCTGCATATTTCCGTTAGGGAACGCCTACTCTGTGAAGTGCGCGTGTGCAGTAACTTATTCACCTTTGCACTCTTTCGAAACAAGGAGATTAAAAAAAAAACTTTTGCCACGGGTAAAGTCTACAAAACTTTGTCCACTCTGTGGATTACATATTCTAGTTTTGGGAACAGAAAACTGTATTGAAATGAAATGTTTAATCGATGAGAAACTTTGCAGAATGTCGGCTAAATTCCATCTCGTTCCATCTTCTCCCACTGCTGGCCAGTGGGTTTCCTCTCACTACCATATTTGGAAACGCCAAGCTGGTGCTTCACATTTAGGCATCTGGGGAAATATCTCTCATTTGTCTATCTGTGCATCTACTTTCTGAGATTGTGCAACTGATCCAGGATCAGCATCTTCTCTCTTGGTAGATTTATTTTTCATTATTTAACCTTTATTTAACTAGGCAAGTCAGTTAAGAACATATTCTTATTTACAATGACAGCCTAACCCGGACGACGCTGGGTCAATTGTGTGCCGCCCTATGGGACTCCCAATCACGTCCGGTTGTGATACATCCCAGGATCAAACCAGGGTCTGTAGTGACGCCTCTAGCACTGAGATGCAGTACCTTATACCGCTGCGCCACTCGGGAGCCCAATACACATATTGCTCAAGAATAGTGGCTGAACTGGTTACACCACAATTCTCAGGTGTCCCTTTAGCTATCACTTACTGGCTCAAACATATAGCTACCACCTTTAAAACATGTAGAACCAGGAAACAATGAGCAACCGTTTTAGACTGACCACACTTCCATTCAATTAGGCTTTGATTTCAACTATTTGTATAGTATTATAATAATGAATAACATGCCATTTAGCAGACACTTTTATCCAAAGCAACGTACTGTAGTGTATGCATCACATTTTATGAGTGGGACCAGTGGAAGTCAAACCCACGACCCTTGAGTTGCAAGCACCATGCTCTACAAACTGAGCCACACAGGACCACAAATTGTCAACAAACTGCCATTAGTCAACGTGTGTATGCCTGACCCATATGCGATTTATGCTGCAATTCTGCATTTCATACGGGTCCTAACTGGACTATTTCTCTAATGGTTTCCAATAAGACATTGTGACTAAGATGCTCCGTGTGGATCCACACCAATGGCTAACCGCCCCCCCGGTTCTCAGACACCAGTGAATAGTCAACCAAGAATAGCTGTCTCAAGAGTCATCTTATAAGATAGGATGTACAGCTTGTGAAGGTAAGGAGGAAAACCTTAGAAAAACACTAAACCTGACATAGTGTAAGAAGCACCATCATCTGCATGTGGTGCCAATCTCTAGCCTCGTATACCAGACTGACCACATTGTTTCAGTCACTGTGTGTATGCCTGACCCAATCATCACAAAATATCAACAAGAGTTTATTCCACACTTGATTTATTTTTACATTTAGCCTACACAGTATGTACAGTCCTACTAGCACAGATACTAACACTCACACTGACTTTGCCAATAGCTACTTTGAGGAAAATGTACTTACTATGACTGAGATGTGTGGTTGCCCCATCTAGCTGTCTTAAGATGAATGCACTAACTGTAAGTCACTCTGGATAAGAGCATCTGCTAAATGATTAAAATGTCAATGTAAATGTACTCCTTTCACAATGTTACTTTTTACTTAGTGGTTATGAGACAGTGTGTGCTCACTTGAGGGCTTTTTGACTGAACAACACAGAGCTGAAGACACTTTGAATCAATTATCTTTGCAGAAGTACCTTCAGCATGCACAAAACACTTAAGATCTATACAAGCCACAGCAGCACAAGGAGAGGCATTGATCAAGGTACTCTATTGTGTTATTCTATGGTGGATTGTTCTTTACATCATGTATTTGAGTAGTTATTCAATGAAGCTTTGTGAAAACAGAAATTAAGGCTCACTGTGCAATCAGCTATAATGCTTTTAATTTTCTCTGTCCCAATTTAGCAAGTTGTACTGTCAAAATGATGAATATATTCTAAAGGTAAGTCTGTAGTATTTACCCTATGTAACCTGTTTTGTCATATTGGTGTGTATCCCATATTCTTCTTATTATGGAGCAACTAATGCTCCATTGTGGGCTTAGGTTGATTGATAAACCATTCCTGAATTCTGTGTGCTTTCTACCTGTAATTCTATATCTCAATGTGTGAGTACACTGAATACTGTTGAGATTTCTTGTGTGTTTCACATAGCTTCTTTACTACTTGACTTGCACATAAATCAGAAACAAAGGCATCCAAGGTGGCATTCTACTGTAGGTGTTTTTTGTTGTCCCTGTTCAAAAATGGAACAATAAATGTAAATACTCATGTGAATTCATATTGGTTCCATACTGTTTAAAGATGAATGGTATATTTTCTGAAAAATAAATAAATAATGTTTTACAGACGGCAAAACAAGGTAATGCTGATAAAGGCAATGTATTTGCTAATACAACAAATACTTCCTTCCAGAAAGTCACTTCAGATCAGGTATAAAACACTTAAATCTGTTGTGTATTAAAAATAAAATAAATAGACATTTACATAAATTAATACACAAAAATAATGGATAATGTAGAAACAAATACATTTGTTTGATCAAATAACTTAAATAAGTCACATTTAAAATAAATATAACTTGCATTGGCAATTTATAAATGGGTCTGTTTTCAGTAAACCCTCCAAAAACACGTAGAATGCTGTTAGAAATGGCCAAAACTATCAAAAGCATCCAAAATAATGCTCACTAGATTTTTTTAAACAATAGAGTGAATTTGTGATCTACAGAAAATAAATATTGTACACTACAGTATATCGAACCTTATGAACCAACCTGAAAATCAAAGACAGATGCATACATATACTCTTTGTGCTCATTTAGCCATTTCAGTTTCTGTTACAAAAATGTATCAACGTATCCTCAGCAGCTGTAGCTGAACATTTACATTGCCAACAATCTGTCAGCAATTACTCTCCCAGATGAAGACTAATAAAAGTAACATTCCAACATGCCACAGCGAAAAATACAGATTTCCGATGTTGATAAAATCCCGTAAATGTAGTTAGTTATATGTAGTCATCATAAACTGTTCTCAACTTCTCTGTTACAGCCTTTATGACAGTGTCAACTTGAGGTTCTGTAAGATTACTTGGTCTTCTAGATAATATCATATGAAACATACTCTACATAATACAAAGGTGTCAAATAATTAAAGAGTAGCAGATGGCACCTAAAGGAAAAGGCAAATATGAATGAATAAAATATATGAACATTACATATCTTCAATACCAATGAACATTTGAACATCATTCTGGTTGGTCTTTTAATACCACCATTTGTTTCTAGTGCATCTAAAATCTGTAAAGATTTCTTTCTTAGTGCAACAACCGGATGTATCTTCTCCACATTTTTTTCTTCTTCTGATAAGTTGCTCCTCCTTGCTCCCACTATTGTGGACTTCCTGGTATTTTGGACGGGCACTTAAACCCCTTTTCTAACTCTGTCCCTGAATCATATATGAGGGTGCTATAAACCAGTGGATGTGAGTCTCTTCATTCCTCTTCTCTGCGCCAAACTTGAAGACTCCACAGGCTCCAGCTTTGGGGCCAGAGGCAAACGATTCAAAGCCAAGTATGTTGCAGCCATTGCACCCTAGAACGACAGAGAAAAACATCTTTAAATGATATAAAGCTGGAAAAATTGCTCTGTGGATAAAAACTGCATATTTAAAGGCCCAGTACAGTAAAACATTGGATTTTCTGTGATTTATTTACATACTATGAGGTTGGAATAATACTGTGAAATTGTGAAAATTATGATAATGTTCTTTTAGCGTAAGAGCTGTCTGAAAAGACGGCCTGAAATTTCTGCCTGTTTTGGTGGGATAGAGATTTTGCCCACCTGGTGATATCCTCAGGCGGTAAATTAGTTAATAGACCAATATGAAAGAGCATTCCAAACCTCTCTGCCGATAACAGCTAGTTTTCCGTTTTCACCTCACCACTCAGACCATTCCCAGACAGTCTTAGCAAAATTCTTAATAAGAAATTGCTAAGAAGCTATTATTTGACAATTTTAATTGAACAAAATCACAGTAAGGTATTTAATTGCTACCCAGAAATGATTTGATATTGAAATAAAAAAGGCTGCATTGGACCTTTTTAAGGGGGCAAAGCGAGCACAGTATGTGAAACTTTGAGCAGGTTTCAAATGACTTTGGCTGACAGAAGAACGCAAAAGGTCTACATGTAATGGCAGAGCTGTACACAGGGTGGCAGTAGAATGTCAGTGAATACTGAAATGGCATTTCTACAGAGGACAAATTAATTTGTAGAGACCTTTCATAAATCAGTGAGCTTTAGCAGGCAAAAATGCCTGCTAAATGCCTGCACAAAAATGCCTGCACAATTAGCTAACATAATTTGCTTAGGGACAAATCGACTAGCCTGGTCAATCAGTCAAACTGCTGGGCTGAAGTGAAACAATGTGGTCAGTCTGGTTTACGAGGCTAGAGATTGGCACAACCTGCAGATGATGGTGCTTCTTACACTATGTCAGGTTTAGTGTTTTTCTTAGGTTTTCCTCCTTACCTTCACAAGCTGTACATCTTGTCTGATGAGCTGACTCTGAGACAGCTGTTCTCGGTTGACTATCCACTGGTGTCTGAGAACCTGGGGGGCCGTCAGCCGTTGGTGTGGATCCACATGGAGCATCTTAGTTACAATGTCCTATTGGAACCCAATAAAGAAATAGTCCAGTTAGGACCAGCATTTATTAATCAAATTCAACAATGATGTGTCATTAATAAAAGCCAAGTAACCTCACCTTTGCAGCATCAGAAACTGTATCCCAGTTTCCTCCAATGAGGGCATATTTTCCACTACCAATGCGAGCCAGTATTTCCTCCGGGGTGTCATTAAGACCATTGGCAAAAGGGGTGAAGCTGTAAGCACAAGTGTGGGGAAGGACAAAACAATCATACACTTTTCAATAATACTTTAGGTAACTGAGTTAACCTTTTTCACCCTGCTCTACCGTAATGAATGTGCTAACCTGTTTCCCAAATAATTATGTATCTGGGTTTGTTTGAATTGGGGGGTCTTGTATTTCTTTTAGTATCTCAAATCAAAATCAAATTTAATTGGTTGCGTACACAGTTTAGCAGATGTTATAGAGGGTGTAGCAAAATGCTTGTGTTACTAGCTCCTAATAGTGCAGTAAAATGTCAAACAAGTAGGCCTAGACAAATAATAAAAAATAAAAAAACAATATTCAGAACGAATCCAATTAACACTATCAGTAATCCAAATGCAATCTATGCATATATACACCAGAAATAAATATACTAAGAATGATATGTACAGCAGTAGATATAAATGTTATAGTGCTTTCAGAAAGTATTCAACCCTCTTGACTTTTTCCACATTTTGTTCTGCCATAGCCTGAATTTAAATGGATTAAATTGAGATGTTGTGCCACTGATCTACACACTATACCCCATAATGTTAAAGTAGAAATTTGTATGTAGAAATTTTTACAAATTAATTACAAATGAAAAGTTGTATTCAAAGAGTATTCAAACCGTTTGTTATGACAAGCCTAAATAAGTTCAGGAGTAAAAATTTGCTTAACAAGTCACATAATACGTTTCATGGACTCACTCTGTGTGCAATAATAGAGGTTAACATGATTTTCAAATGACTACCCCATCTCCGTACACCACACATACAATTCTCTGTAAGGTCCCTCAGTCGAGTAGTGAATTTCAAGCACAGATTCAACTACATAGACCAGGAACGTTTCCAATGCCTCGCAGAGAAGGGCACCTATTGGTAGATGGGTACAAATAAAAAAGCAGACACTGAATATCCCTTTGAGCATGGTGAAGATATTAATTACACTTTAGATAGTGTATCAATACACCCAGTCACTATGACGATACAGGCGTATGTACTAACTCCGTTTCTGGAGAGGAAATAAACTGCTCAGGGATTTCACCATGAGGCCAATGGTGACATTAAAACAGTTACAGAGTATAAATGGCTATGATAGGTTAAAATTGAGGATGGATCAAGAACATTGTAGTTACTCCACAATACTAAACTAAATGACAGTGAAAAGAAGGAAGCCTATACAGAATACAAATATTCCAAAACATGCATCCTGTTTGCAATAAGGCACTAAAGTAATACTGCAAAAAATGAGGCAAAGAAACAACATTTTTGTCCTAAATACAAAGCCTTATGCTTGGGGCAAATCCAACACATCACTGAGTAACACTATATTTTCAAGCATGGTGGTGGCTTCATCATGTTATAGATACGCTTTTCATCGATAAGGACTGGGGAGTTTCAGGATAGAAATAAACATAATAGAGCTAAGCTCAGGAAAAATCCTAGAGGACAACCTGGTTCAGTCTGCTTTCCAACAGAGACAGGGAGAAAAGTTCACCTAAAACTCAAGGCCAAATATACACTGGAGTTGCTTACCAAGACGACATTGAATGTTCCTGGGTGGCCAAGTTACAGTTTTGACCTAAATTGGCTTTATAATCTATGGCAAAACCTGAAAATGGCTGTTTAGCAATAATCAACAACCAACTTGACAGAGCTTGAAGAGTTTAAAAAATAATAATAATAATGTACAATCCAGGTGTGCAAAGCTTTAAGAGACTTACCCCAAAAGACTCACAGCTGTAATCGCTGCCAAAGGTGTTTCTACCAAATATATTAGTTATTTGTCATTTATTTTTTCTAATTTTTCTTCAACTTTTCTTAAATGACAATTAAATCAATTTTAATCCCACTTTGTAACACAACAAAATGTGGAAAAAGTAAAGGGGGTTGAATACTTTCTGAAGGCACTGTATTAGCTAGGTCAAGAATCCAGTATAAATACGCAGTGTATAAACACTGTAACAAAAAATTCAATGTACAGTAGTAGATACAGTGGGTCAGAATGAGCTATGTCGAGAATACAGTATACACAGACAGTGTGAAAAACAGTATAAAAGAAACAGGAAGTGTCCAGTGTTTAATGTCTCTATATACATGGGACAGCAGCATTGGCTGTTGGTGTGTGTGAGTGTCTTTGTGAGTATGGGCTATATCTGAGGTGCTATTTTTAGGCCATTTCTCCAATAGCCTTATTGAGCAAAAACATAATAATAATAATGGCATCTAAACAGTGTTTGACATCTATGAAAGAATTCAGCTTTTTTTCTAATGCCCTGATTACAGAGATTTAAAACATGAGCCACAGGCTGGGACATTAAATTGTCAGAGCAGGTCCTGAGAGATTTGGCATTGTGCAGAGTACAATTAAAATCACTCTACCGCAGACTCAACCTCAGCTTAGAAAGTAATCCGTCGTCCACTGTCCCTCTCACCGTTCCAAAATGAGTCCTTAATCAGTGGTAGCCAGGAGAGGTAGCACAGTCCAGAATTCATTGTTTTTTGTTTGTTACTGTGAAACTGGTTTAACCAGGTTTCTAGCAAAGGTAAACTGTCACTTAGCAAAGGGAAATTGGGATATAAATGGTCTGACCCTGCGTGTTCAGTCTTCTTGAGGTTTAAATAAACCAGCGAATTAGGATTACCCTGCGAGCATAGTGTAGAGTAGGATTCCCAAACTCCAGATGTCACAAGCAGCATCATACCCCTGCTTCTTCAGGACCTATGAAAGACATGAAGAATCTGTGTCATATCACAATATAGAGATATACAGCACTTGAAATAAATAGAGCTGATCAAACCACTCCTTACCTCTGGAGCCACAAAGTTTGCTGTGTAACAGGGCGTCATGAGGAGACCATTTTCTGCCCTTAATTGTTTGGCGAACCCAAAATCACAAATTCGGATCGATTCCGGATCTCCCGTTTCATCCACATAGAGGATGTTGCTTGGTTTAAGGTCACGATGTACAACCTATGACAAAATAAATAAAATAAATTGCCAGTATGAATATGTCCTAGCTAGGAGCACTACTCCTTTCACTTTGATACAGATTTTAGTTGGACATATACATTCATGATACTGACCCCCTGTGAGTGAAGGTACTCCACTGTCTTGGTAATAGTGCAGAGCACAGCAGAGGTCTCTCGCTCAGAGAAACTCTTCTGATGGAGGATTCTGTCCAGCAGCTCTCCACCTCTCATCAACTCCATCACAAGGTACACATACTTCCCATCGTCATAGACCTAGGGGCCAAAAAGACAGTTTAATCCCACATGGAGTTATTTATGAACCAAGAGTACATTAGTCTAGTCCTCAGAGCCCACAAAAAGTGGCTAGTGAAATTCTAATAGAGATACAAATGGACAAGAGAAGATGCAGTAAAATATGATGGTCAGTGAAAACTCAAGTCTGCTGGACACATTTTTCATTAGTCATGCAAACTCACAAGGTTCTCTGTCCTTATGGAGGGCTTTCAGCATGCGCATGTGTTTGAGTCATTGAATGATTACTTACATCCTTCAGCGTGATAATGTTTGGATGCTGCCCATATCTCAACAGAATCTCAATTTCCTCAGATGGATCTTTTTTGGCTCTGTCGATGATCTGAAAGAGACACACCACACCCCGTTAGATTAGAACAGTTTTTTAATTTAATTTTTTATTTCGCAGACGCTCTTATCCAGCGACTTACAGTAGTGCATACATTTTCGTACTGGTCCCCCTGCTTGGTATCCCTCTTACGATAAAATGTGTGACAGAGCATCATCTGCACAAAATACAGAATCATTGTCGCTGCATGAATCATCCTGAGAGACTATATTATAGTTGAAAGGCTTGTAGTTGTTCCAGGATTCAAGGAAGTGAAATGTGTAAACTACATACAGTATATCACAAAGCTACTATAATTAAAGATGATATATCATTCTGGAATCCTTGTACTGATCGTAACATCCCCTTGCTGCGTATGATGCTGTTTCTTATAACTGATTGGCCGTGAAAATCATTTCTCTCCAAGAATGATAAAGTACCTATAAAAAATATTCCTCTTGAAAAGAATCTACCTATAGGGTTCACTTACTTTGACAGCATATTCAACACTGGTGATTTTGTGGATGCAGCGTTTGCAGACGGAGTACGCCCCCAAGCCCACATCCTCCTTCATCTCATACCCATCAGTGAAATGGATGTTGGTCCCATGAAGTTGCTGAAATGACAAACATATCCAGTCATCATGAAAACGTTTAAGCCTCTGCTCATATTTATGCTCTAAGCTTGTCATCTGATTTAGAAACTATTCGCTCATGTCATAATCCTGCTCAGGCAGACTAGGGAATCCATCAGTCTTCCTATAATCCTCAGACATATTCAGGGGTAGCACACTGGTATTCAAAACAGATCTACTGTAGCTATCAAATTATTCCCCTAGTAAGAATTGTCCTTGAAGAACATTCTATGTGAACAGTGTTCCAGCGAGAGTGCACTTTAGTGGCATTTCTCCTTTCTCTTGTGATGTAATGCTTCATAAGATTTAGGACGTGTTCCTTTATTGCTGTACAGTATGTCAAAACACAAATAAGAGCAAGAAAGGTGAACTGAAAATGTTCACAGTAACAGTCCATCTTGGGTTCACACATCCACCTTGCGGTCTGCAGTATAGTCCATGCTATATTGTGTTCGCTGAGAGACCTTGTCTGCACATATGTTGGCTCATTCATATTCATCCACACTGCAGTGGCATCTAATCTCACTTGTTCAATACAATGGAAATGTTCACCGTTGATCTATGCACCGCCGCAGCAGAGGATCCAAATGTTCTCAGAACGCTGCCACTGCAGAGCACCCATGGCCATGATGTCAGAGGGAACTAAGTGTTCTCACAAATCAATATGTTTTGCTGAGGGCACTGGGAGGCCTCTCTGGTGAGTGACTTCAATGAAATGCTCACTCAGGTATGAACCATCTGATAAGAATCAGTCCTGGTGGTTATGTAAGTGGATCTGTTTTTGTGTGTGCCGCAGGACACACAAAAGGGCCTCTCTGGAGCAGTGGCTAAGACGTGTGTTGTGGTTAGATCAAAAGATCAGGGGTCAGCCTTAAAGAAGAGGGTCACTTCGACCTCACTGTCATTTGTCCACTTAAAATAAATTGAATTCGTCAAAAGACAAATTCCTTAGATGTTTATGCTGTACTATAGGTAAGCGGACAGTCATGTCAGTAACAGCACCATACACAGAAAGACAGAGGTCTCTAGTGGCAGCTTGTTAGTACAGTTGGGCTACAATGTTATCTTCCTTAAGCTCCCACCTTTCATATGTGTCCAATGTGTAAGTAAGAGGACGAAGGTTGCAAAAAGGTATGAATTATGTATAGAGAAAATGTATTTAATTGAATCTTTTATGCCCCACACAATTACAAAATCACCAGAAATGACCTTTGAATATGAGTTGTATTGATGATTGTAAGGGGGCCTTTACTTTCTTTACTCAACACTTTCTGAATACAGTATCAAAAGTGGTTAATCCATTGTATTCTGATGTAATGCCATGACATCCCCCTGAGGTTCCTTCCTGATATCATATTGATTTCTTCTTCTTCCTTTTTACATACAGAAACAAGGCTTGACATTCTCCTTGATGTTGATACTCATGAGTTTTTTCTTCTTCTATATATAAATAAATAAAAGACAATAGCCTGAATGATGTCATATTAAGTATTTAAATAGAGTATGGTTGATAGAGCTGAATAACAGAGATGATTAGTCCTCTCCCTCTAGTCTATCATTCTCACTTGGACAATAGTGTTGACAGTTGAGTTTTGCCGTATTTCAGCAATGGACTGCTCCTGGTCCAGATTAGTGGCCACGAAGCTGAACCCTCTGAAGAGCTGGTGTGTGTTGGCACTGGGAGGGATGCCCGGCGAGTCTGATGGGAGAAAGGTACAGGAAATGTTACAACCACTACTGTCTAACGGGCAGGCACGAAACAAACATGGGAACTAGGACACATTGGCAACTGGAAATACATCACAGTTGACTGAATGTCAGTTATCATTAAATTCACTTTTGAAAAGGTTAGTCCCATTGTACTGTACAACTGTGGCCTAGAGGGTCTTGTCGACAGCTCTGACTTTGCAAACTAGCAGCTGATATAGGAGACTAAATAAATATTGGCACTTTTTGTACCACATTTCCTTTGCCCATGGACTATGATCCATTGAAGGATATAATACTTTCAGAGGATTCAAAAATAAAAGATTTAAAGTTGCAGCTGGGTGACTTTATGCAGATATATAAGTGTGAGTTTATGTGGACATTACAAGAGGGGGTTGTTTGTCAGTAATTGAGTGGCAATTTTATGTCAGTGTGTGAGGAGAAACCAGATGCATGGAGAAATTATTATTCTGAGCATAACAATGAAGCAAACAGCATGAAGTAAAACATAACATGATTAATGAAATTATGAGGCGACAGGGATGCAAGCACGTACACAGGCACGCACGCACAGATGAACTACTTCACCTACAATTACCAATCACCTGTTGGTGTGCGGGAGGTGAATTCAGGGTCAAAGTGGAAGGTGTCATCTGGCCTGCCCACTGCTGGTTTGAATGGAGGCTTGATCTCTCTTCTGTAAAGTTTCTGTGGTTTCACCATGAGGGGGAAAGGAAAAATAAAACTTGTATTTTTCCATTTAGTATTTGAGCTACAGATGTAGGATCCTGTTGCAGGAGAAGGACCCTGTTGCAGATGAACGGTCTTGCAATGCAGGAAAAATAAAACTTTTTTATTTGAGGTTTAAAAAGGCTTCTGGAGTTTGTAATTTCCACTTAGAAATGTCAGACTTTTTTCCCCCTTACAATTTTTTTTATCAACACCTACAAAAATGTCTATTAATTATAATCCACATATTAATTAGCTGTTAATCCTGTTGCTGCAGGATTATTTTACTGCTGTAGAAAACTGGCTCAAATGTAAGGTCCTACATGTAAGTACTGGGGTCTGGGGTAAAATACCTTTACTTCTTGTCTGAAGTTATGACAATCAAATCCTCAGGAGGACATATCCGAAGCAATGCCTTTAAGGATTTTTAGAAAGGGTTATGAAGAGCTTTATACTCACATTCCAATCTATATTTCCAAAGAAATTATGCTTTTTAATCTCCTCGACTCCATCTGGTCCAGCACCTAACAGTAAAATGCACCAGAACATTTAGATTGAATACTCTTTTTAGCTTCACTGGGCTGTAATTGCTCACTTACTAAAATTCTATCTCAAGTATCTCTGCTCCACCATATTATTCAGTGAGAATATGGGGTATTATGGGGATTATTAGGCTACACTCTCTAAACATGATTTTTGAACAAGTGTCTAGGGTGGTAAAATACAAGCCCTATGCAGTAATACATAAAGGCTCATATACATGCATATAATTAAGTGATAATGCCCTCAAAGCCGGTGTTTGGAGGATATATTTCCACTGGTTTTGTTCGTCAAGGGCCAGCAAACCATGCCAATATATCCTCCAAACACCGGCTTCGAGGGCATTATCACTTTTCTACAATGGGTGGTCATTCGTTCTATCGGTTCGGTTGCCAGAGACGCGACCCAGCCGTTCAGTCTTTTTGTTCTGTATCTATGGACACGACCCAGTCGTTCGTACTAAATGTTCCATAGCCATACTGGCTGGCAATGTTCTTATCCCTTGCTTGCTAGCTAGCCAACTATAGCTAACTTACAGTCACGTCAAAAAGTGCAGCCAGAATAACAACAAAGTAGCCGCATTTGAATTTGTTTAATCTTTTTTCTAGTGACATTTATTTGGATACATCCATAAATAACAATGAGCTAATGAGGCGTGATTTTGCCTGGCATAGAAAATGTGCTCACTCACTCGTCAGGACACTACTGTTCAGAGGAGCTAGTCAACAACACAGTGAACACAATCACTTCAAACTGAAGCTGGAAAGACTGCAAAGTAGCTGCACTTCATTTCGTTTGAGCTTTTTTCAATTTACATTTGTTTGTATATATCCATAAAAATTATTCCATCCGATTCATGATTTCGACTGGCTGAGAAACGCTCTGTCTGTTTCGTCCGGACTCCCGACACGTTCATTACTATGGGACAGCTGGAGATGGAATTTGAATACTGAAACAATGTTGCAAATGTCGGAGAGACAGACAGCAAGGTTTATATAAATCTCCACTGTTGAAAACTAAAGGTTAATCTAAAAGAAATGTGAGATAATGTCTAGATGCTTTTTATAGGGGAGATCAAGTTTAAAAATTGCCTGGCTGGACTGATGAGACAGTGGCTTGCACAGTCAGATGGAACCAAGTAAATAGGTATTTTAACATCAGATTAAACCAGTGGTAACTTGTGGAATAGACACCAGCTGCAATGCCACCCGTAGACCCACCCATTGCATAACACGTAATAAAGCATTAAACCCATCTACTTTATGATAACCGCCATCGATAAAAGACAGTACTGTGCAGCCATCTTCATCGACCTGGCCAAGGCTTTCGACTCTGTCAATCATTGCATTCTTATCGGCAGACTCAATAGCCTTGGCTTCTCAAATGACTGCCTCGCCTGGTTCACCAACTACTTCTCAGATAGAGTTCAGTGTGTCAAATCTGAGGGCCTGTTGTCCAGACCTCTGGCAGTCTCTATGGGGGTGCCACAGGGTTCAATTCTCGGGCCGACTCTTTTCTCTATATATATCAATGATGTCGCTCTAGCTGCTGGTGCTTCTCTGATCCACCTCTACGCAGACGACACCATTCTGTATACAGTCGTGGCCAAAAGTTTTGAGAATGACACAAATATTAATTTTCACAAAGTCTGCTGCCTCAGTGTCTTTAGATATTTTTGTCAGATGTTACTATGGAATACTGAAGTATAATTACAAGCATTTCATAAGTGTCAAAGGCTTTTATTGACAATTACATGAAGTTGATGCAAAGAGTCAATATTTGCAGTGTTGAGCCTTCTTTTTCAAGACCTCTGCAATCCAACCTGGCATGCTGTCAATTAACTTCTGGGCCACATCCTGACTGATGGCAGCCCATTCTTGCATAATCAATGCTTGGAGTTTGTCAGAATTTGTGGGTTTTTATTTGTCCACCCGCCTCTTGAGGATTGACCACAAGTTCTCAATGGGATTAAGGTCTGGGGAGTTTCTTGGCCATGGACCCAAAATATCGATGTTTTGTTCCCTCAGCCACTTAGTTATCTCTTTTGCCTCATGGAAAGGTGCTCCATCATGCTGGAAAAGGCATTGTTCGTCACCAAACTGTTCCTGGACGGTTGGGAGAAGTTGCTCTCGGAGGATGTGTTGGTACCGTTCTTATTTCATGGCTGTGTTCTTAGGCAAAATTGTTAGTGAGCCCACTCCCTTGGCTGAGAAGCAACCCCACACATGAATGGTCTCAGGATGCTTTACTGTTGGCATGACACAGGACTGATGGTAGCGCTCACCTTGTCTTCTCCGGACAAGCTTTTTTCCGGATGCCCCAAACAATCGGAAAGTGGGATTCATCGGAGAAAATGACTTTACCCCAGTCCTCAGCAGTTCAATCCCTGTACCTTTTGCAGAATATCAGTCTGTCCCTGATGTTTTTCCTGGAGAGAAGTGGCTTCTTTGTTACCCTTCTTGACACCAGGCCATCCTCCAAAAGTCTTCGCCTCACTGTGCGTGCAGATGTACTCACACCTGCCTGCTGCCATTTCTGAGCAAGCTCTGTACTGGTGGTGCCCCGATCCTGCAGCTGAATCAACTTTAGGAGATGGTTCTGGCGCTTGCTGGACTTTCTTGGGCGCCCTGAAGCCTTCTTCACAACAATTGAACCGCTCTCCTTGAATTTCTTGATGATCCGATAAATGGCTGATTTAGGTGCAATCTTACTGGCAGCAATATCCTTGCCTGTGAAGCCCTTTTTGTGCAAAGCAATGATGACGGCACGTGTTTCCTTGCAGGTAACCATGGTTGGCAGAGGAAGAACAATGATTCCAAGCACCACCCTCCTTTTGAAGCTTCCAGTCTGTTATTCAAACTCAATCAGCATGACAGAGTGATCTCCAGCCTTGTCCTCGTCAACACTCACACCTGTGTTAACGAGAGAATCCCTGACATAATGTCAGCTGGTCCTTTTGTGGCAGGGCTGAAATGCAGTGGAGATGTTTTTGGGGGATTCAGTTCATTTGCATGGCAAAGAGGGACTTTGCAATTAATTGCAATTAATTTGATCACTCTTCATAACATTCTGGAGTATATGCAAATTGCCATCATACAAAACTGAGGCATCAGACTTTGTGAAAATTAATATTTGTGTCATTCTCAAAACTTTTGGCCACGACGGTACATCTGGCCCTTCTTTGGACACTGTGCCAACAAACCTCCAAAACGAGCTTCAACGCCATACAACTCTCCTTCTGTGGCCTCCATCTGCTTTTAAATGCTTGTAAAACGAAGTGCATGCTCTTCAACTGATTGCTGCCCGCACCCTCCCGCCCAACTAGCATCACTACTCTGGACGGTTCTGACCTAGAATATGTAGACAACTACAATACCTAGGTGTCTGGTTAGACTGTAAACCTTCCAGACTCACATTAAGCATCTCCAATCCAAAATGAAATCTAGAATCGGCTTCCTATTTCGCAACAAAGCCTCCTTCACTCATGCCGCCAAACACACCCTCGTAAAACTGACTATCCTACCGAACCGTGACTTTGGCGATGTCATTTACAGAATAGCCCCCAACACTCTACTCAACAAACTGGATGTAGTCTATCACAGTGCCATCCGTTTTATCACCAAAGCCCCATATAGTACCCACCACTGCAACCTGTATGGTCTCGTTGGCTGGCCCTCACTACATATCCGTCGCCAAACCCACTGGCTCCAGGTCATCTATAAGTCTTTGCTAGGTAAAGCCCCTTAGCTCACTGGTCACCATAGCGACACCCACCCGTAGCACGCACTCCAGCAGGTATATTGCACTGGTCATCCCCAAAGCCAACACTTACTTTGGCTGCCTTTCCTTCCAGTTCTCTGCTGCCAATGACTGGAACGAATTGCAAAAATCACTGAAGCTTGAGACTTCTATCTCCCTCTCTAACTTTAAGCATCAGCTGTCTGAGCAGCTTACCAATCACTGTACCTGTACGCAGCCAATCTGTAAATAGCACACCCGTCTACCTCATCCCCATATTATTACTTACCCTCTTGCCCCCCAGAATCTCTACTTGCACATCATCATCTGCACATCTATCACTCCAGTATTAATGCTAAATTGTAATTATTTTCGCCTCTAGGGCCTATTTATTGCCTACTTCTCTACATTTGCACACACTGTACATAGATTTTTCAAATTTTCCTTTATTTTGTGTTATTGACTGTATGTTTGTTTATGTGTAACTCTGTGTTGTTGTTTTTGTCGCACTGCTTTGCTTTATCTTGGCCAGGTCGCAGTTGTAAATGAGAACTTGTTCTCAACTGGCATACCTGGTTAAATAAAGATTATTTTTTATTTTTTTTAATACTTTAGGTAAATTGTTACTAATATTTAACGCAATCATACATACAGAATGACTTCCGGCTTTAATCTGACTGCACCACAGGTACCACACAAGTGATGCCTGGTACAGTTGAAATTTAGCTGGACTTTACTCTCCATCTTATAAATCATGGAGGAAGTGATTCATGGGGTTATATTCAATCCCAACACTGGTCAACCAGCTTCCACCGAGGGGTAAGAGAGCACATGCAGTAACTGTGCTTTCTAGCCTGCACTGTCCCTAAAACCCTCAATGTGAAGATGTGAAATGTAAAATTCCGATTTCAATGCTGTCTGTGTCACATTTAATAAATGAGAAATGGCTTATCTAATGCTGAAAATTAGTCTTCCAATTAGAGGAGCATGTGAAATGACACACACTATTCTTTCTCTTGACTACATACCTAATCTATTGGTAGGATTTCTTTTGAAGAGGGCCCGTATTAAACTTTGCACCTCTGGGCTTAAGAATTGCGGCATGCCAAGTTTTGCCCTACAAAACAGAAAAAAAATGTATTATTTCAAAAACTAATGCATTTCATATATATTTGCCATACAAATTGTCATATCTTACTTTAGTATGAGGGCCATTGTTTCCTTGCGATCTTTGCCTTGAAATGGTAGAGATCCTGTCAGCATTTCAAACTGAAAATAAAGACAAACAATGTCAGTGCCAATCCTCTAAATCTCTTTACAAAACAATGTATTCCACCACAATGTTGACAGTTTCTTGGGTGAAAAACTCAATATACTATGGCATGATATAGGAAAATAATATTTTCCAGTTACTACACATGCACTTGTTCTAACACTGCAGATGCAGAGAAAAGAGAAAGGAAAAGGGGGATACCTAGTCAGTTGTACAACTGAATGCATTCAACTGAAATGTGTCTTCAAGGTGATATCAGTGAGAGTGCCTGGCGGGTTTCTTTTGGAGAGAGCAAAGCTTGCGTTATAAATTCTGGCCCTAAAGGAATACATTTGGCAAGGTTTGTATTGATCTGGTTTTAACGTGAGGCTAAAGTACTGAGCTAAGAAACCATTAGGGAGTCCTTTGTTCTTTAGAGGTGGTGGAGTAATGTGTGGATTAGTCAGCAGCAACCTTATTATAACAGGTCTGGCTCTATTCAATCAGCATTCATATTTTAATATAAGAGGATTGAAGAGGTGAGACGTGAGACGTGAGACGTATGGCGTAGAAGTAGTGGACTACTATCATACCAGTATGTATCGTCATTATGATGTCTCCGCATTAAGATCCACATTTTGACTATAGGTTTGACCATTAGTGACCAGGTTGTACAGGCTATATGCATAGCGCTGCACATCCATATAATGTATGCAAACATAATTTCATTATATGAAACTCTGACCTGGAGATTGTGTTGCAATAACATTGCAGCCAACCAATAGCTATAGTATGTCTGTAATGCATTATCAAAAAGAAAGGGAGGGAAGTCCACACCATTAAGACACCAAATGACCACCAGTCAGCACTATGTGTATGTCCTCTTCTGTTGACCACCTCAGGGGCCATGTACTCTATTGTCCCGCAGAAGGAGTACGCTCGCTTGTCATGGTCTATTGCCTCTTTACTCAGCCCGAAATCTAAAATACATTTGATAAAAGGGATTGAAGTCAAAGACAGAGGAAAACAGCCACCAGCTATGGGCTTAATGGATTCAACATAGAGAGACTACTTCTATATCTATTCGAACTACTACTACCACTGCTGTATGTTTTTAAAACAGTCTTTAGTCACCTGTTATCTTGATGTGGCCCTCCTCATCAAGAAGAATACTGTAGAGGGAAGGAATGCGACATCAATATACATACAGTACCAGTCAAAAGTTCAGACACACCTATTCAATCGTTTTTCTTTATCTTTACTATTTTCTACATTGTAGAATAATAGTGAAGACATCAAAACTATGAAATAACACATGGAATCATGTAGTAACCAAAAAAGTGTTACATATATTTTTGATTCTTCAAAGTAGCCACCCTTTGCCTTGAAGACAGCTTTGCACAGTCTTGGCATTATCTCAACCAGCTTTACCTGGAATGCTTTCACAACAGTCTTGAAGGGCTGAGCACATATGCTGAGCATTTTTTGGCTTCTTTTCCTTCCCTTTGCGGTCCAACTCATCTCAAATTGGGTTGAGGTCAGGTGATTGTGGAGGCCAGGTCATCTGATGCAGCACTCCTTCACTCTCCTTCTTGGTCAAATAGCACTTACACAGCCAGGAGGCGTGTTGGGTCATTGTCCTGTTGAAAACAATTATAGTCCCACTAAGCGCAAACTAGATGGGATGGTGTATTTCCACAGAATGGTGTGGTAGCCATGGTGGTTAAATGTGCCTTGAATTCTAAATAAATCACAGACAGAGTCACCAGCAAAGCACCATCACACCTCCTCATCCATGCTTCGTGGTGGAAACCAGACATGCGGAGATCATCTGTTCACCAACTCTGTTTCTCAAAAGACACGGCAGTTGTAACCAAAAATCTCAAATTTTGACTAATCAGACCGAAAGGAAAGAGTTCCACCAGTCTAATATCCATTGCTCGTGTTTCTTGGCCCAAGCAAGTCTCTTCTTATTGGTGTACTTTAGTAGTGGTTTCTTTGCAGCAATTCAACCTTGAAGGGCTAATTCACACAGTCTCCTCTGAACAGTTGATGTTGAGATATGTCTGTTACTTAAACTCTGTGAAGCATTTAATTCGGATGCAATCTGAGGTGCAGTTAACTTGAATAAACGTATCCTCTGAAGCAGAGGTAACTCTGGGTCTTCCATTCCTGTGGCGGTCCTCATGAAAGCCAGTTTCATCATAGGGCTTGAGGGTTTTTGTGAATGCACTTGAAGAAACTTTCAAAGCTCTTGAAATGTTCCGGATTGACTGACCTTCATGTCTTAAAGTAATGATGGACTGTCTTTTCTCTTTGCTTATTTGAGCTGTTCTTGCCATAATATGGACTTGGTCTTTTACCAAATAGGGCTATCTTCTGTATACCACCCCTACCTTGTCACAACACAACTGATTGGCTCAAAGGCATTAAGAAGGAAAGAAACTCCACAAATGAACTTTTAATTGAAATGCATTCATGAATCTGGTTGAGAGAATGCCAAGAGTGTGCAAAGCTGTCAAGGCAAAGGGTGGCTACTTTGAAGAATCTCAAATATATTTTGATTTGTTTAACACTTCTTTGGTTACTACAGGATTCCATATGTGTTATTTCATAGTTGTGATGTCTTCACTATTATTCTATTAGAAAATAGTAAAAATAAAGAAAAGCCCTGGAATGAGTCGGTCTGTCCAAACTTTTGACTGGTACTGTATCACACACACACACACACACACACACACACACACACACACACACACACACACACACACACACACACACACACACACACACACACACACACACACACACACACACACACACACACACACACACACCTTCACAAAAAAGGTTTGCTCCTAGAGACAGTGAGTCACGTGGATGTGGCTTCATATATAAAGCAGGCAATAAGGCATTAAAGCATTGTTACTGTTCTATTGAACCTTAGAATGGGCAAAACGAGTGACCTAAGCCACTGAGCGTGGTATGATCGCCGGTGAAAAGTGAGCCGGTTTCAGCATTTCAGAAACAGCCGGCCTCCTGGGCTTTTCAAGCACAACAGTGTCTAGGGTTTACAAAGAATGGTGCAACAAAAAACATCCAGTCAGGATGTTGCAGTGGTGTAATGGTGTGGGGAATGTTTTCCTGAAACATGTTAGGTCTCTTGATACCAACTGAGCAACGTTCCCATGCCCCGAAGAATTCAGTCTGTACTGGAGGCAAAGGAGGGGGTCTGACCTAGTACTAGATGGGTGTACCTAATAAACTATCTGTATAATAGAAATACTTTATATAAAATCTTCACATCTTACACACCTCTCGGCACTGCACACCCACACATTTATTGAGTGTTTGTTTGTTAGAACTAATGGATCTGTGCACAGCACACTTTTGCCCTTGGGTTGGTGTTGTTAATCATCAACAGTAAAGCTGGGAATAGCTCGTCCTTCAAAGACAAAAAAAGCAGAACCACTGAAACCAGGAATTACGCGAGACCTTCAAACGTAAATTATTCCCATGCCGAGAGTTCCTCTTTTATTTCCTCTCATCAAATACCCGAGAGACAATTTACAAGTCTAGGAGGAAAAAGATGCAGAACAGATGCATCCTTGATTGCACCAGAGACCTGTTGTTGTTTTGATAGACCTGTCACAGGCAGCACCACGGAGCAGTAACACAACCTTGTTTGAACTCATGGATCGGAATTATATGATATCAAATCCGACAGTTATGTACTTGGTCATTCCCTATCAGAATATTCGTAAGTCTCGGAGATAAAGAAACAATGTATAGGAGTACTCATATGGGTAAAAATTGTATAGCTGTGGAGAATGGATATGCAAGATGCTCTTTGAATAAGGAAGTAGTCTATTGCACAGTACAGTCAGTGAGGCTTTACTTCTCTGGTTTGAGGTCTCTGTAGATGATGCCCAGACTGTGAAGGTGATCTAAGGCCAAGGCCAGCTCAGCCAGATAGAATTTCACATCCTCTTCAGTAAACATCACCTGCAGATGGAGAAAGGTGAAAGATAAAGTAACAGTCATTGACAAGATGCAAACAGTACATGTGTGATATGTGATTGTGAAAATAAAAGCCGTGTTTTTAAAACCGTTGAGTAGCCTACATTGATGTGTTTTAAACACATAAAAACCAGACAGACAGCTTTCCATAATTCCAATGTCAGGTAGCCTGAGCAAAACAAGAGCACTACCCACAGATTGAACACTACTGAAACTCATTAACTTGATTACAAAGCCAGCTGTTTTGAACCTCACCCAAAATATTTGCATCAAAGATGTTACACATTTACATTTTAGTAATTTAGCAGACACTTTTATCCAGAGCGAGTTGCATTCATCTTAATAAAAACTTTGCTGAGTTTCCTCAGGTAGAGCATGTATTGTTGTCTTTCTCTTTGTTTACTAAATAGCACATTTTAACCACAGAAAGATTACTTTAGCTCTCAAATGGAATATGTGTGGGGAATAAACACTGCGGTGCCAAGGAGAGCATTTAATTGTGGTGAAAGTAACAAGTTGCTACCAGCATTAGGGCATCTGCTAGCTGTTCCAGATGAGTGATTTCCAAAACCAGCAGTAATTCATTCATATTTCAATTCCCATTTGTCTGTCGGCCCAGAAGAACAAATTTAAATCTAGAGACAAATTGTTTGCCCAATTTCATTCCAGTTATTATTTACAAAAGGATTGGTAGTAGTCACGATGACACATAGGAGGCAGTAGTTTTAGGAAACATGGGTGAATGGATGAACGCATTTCTAAAGTTGGTGGTCTATTATCCGGACTGCAGGTTGTTTTTATTATTCAATAATAATCAAGGTCTCCATCCATTTAATCATTTCTTTGAGCAAAACTCCCCTCGAATACCCCAGAGAGTTAATTTTATATGATCTATTCCAGTAGGCATACTAGCACACCCGATTCAACTAATCAGGGGCTTGATGATTAATTAGTTGGAGCAGGTATGCTAGTTGGAATTGAACAAATAAGAAGAATGGCTGGGGGTACTCAAGGAGAGGTTTGGAAACAACACAGAGCCGTGCATGAGGCCCCCCGCTGATCCGGAGGACTAGGTTATATCTCTCGTCTGTCTGTCTGTAAGGCCAGACGGTATTCCAGGGCGTGTCCTCTGGGCATGTACAGACCAGCTGGCAGGTGTCTTTCCAGACATTTCAACCTCTCCCAGTCTGTAATCCCCACACGTTTCAAGCTGACTACCATCATTCCTGTTCCCAAAAACACTAAGGCATCGCGCCACAATGACCACTGCCCTATAACACTCACATCTGTAATGAAGTGTTTTGAAAGGCTGTTCATGGCACACATCAACTCCGTCAGCCCAGACACCCTGGACCCACTCCAATTTGCCTACCGACCTAACAAATCCACAGACGATGCAATCTCAAGTGCACTCCATTCTGCCCTCTCTCACCTAGAAAAGAGGAATACCTATGTGAGGATGCTGTTCATCAACTACAACTCAGATTTCAAACACCATAGTGCCCTCCAAGCTCAGGACCCTGAGACTGAACACCTCCCTCTGCAACTGGATCCTGGACTTCCTGATGGGCCGACCCCAGGTGGTAAGAGTAGGCAACAACACCTCCGCGACTCTGACCCTCAACACAGGGGCCCCCAGGGGTGTGTGCTCAGTAGGGCTGTGACGATACCAGTATCGCAATATTTTTTCCATGGCAAAAATGAAAACACAAAGCAGAACAAATTCTTTGGTCCTTTAAAAATCTGATGTATGTAAAATACAGTGTGCTATAGCTGCAAATTCAAATAAACGTGACTCTGGATGACAACATGATGTTTGGTTCCAACATTAGGGCTGTTTTCCTAAAGTTAAATATGCTTCAAGTTTTGTTTCCTTGCCACGATACTAACGAGTATCGCGATACTGGTATTGTCCCAGCCCTAGTCCCGCACTTGTGGCGGTTTAAATCTCTGCTGTTTGTTGCTGTTCATATCAGCCCTGTGAGCTGTGCTGGCTGGAATTCCGTGGATAACCAGCATTAGCCTACGTTACTACCGTCATGCCGACCAAAGTTATAAAGAAATTTGGAGAAATGGAGAGAACAGTGTTTCACTATCACAGGTGCATGATCTTTTAAAAACCAACCAAAAATATGTCAACAAGCAATTGTTACAACAACAGGAAAATACCTTCAAGAGCTTTGTCCAAATACTGGTGGACTCAACTAACAAAATAATGGGCAATCTGACCAGAGAAGTCCAAGAACTTAGGAAGAGTTTTTCAGTTCTCCCAGGGAGAGGTGGATATCCTGAAAGAGACTTGCAGCAAGATGACAACAAACTGTAAGCCCACGCGAGATGACAGCAGTCTGTGGATCATTATTTCAGATGACTGGGAAAACAGTAGTGATATCAGGATATTATTTTTGACGATATATCATATCGTTTTGAAAATATAGGAATATTATTTTTGCCCTAGTTGGCTGTACCTACACCACAACTCCAATTTGTTTTGAGAACTTTTATTTCCTTGACTGATTTTCTCATGGCTCTGTCTTGTCCCTCTACAGCAGACATATGGTGAGCAATATGTTTGGAACATCGAATCGCAATAAAATCACAGTATCGAATCGCAATACATATAGCATCACGAGAATCGCAATACATATCGTTTCAGCACCTAAGTATAGTGATAATATCGTATAGTAAGGTCCCTGGCAATTACCAGCCCTACTATCTAGACTAGAGGGACAATCCAGGAGGAATAACATTGTTGTGGATGGCATACCAGTCTCCACATGAGGCCTGGACGGAGTCTGAGGAAAAAGTGGAGCACGCCCACAGGTCAGGAAAACCTGTAACCAGCCCAGATGATAGACCCAGGCCGATAGTGGTCAAGTTCCTGAGGTTCAAGGTCAAGACGGCTGTTCTGGAGAGAGCCAAGAACTTGAGAGAAACCAACATCTTCCTCAATGAGGACTTCTTTGAAGCTTTGCGCCAGAGCCGGAAATAACTTATCCGAGCTATAAAAACTGCCAGAGAGCGTTGGGACATTGCTTACATCCGCTACAACAAGCAAGCACATTGTCCCAAAAGCCTGGGAGGAGTGAGAGAGCCAAGCTTCAGGTTCAGTTGTTTCAGCCCAACATCACACACACACACACACACACACACACACACACACACACACACACACACACACACACACACACACACACACACACACACACACACACACACACACACACACACACACACACACACACACACACACACACACACACACACACACACACACACACACACACACACACACACACGTTAATATTTTCTCTCCATATTATCTACGATAAGCTACCCAGGATAGGGCTAAGTATATTAATATATGTAACCTTAGAAATAAGGTTCATGAAATCAATAACTTGCTAACATCTGATAACAGTCATATACAGTGCATTCGGAAAGTATTCAGACCCCTTCCCACATTTTGTTACGCTCCAGGCTTAAAATTGAGCTCAGGTGCATCCTGTTTCCATTGATCATCCTTGAGATGTTTATAGAACTTGATAGGAGTGAACCTGTGGTAAATTCAATTGATTGGACATGATTTGGAAAGGCACAAACCTGTCTATATGAGGTCCCACAGTTGACAGTGCATGCCAGAGCAAAAACCAAGCCATGAGGTTGAAGGAATTGTCCGTAGATCTCAGAGACAGGATTGTTTCGAGGCAGAGATCTGGGGAAGGGTACCAAAAAGTTTGGAAGCACCAAGACTTTTCCTAGAGCTTGCCTCCCAGCCAAACTGAGCAATCGGGGGAAAAGGGCCATGGTCAGGGGAAAAACATGATGGTCACTCTGACAGAGCTTCAGAGTTCCTCTGTGGAGATGGGAGAAACTTCCAGAAGGACAACTATCTCTGCAGCACTCTACCAATCAGGCCTTTATGGTAGAGTGGCCAGATGGAAGCCACTCCTCAATAAAAGGCACGACAGCCCCCTTGGAGTTTGCCAAAGGGCACGTAAAGGACTCTCAGACCATGAGAAACAAGATTCTCTGGTCTGATGAAATCAAGATTGAAGTCTTTGGCCTGAATGCCAAGCGTCACGTCTGGAGGAAATCTGGCACCATCCTTTCATTGAAGCATGGTGGTGGCAGCATCATGCTTTGGGGATATTTTTCAGCGGCAGGGACTGGTAGACTAGTCAGGATCAAGGGAAAGATGAATGGTACAAAGTACAGAGAGATCCTTGATAAAAACCTGCTCCAGAGCGCTCAGGACCTCAGACTGGAGGCAAAGGTTCACCTTCCAACAGGACAACGACCCTAAGCTCACAGCCAAGACAATGCTGGAGTGGCTTCGGGACAAGTCTCTGAATGTCCTTGAGTGACCCAGCCAGAGCCCGGACTTGAACCCAATCGAAACATCTCTAGAGAGACCTGAAAATAGCTGTGCAGCGGCTCCCCATCCAACCTGACAGAGCTTGAGAGGATCTGTAGAGAAGAATGGGAGAAACTCCCCAAATACAGGTGTGCCAAGCTTGTAGCATCATACCCAAGAAGACTCAAGGCTGTAATTGCTGCCAAAGGTGCTTCAACAAAGTACTGAGTAAAGGGTCTGAATACTTATGTAATTGTGATATTTCAGTTTTATTGTTTACATTTTTTGCAAACATTTCTAAAAACCTGTTTTTGCTTTGTCATTATGGGGTACTGTGTGTAAATTGATGAGGGAGAAAACAATCTAATACATTTTAGAATAAGGCTGGAATGTAACAAAATGTAGAAAAAGTCGAGGGGTCTGAATACCTTCCGAATGCACTGTATATAATACATGCATCTTAGTTCATCATGGAGTCAACTGGCATGTTAAATATGATCATTGTTCGTTACAAACACAAACTATTGCAATCCACATAGCTTGGCGTATTGCCAATTAATGAGTAAAAAAAATATATGGTGTGATGAAACAATCTGCAGTTGTTAGCTGAATGTCCCAAAGGAACTCTATGAGTCAATGATTTCATCAATTGAGTCGTTATCTATAATTTCTTCATAATAGCAGTATTACAATACAGGCTATTGAAGGGGTGGGGAATCATTTTGAATTGAGGGCCACATTGGGATTTCGAAATTCAACGGAGGCCCACAGTTTTTCTGGGGACCGATTTGCTCGTCAAAATCATTTTGCAGGCCAGAAAAACTGTAGTTTTTTGAAAATCATTTCTACATACTTTCTATCTAGTTGTAGATGTTCAAATGTGACCCAGAGTGTTATTTAACCCAAAATAATTATTCCCCCCCCCAACCCTGGGTTAGTGCACGGAACGAAGGAGATATTGTAATCTGACTGATGAGGTCTGGGCTGTTCATTGGCAGTGAGCACTTGAAAATGTTTGCATCGAAAGCCCATGCTAGACATACCACACAGGCCATTATGTCTGTGGTTTGAAATAAACCTGTGCTGGTAATTGGAAGTGAGCACATGAAAGAGCTACACTTTATTACTGAAGTAGCTTACTTATTTCAACTCACTATGAATGCATGGACATTCAGAGATGCTGAAGTACAAGATTAAAGCCAAACCAATTAGGAATGAACATTTACAATATAGGGACCTATTCCTGATGGGGTCCGGTCAATGGCAGGGTGTTTATACATATCGATTGAATCAGTGGGGTGGACGGACCTATTTTTAGTCACAGAATGAGTCCTGAAGCTTTGGAGTGCGCACGTGTGATGAATGAAAGTCCTACTTGTTTTTACTCTATAAGCCAAATTACCAATTGCTGTTGAGTTGACCAATAAAAAAAAAGTAATATCACGCAAATTGAGAATGCCTCGAAAATATACTGTACCTATTCAATCAAAAAGGGACATTTGCACCAAGAAAACAAATGATTGGAAATAAAAGTATATATTTTTTAAACATATGCATGTGGTGATTGAATGTATTAATAAAACAGTGAATGAGCAGTAAGCCATCACAGTGAGTAACAAGATGACTGACCTCTTTAGAAAGCCGTGTGAAGAGGTCTCCCCCTCTGAGGAAGTCTAGAATCAGATATAGCTTCCCCTCCGTCTGAAAGGCTGGGCCATAAAAACAACATAAATGGTCACGCAAAATACATATTCTCCTTCACTCATGACATGCAATAAAATGAAAACACTCCAAAGTGCAAGAGGCGTCACTACAGTTCATAGTTCGATTCCAGGCTGTATCACATTTGGCCATGATTGGGAGTCCCATAGGGCAGCACACAATTGGCCCAGCGTCGTCCGGGTTTGGCCGGGATAGGCCGTTATTGTAAATAAGAATTTGTTCTTAAGTTCTTAACTGACTTGCCTAGTTAAATAAAGGTTAAATCAAAAATCAAAAATAAAATAATTGTACAATGAGGCTCAGAGACGATTTGGCAGTTTTAAAGCCAATTTCCTGCAATTCTACACATTTAGCTATCATATGCTATCTGGGGGGCCCACAACCAGGGGGCCCACAACCCAAAATAAATACATTTGGTTGGGTACCACCTGGAGTTCAGGGGGCCCCGGGTCATGTGCCCTACGTGCCCATTCAGTAATCCGGCTCTGCTTAAAAGGTACATGTCAAGGCAAATCTTTTTTTCCCTGGTATAATTTTGATATTATGGACTTCTTCTCGTGTATTCCTATTATCTGCTTTGTTGAGTGCATCTGTTTGCCTGGGGCTGCTGTGGCAATACTCAGAGCATGCTAATAAATAAGGAGGTAAAGTGCTTTGAGACGGAGTGATGGCTTACGCTGTCTGAAGGGCTCCAGACGTCATTGAAATGTTTAGAGGGACGTGCCAAGCCTTATAAAACGCTTGGAGAGTTATTCAATGCAAGAACCTACTCCATTTGATATCACAATGTGTTTCTGCCTGCTGCCTAATGGCAGAACCATTCTAACAACTGATGGCTAAAGACAATCTCGTCACATAATTATTTGGCTGTCTTAACAAGAGGGTTTTCATGTCTCAATGTTTGTTGTATGTATGTGTGCCAGTCAGAACATGGTTGCATGGATGAGAAAGACGGCACTTGGGAAATACGCTCACCATAATGGAGTTTGACTATGAAGGGGTGGTTGACTTCAGCCAGAATGTCTCTCTCCATTTTGGACCGCACCCTATCCCGGACTGAAAAACAGACAAAGTTTATCAAAATGGTGTTAATGAATTAAGATACTTGTAGAACTGAACAGATGTGGACAAAAGCTATACATATACAACCCATTAGAGTTGGGCCGGTATCCGACAATACTGTATAAAATATCTCAGGTATAAATTTCTATACTGTCAAAACTGTTGATACAATGAAAATCTGTAAACCACTCAACCATGCATATGCAAGACTTCTCCCTCACTAGTCAGCCACTTACCTAATCAGTGCATTGGGAATGTCATCGCATAATCGAGACAGAGTGAGCTAATGCAATGACTTGCTGCATTATGCTCATCTATCTGCATTACCTAAGCCTTCTCCCTATGTCACCTGGGAAATGGAGGTCAGCTACTTCGTTATCAATAATAATCAAAATCATAATCCCCTCAAGCACCTTTGCTGCAATGCCAGCTTCCTCTTGCAACGGCTCTCTGCTTTGCAGAGGACATTCCTGCAGCTGTTCCTGTATTATGTAAGCAAGGAGAACATGATCTCCATTTCCTGAGACAGGGCCAAAAGGCTGCATTTCATTATCTAGAGCAGATTTTTTTAAACGTAAAGCGTTTGACTGAGATTTGTTGAGTACAGGAAATGCAAGATGTTTTTGACTGAGATTTGATGAGTATATGAAACGTAAAATGTTTTTGACTGAGATTTGATGAGTATAGGAAACGTAAAATGTTTTTGACTGAGATTTGATGAGTATAGGAAACGTGAGATGTTTTAAAAAAAAAGGGAAAAAAAGGATATATATTTTATTACTTATGCCGGAAAACCAGTTTGGCTGGATTTGGAATTAAATCATACCCATATCATGTCTGTTTACTGTAATAATATTACTCTCTTAGTAAGATTGGTCTGATGAAAAACATACCACTCTTCGAAAGTATCAGAATAAGTACCTTTTAGCGTTGCTTTCCTTAACACTTTCATGGCATAAAGCTGTCCTCTGTCAGACCCTTTGATTTTTCTCACCAGGAACACCTATGGAAGAGATTAATATCAGATTGAACAGTAGGGGAAATGTGATGAATGCATAGTACATACACAGTAGGTGTAACATAGATGCGACACCTTAATTCAGGTCACTATATGTTTACCTTTCCATAGGAGCCTTGGCCTAGCACTTTCAGCAGCTCAAACTGGGAGGGGTCTGCCTTTTCAAAGCCCTCTTTGGTGTGCTGGCTGATGTCGATCTCTTTCAGGATGCCATCGTCCTGTAGGGAAACAGATGGCCCTCATATCAATCAAGTGATTATAGGAATACCAAGAACACCCATATCGTCCAAAGAGAAGCAGGGAGAGCCAGAGAGAGGGATTTAGTCAGATGTACAACCTAGGGAAGTCAAATTTGATCAGGGCAAACGGAGACTACTCAACATAATCATGAATTAAGATGTTCCAGCTAGTATCATGAATATACAACTATCAGAGGAAACTTAGCATTATTACATCCAAGGATAGAACGCGCACATTGCTATTACACTTTTTGCCCTTATTATCCTCAATCTCCACACATATCCACGTTAACTGGTGACAATAGGTGGATTTGAAACAGATGTTGTAGGCTAACAGTCAGAGTGTGACCTTGGCTACAGAACCAGCCAGTAGTCCATCCTGTTCCCCTCTTATCAGGGGAGATTAGTGTAACCATGTTTTGCGTGAGTGGGGCTATGTGGCTGCCAAACGGGAGATCTTAAAAGGGAACACTCCGGCTATTAATGCTGTCTTCATGACGTGCCTCTGAAATATGCCGACCCAGGCATGTGAGAGTCCTGCCCTGACCGTCGCTGATTGATGCAGAATCTGCCACGCTGACACAGCAGAGAGCATGGTTAAACCTGTTTATCTCCCTCAATACATACAAGTACAACACACAGTTACATAACCCTTTGCATACAATATATCATTGGGATGAAATAAAAAAGATGCTTTTCAAATCCATATGCCGATTTGCCCCTTATGGTTAACGTTAACCTATAACTTCTCCTTCAACATATCATGTTGAACACAGCATTGAATAGGAAGACAATCATGTAGATGAAGAATCAATGGGTTAAGGATGACCTCTGTAGGGGCTCTAGAAAATAAAGGCAAATAAATCAAACAGTGGGATTACAAATTCTCTGTAGCTATCCAAGGTGTCAGTCCCATGGGCTTTTTATATTTCCAAACCTCTATCAAATCAAAGTTTATTTGTCACGTGCGCCGAATACAACAGGTGTAGACCTTACAGTGAAATGCTTACTTACAGGCTCTAACCAATAGTGCGAAAAAAAAGTGTGTGTGTAGGTAAGTAAAGAAATAAAACAGTAAAAAGACATTTGAAAATAACAGTAGCAAGGCTATATACAGACACCGGTTAGTCAGGCTTATTGAGGTAGTATGTACATGTAGGTATGGTTAAAGTGACTATGCATATATGATGAACAGAGAGTAGCAGTAGCGTAAAAAGAGGGGTTGGCGGGTGGTGGGACACAATGCAGATAGCCCGGTTAGCCAATGTGCGGGAGCACTGGTTGGTCGGGCTAATTGAGGTAGTATGTACATGAATGTATAGTTAAAGTGACTATGCATATATGATAAACAGAGAGTAGCAGCAGCGTAAAAGAGGGGTTGGGGGGGCACACAATGCAAATAGTCCGGGTAACCATTTGGTTACCTGTTCAGGAGTCTTATGGCTTAGGGGTAAAAACTGCTGAGAAGCCTTTTTGTCCTAGACTTGGCACTCAGGTACCGCTTGCCATGCGGTAGTAGAGAGAACAGTCTATGACTAGGGTGGCTGGGGCCTTTGACAATTTTTAGGGCCTTCCTCTGACACCGCCTGGTGTAGAGGTCCTGGCTGGCAGGCAGCTTTGCCCCAGTGATGTACTGGGCTGTACGCACTACCCTCTGAAGTGCCTTGCGGTCGGAGGCCGAGCAATTGCCGTACCAGGCAGTGACGCAACCGGTCAGGATGCTCTCGATGTTGCAGCTGTAGAACCTTTTGAGGATCTCAGGACCCATGCCAAATCCTTTTAGTTGCCTGAGGGGGAATAGGCCTTGTCGTGCCCTCGTCACCATTGTCTTGGTGTGTTTGGACCATTCTAGTTTGTTGTTGATGTGGCCACCTAGGAACTTGAAGCTTTCAACCTGCTCCACTACAGCCCTGTCGATGAGAATGGGGGTGTGCTCGGTGCTCCTTTTCCCGTAGTCCACAATAATCTCCTCAGTCTTGGTTACGTTGAGGGATAGGTTGTTATTCTGGCACCACCCGGCCAGGTCTCTGACCTCCTCCCTATAGGCTGTCTCGTCGTTGATCAGGCCTACCACTGTTGTGTCGTCTGCAAACTTAATGATGGTGTTGAAGTCGTGCCTGGCCATGCAGTCGTGGGTGGACAGGGAGTACAGGAGGGGACTGAGCACGCACCGCTGGGGAGCTCCAGTGTTGAGGATCAGCGTGGCAGATGTGTTGCTACCTACCTACCCTCTAACACCTCAACAGTCCGCTGTCCAAAAGTGAACAAAGAAATGAGTCATGATGCCTTGTACAAACAGTGATATTCCACAGTAACCAGTACACCATCCATTAATACTAAACTCTGCAAAAAAAGAAACTGCCCTTTTTCAGGACCCTGTCTTTCAAAGATAATTCGTAAAAATCCAAATAACTTCACAGATCTTCATTGTAAAGGGTTTAAACACTGTTTCCCATGCTTGTTCAATGAACCATAAACAATTAATGAACATGCACCTCTGGAACGGTCATTAAGACACTAACAGCTTACGGATGGTAGGCAATTAAGGTCACAGTTATGAAAACTTAGGACACTAAAAAGGCCTTTCTACTGACTGAAAAACACCAAAAGAAAGATGCCCAGGGTCCCTGCTCATCTGTGTGAATGTGCCTTATGCCTCCTTACAGCATGCCTGAGGACTGCAGATGTGGCCAGGGCAATAAATTGCAATGTCCGTACTGTGAGACGCCTAAGACAGCGCTACAGGGAGACAGGACGGACAGATGATCGTCCTCGCAGTGGCAGACCACGTGTAACAACACCTGTACAGGATCGGTACATCCGAACATCACACCTGCGGGACAGGTACAGGATGGCAACAAGAACTGCCTGAGTTACACCAGGAACGCACAATCCCTCCAACAGTGCTCAGACTGTCTGCAATAGGCTGAGAGAGGCTGGACTGAGGGCTTGTAGGCCTGTTGTAAGGCAGGTCCTCACCATACATCACCAGCAACAACATCGCCTATGGGTACAAACCCACCGTCGCTGGACCAGACAGGACTGGCAAAAAGTGCTCTTCGCTGACGAGTCGCGGTTTTCTCTCACCAGGGGTGATGGTCGGATTCGCATTTATCGTCGAAGGAATGAGCATTACACAGTGGCCTGTACTCTGGAGCGGGATCGATTTGGAGGTGGAGGGTCCGTCATGGTCTAGGGCGGTGTGTCACAGCATCATCGGACTGAGCTTGTTGTCATTGCAGGCAATCTCACCGCTGTGCGTTACAGGGAAGACATCCTCCTCCCTCATGTGGTACCCTTCCTGCAGGCTCATCCTGACATGACCCTCCAGCATGACAATGCCACCAGCCATACTGCTCGTTCTGTGCGTGATTTCCTGCAAGACAGGAATGTCAGTGTTATGCCATGGCCAGCGAAGAGCCCGGATCTCAATCCCAATTGAGCACATATGGGACCTGTTGGATCGGAGGGTGAGGGCTAGGACCATTCCCCCCAGAAATGTCCGGGAACTTGCAGGTGCCTTGGTGGAAGAGTGCAAGCAAGATCTGGCAAATATGGTGCAGTCCATGAGATGCACTGCAGTACATAATGCAGCTGGTGGCCACACCAGATACTGACTGTTACTACTTATTTTGACCCCCCCCCCCCCCCCTCTTCGTTCAGGGAGACATTATTCAATTTCTGTTAGTCACATGTCTGTGGAACTTGTTCAGTTTATGTCTCAGTTGTTGAATCTTGTTATGTTCATTCAAATATTTACACATGTTAAGTTTGCTGAAAATAAACGCAGTTGACAGTGAGGACTTATTTTTTTGCTGAGTTTAGTTAAAGCATCAGTTTTGTTTTCAAACGAGGCCTATATTTGAAATAGTTTGCTTCCAATTATTCTATACCATTTTAGATTACAGAGAATTGCTTTATTATGCTAAAGATCAAACTAAAGTTAAGTCTGTGGGGAATTTAAAAAAAAAATACATTACTACTACACATCAGAAAGAAAGCGAGAATGGATTTTTTATTCTAAAATACTGGAAAGGAAAAGAAAACATTTACCTTTGGAGGGAGTCTACCTGGTAGTACTAGTAGGTTTTCACAGTACCCAATCAGTCTGTTGTTAAATCAGTCTTTTTAAAAAGACACCATTGCAGATTATCTTATTGAATCAAAATAATAAAACAACCATTGTCCAACTATTACTCTTTACCAATAAACATGGATGACAGACTGACATGCGTAGTATATTCTGAACACCAAGATTTGTTATCTGGGTCAACAGCTGTTGATGGTGTGTATTTCAAGATAATCTCTTTGATTGAAAAAGTCAACTTGACAAAATGTCTCAGTCGGTTGGACAATGGTGCTTGCAATACAATAATTTGGGGTATGATTCCTGCATGGGCCACCTGGATAAAAACATCTGGTAAATGCTGTTTTCATATTCAGCTATTTGCCATGACTTCATGTTTATGCATCTCAATGGTAGCTTGGTAGTTCTAATGTCAACTCTGATAGCAGCTATACCAGTTTACTATTACAAACCATCATCATCATGCATTCTGTGCATGCCGTTTGTAAAGGCTGATCATTCCGTGCATGCCGATCATTCCTAGCATGTCGTTTGTAAAGGCTGATCATTCCGTGCATGCCGATCATTCCTAGCATGCCGTTTGTAAAGGCTGATCATTCCGTGCATGCTGTTTGTAAAGGCTTATGACCTACAGTATACTGTACTTTTCAAGTCAAAGTAGGAATTGAGTTAAATGTTACCACAGCAGTTCATCTCTGCCCTTAATAATCTCAGTATCATGGCATAAAGCAGTCAAACAGGGATTTCGATAAACAATAACACAAACATACCAATGGTCTGATTGACTGCCATCTGTCTGATGAGTCTACCTGACTTAGTACCAGATTCTCCCTCAAGAAAACTACCCTTCATTTCATGGTCTTGGGTAAACTATACCTAACTCCCACAAGGGTTTGTCTTCATCCAAATAAAGTATTAATGACAACAATATAATGAAAATCACTTTGCGATGCAAAATAGCATTATTGTCTTGTGAGATTAATGATACAGACAGAATAACTCAAGAGGCAATCATGGAGTAAAATACCCCATTATGTCACAAGCGCTCAGATATCTAAATCCATCAGGTATTGTTTTGAAAATTGTTTCCATATATGTATTTGTATGCATTATGTTAATCATGCTTAGCATGCCTCAGTGTATTGCAGATGTGCAATATTAAATCCCCTACGTCTGGCGTGCAATATTAAATCCCCTACGTCTGGCGTGCAATATTAAATCCCCTACGTCTGGCGTGCAATATTAAATCCCCTACGTCTGGCGTGCAATATTAAATCCCCTACGTCTGGCGTGCAATATTAAATCCCCTACGTCTGGCGTGCAATATTGAATCCCCTACGTCTAGCGTGTAATATTAAATCCCCTACGTCTAGCGTGTAATATTAAATCCCCTATGTCTATTGTGTGATGTGAATGTCTGTTTCCTGGTGAAGGGATTGGGTACATGATGACTACATATTATCTCAGAGAGGCTGGTCTGTCTGAACATCTTGCTATGAGACACTCAGGAAGGATTACAAAGAGACGTCAAAGTGAATGTGATTTCTACTGATAACTGCACACAGACCGAAGCATTCTGTAAGACAAACAGTCACAAGCAGAGACATGTTTACACAAACAGTACCATTAGCTAACACTTAGAGCCCGACTAGTCTGAAAACATTTGCACCGAATACAACAGTGAAATGCTTACTTACAAGCCCCTAACCAACAATGCAGTTAAGAAACAATTGTGTTAAGAAAGTAAATAAAAAATGTTTAAATAGAAAACAATAAAATATTAAAAGAGCAACAATAAAATAACAGTAACAAGGCTCTATACACAGGACGGTCCTGGTACACAGAGTCAACGTGTGGGGGCACAGGTTAGTCGAGGTAATTGAGGTGCATGCTATACAGAGAAATATGTTGTGGGGTAACAGCCTAAATTTGTCGGGGCATGGCCTCTACAAGGTGTCGAATGCGTTCCACAGGGATGATGGCCCATGTTAAATCCAGTGCTTCCCACAGTTGTGTCAAGATGGCTGGATGTCCTATGGCTGGTGGACCATTCTTGATATACATGAGAAACTGTTGAGTGTTAAAAACCCAGCAGCGTTGCAGCTCTTGACACAAACCGGTGCACCTGGCACCTACTACCATACCCCGTTCAAAGACACTTCAATATTTTGTCTTGCCCATTCACAAATACACAATCCATGTCTCAATTGTTTCAAGGCTTAAAACCTCAAAAAAGGATCTGACCCTTTTTCTAAATTTTCACCTAAAATGACATACCCAAATCTAACTGCCTGTAGATCAGGACCTGAAGCAAGGATATCCATATTCTTGATACCATTTGAAAGGAAAACTGTAGAACCCAGTTCCTACATTTGAAAATAAAAATTGATTTTATCAAACAAAACTATGCTACATTTTGTGTCTGGGATCCACGGGATGACAAATTAGAGCAAGATTACTGAGTGCAAGTACATTATTTACCTTCAGAGGTGAATGTATCAAAACAGTTGCTGTGATAAAAGTTTGTTGCCATGCACTCTCCTCAAACAATAGCATGGTCTTTTTTTCACTGTAATAGCTACTGTAATTGGACAGTGCAGTTAGATTAACGAGAATTTAAGCTTTCTGCACATATAAAACATGCATATGTCCTGGAAAGATGGCTGTTACTTACGTCATTCTAGTCACATTAGAGCACGTTAGCAACAACCGTCCAGGTATAGGGACACCGATCCCGCAGAGGTTAAAAATCCTTTGTTAGCCTGTCTCCTCCCCTTCATGTACACTGAAGTGAAGTGGATTTAACAAGTGACATCAATAAGGAATCATGGCTTTCACCTGGATTCACCTGGTCAGTCTGTCATGGAAAGAGCAGATGTTCGTAATGTTTTGTACACTCAGTGTAGTATATCGTTTTGTATCGTACAGAGTTCCACACATAGTAATTTAATAGGATATCTGTGGTTCCACCACTTTAGAAGGCATTCCAACTCTGCGGGAATACCTTGTGCCTTTAACCATCACACAGCATTCAGCACCATGGACAGCACCATGGATAGCGTTGCGATCAATTTGAAATTTCGAATGGACAAAAGATTAATTGTCGATTCAGCACCACGGCTGCTGAACAGCGCCATGCCCAGGTAGCTTTGCAGTGTGGCGAAGAAAATGGTGGAGATTGCAATCACCGGTGTAGTGGTTGGGTTGGACATGTTTGTCTACTGTTCCAATTCCCATTCCCCCCGAAACTTACAATTGTAAAACTAGGCCTAGAGAATACGTTGAAGATCTTGGTTTCATGCTTAAATATTTCAGTCCAAATCTAATAAAGAATTAATAATTTGAAAGGGTCAATCTGGAGTTCAAACAATAAAGCCCTCATCCGGCCACCGTTCTGGGTAAACAGCTTACTGATGGAGCTGGAGAAATGTAACCTCTCTCAAATTCATAGACTGGGATATAAATGCAAGGACTGACCATCCATTTGATCAATACGATAGTTGTAACCATGTTTTGAAGCTATACAATGTTTGTTTACAATTAGATTGTTTACAAACAATGGAGTAAAACAAGTTTATATTTTGGGTTCTGATTGGGTTAAACTGTTAAACTAAGCTCAATAAGCAAAAAAAGTTGTATTCTTCAAGAATCAATATAAGTAGTCTACATAAAAGTTACAAAGTTTAGCAATCGCAGACTGCCTCGTAAAAAAAAAAAAAATCTGGATTCTTACAAATGATTAATCTCTTAAAATATAATAGTCCCTAATAAACAAATGAGCAAGTAGCCTAGCTACACCAAATCCAGCCCGCATTAGGCCTATATTAGGCTATGCTTAATCATGTGCACCTTAATTTGGGAGAACGGACTCGTGGTAATGGCTGGAGCGGAATTGTATCACATACATCAAACATGGTTTTCATGTGCTTGATGCCATTCCATTCGCACCGTTCAGCCATTATGAGCCATCCTTCCCTCAGCAGCCTCCAATGGATCTCAGTAACAGTTGCAATAAGACCAACTACTGAATACATTTAGGGCAGGGGTCCCCAATTACAGTGTCAGTCATAGTGAAGACATCAAAACTATGAAATAACACATATGGAATCATGTATTAACCAAAAAAAGTGTTAAACATATTTTAGATTCTTCAAAGTAGTCACCCTTTGCCTTAATGACATTGTTGCACATTCTTGGCATTCTCTCAACCAGTTTCACGAGGAATGCTTTTCCAACAGTCATGAAGAAGGTCCCACATATGCTGAACACTTGTTGGCTGATTTTCCTTCACTCTGCAATCCAACTCATCCCAAACCATCTCAACTGGGTTGAGGTTGGGTGATTGTGTAAAATGTAAATGTAAAAATTGTGGAGGCCAGGTCATCTGATGCAGCACCATCACTCTCCTTCTTGGTCAAATAGCCTTTACACAGCCTGGAGGTGTGTTTTGGGTCATTGTCCTGTTGAAAAACAAATGATGGTCCCACTAAGCGCAAACCAGATGGGGATGGCGTATCGCTGCAGAATGCAGTTGTAGCCATGCTGGTTAAGTGTGCCTTGAATTCTAAATAAATCACAGACAGTGTCACCAGCAAAGCACCCCCATACCATCACACCTCCTCCTCCATTTTTCATGGTGGCAACCACACATGCAGAGTTCATCCGTTCACCTACTCCGCGTCTCACAAAGACACGGCGGCTGGAACCAAAAATCTCAAATTTTGACTCAGACCAAAAGACAGATTTCCACCGGTCTAATGTCCATTGCTTGTGTTTCTTGGCCCAAGCAAGTCTCTTCTTCTTATTGATGTCCTTTAGTAGTGGCTTCTTTGCAGCAATTCGACCATGAAGGCCTGATTCACACAATCTCCTCTGAACAGTTGATGTTGAGATGTGTTTGTTACTTGAACTCTGTAGCATTTAGTTGGGTTGCAATTTCTGAGGCTGGTAACGCTAATGAACTTATCCTCGGCAGCAGAGGTAACTTTGGGTCTTCCGTTCTTGTGGCGGTCCTCATGAGCCAGTTTCATCATAGCGCTTGATGCTTTTTGCAACTGCACTTGAAGAAACTTTCAAAGTCCTTGAAATTTTCCGGATTGACTGATCTTCATGTCTTAAAGTAATGATGGACTGTCGTTTCTCTTAGGTTTTTTGAGCTGTTTTTGCCATGATATGGACTTGGTCTTTTACCAAATAGGGCTCTCTCCTGTATACCACCCATACCTTGTCACAACACAACTGATTGGCTCAAACGCATTAAGGAAAGAAATTCCACAAATGAACTTAACAAGGCAAACCTGTTAATTGAAATGTATTTCTGGTGACTACCTCATGAAGCTGGTTGAGAGAATACCAATAGTGTGCAAAGCTGTTATCAAGGCAAAGGGTGGCTACTTTGAAGAATCTCAAATATAAAATACACTGCTCAAAAAAAGAAAGGGAACACTTAAACAACACAATGTAACTCCAAGTCAATCACACTTCTGTGAAATCAAACTGTCCACTTAGGAAGCAACACTGATTGACAATAAATTTCACATGCTGTTGTGCAAATGGAATAGACAACAGGTGGAAATTATAGGCAATTAGCAAGACACCCCCAATAAAGGAGTGGTTCTGCAGGCGGGGACCACAGACCACTTCTCAGTTCCTATGCTTCCTGGCTGATGTTTTGGTCACTTTTGAATGCTGCCGGTGCTTTCACTCTAGTGGTAGCATGAGACGGAGTCTACAACCCACACAAGTGGCTCAGGTAGTGCAGCTCATCCAGGATGGCACATCAATGCGAGCTATGGCAAGAAGGTTTGCTGTGTCTGTCAGCGTAGTGTCCAGAGCATGGAGGCGCTACCAGGAGACAGGCCAGTACATCAGGAGATGTGGAGGAGGCCGTAGGAGGGCAACAACCCAGCAGCAGGACCGCTACCTCCACCTTTGTGCAAGGAGGAGCAGGAGGAGCACTGCCAGCGCCCTGCAAAATGACCTCCAGCAGGCCACAAATGTGCATGTGTCTGCTCAAACGGTCAGAAACATACTCCATGAGGGTGGTATGAGGGCCCGACGTCCACAGGTGGGGGTTTTGCTTTCAGCCCAACACCGTGCAGAATGTTTGGCATTTGCCAGAAAACACCAAGATTGGCAAATTCGCCACTGGCGCCCTGTGCTCTTCACAGATGAAAGCAGGTTCACACTGAGCACGTGACAGACGTGACAGAGTCTGGAGACGCCGTGGAGAACGTTCTGCTGCCTGCAACATCCTCCAGCATGACCGGTTTGGCGGTGGGTCAGTCATGGTGTGGGGTGGCATTTCTTTGGGAGGCCGCACAGCCCTCCATGTGCTCGCCAGAGGTAGCCTGACTGCCATTAGGTACCGAGATGAGATCCTCAGATCCCTTGTGAGACCATATGCTGGTGCGGTTGGCCCTGGGTTCCTCCTAATGCAAGACAATGCTAGACCTCATGTGGCTGGAGTGTGTCAGCAGTTCCTGCAAGAGGAAGGCATTGATGCCATGGACTGGCCCGCCCGTTCCCCAGACCTGAATCCAATTGAGCACATCTGGGACATCATGTCTCGCTCCATCCACCAACGCCACGTTGCCCCACAGACTGTCCAGGAGTTGGCGGATGCTTTAGTCCAGGTCTGGGAGGAGATCCCTCAGGAGACCATCCGCCACCTCATCAGGAGCATGCCCAGGCGTTGTAGGGAGGTCATACAGGCACGTGGAGGCCACACACACTACTGAGCCTCATTTTGACTTGTTTTAAGGAGATTACATCAAAGTTGGATCAGCCTGTAGTGTGGTTTTCCATTTTAATTTTGAGTGTGACTCCAAATCCAGACCTCCATGGGTTGATAAATTGGATTTCCATTGATTATTTTTGTGTGATTTTGTTGTCAGCACATTCAACTATGTAAAGAAAAAAGTATTTAATAAGATTATTTCTTTCATTCAGATCTAGGATGTGTTATTTTAGTGTTCCCTTTATTTTTTTGAGCAGTATATATTTAGATTTGTTGAAGACTTTTTTTGTTACTACATGATTCCGTGTGTTATTTAATAGTTTTGATGTCGACTATTATTCTACAATATAGAAAATAGTAAGAATAAATAAAAACCCTTTAATGAGTAGGTGTCCAAACATTTGATTGGTACTATATATAAACATTTTTTTCCATCGGATAACTTGGGTAGCCAAATAAAATCTCCCGCAAGCTGTATTTGGTATTGGGGAACCCTGGTTTAGGGAAAAATTCATTTGAATGCAATCACTTTTTGCAGTAGTGGAAAAAGTACCCAATTGTCATACTTGAGTAAAAGTAAAGATATCTTAATAGAAAATGACCCAAGTAAAAGTGAAAGTCACCCAGTAAAATAGTGCTTGAGTCAAAGTCTAAAAGTATTTGGTTTTAAATATACTTAAGTATCAAAAGTAAATGTAATTGCAAAAATATACTTAAGTATCAAAAGTAAAAGTATAAATCATTTCAAATTGCTTATATTAAGCAAAGCAGACAGAACAATTCTCTTATTTTTTTTTATTCATGGATAGGCAGGGGCACACTACAACAGTCAGACTTCATTTAAAAACGAAGCATGTGTGTTTCGCGAGTCCGCAGGATCAGAGGCAGTAGGGATGACCAGGGATGTTCGCTTGATAAGTGCATGAATTTGACCATTTTCCTGTCTTGCTTTTGGGTGTCAGGGAAAATGTACAAAGTCAAATGTACATTATTTTCTTTAGGAATGTAGTGAAGTAAAAATAAAAGTTGTTAAAAAATATAAATAGTAAAGTACAGATACCCAAAAAAACTACTTAAGTAGTACATTAAAGTATTTTTACCTAAACACCACTGACTTTTTCACAGCATCCCTTTTGATTTAACTTCTATGGGCTAGGTGGGACGTTAGCGTCCCACTCTATTCAACAGCCAGTGGAAGAGCGTGGCGCGAAATACAAAACCTCAAAAATGCTATAATTTCAGTATTTCAAACATACGACTATTTTACACCATTTGAAAGATAAGACTCTCGTTAATCTAACCACATTGTCCGATTTCAAAAAGGCTTTACAGCGAAAGCAAAATATTAGATTATGTTAGGAGAGTACATAGACAGAAATAACCACACAGCCATTTTTCAAGCAAGCATATATGTCACAAAAACCCAAAATCCAGCTAAATGCAGCACTAACCTTTGATGATCTTCATCAGATGACACTCCTAGGACATTATGTTATACAATACATGCATGTTTTGTTCAATCAAGTTCATATTTATATCAAAAAACAGCTTTTTACATTGGCGTGTGATGTTCAGAAATTGTATTCCCACCGAAAACTTCCGGTGAATTTACTAAATTACTCATGATAAACGTTGACAAAATACATAACAATTATTTTAAGAATTATAGATACAGAACTCCTTTATGCAATCGCTGTGTCAGATTTTAAAATAGCTTTTCGGCGAAAGCACATTTTGCAATATTCTGAGTACATAGCTCGCCATCAAGTTCGGGGCTCACTAAATTCAGAATTAGTATTAGAAAAATTGGATTACCTTTGCTGTTCTTCATCAGAATGCACTCCCAGGACTGCTACTTCCACAACAAATGTTTTTGTTCCAAATAATCCATAGTTATGTGCAAATACCTCCGTTTTGTTCGTGCATTCAGGTCACTATCCAAAGGGTAACGCGCGAGCGCATTTTGAGACAAAACATTTCAAAATGTCCCATTACCGTACTTAGAAGCATGTCAAACGCTGTTTAAAATCAATTTTTTAATGGTATTTTTCTCGTAAAATAGCGATAATATTCAACCGGACAATGCTGTATTCATTCAAAAAGGAAGAGAAAAAATGGCGAGGTCTCATGAACGCGCATTTCCAATCTCTTAGCCACCAGGCAGTCCACTGACAAACTGTGCTCCTGTACTCTGCCCGGAGACAGGAGACGCGTCAATCCGCTTTCTGAAGGCTTTAGAGAGCCAATGGAAGCCTTAGAAAGTGCTACATAACTACAGTGCCCGTGGGGTTTCGATAGAGAAGCAAAGGGAGAACTACAAAATCACAGACAGGCCACTTCCTGCTTGGAATTTTCTCCGGTTTTTGCCTGCCATATGAGTTCTGTTATACTCACAGACACCATTCAAACAGTTTTAGAAACTTCAGAGTGTTTTCTATCCAAATCTACTAATACTATGCATATTCTCGTTTCTGGGAAAGAGTAGTAACCAGTTTAAATCGGGTACCGTTTTTTATCCGGCCGTGAAAATACTGCCCCCTAGCCCAGACAGGTTAAAAGACAACTTTGCATACATGTTTGCCCATTGAAGAAGTTGTCAGATTGTTACTTTTTGGACCTGAATGCCAAACATTCAGGAGATAAAGGTGCTCAAAGTTGACTCATTTTGCATACCCCACCCTACCATGAGACATCCATGTCTTCGTCACTGGAAAAGATAAACGGTTGAGTTTGATATAATTTAAAAGCTTACAACAGGGTTGTCAAACTGTTTAAAAAAAAAATGATAAAAAAAGAAATAACATCAATTATCGTAAAACGTGAACAAAATAAAACAAATCATATTTGCATATGTTGTAGCTTAGACCCTATTTTACATCATCTGAGATGTTTGTGTTGTGTCCGCCATCGGTTGAGACACAACATGCTCTTGAATACAGGGAGGGTGTAATTTTAATCAGAAACATAATTCATAGAACAGACCAGTCCCTTAGGACCACTGGAATTGATCTGGTCCACCATTGACATTTTAATTGAATTGAAATTGTAACTTCTAAATTACTACCACAAAGATGGCCGCCGGTCCACCCACCGTGGAATGTCAACTTATATGGTCATGTCCATTCTATTATCTACCGAACAAAAATAAAAAAAAAACGCAACATGCAACAATTTCAATGATTTTACCGAATTACAGATCATATAAGGAAATCAGTCAATTTAAATAAATTCATTAGGCCCCAATCTATGCATTTCACATGACTGGGCAGGGGCGCAGCCATGCGCAGCCACTTGGGAGACTGGCTGAATGGGTTTTTACCTACAAAATGGCTTTACAACAGTCAGAAATACTCCTCAGTTTCATGAGCTGTCTGGGAGGTTGGTCTCAGACGATCCCGCAGGTGAAGAAGCCAGATGTGGAGACCCTGGGCTGGCGTGTTTACACGTGGTCTGCGGTTAGACGTACTGCCAAATTCTCTAAATTGACATTGGCGTCTTATGGTAGAGAAATAGACATAAAATTATCTGGCAACAGCTCTGGTGGACATTTCTGCAGTCAGCATGCCAATTGCACACATCTGTGGCATTGTGTTGTGTGACAAAACTGCACATTTTAGAATGGCCTTTTATTGTCCCCAGCACAAGGTGCACCTGTGTAATGATCATGCTGTTTAATCAGATTCTTGATATGCCACACCTGTCAGGTGGATGGATTATCTTGGCAAAAGAGAAATTCTCACTAACAGGGACGTAAACAAATTTGTGGACAACATTTGAGAGAAATAAGCTTCTTGTGTATATTGAAAATGTCTGGGATATTTTATTTCAGCTCATGAAACCAACACTTTATATGTTGTGTTTATATTTTTCTTCAATATACAGTACATTTCTATGATTTCAATAGGTTTCCTATGGAGAATTGACAGTCTAATTTAAAACAGATATTCCCATTCAAGTCAACATTCTCTGATGTCTGGACCTCAAACCTTTGATGTACCATTTTAAGGTTAAAATGTCAGATTGTTTTCCTATTTTAGTACATTTATCAGCCAAAACATGGCATCCACCCTGTATTCAAGAGCATGTTGTGTCTCAACCAATGGTGGGCACAACACAAAAACCTCAGATGATGTAAAATAGGGTCTAAGCTACCACATATGCAAATATAAAAAATTATTACTGTTGATGCGTTGTTAGATCATTGACATTAAAGGTTAAAAAAAAATCAGGAAATTATCAAATAGTTTGACAACCCTGTTTGTAAGCTTTTAAATGCTTACAAAAATGGTGCTGGAAGAAATGGCAGCTGTTTTACAGGCGCCTAACCAATTGAGCTATTATGTGTTTTTTCTCACGTTATTTGTAACTTATTTTGTACATAATGTTTCTGCCACCGTATCTTACGGCAAAAAAAGAGCTTCTGGATATCAGGACAGCGATCATTCACCTCGGATTAGACTAAGATTTTTTCTTCAACAAGCAGGACGCATAGGATGTACTTCAGACACCCGACAAGGCCAAAATCCCCGTCAATGGCAAGAGAAAGAGATAATAGGTTGCCTCTTGTGTAAATATTTTCTGTCTGGATTTTAATGATTTGTATCAGAAGGACAGAGGACACAGAGTGGGGTGCCTCGTAAGGATCCGCCGATGGCGAGTGGGAAATCTGCCTTTAACCTCAGTATTACTTGCCAACATACAATCACTGGACAATAAATTAGACGAAGTACGATCAAGAATATCCTTCCAACGGAACATCAAAAACTGTAACATCTTATGTTTCACAGAATTATGGCTGAATGACGACATGGATATTCAATTTGTGGATTATATGCTGCACCGGCTAGATAGAACAGCACACTCCAGTAAGATGAAGTAGAGTATCTCATGATAAGCTGTAGACCACACTATTTGCCAAGAGAGTTACCTATATTTTTTGTGGCTTTTTATTTACCACTAAGACCACACTCAGTCAGCTGTATACGGAAATAAGCAAACAGGAAACTGCTCACCCAGAGGCGGCGCTCCTAGTGGCCAGGGACTTTAATGCAGGGAAACTTAAATCAGTCTTACCTCATTTCTATCAGCATGTTAAATGCACAACCAGAGGGGGAAAAAATATAGATCACCTGTACTCCATACACAGAGACGCATACAAAGCTCTCCCTCGCCCTCCATTTGGCAAATCTGACCACAATGCTATCCTCCCAATTCCTGCTTATAAGCAAAAATTAAAGCAGGAAGCACCAGTGATCAGATGAAGCAGATGCTAAACTACGGGACTTTTTTGCTAGCACAGACTGGAATATGTTCCGGGATTCTTCCGATGGCATTGAGAAGTACACCATCAGTCACTGGCTTTATCAATAAGTGCATCGAGGATGTCGTCCCCACAGTTACTGTATGTACATACCCCAACCATGGATTACAGGCATGGAAGCCATTGATTACAAGCAACATTCGCACTGAGCTAAAGGGTAGAGCCACCGCTTTCAAGGTGTGGGACTCTAACCCAGAAGCTTATAAGAAATCCTGCTATGCCCCAAGATGAACCATCAAACAGGCAAAGCGCCAACACAGGACTAAGATTGAGTCGTACTACACCGGCTCCGACGCTCGTTTTATGTGGCAGGGCCTGCAAACTATTACAGACTACAAAAGGGAAGCACAGCCGAGAACTGCCCAGTGACACGAGCCTACCAGACAAGCTAAATCACTTTTATGCTCGCTTCGAGGCAAGCAACACTGAGATATGTATGAGAGCATCAGTTGTTCCGGATGACTGTGTGATCACACTCTCCATAGCCGATGTGAGTAAGACCTTTAAACAGGTCAACATTCAAAAGGCTGCGGGACCAGACGGATTACCAGGACGTGTGCTCCGGGCATGTGCTGACCAACTGGCAGGTGTCTTCACTGACATTTTCAACACGTCCCCGATTGAGCCTGAAACACCAACATGCTTCAAGCAGACCAACATAGTCCCTGTGCCCAAGAACACTAAGGTAACCTGCCTAAATGACTACAGACCTGTAGCACTCATATCTGTAGCCATGAAGTGCTTTGAAAGGCTGGTAATGTCTCACATTAACACCATTATCCCAGAAACCCTAGAGCCAGTCCAACTTGCATACCGCCAAACAGATCCATAGACGATGCAATGTCAATTGCACTCCACACTACCCTTTCCCACCTGGACAAAAGGAACCCCTACGTGAGAATGCTATTCATTGACTACAGCTCAGCGTTCAACGCCATAGTGTCCTCAAAGCTCATCACTAAGCTAAGGATCCTGAGACTAAACACCTCCCTCTGCAACTGGATCCTGGACTTCCTGACGGGCCGCACCCAGGTGGTGAGGGAAGGTAGCAACACATCCACCATGCTGATCCTCAACACTGGAGCCCCTCAGGGGTGCGTGCTCAGTTTCCTCATGTACTCCCTGTTCACCCACGTCTGCATGGCCAGGCACGACTTCAACACCATCATTAAATTTGCAGACAACACAAGTGGTAGGCCTGATCATCGACAATGACGAGACAGCTATAGGGAGGAGGTCAGAGACCTGGCCGGGTGGTGCCAGAATAAAAACCTATCCCTCAACGTAACCAAGACAAAGGAGATGATTGTGGACTACAGGAAAAGGAGGACCGAGCACGCCCCCATTCTCATTGATGGGGCTGTAGTTGAGCAGGTTGAGAGCTTCAAGTTCCTTAGTGTCCACATCACCAACAACCTAGAATGTTCCAAGCACACCAAGACAGACGTGAAGAGGGCACGACGAAGCCTATTCCCCCTCAGGAACTAAAAGGATTTGGCATGGGTCCTGAGATCCTGAAAAGGTTCTACAGCTGCAACATCGAGAGCATCCTGACTGGTTGCATCACTGCCTGGTACGGCAACTGCTCGGCTTCCGACCACAAGGCACTTCAGAGGGTAGTGCGCATGGCCCAGTACATCACTGGGGCTAAACTGCCTGCCAGCCAGGACCTCTACACCAGGCGGTGTCAGAGGAAGGCCCTAAAAAATTGTCAAAGACCCCAGCCATAGACTGTTCGGTACTGCTTGCCATGCGGTAGCAGAGAGGAGCACCAAGTCTAGGACCAAAAGGATTCTCAATAGCTTTTACCCCCAAGCCATAAGACTCCTGAACAGGTAATCAAATGGCTACCTGGACTATTTTCATTGTGAGCCCCCCCACCAACCCCTCTTTACGCTGCTGCTACTCTGTTTATCATCCGCACATTGGCTACCCAAACTATCTGCATTATGTCCCACTAACCCCTCATTTACGCTGGTCCTATTCTCTGTTTATCATATATGCATAGTCACTTTAACTATACCTACATGTTCATATAGCCTCAATTAGCCCAACTAACTGGTGCCTGTATATAGCCTCGCTACTGTTATTTTCATTGTCTTTTTATTTCTTTACTTATATATTGTTCACCTAATACCTATTTTTTACTTAAAATTGCACTGTTGGTTAGGGCCTATAAGTAAACATTTCACTGTAAGGTCTACACATGTGGTCTACACAGGCGCACATGACAAATAAACTTTGATATCAGTCTCAACCATTTATCTTTCCCAGTGGTTGAATACATGGATATCTCATGGTATGGGTATAAAAAAAGGGGCCAACTTTGAGCACTTTTATATATCTCTTGAATGTTTTGATTTTCAGATCCAAAAAGTCACTTTCTGAGCACAATGGAAGGTTTCATTCAAATAAAAAAAGGGGTGCTGTCAAAATGTGAATGAATTCAAATGTGTTTACCCTTTAGTAAAAGTATGTTATTTATTTTTGTATAGCATAAGATCAAATCAACCAATCAAATGACATGCAAAAACACAGGTATTGAAACAAACAATTCTGAAAATCAACCTGCAAAAGGGCATCTGGGAAATATGATAATGATGAGCATGGTTTTGAGCAAACATTAATTTGTAATTTTACTCAAGTTTATTCAAATTCAGCTCACTTCTAGCAGAGTTTGTTGAGTAAACGACACATTAGCAAAAATTATTCACCTTTTCAAGTCCACTCAAACTCACAGATTAACGTTGATTAAGCCATTAGTTTAATTGTTTTTTTTGTGTGCGTGTGTGTGCAATACCATGCTAGACAGAATTCAACATGATTTTTTATGAAAATGTTGTGCAATGGTAGTCTACAAAGCTTGTCAAAATGCTGAAATTGTACTGGCAAGTGTAGCCTAATATCGGGTAACAAACAAGACCGACACAGGGTTCCACAACAGCCTACCACAACATCATTGAGTGACAGCAGTCAGTGGCAGCTGAATCACACCTTTAGCAAACAATTATTCTGCGTTATGGCACGCACAGCCACAAAGTAGTTGGGCAGTAAAGAACAATACACTTACCTCTAATCTGCAGAGGTTCGAGTTTTTGGACCGTGACTTCTTCTGAAGGTAGACGGAAAACCATCTCCTAACTGTAAATTTCTGCATGTTCGTGTCCATTGTGTGCCCCGCTTCAGATCCGCATTGGCAGTTTGTCTTTGCTCAACACCTAAATCCAGATCAGTACACAACAATAGAGAAGGATTTAGTTTCCTCCCAGCCACTCTTCTAATCCACTTCCTATATGGCAGATAAACAACAACCAGGAAAACCAGCGATTTGGTCACTGTTGACACCACTGCAGTGTCCGTCCGTCCTTGCTACAGCGCAATGCTTTGATATGCACAAGCATTTCGCTACACCCGCAATAACATCTGCTAAACACGTGTATGTGACCAATACGATTTGATTTGATTTGACAGTGCCATCCAAGCAGCAGTGATTCTGGCGATTACGGTCCTCAGCACCCGCCGCTATCCCTTTTGTCCCGCTGAATCAGCACGGTGCAGTCATGCAATGTGAAGCAAGCGAGGGCTCCCCTCCTCCCCAACATTCAGCTTCTTTTCGCGCCCAATCAAACTGTACTCTCACCGTTGGGAGTAGAGAACTCCCCTTCTCTGACAACAGAGAGCAACTAATCCACATGTTCATGATACACCCCTACCTCATGTAGATATCAAGGAGGGTGGACACAGACTCCGAGAGCAGCATACAATGTTGGTATGAAGCCCAGTGAAATTATGAGACGTCTCATCTGTCGTCAGGCATGTTAGGGATGCATGGATCACAGGCGAATGTTGTTCGTGTTTTTAAGGCTGTGTTTACACAGGTAGCCCAAATATGTACATCCTCCCACCCTCAATAAATGAAGGTTGGAGTGTCGGCTGATTAGTGTCTGCTTCAGACAAGGATCAGCTAAAAGGAAATCAGATTTTAAACATTGATGCCATATTTCTAATTCTATAAAATATATCCAACTAATTGTACAATAAAGCGAGGGAATTATTTCCACTGAGGTCCTATTTTTTACACAAATACATATACAATTACATGGATACAGACACATTACAGAGATACCCGAAAGAAAGGTTATACTGTTCACCAGCTTTTGACATTCTTTTTATAAGTTGTTATGGTTAGTATGGGTTTGAGTTGTTGTGGTAGTTTCCACTCAACAGCACCAGTATATAAAAATGTTCTTACCACATACTCTTATTTAAAACAGTGAATTTTAGAAACTCTAGCTATGGTATTATACTTGTGAACATCTCTCACAAATGGAAAAGAGTTGGACAGAAGCTAGGGGACTGAGTCTGTGATAATTCTGTAGACCAGACCAAGTTGAATTAATACTACTCATTTTTTCCACAGATAGCCAGCCTATCTGATTAAAATGCTCGACCTTCAGATGCGTATGAGGGGGGAGTTTAAGTACAATTCTTACAAGCTTGTTTTGGCTGATTTGTAGTTTATTCTTTAGATGTTTGGGGCTGCTGGTGAACCATGGATGTGCAGTCATAATCAAAGTGACACTGGACAAGCATACTTGCCAGCATCTTAACTGTGTCGATAGCTAGGTTGCCATCCAACTGGCAAAATATTTTCATGCCAATATTCTAAAATCTGTATAAAAACAATAGGCAAATTGACTTGTTGCAGATAAGTCTGTGTGTAAATACGTAGTGCGCATAAAAATTACTTTTGCGGTTAAATTCCCAGGTACTGATAATGTTGCTTAGGTATAGTGAATGTGCCCACTCTGGTATTTTCACATGCGCTCTAGTCAACAGCGCATAGGTACAGTGCGGGTATAGCCAACATGATGAGATTATTATGGACAAAGGTGCGAGATCATTTTTTAATTGTCCAACGGCAGTCAAGCATTGATCATCATGTCACCAGAATAAGACCCTCGATATTTATTGAAAGGAGCATCAAGCTCATCACCGTGGACTTTCACCACCCTGTGAAGTTAATCATAATTTATTTAATCTGTAAGAAATTGCATGCTTTCCCATGATGATGTGACATTTTTTTATCCGACATGTACGTTACTCACATAAAGGTTGGATGGAAACCTGGTTAATGTCAAGCCATTTTGATGATGCTGGAATTATATTTTGGATGAACGTGCCCATGCCTACATCAGACTTCTGCAGCAGCCTAATCATATTCAAATATTGTGACTGGTTGTGTTTATGCTACATATAAAAGGTAATATATTTTAAAAGTTAAATGACAAATATTTAGGCTATATTGAAGCGTTAGGTTCTAGGTGTGCGAGGAATAGCCGCCCAGATTGGAGAGGAGGCAGAGCGCACGTTAAGCTTTCCTGAATAACTGGGTCTGCCGGGAACATATGTGGCCACATTATTGTATGACGACTTGGGAGAATGATGATCTGCAACAGGAAGCACATCTCAGTATCAGAAGTAAAAATACAGCCAGACTGGCCTGCTACTGTGCGTTTCTAACCCTTGTAAACTGTTGAGAGTAGACCCACAATTGATCCAAATGGAATTAAACAGAATCACAGAGCTTTTGCGCCATTATTCAAATGACATTTTCACTGCAGCCTAAAGTAAAAACATGCTCTCACTTGAAAACAATAATGCAATTATTCATAGCATTATGGTGTTGTTGGCTAGTCTAGGTAGGATAATTGTATTGTCCCTAAACAAGATCAATAGGGGAGCAATTTGAGCTGAATGTCTCATGTCTTGACTGTTCTTTCATGCACAATGATGCACCTGGCCTCCCCGCTACCTATCAAACTATTCCTATTTGTTCTTGTGGATTCATATTGAAAATTGATGCAGCTTTGAATGCTTTTATGTGTGGTATGATTGATAGTTAGCCTATTGCAGATCTGGACAAATGATCCACCTACCACTATTGTCACTAAGAATGGTGGACAGAGGGCAGGATAGATACTTCGATAGATAGACTGGTAGACTATATTGACATGTGGTATAGTAAAAGTTGGCGTCTGGAAAAGTGTAGTGCATAAGGGAAGTACCAATACACCTTGCTATAGGGGAGGTGCATGCAAGCAGATGAGGAAATTTGGCTAGGATGTAAGAAATGATATAGAGTAAACCCTACAAATCAGCGAATGTTAACCTGAGAAAAAACGCACTACCCTCCACAGTGCCCAATAAAAAGAAACACAACCGCCCCAAAGCAAAAATAAATAAAATAATGAAGTTAGACAACCCTACCCTTTTTTTGACCCCCACCCCCCCACCCACCCCAGTAAATTTCAAACTGTCCCCAGGAAGATGATTAAGATAAAATGCAAACAACCTTTGCAAAATTAGAATGCCTGTAATATAACCTGGTAAAATCACTCATTTGAAATGTATAACCCATGTACTCAATTGACATGTACAATCAATCTTGATAGTGTGCATTGAGAATCCTAATTGACCTCTTAGGAGTAGCTCATTATATAATGTACATTAGTTTATCAATATGGGAGAACTCCATTAAGCCTACCATCTAACCCCTCTGTCTGTCTATACCGTAGAGGGTCATCACAGCGCAGCTACAAATACATAAACAACTTTGAATAGGTTTGCTGTGTAGAGATTGTTAATGAAATGATGCACACGCTTAGCTAGTTTATGCAATGATGTATTAGGCCTACAATACAGTGAAAGTATGGTTAAAGTGGTACCTGGTTAAAGTGGTACCTAAGCCAATGCTTTGTACAAATGTAAAAATCTGATGTTGCATACAGAGCCACACTGAAACCTTTAGATAGAACATATTTTTCTCCTTCTGCATGTGCAGCTTAGAGGTAGTGAGGTGAGAAATACCCATTGCAGTGGATCAGATTTTTTTTTTCACACTCATATGTTCCACATTCATCAGAGCATGCTTACAGTATATGAACATCCAGACATAGCTTATGTTGGGAATAGATTGCACTTGTACCAGTACAATCAAACAGTGATAACAGTTGTTACCAGACCTATAGGGACGCTTGCTTCTGTTCTCACAAAGGTGACAATGCCTCTAAGAATAACAAGATTATAATTAGCAATGACCCAGTCCCAGACTCACCAGGTCACCGTCTGATCTAAGCCTGATCCAGAGGCTATGGGGAGGACAGGACACCAGACCAGACGTTGTCAGGGGGCATAAACAACTTTTCATACACCTGTAAGTTAAGGATAATGATATTTTCACCAAATCTTGTGAAAAAAATTATTGGGACAAACATGTCATTATTTTCCAGAATCCTCTACAGTTGTTTGTTTATAGCAGAGCAGTACTTTTATAGTCGTTAAAAGGCCTGCATACACTGTATGTGGTGAATCTTCAGTAAATGTGAACATTTCCATAATACCTCATTCCTTTGGACAACACAAGGCATTCATTATTTCTGGCTCTGGCCATCTGTGGGACAGACTGCAATTTATTACACCCTGGTGGGTTTTAAATTCCTAAACAAGACTGTTAAATAGCTAATCAACTGGCTATCCGGACTATCTGCATTGACCCCTTTTTTAACTAACTCTCTTGCACTGACTATGGACACACACACACTGGACTCTACACACACAGTCACACAGTCCTTACACTGACACCCAAACACACGCTGCCGATACTTATTTTACTCTTACCTACATGTTCAGTACATAGCTACCTCAATTACCTCATACCCCTGCATATCAACTCGGTACTGGTACTCCCTGTATATAGCATGTTATTTTCTACTCCCTATATATGGACATCTTATTTTACTCCTTATTTTTGTTTGTTATTCACTGTCACTATTTCTATTTTTTTTTATTGTATTTATTTATTATCTTATCTTTAACTCTATATTGTTGGAAAAGGACCCATAAAAAGCATTTCACGGTTAGTCTACAGCGATGGTCTACGAAGCGTGACAAATGAAATTACACCCTGGTAGGTATTATATTTGCAAACAAAAAACAGAAACATCTGAGTGATTCTGCGAGAATCTGTCCATATGTTAATATCTGTGAAATACTACAAATAACGAGATAACGAGTCATTCACAAATGTGGTAATGGCACAAAATATCATACCTAGAAAAACCCAAAGACACACTTTAGATTGGAATTTCATGGAGTACTGTCTGACAAAGATAATAAAGGTCTCAAAACCAATCTTTCATATCTTTGGAGAGTCACTGCTGTGAATATATTCCTTATTGGTGAGACTTCAAAAGAATGTCAGGATTTGACATGTAAACCCACTTCAAAAAGTCAACACCCTACTTTGCAATGACAATGTCAAGACTTCAAAGTGCATGCTTTAGTTGATATAAGCACCTAAAAATGTTCCCCTTCGGAGCAACCGTACAGCAAAAGTGTTGCGGTGTGTTTCTCAAAACAAACATCAGAGAGGATTTCATTCAAAAAGCTTTGCCGTGTCTTTCTTGACATACTCGCTTTCCATACAGTAATTTACCTGGAACGGATTGAACCATCAGGGTTCTTATATCCGACTGGGATTCATGATACAAAGCTGTTCCCCTATTAAAGTACATTTTCCTAGTTGCAATAATGTCCTTAGAATCTGTTCAAGATGTATAAGAAATGTCTATATGCAATTTCTTTATTTTAGATTCACAGGGTGTGAAAAAAAATTCAGTATTCACTTTAGTTTGTATAGCAGTCATATGGACTGAACATAATTGTACTGGACATGATCCCACTGAGAACACAGATGGAAGGTGGGAGTAATCATGCAAATATTTCCTCATAGAACCTACTGGTGTTGTGCAGAACTAACTACTTACATTGACATATTGAGCACATCACATAAGGCAAGTACAGTCCATAATAATTATTATTATTATTTGGTGTGTGCTTATATTTTTCCTATTTCACATGTACAAGTGTGTATTAATGCAGATTTTCTTTTGCACACTTTTCCCTGAGACCCCTTCCGAGTGGGGTCACAGCCAGGGCCTGGCATTATCAACAGCGACCCTGGCACAATTAGGGTTGAGTGCCTTGCTCAAGGGCATAGACATATTTTTCACCTAGTTGGCTCGGGGATTCCAACTAGCAACCTTTCGGTTTATTCGGATCCACATTAGCATATGGAACATTTCTGGGATCTTTTATTTCAGCTCATGAAACATGGTACCAACACTTTAAATATTGCATTTATAATTTGTTTACATTTACATTTTTTTTTACATTTTAGTCATTTAGCAGACACTCTTATCCAGAGCGACTTACAGTAGTGAATGCATACATTTCATACATTTTTTCCCGTACTGGTCCCCCGTGGGAATCGAACCCACAACCCTGGCGTTGCAAACACCATGCTCTACCAACTGAGCCACACGGGATTTGTTCAGTGTAATTTACTAAATTAGACTGTTTTGCAATGAAGGTCCACTGTAGCCTCAACTGCACTCTGTAGGGTACCACTATTGTGTTGTTGGAGGACAGCTAGCTTCCGTCCTCCTCTGAGTACATTAACTTCAATACAAAACCTAGGAGGCTCATGGTTCTCACCCCCTTTCATAGACTTACACAGTAATTATGACAACTTCCGGTGGGTATCCTCCAACCTATCAGAGCTCTTGCAGCATGAACTGACATGTTGTCCACCCAATCAAAGGATCAGAAAAGGAATCTAGTACTGAAAGCATAAGCTACAGCTAGCTAGCACTGCAGTGCATAAAATGTGCTGAGTAGTTGACTCAAAGAGAAAAAGATCATAGCTGAAAAGTTTTGAACAAATTCATTTCTTCGAAAGTGAAGGAGTAACAAGAGAGAGAGGAAGAGAGCTATATTTCGTAGTTTTTTTCTCACTTTTCACTTACTCAGCTAGCAAATGCAGGTAGCTAGTTTAGCCGACTCAAACACTTGGCTCAAACAGAGGGATGCTATGTTAGCTAGTTGGCCATGACTATCCAACACAGGAACTCTTCCAAGTCAAGGTAAGCTTTTGGTTTCAAAAATGTATTGCCACCGGGGCCCGTCGGTGTAACTGCTAAACTGCTTACTACACTGTACTGCATGATTGTAGCGGGTTTACTAACATGCTAGTTCTATTAGCTATGTTGACTAGGACGTTACTTTAGCGAACCTGGTGACAACGATGCATGTTGTGTTTAACGGTTATGGTATGACGGGTTGGCTTGGAAAGGTTTTTTCACCTGGTCACAGACAGCTGATGTGGTGAACATTGAAGTCCACAAACGAAGGGAAAGGGTGAGGAGAAGAGCTTGTAGATGCGAGAAGGAACACACAAGCTGTTTAGTATGTGGCTATGAAAGTGAACTGTTTGCTTGTGATCAGGGGTCGATTTATTCTGCCGATTCTGTTGTAAAACCATTTCTTAAAACGGAAGCAAACGGAATGAAACGGGGATAAACATTCCCGAATTTGTCCAATCGAAACTCTCGTTTGCAACTGTTGGACTAATGATTACATTACACCCTCCATCAGCTAGATGCAGGCAAGAGTGGGCAAGGCGGTATTGAATGTGTCACTGTCTGTCCATGTGTCACTGTCACCTCAAATCTTCCTCTCGACCTGTGTGCATCTACGTTGTAAACTTTAATTTATAGGTAAGGTTGTAGTAACCTCATGATGGGAATAGGGAAAATTAGAGTATTATGTAGTAGCCTAAACCTATTGATATTACATTGAACTGAGTGAATGGAATATGAATGACAGTTTACTGTAATAGAAATAAGGCCATGCTCATAAAAACAATTATTGTCCTCCATCCTCTTAATAATATCCTCTTACATCTAGGCGTTCCGCCAGCGGAACCCCTAGCCAACAGCCAATGGGATCGCATGGTGCGAAATACAAAACCTAAAAAATCCAATATTTTCAATTTTTCAAACATATGGCTATTTTACACCAATTGAAAGATAATCCTCTCCTGAATCCAACCACGTTGTCCGATTTCAAAAAGGCTTTACAGCGAAAGCAAAACATTAGATTATGTTAGGAGAGTACATAGACAAAAATAATCACACAGCTATTTTTCAAGCAAGCATATATGTCAATAAAACCCAAAACACAGCTAAATGAAGCACTAACCTTTGATGATCTTCATCAGATGACACTCCTAGGACATTATGTTATACAATACATGTATGTTTTGTTCAATCAAGTTCATATTTATATCCAAAAACAGCTTTTTACATTGGCGTGTGATGTTCAGAAAATGTATTCCCACCAAAAACTTCTGGTGAATTTACAAAAATACTCATCATAAACGTTGACAAAATACATAACAATTATTTTAAGAATTATAGATACAGAACTCCTTTATGCAATCGCTGTGTCAGATTTTAAAATAGCTTTTCGGCAAAAGCACATTTTTCAATATTCTGAGTACATAGCTCGCCATCACGGTGAGCTATTCAGACACCCGCCAAGTTTGGGACAAACTAAACTCAGAATTAGTATTTGAAATATTGTATTACCTTTGCTGATCTTCATCAGAATGCACTCCCAGGACTGCTACTTCCACAAGAAATGTTGTTTTTGTTTGAAATAATCCATAGTTATGTCCAAATACCTCCGTTTTGTTCGTGCGTTCAGGTCACTATCCAAAGGGTAACGCGCGAACGCATTTCGAGACACAAAATGTCAAAATGTTCCATTACCGTACTTAGAAGCATGTCAAACGCTGTTTAAAATCAATTTGTATGGCATTTTTAACGTAAAATTGCAATTAATATTCCAACCGGACAATAGTGTATTCATTCAAGGAGGAAAAAAAAAAAACTGCGTGCTTGCGGGAACGCGCATATCCAATCTCTTTGTCCCCAGGCAGTCCACTCAGAAACTGAGCAACTATACTCTGCCCAGTGACAGGGGAATGCTCAAAACACTTTCTGAAGGCTTTAGACAGCCAATGGAAGCCTTAGAAAGTGCAACGTGACAGCACAGATACTGTAGTTTCGAAAGGGACTTGAAAGAAGAACTACATTTCTCAGATCCTACACTCCTGGTTGAATTTCTCAGGTTTTTACCTGCCATGAGTTCTGTTATACTCACAGACACCATTCGAACAGTTTTAGAAACTTCAGAGTGTTTTCTATCCAAATCTACTAATAATGCATATTCTCGTTTCTGGGCAAGAGTAGTAACCAGTTTAAATCGGGTACGTTTTTTCATCCGGCCGTGAAAATACTGCCCCCTATCCATATCAGGTTAAATGGCACCAACCGCCACTGAAAGGAACATATCTATATTATTACAGACCAATAAAAAAGCCAATTAGCACAATGAAATTAGCTAATTTCGAGTGATCTTTCAAGCAGATTATGTAAACCTCTCACACAGCACTGGTCCCCATGGAGCTGAAAATGAATAACTGTCTGAATACAGTAGTAGATCTGAACCTTAGCCTGCAGGTATAAGCTTATGAAATGTCTAATGCAGATATTTCATTCAGTATATCAGAACCTTACATTTATGTTCAAGTCATACAATAAATTAACTTCTATGAAATGCAAGGCTTGTAGTAGTGTATCCATATTACTGCACTCCTTAACCTTTTACTGCAGTGTGCTAAATCAGGGTCACACAGTGTTTCTTGGTAGTCAAACAAATCAAATTATTTGTTACATGCGCCAAATACAACAGGTGTAGACCTTACAGTGAAATGCTTACTAACAAGCTCTTAACTACTTTGAAATAATAGTATACACCTCACACACATGGTTCTGCGTTTAAAAAAAAAGAAACCTGTACCATGTCAGATATAGAGTTGAAATGTATTCAGTTTTGAGTTTGCGTCCCAATATTACACTTTATATACATCACAGACGACTGAAATATTACAAAGCCGTTTGACATAGAAACACAGGATTTTCTGAGGTTTATATTTGTTTTATTAATTATGAAAAATATGAATATTCCATCCATGAGGGAGCTTTGGTTATTCTACTGCAGGAAAGGGATTTTAAATATCCCTACAGAGGTTTTTATACTTACCTAAGTAGTATTAAAATACCTGATCATAGTACTGTTCCTTGATAGAGGTAGACATTAATTAAAATAAATGTGTCTTGTTTAATGAAATCAAGACACAGTATGGAAAACATTGATCTTTTTTAATTAAGAAGGTACTGGAATGGATTCACTGAGCACATTATTTGAGCCATTGTTCATGCTCAATCAGCAAAACATCCTCCTGAAAAACTGTCCATTCCACATTACCCCTCAAATATCATAATGTACATTAATGAGAAATGGCATGGTTGTCAGTGCAGTCCAAACCCTTGCTTAGGTAGGGACTGCTTTGCTTTGTTGTGTCTAAATGGATGGAAGAACTATAGTTAGGCAGGAACATACAAGCTATAGAGGGCTTGAAGGCAGAGATACCGAAGTGGAGAAGTATCTGTCTTGCAGCCAGGTCTGACCTGTGGCTGATTAGAGTTATCTTGCCCAAAGCCAGGAGTGTTGTGATTCATATAGAGAGCAATCCATTAGGACCCAGACTGTCAGCCACACCTCTGTATGGTCTTTATGTCTGTCTACTGTTCTCTCCGCTCTCTGGAGAGAACTGCTTTCATCTCACCTGTGCAGATGCACACGTTCAATACAGCATCTATTACAAAACCGTTTGACGTAGAAACACAGGCTTTTCGGAGGTTTATATTTGTTTTATTAATTATGAAATTATTTAAAATATTAATATTCCATCCATGAGGCCACTAGAGGGCGCTTTGGTTATTCTACTGCAGGAAAAGGATTTTAAATATCCCTACAGAGGTTTTTACACTTAACTAAGTAGTATGAAAATACCTGACTATAACTGTTCCTTGATAGAGGTAGACATCTGCAGTTGACATGATCTTATTGTGGATTTATTAATTTCCTTGAAAAGTTGTGATTCCTTAGATGACTGATGTATACAGTGCATTCAGAAAGTATTCAGACCCCTTGTATTTTTCCACATTTTGTTACATTAAAGCCTCAAATGGATTAAATTGTTTTTTCCCCCTCATCAATCTACACACAATACCCCATAATGACAAAGCAAAAACAGGTTTAGACATTTTTGCAAATGTATTAAAAATAAACAAATACCTTAATAACATAAGTATTCAGACACTTTGCTATGAGACTCGAAATTGAGCTCAGGTGCATCCGGTTTCCATTGATTATCCTTGAGATGTTTCTACAACTTTATTGGAGTCCACCTGTGGTAAATTCAATGGATTGGACATGATTTGGAAAGGCACACTGTCTATTTCAGGTCCCAAACAGTTGACAGTGCATGTCAGAGCAAAAACCAAGCCATGAGGTCAAAGGAATTGTCTGTAGAGCTCCGAGACAGGATTGTGTCAAGGCACAGATCTGGGGAAGGTTACCAAAACATTTCTCCAGCATTGAAGGTCCCCAAGAACACAGTGGCCTAACATAACTACACAATTCTAATCACCGCATAGGTGAGTAGCAATGATAGACTTAACCAACTTATAAAATGCCTTTGTTTGAAAATCTGCACATCTCTCGTATTGTCCCTGACCAGTGCATCACTGAATGATTACCCGCCTTTAACTACATTTTGGAGGACAGACTGAGCCCTGAGAATTAATGTATACTGCTCAAAAAAATAAAGGGAACACTTAAACAACACATCCTAGATCTGAATGAAAGAAATCAATCTTATTAAATACTTTTTTCTTTACATAGTTGAATGTGCTGACAACAAAAATCACACAAAAATAAATCAATGGAAATCCAGTTTATCAACCCATGGAGGTCTGGATTTGGAGTCACACTCAAAATTAAAGTGGAAAACCACACTACAGGCTGATCCAACTTTGATGTAATGTCCTTAAAACAAGTCAAAATGAGGATCAGTAGTGTGTGTGGCCTCCACGTGCCTGTATGACCTCCCTACAACGCCTGGGCATGCTCCTGATGAGGTGGCGGATGGTCTCCTGAGGGATCTCCTCCCAGACCTGGACTAAAGCATCGGCCAACTCCTGGACAGTCTGTGGTGCAACGTGGCGTTGGTGGATGGAGCGAGACATGATGTCCCAGATGTGCTCAATTGGATTCAGGTCTGGGGAACGGGCGGGCCAGTCCATAGCATCAATGCCTTCCTCTTGCAGGAACTGCTGACACACTCCAGCCACATGAGGTCTAGCATTGTCTTGCATTAGGAGGAACCCAGGGCCAACCGCACCAGCAAATGGTCTCACAAGGGGTCTGAGGATCTCATCTCGGTACCTAATGGCAGTCAGGCTACCTCTGGCGAGCACATGGAGGGCTGTGCGGCCCCCCAAAGAAATGCCACCCCACACCATGACTGACCCACCGCCAAACCGGTCATGCTGGAGGATGTTGCAGGCAGCAGAACGTTCTCCACGGCGTCTCCAGACTCTGTCACGTCTGTCACGTGCTCAGTGTGAACCTGCTTTCATCTGTGAAGAGCACAGGGCGCCAGTGGCGAATTTGCCAATGTTGGTGTTCTCTGGCAAATGCCAAACGTCCTGCACGGTGTTGGGCTGTAAGCACAACCCCCACCTGTGGACGTCGGGCCCTCATACCACCCTCATGGAGTCTGTTTCTGACCGTTTGAGCAGACACATGCACATTTGTGGCCTGCTTGAGGTCATTTTGCAGGGCTCTGGCAGTGCTTCTCCTGCTCCTCCTTGCACAAAGGCGGAGGTAGCGGTCCTGCTGCTGGGTTGTTGCCCTCCTACGGCCTCCTCCACGTCTCCTGATGTACTGGCCTGTCTCCTGGTAGCGCCTCCATGCTCTGGACACTACGCTGACAGACACAGCAAACCTTCTGGCCACAGCTCGCATAGATGTGCCATCCTGGATGAGCTGCACTACCTGAGCCACTTGTGTGGGTTGTAGACTCCGTCTCATGCTACCACTAAAGTGAAAGCACCGCCAGCATTCAAAAGTGACCTAAACATCAGCCAGGAAGCATAGGAACTGAGAAGTGGTCTGTGGTCCCCACCTGCAGAACCACTCCTTTATTGAGGGTGTCTTGCTAATTGCCTATAATTTCCACCTGTTATCTATTCCATTTGCACAACAGCATGTGAAATTTGTCAATCAGTGTTGCTTCCTAAGTGGACAGTTTGATTTCACAGAAGTGTGATTGACTTGGAGTTACATTGTGTTGTTTAAGTCTTCCCTTTATTTTTTTGAGCAGTGTATTTCTAGGCTCTGTGGTTTTGAGGACCTCACAGGGACTGAATGGAATATATAGGAACTCTGCATGCATCGCCTCTGTTGTATTGCTAACAACTCATGTATTCCTGAGTTAGCCAGTATATCATAGTTATTTGTATGTCTTCCAAACTCCTCCCTTCTACTGAAGCATTTTAGAGATCAACACATAAGATAGCTGGATACTCTCACTACAGCACATCTCTCTGATTCAGAGGGGTTGGGTTAAATGCAGAAGACACATTTCAGTTGAATGCATTCAGTTGTACAACTGACTAGGTATCCCCCTTTCTAGTATGTGTCCTCTGTATCCACTGGCTATTCTTACTGCTATACTACAGGAAGTTTTAATGAAGGATATCAGATACTGAACATGTAAAACACAGATACTGCTTTAGTATACTAACCTGTGCTATATTCAGGAGCTCTTCATAAGGACCCTCGTCTTCGGTCAACGAGGCGAAGGCACTGTCGACAGACAACGTCTCCATGTCTGCACATGCCAAATCCAAACTCAGCCTTACATTCCCGCTCACTCCAGTCAGGGAGCACTGGCAATGACTCATGGTGAAGTTACTTCCTTTTCGGCCCCGTCACCCTTACAGGAAGAAGGGCAGAACCAACACAGGATCTCTGCTCTCCTCTACCACAGATATGAGTGAATGACAAAACAGTTGCTTTCAAGGGCAGCCAGAATTGCTCTCAGCCATAACCATTATCTCTGGGACCAGGTCCTATTAATTCACACTGCTTAAAAGCCAGTTGGCTGGATCTGACTTACAACCTCCACCAAGAGGAAACTACCCTGGCTATAGAGGAGCTGAGGTATAAGGCCATGAGTGCTCTTGTGTGCAGTGACTATCCCATGCTGTCTCTGTTGACTTGAGGACATAAGACACTTAACTCTCTTCAAAAGGAGAGGGAGGGAAGAAGAGTGAAATGCATTTCTAATGGGCCTTGTCACCAATTAGGAAGCAGTGATGTAGCCAAGCCATTGTTCAGCCCTCGGAATGGCTGCGAGCCAGAGATTTTTTAGTCAGGAAGAATCAACCTGACTACTTCACTCACTGATAAGCTTCAATAACCACATTAAGAGTAGTGCATGGATCTCACTGTGTGTAATACCCACTGAGGCAACCGTTGCCTCCCTACAACTATTTGGTTCTGCCCGTTCTTGGCAAATAAGATTTCACATTGACACTATAACCTCTTATCCTACGATGACAGCTTACATAAAACTGATTGCACCACACATAATATCCATTATACCGACAGCCAAGGCCCATAATACAACATTTGAACTCTTATTTTGGGGACAGGGATTCAGATGCAGTTCACAAGGGGAATATTAAACTATGCTGAAATATAAGTAGACAAGTTATTGTGCAACGTAATATTTCAACATTCCCAGGACAGATACACATTTGTCATATTTTTGATAAAAACCTTTTATATGAAATGTAAAATACTTGTTGCAAAAATAAGCTTTACATACCACCGGTCACCAACAGACAAATCTCTTCAGTGTGCTGACATGCCTTACATGAGGTCTAAAAAGCACAATGTTCCATGTACTCCTACATCCTAGAAATCTCTTACACACAAGGTGTCATGAGGATAGATAAATGGCATGCCTGTAGGGACAACTAGCATATACACCACCAGCATTGCTATTCTACCACTTGTGAACACTATAGTAAATAGCTTTACTTTTTTATATCAAAAATTGCTCAGGAGTAATCATCATCTTTGTTCTAATATACATCTGGCTATACATCTGCAGTTGACATGATGTTAAAATTAAGAGAGGGTTACAATACAAATACAGGATTTTAAGTCAAAATCATCAGCATTCCTGGACATGGAGTTTTATATAATTGGATACTTGTTGTGGATATAACATTTCTTTAAAATGTGTAATTTGTTAGACTGAACAATGCCACACAGTGTTAGACAGGGATACTGCGTCTTTTGTCCATTGGTGTTGTGTTGAGGTTTTCTGACCTCTTGTGGCATTTAGTTGAATGTGCATACTTACGCTTGTTAACTGGATTCACTAAAAAGCTAATTGCAGGGTAAATAGTAAGTACAAACTGCTGCAATAGAAAAATTACTTTAATGAATTGTACATAAACATTACAGAGGATTGGAACCTACCAAAAATGGCCACCAGTTAAAAACCAAAGATTATCCCACAATTCAATGAAATCAAACTAACTAAACAGCAGAAATGACATTGTTAGATATAATACCTATATCTGGTTAAATCATGATCATCATAGCCTTGTTAAACTGTGTGCAGAAAATCTTGACTTTAGTAATGCCATCTCCGTAACTTATGTTAACCAATGCATTTTAACCACCACCACGCACATTCTTACCATAATTACTCAACACAGTTTACAATAAAATAAAATGAAAAACATATTGAAAGACAACATTAATGAAGGCAGTCATCAGACCTCTTCATAAACTGTGCATCAAACTTTAAATGTTATGTTTAACAAAATGTAGGACCATACTTTAAACAAACTAAGGCCTATTTAAAATGACTCACAAATCCCTTGAAAGCAAATGTCATCCTATATTACAGGTGGCATTAGTGTTACATTCCACAAACTCACATTATACATCGACAGGCTCAAACATGGACACCCCTTTCCCTCTACAGGATATAATGCACTGCATACTACATGACTGACGATCACATGTAGCATCCGCCACTAGGCTACGATACCTGGTGTCATATATTCCCCTCTTTCTCTGCCACATCTAAAATGCTCTGTGGGGAACTTCTTATTTACGTACATTTTATTATGATTTGCAAAGTATTATATATATAAACAAAAAAATCTGATTGTTCCTTGAGTTACAACATGACCACCCTGTTTCCAAGAATCAAGCAGTACAATTTTAAGTTTGAATGCCAGCAAACAGATCCAAATAGCAGTAGACACATTCAATTAAAAACTGTTAGGGTTTTTCAGATAGAGTATTTCTGTGCGAACTCACACCAAGTGGAACCTTCCTGTATCTATGTTCCATGTGAGATATGACACTGATTATAATGGAATGCATGACCATACCGCACTAGCCACTACACTAACAGTTTCCCCTTCAGGGGAGGGTAGTAGACCGGTGTGGCATGGTCACACACACTAAACCCTGCACCCTTAACATTGAGGTTCACAGTGTCTGTCTCAGAATGCTCACAGTCGTCCAGTTGAAAGTCTGAGTTGAAGCAGATCTCGATCTGCCCCAAGATTTGCACCTTCCCTTCCTGTAAACAATAAATAACTTAATGATAAATCTAGAATGTATGGTTAGGATTCATGATTTTATCTTTAAGTTGTGTACAATGACTATTCTTCATGTAGAATGATTAGAGAAACGTATTCTAAATACAAAATGGTATGCAATTCTTGTTATCCTATACTCGTCAAAGAAAACCTGTAGCATATCCATTAACTAGTTGTGCTTGAGTTTGCATTTTACCCAAAGACAAAATATAAAAAACATGATACCTTTGGATGAATACACTGAATCTTTGGTTTCACGTTGTAGAAGTTGAGAATGTTTCCTTCAATGAGGTCAAACTAAAAACAGACGTAATCAATTTTACCACAAGTACTCATCACATGCTATTAGAACCTGACCGACATGGGTTTTTGGGTTCCGATTCCAGACCTTTTTCACATTTTGTTGTGTTATAGCCTGAATTTAAAATGGATTACATTTTTATTTTTTTACAAACAAATTTAAAATAAAAAGCTGAAATGTCTTCAGTCAATAAGTATTCAACTCTTTGTTATGGCTAGCCTTAAGTTCAGGAGTAAAAATTTGCTTAACATGTCAAATAATAAGTTGCATGGACTCACTCTGTATAATAATAGTGTGTAGCATGATTTTTGAACGACTACCTCATCTCTGTACCCCACACATACAGATAATTGTAAGGTCCCTCAGTCAAGCAGTGAATTTCCAACACAGATTCAACCACAAAGACCAGTGAGGTTTTCCAATGCCTCACAAAGAAGCTTACCCATTGGTAGATGGGTAAAAATAAAAAAAAGCTGACAAATATCCCTTTGAGCATGGTGAAGTTATTAATTACACTTTGGATGGTGTATCAATACACCCAGTCACTACAAAGATACAGGTGTCCTTCCTAACTCAGTTGCCGGAGAGGAAGGAAACCACTCAGGGATTTCACCATGAGGCCAATGGTGACTTTAAAACAGTTACTGAGTTTAAAACCCCCTAGAGTCGATGTCCACACCCCCGTGGAAATCGAATTAGATTATTATAATTTTTTTTAACCCGTCAGTTTAAACCAGAGTTTTTTTTTGTTGTTGCATGGGCTACGTCTCAATCCACCGGATCCTGTTCCGCATTGGTGGTGAAAGGTGGCAGAGCTTGAGTGGTGTTTATCAGACCATGAGATATCCCGAAAATCGGTCCTGTCACAACATATGTAGCGACCGAACGGTTTTGCTCTACGACCCCCACAAGTGTCACGGGACTTGTCTGAAATCGGTACAGCCGATCTGACAGCATCTGTGTGTACAACCCAGCACAGTTTGGGCTACACACTAATATGGAAAGGAGATTCTCTCACTAACACATACATGCCAGTTGTTTTGCTCTAGAACACCTACAAGTCTCACGAAACTAGTCTGAAGGTAGCCAGGTACCAGTTTAAAAAACAAATGGCAGTATTATATATGGAGATTAGTTTAATGCCTAAAATATGGGGTTAAATACAGTGAGGGGAAAAAAGTATTTGATCGTTTGCCCACTGACAAAGAAATGATCAGACTATAATTTTAATGATGGTTTTATTTGAACAGTGAGAGACAGAATAACAACAAACAAATCTAGAAAAACGCATGTAAAAAAATTTTTGAAATTGATTTGCATTTTAATGAGGGAAATAAGTATTTGACCCCCTCTCAATCAGAAAGATTTCTGGCTCCCAGGTGTCTTTTATACAGGTAACGAGCTGAGATTAGAAGCACTTTCTTAAAGGGAGTGCTCCTAATCTCAGCTTGTTACCTGTATAAAAGACACCTGTCCACAGAAGCAATCAATCAATCAGATTCCAAACTCTCCACCATGGCCAAGACCAAAGAGCTCTCCAATGATGTCAGGGACAAGATTGTAGACCTACACAAGGCTGGAATGGGCTACAAGACCATCGCCAAGCAGCTTGGTGAGAAGGTGACAACAGTTGGTGCGATTATTCGCAAATGGAAGAAACACAAAAGAACTGTAAATCTCCCTCGGCCTGGGGCTCCATGCAAGATCTCACCCCGTGGAGTTGCAATGATCATGAGACCGGTGAGGAATCAGCCCAGAATTACACGGGAGGATCTTGTCAATGATCTCAGGCAGCTGGGACCATAGTCACCAAGAAAACAATTGGTAACACACTACGCCGTGAAGGACTGAAATCCTGCAGCGCCCGCAAGGTCCCCCTGCTCAAGAAAGCACACATACATGCCCGTCTGAAGTTTGCCAATGAACATCTGAATGATTCAGCGGACAACTGGGTGAAAGTGTTGCGGTCAGATGAGACCAAAATGGAGCTCTTTGGCAACTCAACTCGCCGTGTTTGGAGGAGGAGGATTGCTGCCTATGACCCCAAGAATACCATCCACACTGTCAAACACGGAGGTGGAAACATTATGCTTTGGGGGTGTTTTTCTGCTAAGGGGACAGGACAACTTCACCGTATCTGCTATTCAATGCGTTTCTATGGGCTAATAGCAGTAAGGCCAAATTCAACGTTTCATGAAAAAAAATTATAATAATGGACCCCCCAGCTTAGACGCTTAAAGATGAATGGCTGTCATAGGGAAAAAATGAGGATGGATCAACAACACTGTAGTTACTCCACAATACTAACCATACAGGCAGGCCAGAGGTATTTCAACTAGGACTTTCCCCTCAAAAACCATGCGGATGAGGCCTCAACCCTTTCCTTTCATATTTGCCCTGTTCTTTCTTTGTTTCGGACTATTACCAAAATCATTGATGTATGGTAAAGTTGCCTGTAATACAGACTATAGTACAGCAGTCTTTGAAGATCTCAGAGGATTCACCAGCAATTGTTAGTGGACACGGACTGTCCACCATCTGAAGCTCTTTTCCAGCACACCTTGATCACACCGTTACTTTTTAAACCTGATCGTGAGACCTCTCAATTTCAGGGCAATGGCAGCATACTAAAACCAAACAGGGAATCATTTATACTCAAAATTCTTTAATGAATTTATGTTATCCATTTGCAGGCTAGTTTAATACATACATGGTCTGTCTGTGTACCTTTTTATCATATGTTAATGTTTCCCGTTTTTAACATTGTGTCAGTATAACGTGTCGATAGCAAGGGGACTTTTTATTTACTTTTACCCCTCAGAACTACAGATGTAGACAGGTCCTAGATCAGCACTCCTACTCTGATGCTTTGTGGATACGGGTCCTGATCTCCACAGGTTAGTATTGCGTTGAAGAACTGATTGATTAGTTGGTCTAGCCTGTTATGATGGACTGTATAAACCTCAGACTTGTTCTAGGCCTATTTCTAATGATATTATATGTATTTTACTGGTATTTCAAGATGGGCAATATAAACCAGTGACTTGTTCCTACCTCAGATTTCTACATTTGTAAATATGTATTTTAAAAGGATATGTTTTCTTATTGTCAAGAAATATAATTTGGAAGTTTGATGTAAGTGTTTGTGATTAGTTTGACTTGAGACAATTGCCAGCAGCATACCACCCTTTCCCTGTGTAGGGTGCGGTCTTTCAGATGGGAGGTTAAATGGTTGTCCTGACACTCTGGTCATTAAAAATGGCACTCATCTTAAGAGTAGGGGTGTTAACCCTGGTGTCCTGGCTAAATTCCCAACCTAGTCCCATTCCATCAAGGCCACCTAATCATCCCCCTCATTTCTAACTGGCATATCACTCCTCACCTGATGGGTGGTGAGCGCTGTGGCACAAAAATGGTTGCCATTTACTATGTAAAGTCCTTTGAGTACCTCAGTTGGTACAAAAGTGTTACATAAATCTAAAAAATCTAATCTATTTGACCGAGTGAAAAGAAGGAAGCCTGTACAGAATAAAAATATTGCAAAACATACATCCTGTTTGCAACAAGGCACATAATATTGCTGTGGCAAAAAAAAATTTTTGTCCTGAATGCAAAGTGTTATGTTTGGGGAAAATTCAATACAACACACTACAGAGTATCACACTTCATATTTTCAAGCATAGTGGTGGCGGCATCATGTTATGGGTATGCTTGTAATTCTTAGAATGGGGAGTTTTTCAGGATAAAAAAGAAGCACAGGCAAAATCCTAAAGGAAAATCTGGTTCAGTGTGCTTTCCACCAGACACTGGGGGATGAATTCACCTTTCAGCAGGACAATGACTTAAAGCACAAGTTGCTGACCAAGAAGACAATAAAATGTCCCTGAGTGGCCCAGTTACAGTTTTGAATAAAATCTACTTGGAAATCTATAGCAAGACCTTAAAATGGTTGTCTCGCAAGAATTTAAAAGAATAAATGGGCAAATGTTGCACAATCCAGGTGTGGAAAGCTCTTAGAGCAGGGATGTGCAACTGGCGGCCCGCAGGCCGGTCCTCGGATCATAAACAAAAAAAGAGCTAGGGTCTCAACTTACTGTTTCAAGTTAGAATAGTAGAAGGTGCAATTTCAAAATTTGGTTGTGCATTAGCAGTTTCTTTTGTTATGTCACTAATAATAGCTAATTTTCCTTTCAGCCCCATGGCAAAATGAGTAGAATTGCATGAAATTAGATAGAAAATCAGAAAATCTTATCTCCACCCCATAGCAAAATGTGTAAAATTGAGGAAATTAGCTGTGTAACAACTATGCACGTGGGTACGCAGAACCACGAGCAACTGCAGCCCCTCGTGAGTTGTTCAGATTTTTTGTCTTAGAGACTTACCCAGAAGGACTCACAGCTGTAATCGCTGCCAAAGGTGCGTCAATAAAGTATTGACTCAGGGGTGTGAATACTTATGTAAATGAGATATTTCTGTATTTAATTTTCAATGAATTTGCTACAATTTCTAAAAACATGTTTTCACTTTGTCATTATGGCGTATTGTTGGTGAGAAAAAAAAATATTTAATCCATTTTGGATTCAGGCTGTAACACAACAAAATGTGGATGGAATAAGTCAAGGGGTATGAATACAGGGCCTTCTGAAAGTATCTGCTGATATACAGTTGAAGTCGGAAGTTTACATACACCTTAGCCAAATACATTTAAACTCAGTATTTCACAATTCTTGACATTTAATCCTAGTAAAAATTATCTTAGGTCAGTTCGGATCACCACTTTATGTTAAGAATGTGAAATGTCAGAATAATAGTAGAGTGATTAATTTATTTCATCAAATCCCCTGTGGGTCAGAAGTTTACATACACTCAATTAGTATTTGGTAGCATTGCCTTTTAAATTGTTTAACTTGGGTCAAACATTTCGGGTAGCCTTCCACAAGCTTCCCACAATAAGTTGGGTGAATTTTGGCCCATTCCTCCTGACAGCTGGTGTAACTGAGTCAGGTTTGTAGGCCTCCTAGCTCGCACACACTTTTTCAGTTCTGCCCACACATTTTCTATGGGATTGAGGTCAGGGCTTTGTGATGGCCACTCCAATACCTTGACTTTGTTGTCCTTAAGCCATTTTGCCACAACTTTGGAAGTATGCTTGGGGTTATTGTCCATTTGGAAGACCCATTTGTGACCAAGCTTTAACTTCCTGACTGATGTCTTGAGATGTTGCTTCAATATATCCACATAATTTTCCTACCTCATGATGCCATCTATTTTGTGAAGTGCACCAGTCCCTCCTGCAGCAAAGCACGCCCACAACATGATGCTGCCACCCCTGTGCTTCACATTTGGGATGCTGTTCTTCGGCTTGCAAGCCTCCCCCCTTTTCCTCCAAACAAAACGATGGTCATTATGGCCAAACAGTTCTATTTTTGTTTCATCAGACCAGAGGACATTTCTCCAAAAAGTATGATCTTTGTCCCCATGTGCAGTTGCAAACCATAGTCTGGCTTTTGTATGGCAGTTATGTAGATATAGGACTCATTTTACTGTGGATATAGATACTTTTGTACCCGTTTCCTCCAGCATCTTCACAAGGTCCTTTGCTGCTGTTCTGTGATTGATTTGTACTTTTCGCACCAACGTGTGTTCCTCTCTAGGAGACAGAACGCGTCTCCTTCCTGAGCGGTATGAGGGCTGCGTGGTCCCATGGTGTTTATACTTGCCTACTATTGTTTGTACAGCTGAACGTGGTACCTTCAGGCGTTTGGAAATTGCTCCCAAGGGTGAACCAGACTTGTGGAGGTCTACAGTTTATTTTCTGAGGTCTTGGCTTATTTCTTTAGATTTTCCCATGATGTCAAGCAAAGAGGCACTGAGTTTGAAGGTAGGCCTTGAAATACATCCAAAGGTACTCCTCCAATTGACTCAAGTGATGTCAATTAGCCCATCAGAAGCTTCTAAAGGCATGACGTCATTTTCTGGAATTTTCCAAGCTGTTTAAAGGCACAGTCAACTTAGTGTATGTAAACTTCTGACCCACTGGAATTGCGATACAGTGAATTATAAGTGAAATAATCTGTCTGTAAACAATTGTTGGAAAAATGACTTGTGTCATGCACAAAGTAGATGTCCTAACTGACTTGCCAAAACTATAGTTTGTTAACAAGAAATTTGGAGTGGTTGAAAAACGAGTTTTAATGACTCCAACCTAAGTGTATGTAAACTTCCGACTTCAACTGTAGTGTTTTAAGAGGGGAAATTAAAGAGTAATTTTTCCACACTGATTTCTTAAAAATTGCCATCCTGAAGACCAATTGTCCAAGAAATGTGTTTCAAATGTTGATTCCTTACATTGTGACAATAATGAAACATCATGGGAATGGCTGTGAATCTTCAGTTGAGCATGAAATTCCCTTTTATTCATCCTATTTATTGAATATAGGTTATCGTGGTAAAAGGCCAATACCGCCCGATAACCTGGTATTGAATGCATGCACACATCTGGGTCATTTTACTGCCAGTAACTAAGTAAATAGGAACAGGAAGTCAAATGACTTGCAGTAAATTAGCCACTGTTGACATCACATACTCGCACATTTCAAATTGTCCGTGTTCCCAAAACACACAGTATAGTGTGTTGTTTGATACGATGCGGAAATGCTTGAAGTTTAAACATGCAACTATTTACTCTGTGAAAATGACATTGTCCCTTGGTAATGTAGTAATATTGATTTCATGTACTTACCGTGTAGTAAGTCTCAGAGGGCACAATGTTACATTTCTTCATCACCCTGAAAACATACAAAGAATTTATAAATAACTAGTAGAAAACATAAATTAGGGTTCAGGGTATTGAAACCATACATTATCCCATATGTTTCATGAGGGTACTTTATTGTTAATTCAGTACACTTACCCATCAAGGTCTAACTTGTGATACAGCTCCAGGGCTTTGCCAAAGTATTTGTGTTGACTGTTTAGGGACTCCGCTTTTGCAGCACATGTTCCATGTTTTTGCCATTCATATTTCCTGTAAATAGAAGATCAAACACTAACATTTGTTTAGAAAAATATTGTTACCTGAAAATATAACAATTACCTGGAGTAAAGTATTAATACAAAATAGAAAACTGGAACAGACCAGAATTTAGAGGATTCTGGAATTTTTAGATCCGGCCACCACTTCTGCATCTCTGGAAGTAGGTCCTGTAAAACATATTCATTATCAAATATTTATCTTAATTTCAAAATATATAAACACGTTTACTTTTACCATCAAAATGATATTTTGTCATGAATAAGCTCGAACTGCCTTTTGTAAATGTTTGTATTTTAAATGTTTTTTCCCCCAGCAGAACATACCTGGATTAGAGTTTCATTGAAGTGCAAAGATGAATTGCATTCCTGGCCTTTATCTGGCCTGTAAGACAGACATTGGTTAAATGTGTACAAAGATAAACTGTTTTGCATTCTGTTATGTTATGTTATCTGGTCAGTCAAAAAAATGCACTTTCCTACTGAATGTTGGAAGTCCTTCCTTACCACAGTCCATGCAAAGTCCAGTAGTCAAATTTGGAATGACAGTGTTCCATCTGCAAATAGAAATGTTAATTTTGTCACACAAGTTGGCAAATCTGGCAATTTAGGGCCACCGTATCAATCATACGATCAGATCACATGATACGCTGAGTTTATTATGCCATGAAACCATATAATAAAGTAACTTACACTGCAAAATGTGCTCGGCCAGTGGTGAGTCAGGATCAGCTTACTCCACATATGCCTGAAATAAAGTTACATTGAAGTGTAACATTAGCATAATCAAAGTGCCTCACTCATTTAATGGCCTTCAATTTGCATAGAGGCCGACGATGGAATGACACCAGCTCAGTGGTCTTGTGGTTAGTGTCCTCCCCGAGATTGGAAGGTTCCCTTGTCAAAACAAAGCTCTAAAAACGGGAAATGATCCCTCTACTTGGCATTCAACATTAAGGAGATGGATTGGAGGTAACCTCCTGTCCAGGGTGTGTACTTGTACATCAAGCTGCCCTATGGGCCATTGTGGCTTGAAAAAGGCTACTTACTGACTTTAGAATGACAGACAGAGTTAAGGGCTTGATGCAGAGGACAGGGTTGGCATCTGACATTAACCAGACAGATATAACCAGTAACGTTACTTACGGCAGCTCGAGTTCGAATGAAGAAGTCATCAGACTGCAGCCAAGGCACAGCAGGACAACAAATGCCAATGACTTCATATTTACACTGAAAGAAAGATAACTTACAATTAGGAGAAGTAGATTTTGGGTCATAGATGGACTGATTTTAGCTGGTCTAATATGTGATGGTAGGCAAACTCTTACAATTATAAAGCCTATTATAAACTATTCAATTTTAGTTTATAGATAGCTTGTGTAACAAACAGTTATATAATGGTTGGCATGGCGTGATTGTTATTTTGGTGCCTGTCAAATACTATTGAGTTTATATTTGCGCCCATCAACACCGCAGTCAAATAATGGAACGCTTTTCGCAACTCTGTTGCCAACCACCAAACCTGACGTGAATGTGGGGGAGTGCAACTTCAGTTTGCACAAAAGGTTACATACGTACATTATTTTACAAACACAAGGTCTCCAGTATCACCTGGGCCTGCCACCTGGCTAAACGTAGACTGTGTGGGTAACCTACGACGGACTCAATAAGTTCTTACCCGTGTTTTGTTCCTGTGGTTAAAAATAAAGTCGTATATACAACTATACGTTTGGAAGGGTCATTTAGATGAGGAAACAGAGATGTCGTTTGATAGATTAGCAATATGAAGATCCCACTAGTATCACTTATTATGGTTTAAAATGAGACAGCCACACTCCGTCCGATTAGACGTCTGGTAGAAGCCTACAACAACAATACCGTGAAATTGTTTCCCTCAACAGCTGAACTGAGAGTCACATGCTCAGAAAATGTAAGTCACGTGAGATCATGTGAAACGTGCATTGTAGGCAGCTGTACCGCACAGGCGCGCACACATACGATGATATTCCACTGGGCCACATACAGTTTAATAAAAATAAAAGCAAGACAAATGTGTTGAACCTTTATTGCAATTGCATTTATCTCTGTAATCCTTCTATAAAAAAACGGGCAGACATTGCAAAATGTTTTACAATGTTATTTTAGACAGTAGGCTATGTTATTGTATCATTTTAGACCTTGTAGATAAGTAATGGAGGAATTATGCTTGCATGAAGCTAACAAACTGTGTGACATTGCCTCAGGCTATTGGCAGGAATAGCCGTAGCCTAGGCTGTGTCTGTTAACCCAATCTCTTGTTAAAAATAGTGCTTGGCTACAGTTCAGGTTTCAGGAGGTCATCTTAAGATTCTGTCTTAAGGTTCCTTCAGTTGAGTATAGAGCTAAGCAATATTATATTAACATAGCTTAAAGCTAATAAATATAAAAACAAATATAGGCTATATCAAAATTATCCTAAATATCATGGATAGAGTTGAAAAAAAAAGTATGAAATTATTTAAATGATGTAAACTGAACACATTGTGCTCAGTCCAAATTTTGTAAATATTGCCAACTGGATACAGTTTTTATGACCTATTCAGTGATCAAAGAATAACTAATACTACGTGATATGTGCCTAGCCTACTGCAAGTAAGAAATTATGTTAAGGGTTGATGTAAAAGCTATATATAGTCATATGCCTATCCATAAATGGGATGCAAGAGTTGCTGCACTCTGTGTGGGTAATCTTTGGTTTTCATCAGCCAGTGACTCCCAAGCGGGTTTAGGCTGACCTACCTCTGCTTTGCGCTCGTGTAATCTCTTGGGGTAAGTCAGGCCTATTATTTCCTTCCTTTTCAGATTATTGGATTTTTCAGAAAGGTGTTGAATTGAGAGATGCATGCTTGGTTCTTGGTTATATCAGAATGTGGAGATTGATTAGTCCAGTTACCTAATTAGGGCCTAGGCTACTGCCTAGACCTTGACATAATAAGGATATTATCTAGCAATATTCATTTGAATAGTTTTTGGACACAAATGATTGATATGAGAATATTGCTCTGATGGCATGTTGATAAATGGAGGCATCAGCTTATATATTTTAAAATTAATTCTATAAAAAGACAGTTTACTTTGTCTTCTATATGCAGAGAAATGTGGCTCAGGAGTTCAAGTGTCAAGAGGTTGATATTTCTGGTACCTGAATCTCTGATGTTAAGCACTTTTGCTGCACTTGAGAATTAGCTGAACCTGACTGATAAATGAATGAGCGAATAAGATAGAAAAGGAAAAGAATAGAGTCAAAAAGCTGTTATTTGGTTGTAAACCTATTCCAATATACATTGAGAGGCAATATGCAACTTTGTAGGATTGTGGGAATTTAAGGCTGCCATAGGCCTATAGAACATTTCAACTATTTCCATATTCAGAGAACATTTTCAAAGCTACAGTAAGTTTTAAAGTAACTGTCCAGTGAAAACCTCACTTTTAAAAGTTAATATTCTGTTAACTGACACCCAAATAATGTTGTCCTTTACTCGTATTTGTGGCCAAAGCATACATTGGTGAAAAACACTTCAAAAACTCCACCTCAAACTTGTATCTCAAACAGACCGTTCATAAAATGCTTGCTATTTCCTCACAGAAAATGATGTCATTTTGGCTCATTGGCTGAGCTGGCCAATCAGCGGTCTACTGATGTGAATATTTTTTATGACCGGTTAACGCCCACACCATTCTGTTGTTGGGGTTCGCCCACATCATTCCATCAAAGAAAAGCTGCTTTTTAATTAACATACTTAACTAAACATTTTTGGAAGGATAACTATTTCACTCATATTATAATTAATTATAGGTCATATTTCATAGAAATCTGCAAACACTGGACAGTTACTTTAAACTAAGTTTTGACCTTATTCCCATATTATTTACTGCAATTAAAAATAACTTGCAAGTGCTCAGACTGTTCTTGTGTCTGTTAATATTCAATCTGTTAAAGGCTATATGGTTTTGTATGTTCTTATTTATCACCACATCACCTGTGAATATAGGCTATATTTAACTCCTTCATATTTAATAGGTGTCTGAATTACATTTAGATTGCTGTATTGTGAGAATAACTGGTAATAACTGAACTTTCATAGATGAATACTTAAGCCATTGACTAGCTCTAAGCCTCAACCCCCCCCCCCCCCCCCCACACCATCTAATTTAAACCTCCAATGAATTTGCTTTCCATTTCTTCTGCCCATAACTCAGACTCTTCCATTACATAAGAATAGGCCCAATCTTTCTCCCGCAGTGCAGGTTTGATGGAATTCTATCCCCAGTGTCTGTAACCTCACAGGCACTAATACCTAAGACATATAATTTGACGTTGAAGGACATACTGTACCGTACTGCATACTGTGCCCTGAAATGCATCAATGGATCAAAGAGCCCGAAGAGCCATGGATCTGTTGCATTGCATTGTAGTAATTCTACATTAACATGGTTTGTTGCCATCATCGAGATACAACTATTATACTGTATTTCTATGTTTGCCATTATATTGCTGTTAGCCAATAGAATACAGTAACTGTGTTCCTCATTTGAATCGCAGGTTATTAAAAGTTATCAACTATGGCTGCGACAGTTGCCAGACACAAGCACGTGCACGTCAGCCATGACTACCACAGTGCACAGTCTAAGGTGGTAGCAAAGCAGTACACAAGGTAAGGAGATGGGCCCATTGGAATCCTATGCTTCATTTGAAACATACTAGTGGTTTGGAAACTGGTGGCCAGATTTACAATTGTTTGCACAGGAGTATAAATTGCACCTGCTATTTACCAGAGTAAATTAAGCATTTAAACTGTTTAGAGCTTATTTAGCATAGTTAGATTAAATGTAAATTAAGACAGTTAACAATTTTTTTCTGGTCTTTATTCCCCTCGGAGAATAAAGAACTGGTGTAAATACATCAAGTAATTCTGGCCCTCGGTGTACAGTTTCAAATGGTAGTTAGTGTATTCAGCTGGGCATTTAACAGTGGCTAAGTTTACACCTAGAGAGAGCACTTGTAACCCACTAATAGGTTGGTTCCCTGCTAATTGTCAAATCTCATGTAACTATGCAACCATCCAATTGCTACTACATCACTGGATCACATTCTCTTCTATAAACTGGGGACACATATGCTTTACTGTCTTTTATGGTGACTAATTGTCATATTTGTTTGGGTATGATAATAATACCATTAACGTTTTCCACTGTAATACACCTTGGACTGATTTGCCTTTAAAGAAGGGTATGTTTACTTCTGTTTGTCGACGTCAGGAGTAGAGACAGGACACTCATATTAGTTTGTACCATACATTCTATGGATTGTACCCACTTTCATCTGTGTCATCTCCGATCACGTAATCTATATTACCGGTACACACTTCTATGATCATTCTGTCAGGTATGTATAGATTGATGATTCATCCGCAATAAATAGTACATTAGGTCATCTGACAAAAAGGGCATGAGAATACTGTCAACATGATGCTGTTAGAGGTCTTTTGATGCTAACGAAGTGCTCTGTAGCTCTATGACTACATTTACTCAGCAATAAGCCAATGATTAAAATGCAAATAAGATGCTTACTGTATGTATAGCAAATAATGATTGTTATGGTTAGACTTAACATAGATGTTTTTTGTGGTGCTTAGGTTTTCACTGTGTTGGGCCTTTCTTATATTAGTTCGTAAATGCTTGTTAACTTAAACAAAATTAGCTGTTTACACTGTTTTATGTTGACTTTTTGTAAATTATCCTTTAATAACTAAGTTTGTTTTGCTCATATAGCTCTGAGGTGGTGGAGGACGATTATCATCACAAACAAGAAACAAGAATCCAGGGAGTGGTAAGGTCCTCATCTGTCATGTTGGGAGATTTCAGCATGTCATCATAATTAAAGATGTCATTTGAAAAAGATGAGCGAAAATATTAAGTATCAGATCTGCACAAGTACACTTTTCACACATTTGAGCCAAGCCAAACCGTATTGTGCAGGCTCGGATATTTACTTTTTCCATTATCCTGTCTAGTCTAACCTGTCTAATCGGTCCCGTGTGGCTCAGTTGGTAGAGCATGGTGTTTGCAACGCCAAGGTTGTGGGTTCGATTCCCACGGGGGACCAGTACGGAGAATAAATGTATGAAATGTATGCATTCACTACTGTAAGTCGCTCTGGATAAGAGTGTCTGCTAAATGACTAAAATCTAAATGTAGCACAGTTCCAGTAACTATGATGGATGCATTACCTGGCCATGGCAGTACAGGTCGCCTCAGCTTGGCTTGGCTTAGTAGTTTGAAATGGGTATTGAAGAAAAATGTAAAATGTCCATTTTGCCTTCAGGTGAGGAAGAAGATGGTTGAGAAGTACGTCCGTGAGGAGTCTATGATCAGGGGCCCTAAGTTCCTGACCACACTCCGATCCCATACTGTTTGGGAGCACACTCCCGTGAAGCTATACTGCACGGTCGAGGGCTACCCAACCCCTTTTGTGAAATGGTGAGGATTCAGTCTAAATACAGATGTAGGATCGTCATTTGAGCCAGTTTGCTACAGCAGTAAAATAAGCCTGCAGCAACAAGAAATGTGAATTATTATGTGGATGATAATGAATGGACATTTTTAGTAGGGGTGATACATTTTTTCGTTATGGCAAATCAAGTCTGACATTTTTAAACCTAGAATACACTACAAGTTTGCAAGAAAATTCTCAGTTACAAAAGCGTGATCAAATTAAAATCCTACATCTGTGTCCAAAACAGTCATTCAGCAAGTTCAACAGCAGCATTTAGCGGCTTATTTTTCGGTGCAGAACGTTATTGTACTGGTGTAGCACAAAGGGAGAACTGCTTAATGCTAGTGTTTTTCTTTCATACCCTCTGTTAGAGTGAAATAGTGGTCAAAGTTTTACGGATGATTGATGGTGTTAGATTTTAGCTGAGGTTAAGAGTCAGCATAGCTAATCTTAACCTGTTACTGTCTCTGTAATAATGTTTTTTTTTCTCATTCTTGAGATTTACGTCTTATAGTTTTACACTAAAGGTATACGTTATGACAAAGGTACAGACTACTTATACACAGTCACATCACAATATTCTGCATACTGTTATTACTTTTTTCCTGTGTTACCACAGCCACTTGAAAGACTTCACCTTAACCATTTCTAATTGATTTCTCTCCAGGTATAAAGATGGTGTCAGCATTGACTTATCGTCAATGAAATACAATGTGCAGGACAATGTTGGAATTCATAACCTGGAGATCGTCAAGTAAGTTATTCTCACGGGAGGAAAAACCTTAGGCTGCACAGTGGATACACACATTCAGTGGTAAAACAATCACAGGTTTTTATATTATGGGAAATCACAGGTTTTTATATTATTTAGATCCATTTGTCCGGAAAACATTATCCTCTCATGGTAGCTTATCACCCCCATTTAAAAAGTCTTATACAATATCATGACTTTGCTCCTGGACCATCTGAGATTTTCATTGTGGCCTCCCTGCATTTCACTCACAATCACATTGTTTACTGTTAACTTAATTAACACGCAAGTGTCCACAAAAGGGAGCCTTGTGAATGGTGGAGCCGTAGCGGTGGAGCTTTTCCAATTTAGTCTAAAGCCCCCCTGGGCACTGCCCTCGTCTTGAGGACTCATCAGCTGTTCATAGCAAAGTGCTGAGCTCTTTGTCATTTGATCCTGGAGCTCCTTAAAGAGCACTGTATACGCTCGCTGTCAGTGTCAGGAGCACCAACGCTAAATCGCACCTTAAGTCTCAAAGCCCTTTTTGCCTCTCCAAATCAAAGTTAAGGGTCTCAATAAAGAAATGCCACTCTGTATTCTCCCTGGGTTCAAACTCTTTCACACTCAAAGAAAACAACCATGGTTTGGAAACAGTGAGGGAGAGTGAGCATGGACAGCTTTAAAATGGTATGTGCGGGGTCAAGGTCTTATATCTGTCACTATTTTCAACCTCCTCTCTCCTGGCAGCTTCAGATGTTTGCCATTCATGTCTTAGAGCTTCTCATGAATATCTCATGAATAATTAATGCAGTATTTTTTTTCCTGCATAGCATTATTCTCCAGTCTTAAGTTCCAAACATTTGATAATATCTGACCTTGAGTGTGTGGTTATACTGTAGAGGTCAAAATCAGAGACCCTTGGGGCGGAAGGTACTGTAGCCTTGTGGGTAGGAGTGTTGGGCCAGTATCCGAAAGGTTGCTGGATCGAATTCCCGAGCTGACAAGGTAAAAATCTGTTGTTCTACCCCTGAGCAAGACAGTTAACCTGCTGTTCCCCGGGCGCAGATGACGTGGATGTTGATTAAGGCAGCCCCCCCGCAACTCTCTGATTCAGAGGGGTTGGGCTAAATGCAGAAGACACATTTCAGTTGAATACATTCAGTTGTACAATTGACTAGGTATCCCCCTTTCCCTTTCTTTTCCCTTACAAGCTAGAAAATGATGTATATTTGCAGTATTCATTTACTGTGCATTCATAAAGTCATAGCACCATTTCAAATGAGGATCATGGCTTGATATTTCCCAGTAATCATTTTGTCAAATAGCAATTTGCATAATCTGCATAATTTATTATCCTTTGAAAGTTTACCATCCTGTAAATTCAACTCAGGAAATTATGTTTTGGTGGTTAGTCAATTAATCAAAGTCCTACATACAAAAATATACCCACACAAACTATAGATGGAGACAAAGTCTAAGCCTTAGGTATTGCTGAGATGTTTTTGTGTGTTCTTGTACATTATCAACAATGTATTCTTCTGGTATTCCCTATAGGTGTGAAACTGATGACACTGCGCAGTACACTGCTGTAGCTAGTAACATTCATGGACAGGTCTCTACTCAGGCCTCTGTCATTGTCAAGAGTAAGTTTGGCAAAGCAAACATAGATACGTTTTGTTAATGCATTGATTTTCATGATATGGCTTATTTAAATGATAACGGTATGTTTAAATACTTGATTTATACCACAGTACAATATTACAGTGTAATGTATTTTGTTGTTGTGTAGTGATTGTATGTGTATAATATGTCTGTTTCGCAGGATTCAGAGAAGAAGGGCATTTATCTTCCTATGCATGGCTTCCTTACACATGTAAGTCCACCCAACACCACTGTCCTGTGTATTCTTCCTGATACATTTATCCTCTGAGTAGATCTTGACCACTGTTGAGTCAAATCCAGTAACTGGGGATTGTTTGAATATAGCAACATTCTTCTTGCGTTGCAAGGATGTAGCCTACATATAAACAATGTTTATACTATTGTGAGAGACAAACATAAACTACTGTAGATGGTATATCAATTCAATCATGCATTCTCAACATATGAAAATAATGTTCTTTTTTATTTATCCCTGTAAGAATCGACAGAGACATTATCTGATGAAACTATACTAGTCACAACATGAATTGCACCTTTGTATGGATTTCTTTTAAAGAACACTACTAAGTCTTCCGAGTAATTCAGTGCTTTCTCTCTTTTAAAGTCTATGTAATTATATAAATCATTGCAGAATATATCATGGCCATCTGATCATGGCCATCTATAATTATATTACTAAAATAGAGTCATAATACTGTAAGTTTATCCTGTTTTACTATCTTCTGCAGTTCCCATGTTGCCGGAGATCAAATACACCAAGATCAACATCACCTTCCTGGAGACTTTTGGCTCGGTCTTTGGAACAGAAGGAGACACGGTCACATTGGCAGCCACAATGAACATTAGCCCCAACCTAGCCAATCTGCAGCCTGAAGCTCAATGGTTCAGAGATGGTAACACATTTTCTCTTGCAATCGTAACTGCTTTCAATAACAGCCGATTTACAAGACCATTTTTGTAACTTCAGCCACGGACAGTTCCTCACTTTTAATGTTGGCATTTTTGTTTTGTTTTAGATCATCGGCTGTCAGACTCCAAGTGGGTGAAGATAGAGTCTGGTAGAGGCGAGACCAAGCTGACCCTGCCTCATCTGAACAAGGATGATGAGGGCGTCTACACTCTCCGTATGGTGACAAAGGGGGGAGAAGCTGCGCACAGTGCATTCGTCTCCTGTGCCGGTAAAAAATCTTCTAACTTTGAGAATTGTATACCATCTCTGTGTGTACCAGCAATAAATCTACTTTGAAAACTGTAGTATGAGCCATATTCTTCTATTTTTCAAAAAGCTCTTTGGTCCTTGAATGATACTGTTCACAGGGAATTTCAAGTATAGCGTGATGTACTTTGACAGACTGTGATGATGTGACTTGCTTTGTGTCCCTATGCCAGATGGTCCACCCCCAGTACCTGGGTCTCCAGGTGCCCCTATGGACATCAAGATCCATGACGCCAACAGAGATTATGTCATCGTGTCCTGGAAGCCTCCCAACACCACTACTGAAGGCCCCATTATTGGATACTTTGTAGATAGGTAACGGAAGGTGTTAAAATGGGAATCAAATGTGAATATATCCAGCTACTTTTTCCCGCTACTTTTTCCCTGATGCCATTACCTGACCAGGAAAAACTCCAGGACCTCGTTATATACATTCTGGTAGTTTTTTTCTTAAAATCACATATCATTCTAGGCCAAAAATGGGAGGCAAATCTGTAAATTACAAGCTATAATCTCCCACAACTGTTCGTAGCTTGTAGCTATATATTGGAGATGTACCAATTTTCCTCCATTTTTTGCAGATGTGAAACTGGAACTGAAAATTGGGTGCAGTGCAACGACTCCCCCATTAAGATCTGTAAATACCCTGTGCCTGGCCTTTTTGAGGGCCACTCCTATTACTTCCGTGTGCGGGCGATAAACTCAAAAGGCATCAGCAAGCCCTCCAGAATGTCTGACCCCATTGCCGCCCTGGACCCAACTGAATTTGAAAGACTCCATGGTAATGTGAGGATGATATCGTAAACTTTAACTTGTGAGGTCACGTATTCCCTAGAATCAAATTAATGTATATCATTTTCTGTTTTTATCTTTGTTTGACAGCCATCAAGTTGGGTGGTAAACTTGACGTTGTAACTTACTACGATGACGTTGAAGGTACTAAATGGTTTTCTATGATGTATGGGGGTCCTTGAAACTCGATAACTAGTTTGATACAAAAATCTTTGATGTTCTTCTAAGCAGTCATGCTATTACTTTTTTAGGTTTATTTCTTTATACTTCATCGGTGTCAGTAGCACTAAGAAGAATAATGAGGGTAAACTACTTATTTAGAATATTGAGATATCATTAGCTCCTCACATTGTACCATGTCTTCCATCTGTACAATAAAACACCAATAATAACTGTCACATTTCACATTTTTCTTTTCACGATTCTCCCGTCTCAATAATTAGCAATAATTATACAGCCTAAATTTGGGCTCATCAGAGAGCTGCTGATTAGTTTTTGATGAGAATTCCATCAGGATGCTATGATCCAACCATCTGTGGCACCTTCTTCAGACTGAATGTAACACATCTATACTAGCAACAGATCAATGTGCATAGACAGGCTAGAGAAAAAGTATTCAGTACTACAATTTCATAACCTTGAAAACATTTGTTATTGTGGCAATATTTTTGTCAACTCGGGTGAATGTTCCCACTTGGGCAAAAGACAGGAAATCTCTGTGATGTCTTGTGTCCGTAGACGAGAAGAAGGTGCCAGGAACCCCCTCAAAGTTGCATGCCCCAGAGACCGACCGAACATATGTTGTCCTCAGCTGGAAACCTGCCCCCTATCACGGCCGGGCCCCAGTGTGGTACTATATTGAGAAGGTTGGTCTCTCACTGTTCTCCCCCAGGTTTTTTTTTTTTTTCCGAAATTTTGCAGCTACGGAATAGAGACACATTTCAACATGGAATTGATAGATTTGTGTCCTCTAAAACAGGGTTCTCAAAGTGGGGTCTGTGGCCAGATCTCAAAATATAAAAAAAATATAAAAAATACAAATGTCTCATTTATTTTTAGGATTATTACTAACAAGAACAGATTCAATATTTTTATTAAATAAATGCACTGTAACATCTCTCTGCCTCATGCGACATTTGTAGAATTGCAGGATCTTAGCTTTAAAGCTGCAACAACATATCTGTGCCACATTACAAATGGTGTAGAATTGCAGGAAATTAGCTTGAAAACTGCACAAGAGGCGGGCCTTTAAAATGTTCCTTCCTAGGGCCCGAGACTTGGTTCGTCCGGCCATGCACTGTGGAAGTTGTAGTAAAATTCCTTGTATGTAAAATGTTTTTTTTTATCTCACTCAAGTTGTGTTCTGATTATGAGGTCAGCGGGCCCAACAAGTTTGAGAAACTCTGCTCTAAAACAGATGGAATCTTTCTTAAGATGCGTTCAATAGTATAATCGAGGGCAAAAACAATCAGGGTCACCACCCGAATGAATAGCTGAAGTCAGCAAAATGAATTGGGGTTCTAACTTTCTCTCTATTTCATTTGCCTCTTTCTGTGGATGTTGTAACAGGGTGTAAATGTTGTTTTTGGGGTTCTTCCGTCACAGTGCCTAGCTGAGACCGGTGCGTGGCAGAGGGTGAACACTCAGGTGCCTGTGAGATCTCCTCGCTATGCCGTGTTTGACTTGGCTGAGGGAAAACAATACTTGTTCCGCGTGCTGGCTGCAAACATGTACGGCAGCAGTGAAGCCTCTGAGCCTACTGAGCCTATTCAGACTCAAGAGCTGCGTGGTAAGAGGGTCCTCTTCAATGGCTTTTTAGGTATCTCTTAGAGTCCTCCCCAAGGTTGTGCTCAAGTATTCTCTCTAAAAGTCAAACTCCCTGCAAATCACAGCAATAGTCAAGGGTGGAATTTGATATATATTTTTTTAAGTAATTCATATTGTAGATTTTGCTAAGAAATAATAGTCCTTCAATTAAAGTAAGTAGATAGGTGACATTTTCCCCTAGACATTAACCCTGTTAATCTACTGTAGGTGTCCCCTCCGCTCCTGGTCAGGTGGTTGCCACAAGGCAGACTGACACATCTCTTGTTATCCAATGGGCTGAACCCAAGGAGCCTAATAACCTTATTGGCTACTACATCGATGTCTGTGTAAAAGGCTCCAAGGACTGGGATTCTGCTAACCACAAGCCTCACAAGAGCAACAAGTATGTATTCAGTCATAGACTTATTATTTGAAGAGTGTGATTTCATTCATCATAATATGTTGACATTTTACTTCATCTGCTATTTTTGATTAGATTTGTGGTTCAAGGCCTGACCACTGGTGAGACGTATGTCTTCCGTGTGCAAGCCATCAATGAGCTGGGTCTTAGTGATGAATCACAGGAGTCGTCCCCCCTCTCTGTCAAAGCTGCCCTCAGTGAGTACACACACACACACACACACACACACACACACACACACACACACACACACACACACACACACACACACACACACACACACACACACACACCACACACACACACACACACACACACAGGATATAATTGTCATTAGTCAAGGTTCCAACCAGGCGTAAAAAGTGCTGGGTTCAATCTGGCAGTAGCAAAAGTAACAGCAGAAGAAAAATGCAAATACACGATTTTAGCGACCCACTGTGCTTAGCTGGAGACTCTTTTCTCTGTGAATGATCATAGTGATTCAATTGTACCAAGGTTATCAAGACTGTTTAAGAAGTCTGTTGGTAGCTGTCCAGAAATATGACAAACAAAGACATCTAACTTTGATGCCTTAAGTTGGCCGAATATCTAAAATCAATGTCTCCAATAAAAGAGGACCATTATCCTTCCAATTCAAAAGTTTCAGCAGGACAGACTGGGAGCCTATTTGATTTAGCCAATCGTCATGTACTTTTCTCGTCCAAATAATGTGAATAATTTAGGCAATATGAGTCAAAAACCAACCATTGGCTCAGAGTTCCTTTGGGACATTCAATCAACAATTGCAGATTGTTTCATCACACCATACATTTTTAAACTCATTTATTGGCGATACTCCAAACTATGTGGATGGCAAAATGTTGTAGTTTGTAGTGAACAATGATCATATTTAACATGCTAGTTTACTCCATTATGAATTAAGATTGATGTATTATACAGTGGATTCGGAAAGTATGCACTGTTTACATGCTACTTCAAGCCTGCACAACCAGTATTTCACCAGGAGTTAGGGAGCCCTGCTATATATCCACCATGATATATGTTTAAGACACTTTTAAACTGTTTGCAGCGATTCCCTCTGCTCCATATGACATTGCTCTGCTCGCTTGTGATGGAGAGTCCATGGTTCTGAACTGGAAGCGGCCCGTCCACTCTGGTGGCTCTCCGGTGGCTGAATACTACATCAACAAACGCAGGCACGGAGAACACACATGGAGAGAGGTCAACATCCCACCCATCAAAGAGAGGCTGTTCAAGGTATAAATCTGATTGACCTTAGTAAAAAAAAAAAATCTGTTACAGTTAGGATCATAGGATCATAATGAATCTATTATGCAGTGATTCAAACAGTTTTAACAGTTTTAATACTTTCCCTATCAACTACAGGTTGAACATCTGAGTACAGGTGCAGTCTATGAGTTCATGGTTTATGGTGGAAGTCTTGCTGGTCTTGGTGCCCCCTCTGCCCCTAGCAAGGCTTTCCACTGTGATGCCTGGACCATGCCAGAGCCAGGTACAGTACTGAAAACCTCTCTGAAACAAGTTCATATTTTAAAGATGAAACAAAGTGTGCATAGTTCAAAGAAGCGAATGTCATTTTACATGCAAATACCGTTGCATATTTAAACCATAATGCATATCTCATCCTTTTTATGTGATGATGAATTCTGGAAGAGGTGCATTCAAGCTTATCGGCAGTGCCACTTCCAACATCAATCATTAAGATAGCAGCACGTACACATTACACAGTCTGACCCCTATGTTCTGTGTGTCTGACTTAAAGAACTGCTTGGCTGTAATTTCCTACATTCACTGCACTCTGAATTTCAGGTCCAGCTTATGACATGACCTTCTGCGAGATCCGTGATGACTCTGTGGTGGTGGAGTGGAAGGCTCCCATCTACACCGGCGCCAGCCCAATCACAGGCTACTTTGTGGACTTTGCCAAGAAAGGCTCAGATGAATGGCACTGTTCCAATGAGAGCCATGCTGTCAGTCACCGCTACCACAAGGTACAGAGTATTCCTAGAATACCTATGAGTTATGACAATGTACCCTGTCTGGCACATTTTACAGTCCTTGTCGTTTTCAGGTGACTGGGCTGGAAGCCGGTGTGTCATATGTGTTCAGAGTGCGTGCGGCGAACTCTGAAGGTGCCGGCAAGCCTTCCTTGGCTTCTAACCCTGTGGTTGCCAAAGCAGTGGAAGGTACTGTTAGACAGACACAATTTCCGATGCTGAACTTCAATGTGGCTTAGTACAGAGCAGCATTCATTCAGAGCGTTCCACAGAGAATGTTTATTTGAGTCAGGATTCCCATTAAAATGGGAGTTAGATTAGCTGAAATGTAGGAGAGTAACACCACGAAGTGTGGGGTACACTAGACAGGGATGTTGAGGAGGGGCCTAGGGAGGGATTGTCTGTTCTTCTGTTGATAAGGAACATTGGGAGGACGTGGGAGGAGAGAAAAATAGATGACTCATATGGAGCTCTGTAAAGTGGTTGGAATGAGAGCATCAGGCAACCAGCAGAGAGCAGTGTTGTATTCTGCAGGGACCTCAGCAACTCAAGCACTGGGTGAGATCAGGGAAAAGTCATTATCACTATTCTTTTGATATCAATTCAACAGAGGATGCAGAACATACAGACACAAATACACTGTGGACATATAATGAACATACTACGCTAGTACTGTATGACTGCACCTAAACACCCATCTCTAGGACATGCTGTACTTGCAATGCCAGATTTTTATTGCTGTTGCCTGTCAACTTCACTCTTTGCTTTGTCAATCCAAAAGGTGCCCAGGAGATGACCTGCACAGTGGACAAAGAGTCAGGTGACATCATCCTGTCATTTGAAAGCTGTCAAATTACGGAGAGCTCCCACTTTGTGTGGAAGAAATTCTACAAGGAAATCACTGACTTCTCCAAAGAAATTGTCATCAAAACAGAGGGCAGCACGTAAGCTATGCACAAAACTTGTCAACAGATCAAATATATTTTATGTAAATAAAACTTCTCAGTAGTGATTCAGAAATGCGTAATAGGTAGCAGGTAGCCAAGTGGTTAGAGCGTTGGGCCAGTAACTGAAAGGTTGCTAGATCGAATCCCCGAGCTAACAAGGTAAAAAGCTGTCATTCTGCCCCCTGAACAAGGCAGTTAACCCACTGTTCCTAGGTCGTCATTGTAAATAAGTATTTGTTCTTGACGGACTTGCCTAGTTAAATAAAAAAATATATACTTCTATTGATGTGCTAAATATCTACTGGACCCTATATTCAATGGTGTGTCTTTTCTTTTATTACATTCTAGCTCCAAGCTTATTTTCAAGCACCCTGACCAGGGGGATGTGGGTTGCTTCTCTGTTTCTGTAACTAACACTGATGGTGTTTCTGCCAGCCATGAAATCCATGCCGAAGGTAGGCCCTGGGTGGGGAGTGGATCATAAATAGGAGGTTACTTATTTATAACCCTCATTCTGGACAGATCATGGTATAAAATAGATTTTGTCCATACATGCATGCATACTGTACTAGTACATCTAAATCAACACAACAGCACTTCATTATACGGCAGACAATAATGGCCCCTATCACAGTCTTTCATAAATATGATATGATCTAGTGATACAGTACATGCATGTCTGGTCTTGTGCAGTGCAGATTACTGTTACCGTGGAAGTATACGATGACGTTTCATGTAAAAATGCTTTGCTGTGAATGAAGCTGTTTGGCTGTTTCCTGAAATCAATTTGCGAAACAGATATTGGATCATTGGAATACTGAAATGCATTTCCCCTTATTTACCTCTATTACAGCGCTGGAGAAAATGCTGGCAAAGAGCTATGGTATCAGACACCCGGGTAGGTTTTGTTCGGAATTATTCAAAATGGATTTTTTATTTTCAATCTCATTCATTCTGGTCCCCATCAAATTATATTTTGGAATACACAGCTCAGGGTAAAAGGACGATTACATTTTTGGGGGTTTGGCTTGAATAATCTGCATATACTGTATGGGCGTGTGCGCCGTTGTAGACTGGTGATGAGGTAAGATCCGTGTAAACCACATAAAAGAGACAACTGTTAATCCCAGAAAATTGTTTTTGTCAGCCCTTGATCCATCAACTTTTTAGCATGTGGTTCATCACAGCCTATTTTAGTTTATTTAAAAAACAAATATTTCACCTTTATTAAACCAGGTAGGCTAGTTGAGAACAAGTCCTTTATTTAACCAGGTAGGCTAGTTGAGAACAAGTTCTCATTTGCAACTGCGACCGGGCCAAGATAAAGCATAGCAATTCGACACATACAACAACACAGAGTTACACATGAAATAAACAAAACATACAGTCAATAATACAGTAGAACAAAAGAAAACAAAAAGTCTATATACAGTGAGTGCAAATGAGGTAAGTTAAGGCAATAAATAGGCCATGGTGGCGAAGTCATTTCAATATAGCAATTAAACACTGGAATGGTAGATGTGCAGAAGATGAATGTGCAAGTAGAGATACTGGGGTGCAAAGGAGCAAGATAAATAAATACAGTATGGGGATGAGGTAGGTAGATAGATGGGCTGTTTACAGATGGGCTATGTACAGGTGCAGTGATCTGTGAGCTGCTCTGACAGCTGGTGCTTAAAGCTAGTGAGGGAGATATGAGTCTCCAGCTTCAGAGATTTTTGCAGTTCGTTCCAGTCATTGGCAGCAGAGAACTGGAAGGAAAGACGACCAAAGGAGGAATTGGCTTTGGGGGTGACCAGTGAGATATATCTGCTGGAGCGCGTGCTACGAGTGGGTGCTGCTATGGTGACCAGTGAGCTGAGATAAGGCGGGGCTTTACCTAGCAGAGACTTGTAGATAACCTGTAGCCAGTGGGTTTGGCGATGAGTATGAAGCGAGGGCCAACCAACGAGAGCGTACAGGTCGCAAGGGTCGGTAGTGTATGGGGCTTTGGTGACAAAACGGATGGCACTGTGATAGACTGCATCCAGTTTGTTGAGTAGAGTGTTGGAGGCTATTTTATAGATGACATCACCGAAGTCGAGGATTGGTAGGATGGTCAGTTTTACGAGGGTATGTTTGGCAGCATGAGTGAAGGATGCTTCATAGGAAGCCAATTCTAGATTTAATTTTGGATTGGAGATGCTTAATGTGAGTCTGGAAGGAGAGTTTACAGGCTAACCAGACACCCAGGTATTTGTAGTTGTCCACGTATTCTAAGTCAGAGCCGTCCAGAGTAGTGATGCTGGACGGGCGAGCAGGTGCGGGCAGTGATCGATTGAATAGCATGCATTTAGTTTTACTTGCGTTTAAGAGCAGTTGGAGGCCATGGAAGGAGAGTTGTATGGCATTGAAGCTCGTCTAGAGGTTAGTTAACACAATGTCCAAAGAGGGGCCAGAAGTATACAGAATGGTGTCGTCTGCGTAGAGGTGGATCAGAGAATCACCAGCAGCAAGAGCAACATCATTGATGTATACAGAGAAGAGAGTCGGCTCGAGAATTGAACCCTGTGGCACCCCCATAGACTGCCAGAGGTCCGGACAACAGGCCCTCCAATTTGACACACTGAACTCTATCAGAGAAGTAGTTGGTAAACCAGGCGAGGCAATCATTTGAGAAACCAAGGCTGTCGAGTCTGCCAATAAGAATGTGGTGATTGACAGAGTCGAAAGCCTTGGCCAGGTCGATGAATACGGCTGCACAGTAATGTATCTTATCGATGGCGGTTATGATGTCGTTTAGGACCTCGAGCGTGGCTGAGGATTCTAATTCGAATCTATTCTAATTTTCTGAGGAGGAAAATGTATACCTGTTGAACAAATTACATTTCTTTCATGACCAAATGTCATTTATATCACAAAACTTACCTCTATTTGCATCACCTTCTTCCTCCCTTCTTCCTGCTTCCACAGTGATCCCTCTAAAGACTCAACTGGCCTACAAGATTCTGGAGCGCGGTCGCATGTGCTTCTGGCTGCAGGCTGAGCACATCTCCTCTGCTGTCACCTACAAGTTCTTTGCTAACAACAAGGAGCTCTCAGCAAATGATGTAAGAGTCACATCCTTATTCCTGTCATCACTAAACTGACACATTGTCTTTGTCCAAAATGTATCCAAAATGGTACCCTATTCCCTAGTGCACTTTTGACACCCATTCCTTATTTAGTGCACTTCTTTAGAAACCCTTTTCCGAAAAAGTGCACAACTTCTGGCCAGGGCCCTAGGAGGCTAACCCTATGGGGCTCTGGTCAAAAGTTGTGCACTATACAGGAAATAGGGTGTCGTTTCAGACACAACATGCACAGACAATTTTTTTGTTGTCTTTGAACTAGACATTCTACTCTCATCACTATGTATGGCATGAATAGCCTTTTTAAGCCAAGACTAGAGTAGATCACACAACATAACTACATTATTGGATTCGCAATATTCCCTCAGTAAAGTCCTCTCCTGTAAACTTTCTTGGTGTCTTCTTCTCTGTGTTCTCAGCCAAATCATGCAAGTCACAACGTGGGGACTGGTATCATTGAGTTTGTGCTGGATCATTTCACAGAGGACAGCGAGGGCACCTTTACTGTTCAGATCGAGGATGGCAAAGCCAGAGGCCAGTCCTCTCTGGTGCTCATCGGAGATGGTGAGAACCTGTCTGCTGTGGGGGAGTTGTTGTGCTCTAATCCAGGGTAGGTCCATGAGGTATCCAGGATTTATCCCATGTATCACTTTGTTTGGGTTGTAGATTTCAAGGCAGCCCTTGCAGACGCAGAACACCAAAGGAGCGAGTACATCAGAGTGAAAGAAGGTAAAAGTAAAAAAATTGTGAAATTAAGTTGAGTAATATTTAAATGAAATATTAATTTCAAACAGCCAGTACACTAAAATGATGATTAGGTATCATAATGGATTATTAAGGTTCACATTATTTATGGAAACCACACACTGTTATCGCACCTGCAAGTCCATAAGCCACCCATTGTTACAAGGATATTACAAGGATACAAGGATGTTATTAGCAAAACAATGCATTAAAATCTGACCTTTGTGACCCCTCTCCCCCTCCCTCCAAATCCCCCCCCTCCCCCACCTCTCTCCCTCACATCCCCCCTTCTCCCACTTTCTGTCTCTCGGCCTATTTCCAGGCCCCCACTTCAGTGAGTTTTTATCAGTCCATGTTGGGGACGACTGTTCTGTTGCACTCGTCTGCAAGGTAATTAAACATTCACCTTAAGTACAATTAGATTAGACAAAGAGATTAAATGGAAATTATGGCGTGAGTTATCGCTAATGCCAATCTAAACGACAAACACAGTCAGCATGATTCAGCTTAGTCATTGTTCCCCTCTGTTGAGAGGCATGATGACAGATGGTGTTGTTGTAGTGCAGTCATGCCTCTTTGTTTGGGCTGGTCCATCTCTCTGCGGGTCATGGGTCTATTGTTTCATAATGCAGGTGGATAATCTGAAGAAAGAAACAGCGCTGCACTGGTTCAAGGATGACGTTGAGATTACCCCTGAAGGGCCAGCCAATCTGGCATCTGGAGCCTGCAAGCTTCCTATTTCCCTGGTAATTTTATCACACAAACACACAGATTGAACAAAATACATATAATAGCAGTTATGTGGACAGTAGGCAGAAGCACAATGGAGTTCTTGAGACCCTGTAGTTTTGATAATAGGCTACAGTGAAGGACCTTACCGTCTGGATTCCAGTTAAACTGGGTTTGGTGCATTCATACTATGACCTCCATTGCTGGAAATCTCAAGGCAGCCATTGAAGAGGTCTATGGCTTTCCATATCATCAGCAAACATCTAGACACAATCAGGCCAAGCAAGAGTCAGACAGACATCTTTGTCGCTAGTACTACAATATATTGCACTTGTTTGTGTTGAAGGAGGGTATTATCCGCCTACACGCTCATGCAGTCAGTTCCTAGGGGAACGGTTGGCTTTATACAATAAGACAAGACAAAAACACAGCCACCAAAACATTTGGTGATCATGAAAGAGAAGTATGAGAAGCGGACACTGATGCAGTCAAGTTGAGTTCTGACTCTCAGTCCTAGGAACACTAGCCATTTATAGGAAACAAGAGGAATAACCCTGAGGGGAAGAAGACGAACGCCTCTTTCCTCAGTAGAGCACCGCTGTCATAGAAACCAGTCACATCCAATGATGTCATTATAAATAATCACACCCTGCAATCTTGCATTCTCACTCATACTATGTCCTCACAAAGCTATGAGATGGAAAAAGAATACTCTGATCCTGTGCTTGACATGCAGTCACATGTTTCATACTGCTCATCAAGTGGCCACATGTACAGTGCCTTCAGAAAATATTCATACCCCTTGACTTATTCCATATTTTGTTTTGTTACAGTCAAAATGTATTAAATTGATTTTCTTTCTCACTCAACAACCTACAATACCCCATAATGATAGTGTAAACATGTTTTTCAAAATGTTTGAAAATGTATTGAAAATGAAATACAGAAATATATAATTTACATAAGTATTCACACCCCTGAGTCAATACATGTTATAATCACCTTTGGCAGCAATTACAGCTGTGAGTCTTTCTGGGTAAGTCTCTGGATTGTACAGTATGTGCACATTATTCTGTTTAAAATTCTTCAAGCTCTGTCAAGTTGGATGTTAATCATTGCTTGACAGCCATTTTCAAGGCTTGCCATAGATTTTCAAGCCAATTTAAGTTAAAACTAACTAGGCCACTGAGGAACATTTGATGTTGTCTTGGTAAGCAACTCCAGTGTATATTTGTACTTGTGTTTTACAGTGAGGGAAAAAAGTATTTGATCCCCTGCTGATTTTGTACATTTGCCCACTGACAAAGAAATGATCAGTCTATAATTTTAATGGTAGGTTTATTTGAACAGTGAGAGACAGAATAACAACAAAAAAATCCAAAAAACACATGTCAAAAATGTTAGAAATTGATTTGCATTTTAATGAGGGAAATAAGTATTTGACCCCCTCTCAATCAGAAAGATTTCTGGCTCCCAGGTGTCTTTTATACAGGTAACGAGCTGAGATTAGGAGCACACTCTTAAAGGGAGTGCTCCTAATCTCAGTTTGTTACCTGTATAAAAGACACCTGTCCACAGAAGCAATCAATCAATCAATCAGATTCCAAACTCTCCACCATGGCCAAGACCAAAGAGCTCTCCAAGGATGTCAGGGACAAGATTGTAGACCTACACAAGGCTGGAATGGGCTACAAGACCATCGCCAAGCAGCTTGGTGAGAAGGTGACAACAGTTGGTGCGATTATTCGCAAATGGAAGAAACACAAAAGAACTGTCATTCTCCCTCGGCCTGGGGCTCCATGCAAGATCTCACCTCGTGGAGTTGCAATGATCATGAGACCGGTGAGGAATCAGCCCAGAACTACACGGGAGGATCTTGTCAATGATCTCAAGGCAGCTGGGACCATAGTCACCAAGAAAACAATTGGTAACACACTACGCCGTGAAGGACTGAAATCCTGCAGCGCCCGCAAGGTCCCCCTGCTCAAGAAAGCACATATACATGCCCGTCTGAAGTTTGCCAATGAACATCTGAATGATTCAGAGGACAACTGGTGAAAGTGTTGTGGTCAGATGAGACCAAAATGGAGCTCTTGGCATCAACTCAACTCACCGTGTCTGGAGGAGGAGGAATGCTGCCTATGACCCCAAGAACACCATCCCCACTGTCAAACATGGAGGTGGAAACATTATGCTTTGGGGGTGTTTTTCTGCTAAGGGGACAGGACAACTTCACTGCATCAAAGGGACGATGGACGGGGCCATGTACCATCAAATCTTGGGTGAGAACCTCCTTCCCTCAGCCAGGGCATTGAAAATGGGTTGTGGATGGGTATTCCAGCATGACAATGACCCAAAACACACGGCCAAGGCAACAAAGGAGTGGCTCAAGAAGAAGCACATTAAGGTCCTGGAGTGGCCTAGCCAGTCTCCAGACCTTAATCCCATAGAAAATCTGTGGAGGGAGCTGAAGGTTCGAGTTGCCAAACATCAGCCTCAAAACCTTAATGACTTGGAGAAGATCTGCAAAGAGGAGTGGGACAAAATCCCTCCTGAGATGTGTGCAAACCTGGTGGCCAACTACAAGAAATGTCTGACCTCTGTGATTGCCAACAAGGGTTTTGCCACCAAGTACTAAGTCATTTTTGCAGAGGGGTCAAATACTTATTTCCCTCATTAAAATGCAAATCATTTTATAACATTTTTGACATGCGTTTTCTGGATTTTTGTTGTTGTTATTCTGTCTCTCACTGTTCAAATAAACCTACCATTAAAATTATAGACGGATCATTTCTTTGTCAGTGGGCAAATGTACAGAATCAGCAGGGGATGTCACAGGCATCGTAGTGAACAGACCAAGGCGCAGCGTGTTGAGTGCTCATCTTTTATTTTTGAATGAAAAAAGCACTTCACAAAGAAAAACAAACGACAGCCAAACAGTTCTGTCAGGTATCCTAACATACTAAACAGAAAACAACCACCCACAAAACCCAAAGGAAAACAGGCTGCCTAAGTATGGCTTCCAATCAGAGACAACGAAAGACACCTGCCTCTGATTGGAAACCATACTCGGCCAAACATGGAAAATGAAGCATAGAAAATGAAAACTAGAACAAATTCCCCTTGAACCAAAAAATCCCAAAACACAGAAAACAACCCCCCTGCCACGCCCTGACCATTCTACTATGGCAAATGACCCTTTTCACTGGTCAGGACGTGACAGGGGATCAAATACTTTTTTCCCTCACTGTACTGTAATTTCCGGACTATTAAGCGCACCTGAATATAAGCCGCACCCACTGAATTAAACATTTTTTTTTTTTTTTTTTAACATAAATAAGCCGCACAAGTCTATAAGCCGCAGGTGCCTACCGGTACATTGAAACAAATGAACTTTACACAGGCTTTAACGAAACACGGCTTGTTACAAAAATAAATAGGCTTTAACGAAACACGGCTTGTAACAAAAAAATTAAAATTAGCAGTAAGCTTTAGTTGACTTTTTGCACTGAGTCAATTCCTCACGCTGCTGTTTCCAACGTCTTATCATCGACTCATTAAGACCAAGCTCCTGTGCAGCAGCTCTATTTCATTTTCCAACAGCCAGATCAATCGCCTTCAACTTGAAAGCTGCATCATATGCATTTCTCTGTGTCTTTGCCATGATGAGGGTGACAAAAGGACTACCGTAATCAGAATGATGGGAAGTTTGAGAGCGCTCGATTTAATCAAAACAGTAAACAAAAAAGTTGTTTGACCTTAACCCGTTCGGCAATTTCATTGGTCTAATGAAAGCTTCATGCCGCCAAAAAACTGAGCATGTCACAGAATGTGTTTGAAAAAAAAAAAAATTGAAAGCGGGAAAAATCCATATATTAGCCGCGTCATTGTTTAAGCCGCGAGGTTCAAAGCTGGGAAAAAAGTTGCGGCTTATAGTCCGGAGTTTACGGTAAGTTATTAACCTGCTGAAAGGTGAATTTGTCTCCCAGTGTCTAGAATGCTATTTTACAGTAAACAAATTGACAACAGACTTTCAGCACGCTTATAGGGAAGGACATTAAACAAGCACAGCACTTACACATATGGCTGAGGATTTGTTGAGAGAAATTGATTAAAAAAAGATTGTGGTGGCTGTTTTATTAGACTTCAGTGCGGCTTTTGACATTATCGATCATATTCTGCTGCTGGAAAAATGTATGTGTTATGGCTGTACACCCCCTGCTATATTGTGGATAAAGAATTACCTGTCTAACAGAACACAGAGGGTGTTCTATAATGGAAGCCTGTCCAACATAATCCAGGTAGATTCAGGAATTCCCCAGGGAAGCTGTTTAGGCCCCTTGCTTATTTCAATCTTTACTAATGACATGCAACTGTCTTTGAGTAAACCCAGAGTGTCTATGTATGCGGATGACTCAACACTATACACGTCAGCAACTACAGCAACTGAAATGACTGCAACACTTGACAAAGAGCTGCAGTTATTTTCAGAATGGGTGGCATGGAATAACTTAGTCAAAAAATATTTTTAAAACTTAAATCACTGTGTTTGGGACAAATCATTCACTAAACCCTAGACCTCAACTAAATCTTGTAATAAATAATGTGGAAATTGAGCATGTTGAGGTGACTAAACTGCTTGGAGTAACCCTGGATTGCAAACTGTCATGGTCAAAACATATTGATACAACAGTATCTAAGAAGGGGAGAGGTCTGTCCATAATAAAGCGCAACTTTACCTTCTTAACAGCACTATCAACAAGGCAGGTCATACAGGCTCTAGTTTTGTTGCATCTGGACTACTTTTCAGTCGTTTGGTTAGGTGCCACAAAGAGGGACTTAGGACAATTGCAATTGGCTCAGAACAAGGCAGCACGGCTGGCCCTTGGATGTACATAGAAAGCAAACATTAATAATAAGCATGTCAATCTCTCCTGGCTGAAAGTGGAGGAGAGATTGACTTCATCACTACTTGTGTTTGTGTGAGGTATTGACGTGTTGAAAGCACGAGCTGTCTGTTTAAACGACTAGCACACAGCTCAGACACCCATGCATACCCCACAAGACTTGCCACCAGAGGTCTCTTCACAGTCCCCAAGTCCAGAACAGACTATGGGAGGCGCACAGTACTATATAGAGCCATGACTACATGGAACTCTATTCCACATCAGGTAACTGATGCAAGGAGTAGAATCAGATTTAAAAAACGGATAAAATACACCTTATGGGGACTGTGAAGCAATACAAACATAGGCGCAGACACATGCATACACACACATGATAACATACGCACTATACACATATGTACACATGGATTTTGTGTTGTAGATACGTGGTAGTGGAGTAGGGGCCTGAGGGCACACACGTAGTGTGTTGTGAAATCTGTTATGAATGCATTGTCATGTTTTTATAAAATTGTATGCCTGCCTTAATTTTGCCTTAACAGCAGCTAACGGGGATCCATAATAAATACAAATATAAATACAAACCAGGTTTTCCTCTAGGATTTTGCCTGTGCTTAGCTCTATTACGTTTCTTTTTATATACAAAAAATCCCTAGTCCTTGCCGATGACAAGCATACCCATAACATGATGCAGCCACCACCATGCTTGAAAATATAAAGAGTGGTAATCAGTGATGTGTTGGATTTGCCCCAAACATAACACTTTGTGTTCAGGATATAAAGTTAATTTCTTTGCCCCATTTTTTTGCAGTTTTACTTTAGTGCTTTATTGGAAACAGGATGCATATTTTGTAATATTTTTATTCTGTACAAGCTTCCTTCTTTTCACCCTTCATTTAGGTTAGTATTGTGGAGTAACTACAATGTTGTTGATCCATCCTCAGTTTTCTCCTATCACAGCCATTAAACTCTAACTGTTTTAAAGTCACCATTGGCCTCATGGTGAAATCTCTGAGTGGTTTCCTTCCTCTCCAGCGATGGAGTTAGGAAGGACACCTGTATGCTAGTTGTGACTGGGTGTATTGATACACCATCCAAAGTGTAATTAATAAATTCACCATGCTCAAAGGGATATTCAATGTCTGCTTTTTTCTTTTTTACCCATCTACCAATAGGAGCCATTCTTTGTTCGGCATTGGAAAACCTCCCTGGTCTTTGTGGTTGAATCTGTGTTTTAAATTCACTACTCGACTGAGGGACCTTACAGATAATTGTATGTGTGGTGTACAGAGATGAGGTAGTCATTCAAAAATCATGTTAAGTGAGTCCATGCAACTTATGTGAATTGTTAAGCAAAAATATACTCCTGAACTTATTTAGGCTTGCCATAATAAAGGGGTTGAATACTTATTGACATTTCAGCTTTTCATTTTTCATAAACAATGACACAATCTCAATTAAATCTATTTTAAATTCAGACTGTAACACAACAAAATGTGGAAAAAGTCAAGGGGTGTGATTACTTTCTGAAGGCAATGTAAGTCCCAGAAGAGCTGAGAAAATTATATGAAATTGGGACAATTTGTTTTCAATTATATGAACAGGAAATTACTAAATTAAAACAATTATTCTCAATGTAATGCAGCTAATGTAGTTTACATGGTCTCTGCTACTATTGCAGAGGGTGGGCCTATCGACTGCATTCTATTTTGATCCCTGAAATTGTGCTTTGTTTTTTATCCAACCTAGTTCTCCAAGGCTTCCACTGGCATTTACAAAGCTACCATCAGTGATGACAGAGGAAAGGATCAGTCCCAAATTGAAATATCCGGCCATGGTAAATATTAATATGAAAACTATATTATGTTGCATCTGAAATATTGTCTTACTGTAAACATACTTTGAACAAAATTGTGTTTTATCAACATCTCTCTTACAGCCTTTGATGAAATAATCGAGAAGCTTTCTAAACTTGCTGGTAGGTACTAATATCTTCTTGATTGTCACTTCTCTTTTTAGTATTAAAACAAATTTGCTATCAGTTTATTCTGCTTGTTGTTCAACCAGTGCAAGAAATCAGTTAGACTCACTTGATCGTTAGATTGCAGATAATTTGTTCCTCACACAGTTCTGTGGTTTTTCTCAGTGCAGCTAAATCAGTACAGCACAACTAATGAGGAGGATTGCACAGCCATTGGGCATATCAAGGGTCCTGTTACTCCACCCTCATGAACTGGGCTGCAAGTAACATCTGCACTGTACCTGTCATCCTAGCCAGAAGTCGTATCTCCATTACGGCATTTATTGCACTGATTCCGATTCCCAGCACCGGCCAACCAATTAGTAAACCACTGCAAATACCCAAGTTGTATATATCTAAGAAGATATGTTAGCTTAAGAGAAGTATAGAACATAAATGTCAGCATATGTACACTAAAGGACGCATGGTTTTTACTTTTTTTTCTCTCCAGGATCCTCTGCAGCGGAGCTGGCAATTCACTGCACTGCAACAGGCATTCAGCTCCACTGCCACATGAAATACTACACAGAGGAGATGAAAATCCATTGGCTGCATGCGTAAGCATATGCAAAGTTTTTTTTGGGGGGGGTGCTTTTTTATTCAATTATGCAGATAATTAGAAATTATGGAAATGTTTATGGAAATAGAATCCACACAAGGTTTTATTCCAAGGCTTAACATGAGCCAGGCATGTAAACATGATTTGAGATTATTATAAAAAGGTGGTTATTGAAAATGAGTGACACAAAAGGGAGACTAAAGACTGCCTTTCTTCACACACTATCTATACAAAACAAATCTATCATATTTACAATTTTCCCAAATGATCTGTTCTTTGGAAACAATTATGTAGGCCTACTGTACCTAGCAGAATAGCTACAGGATTTAAAAAAACACTCCCTCAGGCTTGTGGGAAGTCATTGGTTACAGCAGCTTGTGTAAGGCAAACCAGTTTCAGCTAAACCATGCGTGGGTCTTCTAATCCCTGTATGAACATTTTGAAGTAGCTGCTTCAGGTCTTTACTTTCTTGCAGTGTGCATGGCACTGACAGGGGGAGCATGTTTCAGCATGGCAACAATTTCACACACAATGAATGAACAAAGCCTACCATTTCCCATGATTCCTCGCAAATTTGAGCTGGGCAAATTTCAGGACCTCCCTGACTGCCAAGAGGGCAATGGCACATAAATAAGGTAATGATGATGCGCAAATGGTCCAGCACAACAATTGTAGCGGGTCATTATTTGATAAACTACTAGAAAGTACACTTATTATGCGAGAAATCTGGACATTTGACTATTTTCATTAGAATCAATCACAATTTCATATTATGTTTTTTTGATGTTCTCCTAATAAATTCCTCATCGAGCTACCTGTGAATTTCAGTTGATACCATGTTTCATTGACTGCTCTTTGAGTAAACCAGTAGGGACCTACTCAATCCAACGCAATGGATTCCAAAAACAATACTTCCCCTTTCACCCTTTCAGGGAAAGTAAACTCTCTCACTCTGAGAAGGTGCATATTGGAGGTACCCCTACCATGGCCATTATGGAGATCCTTGAACCCACAGAAAAGGATAAGGGTCTGTACCACATCCAGATAATAGATACGGAGAACACCTACAGTCGCACCATTGACCTTTCTGGAGATGGTAAGTCAGACGATATCTGATATTGAGTATGCATGTTGTTGTACTTGTACTTTAACAACCTACTTCTCCGTCAGTCTTGCAAATAGCATAATAAATGAATTCAAAGAGTGATATTAGCACGTTCAGCATGTATGAACCTCAATGACAATAGCAGGATAATGGTAACCTAGAAATGATAAACCTGATAAATGGAGTTCCATTTTTTTTAAATATTCACATGCATTTGTAGTTGTCTTCATTAGTATGTGTACATATCTTAGTATGTGTACATATCTTAGTATGTGTACATATCTTAGTATGTGTACATAACATCTTAATATGTGTACATAGCATCTTAGTATGTGTACATAACATCTTAGTACGTGTACATAACATCTTAGTATGTGTACATAACATCTTAGTACGTGTGCATAACATCTTAGTACGTGTGCATAACATCTTAGTACGTGTACATAACATCTTAGTACGTGTACATAACATCTGAATGTAGAAAAAGCAGAGGTTGTATATCATTACCATTGCTCTGGCAGTATATCAATGAGGTGGAGTCTTCAGTTGCACCACAGTAATGAGATCACTGCACATCTTTATTAAAATGACCAACTACTAAACACTGTTGCAGTTTTTGCATACCATCTCTAACTATTGCCCACACGACTGTTGTCCTGCCACAGTCTTAGACTAACCCATGCAGTGTCCAGTCTCACACTGTTGTTTTGCAGATTTCTACATTTATAATTAAAAGGGAATCTCTGCAGCTGGGTACACAGAAGCAAGCTGCATATTTAGGCAAATCCGGGGGATGAAATAACAGGAACAACAATATTAAAGGTGCAATCCTGGCTCATACTTCAGTTAGTCAACATATTGTTTGATGACAAACATAATCAAGGGCTGGTCCCTGACAGGTCATGCGATTTTGTGGGCTGGAAACAGTAATGAGTGACCGAGGATGAGCTATTTCAGGCAAAACAGAACAACATTACAATATTGAGGTACGATATGTCTCTGCCACACTGCTGTTGTGTCTCCAAGACAAGTAGCAGTAAGTACAGCAACAAATAGAAATAAAGTAGGCTACTCCATCTACACTTCAAAATTGGTTTCGTATGGTGTAACATTAATGAAACGTTATGAAAAGCCCAACTGTAGCCTCTCTTTTCTTTCTTCGTTCACAGCCTACGATAAAGCCTTTGCGGAATTCACAACACTAAAGTAAGATAATCACGTCATAATTCTGTTCAGTGTTCATTTCATGCACATATATGTAGGGCATCAGTACTGTATAAATGCCACGTTCCTACAGCTAAAATGCAGCTCGGATTTTTACATATTGTTAAAGTATTTGGCAAAGCAGAACATGTGTACGGAGTCACAATCTTGGGGTGAAATATAGCAAGCCTCACTGTGCTAATGAACTCAATAACAATGTCATTCTTCTATTGTTTTCCAGAGAGGAAGCATATGCTGAAGCCAGTGAGTACCTTCTCTTGTCATAATGCTAGATCGTGGCTCTGTGGGAAATCTTTTGATTCAGACAATTTTGTGATTATATGATATCTAAATTTTTAGACCGTGGCAAAGTGCTGGGCGGTCTGCCTGATGTTGTTACCATCATGGAGAAGAAGGTAATTTACATTTTATTTAGCGATTGAATACAATTATGTGAATATATTTAACGCTAGAACAGGTAACCAGACATGATTTAACACATTGGGAAAGTCAGTGTCAACTATCATAACCAGGTGGATGCAGCTGATGTCTATGCTCCCAATTTCCATTCAATCTGGAGAGCCTTCTGATTGAGTCCACTGTAGCCTACAGTTGCATTATACACCGCACTAGAGAATCACCCATAGGGCGAAGATTGTGCAGATATATTGCCTTTTACAGCACTTCATGTCTGGTTTCACACAGCATATGAAATATTGTGGGGTAAGCATAAACTGGGGTCCTTATGAAACAAATACAGTGTGATGTATGTGCTAGGAGTATTCTGTAGACATGTCATAGAGGTATATGGTTTACATAATGGCAGAATAGAGCTACTTGTAAAGGTCACTGACACGTCTCTCCAAAGTGACTACACACGCTTGTTTGTAGTGTGATTGGTTCTTTTACCTTGATGCTACAAGAGGGGATTTTTCCAGCGGATTGAGAAACATGCTCATCTCAGAAAGGCAAAGACAAGAGACTAGCGAAATAGGACATGATAAACATAGTAAACTCTGATTAAATTAAAGAACAGCACTGCTTAGGTGAGAACAACATGAGTAACATTCTATGTTCTTCTGTTATATCTGTGTTGGTAACCAAGGTCTTTCCATTCCTTCAATTCCTTTGCCCCGCTTGGTAGACCCTGAGTTTGACCTGCACAGTGTGCGGAGACCCAAAACCTCAAGTCACCTGGTTCAAAAATGGTGCAGAGGTGTATCCTGATGACCAGTACTTGGTGTCCCTCGAGTCCGGAAAGTTTGCCAGTCTCACCATCAAAGGTGTGTCCCTGGAAAACTCTGGCAGGTACACCATGACGGTGCAGAACAAATATGGAGGAGAGTCTGTGGATATCGTTGTGAGCATCTACAAGCATGGCGATACGATTCCTCAGGCCAAACCAACTGTAACGCCCAAGTCGATTATCCCACCTAAACGTCCTATTGAGATCCCAGGTCCCAAGGTTGTCACTCCTTCCCCAGCCCCTGCTCATGTCTCTTCTCCAGCCGGTGCCAAGTCCCCCACCCCTCCTAGGGGACTTAAGTCCCCCACCCCAGCTCGTGGCATGAAGTCCCCTACCCCAACAAAGAGAAAGTAAACAACAAAAGCATTTCAATTCCAAAGAGAGAAAGGAAAATAAAAAGTGATTAATCTGTTAGCATGAGTCATCAAATAGAAAGTTATTTAACAGTAGAAATCTGTCATGTTTCACTGAAGATGCAGTTGAGCTCTCTTACACTTTTTCTTCTTATGATAGAGCCAATGTCTCGGAGAGAAAGAAAGGGGGTTTGGGAGCGGGAAGCCAAGAGATATTTAGTGTGTTGGAAGTTGTGCCACAAAAAAAAAGAGAGAGTTTGTCACCAATGTTTACAAAGCTGAATGAGCCTTCTAATGAACTTGGCTCTGTCTCCCTTGAGGCGCTTTGGTGAAAAATGACCAGCTTTGATGTTTAGTTTATTAAATCTCTGTTTTAAAAGCTGCATTTTCAATTAGCTGGTGGAATCTTGAGGTATTGGCTCTCCCTACGGATGGATAACCCCAAAGTGCTGGACCTCCACTTAGCCCATAGTGGCAGGTGCAGCGTTTCTAGTCACTGCCCCAAATAAATCATGTTACCCTCCTCGCCGCTGCGTGTCTCCCCTTGCTTTTGTGTTAATAAAAAAGAGCCAAAATCACTTCCCACTGTGTCGTCCCTGAGCTGTTTACTGTTGGGTTCCAGCGCACACTCACCCAAGGTGTCTGAATGCAGTCGCAGCGTAAAATATGTAAACAATTAGAGTGGCTACAGGCATATCTGAATCGCATCAGTACTTTTCACAGCCTCTTTGCCCACTCTCATTTTCAAATCAACAAATCACTTCCTGTATGGCTGTTTGCACATTGCAAACTTGCCACCAGATTCACCACTATTCATTGGGAGTTGTAAGTAAAGTATCTCCACAAGGATATCGTTAATATACACAATCACACGTCTTCTTTTGATGGGAAAGGAAATAACTTTATTCATGTTGCCTTCTCCTAACCTAATTGAGTGTGTTCAATTCAAAAAGCCAAATATGAGACATGTCAAGCACAAGCCAATTAACTATTTGCGTCACACACTTTCTGGGTAGTTGATAAACTGTTTCAGCTTGATACACTTCAAAGCCCTAGCCCTTGAAGTAAATTTGCAACGTCACAGTTTTTCCTCATTTCACTGATAAACTGTCTCTAGTAATCATTACACTGGAGTTGGGATTTGATTGGAATAATTCAAATTAAGGAAAATGGTCTTATTTAGCTTTTGAAATAATTATAAATGTAAATGTAATTAAATCATACATATTTAATCACTGGAAATAATTGTCTATATAAATCAGCGTTTTCAATAGTAACTTATATCAATCAATTATGTAAATATTGGTCCTAGTTCCCATCTATCTCTCACTCGTCCCCTGAAAAATGTTCATACATATGGATTATTGCTACTTGCAAACAGGCTCTAAATGGAAAAGCTGTAGAGCTGTATTTGTAACCCCCCATCAATAGCCTAAATGTGCATTTCAACTCAAATACAGTATAATATTGGAGCCATTCCTTGAAATGCAGTTTTGAACAGGTATTCTATTTCCTATGACCACATGGTGGCACTGGTGCTTCATACAGACACCTCCCATGTACAACCACTAAACCCGATGGGAGCCACCAGTCACTGAATCATGTGGCTTACTTTTACACATCGATTTGCTGTGGGAGGATGAATCACAAAACTACATTGTGGACAAAATACCACCCCAAATACACACAAAAGCAAGAGATTTATCTACTTACTGCTCCCAAAGGGGCTATTCAACAAATATGAAGATAAGAACATGGCTGGAAAAGGAGGATATTCAGTGCTAATAAATTATACATTTCTACATTTAGAATAGTTCTAATATCTCCAAGGTATATTCAACAGAAACAATCATCAACCACAAGTGATTGCTGACCAATAATACTGTAATATGGGAATTATCTATTATACTTTATTCTGTATGGTGCTGCTTACATTTGGTATTTATCAAGTGTTTACTAGGAAATGATGTGTTATCACTGGGTTGTTTCTGGGTACTTTTACAACACAATTGGCAACTAGTACCTGGTACCAATCAATGCTGGGTGAATCCCAAATAAACAAATATATAATCCATGTTATTAATGTATAATGTACCATAAGATATGGCGCTATTAAATCTTTTGATGACTGATCATCAGAGGCATCATGCACCCATTGTTTTTAGAACACAAAGTATATGAGGATGAATTTTTGAAACACCTGAAACGTTTTCCTGCAATCTAGAGCCATAACCTTTATGGAGCACACTGCCACACTGCCAATCTAGAGCACACTGCCATGCGATCTCCATAGACAAACATTGCCAGTAGAATGGCCTTACTGAAGAGCTTAGTGACTTTCAACTTGGCACCGTCATAGGATACCACCTTTCCAACAAGTCAGTTTGTCAAATTTCTGCCCTGCTATTGTGCTGTTATTGTGAAGTGGAAATGACTAGGAGCAACAACGTTTCACCCGCAAAGTGGTAGGCCACACAGGCTCACAGAACGGGACCGCCGAGTGCTGAAGCGTGTAACATGTAAAAATAGTCTGTCCTCGGTTGCAACACACACTCCCAAGTTCAAAACTGCCTCTGGAAGCAACGTCAGCACAAGAACTGTTAGTTGGGATATTCATGAAATGGGTTTCCATGGCTAAGCAGCCGTACACAAGCCTAAGATCCCTAAGCGCAACGCCAAGCATAGGCTGGAGTGGTGTAAAGCTCGCTGCCATTGGACTCTGGAGCAGTGGAAATGCTTTCTCTGGAGTGATGAATCACACTTCACGATCTGGCAGTCCGACGGATGAATCTGGGTTTGGCGGATGCCAGGAGCATGCTACCTGCCCGAATGCATAGTGCCAACTGTAAAGTTTGGTGGAGGAGGAATAATAGGTCTGGGGCTGTTTTTCATGGTTCGGGCTAGGCCCCCTAGTTCCAGTGAAGGGACATTGTAACGCTACAGCACACAATGACATTTTAGACGATTCTCTGCTTTCAAATTTGTGCAAACAGTTTGGGGAAGGCCATTTCCTGTTTCAGCAGGACTATGCCCCCATGCACAAAGTGAGGTCCATACAGAAATGGTTTTTCGAGATTGGCGTGGAAGAACTTGACTGGCCTGCACAGAGCCCTGAACTCAACCCCACTGAACATCTTTGGGATGAATTGGAATTCCGACTGCGAGCCAGGCCTAATTGCCCAACATCTGTGCCCAACCTCACTAATGCTCTTGTGACTTGAATGGAAGCAAATCCCTGCAGCAATGTTCCAACATCTAGTGGAAAGCCTTCCCAGAAGAGTGGAGGCTTTTATAGCAGCAAAGGGGGGACCAACTCCATATTAATGCTCATGATTCTGGAATTTTTATTTTTATTTCACCTTTATTTAACCAGGTAGGCCAGTTGAGAACACGTTCTCATTTACAACTGCGACCTGGCCAAAATAAAGCAAAGCAGTGTGACAAAAACAACAACACAAGAGTTACACATGGGATAAACAAACGTACAGTCAATAACACAATAGAAAATCTGTATACAGTGTGTGCAAATGAAGTAAGGAGGTAAGGCAATAAATAGGCCAATAGTGGCAAAGTAATTACAATTTAGCAATTTAAACTGGAGTGATATATGTGCAGATGAGGAATGTGCAAGTAGAAATACTGGTGTGCAAAAGAGCAGAAAAACAAATATGGAGATGAGGTAGTTGGTTGGATGGGCTATTTACAGATGGGCTGTGTACAGCTGCAGCGATCTGTAAGCTGCTCTGACAGCTGACGCTTAAAGTTAGTAAGGGAGATATGTCTCCAACTTCACTGATTTTTGCAATTTGTTCCAGTCATTGGCAGCAGAGAACTGGAAGGAAAGGCGGCCAAAGCAGGAGTTGGCTTTGGGAATGACCAGTGAAATATACCTGCTTGAGCGCATGCTATGGGTGGGTGGTGCTATGGTGACCAGTGAGCTGAGATAAGGCGGAGCAATACCTAGCAAAGACTTATAGATGACCTGGAGCCAGTGGGTTTGCCGATGAATACGTAGCGAGGACCAGCCAACGAGAGCATACAGGTCGCAGTGGTGGGTAGTATATGGGGCTTTGGTGACAAAACGGTTGGCACTCTGATAGACTGCATCCAATTTGCTGAGTAGAGTGTTGGAGGCTAATTCGTAAATGACCGCCAAAGTCAAGGATTGGTAGGATAGTCAGTTTCACGAGGGTAAGTTTGGCAGCATGAGTGAAGGAGGCTTTGTTGCGAAATAGGAAGCCGATTCTAGATTTAACTTTGGATTGGAGAATGAGATGTTCGACGAGCAGGTGTCCACATACTTTTGGTGATGTAGTGTATATTTTTCTGCATAGGTTATCTAAACATACCTCTTTAGCTGTTCAATTGTCATTTTAATGAGGGTGTCATTCGACTGTTGTAAATCACACATCTCAATGTACTGCACTAACATGCCTAGGCTATTGCATCAAAATTACAACACAGTACATGGGATCATAACACACATCATCAATACAGGCACATCATGGCATAATAATGAATACACAAATATCATGATTTAAATCAAGTATTTTTCTTAATATCCATACCTTTTTAGCTGTCTGTATCCTCCTGACTTGTGGTTCTTTTTTATAAAGAAATGAAATATGCTTCTCTACATTTCTGCTAAAATCTGGGTTAAAGATTGAAAGGAATGTGAGTTTTATTCAGTACATTTGGTAATTGCTTGCTTTTCTAAAGTCTAGTAACCTTACCAGCAGCCATGCCAGCTAAGATATTTATTTACACAAGCTACTCTAACTTGATAGCCTAAAATGTCTTGGTAGAGAGTTATGAGTTTGGGAGATTGGGAACCTATCTAGCTGTCTAGCTAAAGCCAGCTTCATAAAATCGCTATGTGGCTAATATTACAGAGAGAAAAAAACAATTTGTTTTATTTGTTCATCAAGAAGGAATCAATAGGCTACGTAGCTTGATCAAATTAATTTACAAATATACCTCCTGTGAGCCCTGCCCATCACCTGCAGCTAAAATCAAATAAAACGCTGGGGGGGGTCACTACACCCTTTCTTCTCCTCCATTGACGATACTGTCTGCAAGCACTAAAGTATCTAGCATCCTGCCTAGCATATCTTTGCTCTTTGGTGCACCTTGGAAGGAACCACTTACTAGGGGGAAGGGGGGGGGGGGGGGGGGGGGGGGGTACTCTTTACCCTGTCCAGTCAGTGTGCCTAATCCGCAAAATACAATTTTATCAAGATTTATGATAAAACGTGGGTTTAAAAATAAAGTTGAGTAATTAATTTAACTGACAAATTTAAAAACACAACATATCTTAATAAGGGGCACGTGCCCTTGTGCCTCCTATGGGCATGACGCCCCTGCTGATCATTATCAGTGATTTAAAAATAGTTGTTTGTGTTCATTGATTTAATAACCCAAAACAAAGAGAGCACTACTACTGTAGTTACTTGAATAGAGGGCTCTATTCAATCCGTATCGTGAAAGTTCAACGTTACAACGTGATTGAAATTTACGGTTAAACACTGCAAAGGTTGGCACAATCAGAATTTACCTTTACATTTTGATCGCGCAATCTGGAACGCTTCAGTGATACAGATTGAATAGAGCCCTGAGTCTGTGATACAATTAGTTTTAGAACAGAAGTATCTTGGTTCTCGGTGTATGAGAGTAAAAAAAAAAGTCGGATTTTAGATTACTTTGAAGTAGAAACTGCCATTGTTATCATTGGAGGCACAAGGCATTTTTCACTTTCAGATAAAGTGAGTGTGGGTGAAATCCCTTTGAAGAAATGTTAGCTTTCTCTATACAGAACAAAGGAATGGTGCCAACAGACATTTCTGAGTCTCTCTCATAAATACAACATTTTGAAATGATAAGTCTTGTAATATTGTGAACTTTACCAGCTATTTTTGCTCTGACTAAAGTAAAAGCAAATTCTATGCTATGCTGTATATCACAATGTATTGTATCTAAACGTGAAATGTATTTCTCCGGTCTGCAATATCCAAGGTATTGTTCACCTGGCCACTGGGGAGTTGGCTATACTGTGTGTAGTCGTCACAGGGAATGACTATCTGGTCAGAAAGTGAAATACATCTGGTTTGGAATATCTCCAGGACATGAGGGTTAATACCTTTACCTCCTACGATAAGTGCCCCAGAACCTTTTATAATAGCCAAAGCGATGGATAGATCCAGACAATGAAGGATTTGTCACATGCCAATAAATACATCAGTGTTATTTGATAGTAACAGGCTTACAGAACGGATACTTTATAAAGAAGACAAATCATGTCAGTGTTCATGTTGTAATACTGCACAAGTCTGAGACAGGTTACTTTCTGAGGCCATGCAATTTTACTTAAACATGTTGTGTGTGTTATAGGAAAGTGCATCATTTCGCAGAAATTTTATAAAATAGACAGCAATTGTTTACTTGTTTATGCTTAAAGCTCTTTCTACATTTCAGTTCATGCTCCAAATGTGTTCGCTAGGGTCATCCAGGGTTTCCGTGCACACCTTTAAACAAATCTTTGGTGAAAAAAATTAATTTGATAAACAACTGATAAACATCCTATAATTCAATTCAGGCCAGAAACACGTTATACAAAATTTACTTGGAATGTGGACCTTCAAACCACAGGATTACTACAGGATGGAGTGGCATTCCAAGATGAAGATTGGGCCGAAGATGATTCATACAAATTGACCACATATCATTTTGTGAATGAGTGTAACAAAGAGTGTTGGTTTCGGTGCGTCATTTTGTGAGTCACGTTTGAAAAGTCAGTGTTTCATGGTGTTCACTGAGGTGCTATCTTAATTTTTTTTTTTTACCTTGGCTACATTTAACATTCTAACATATGCTTCCAAGGGGCTTTAATGATAGTCCAGGGAGGATGGCAATCACATTAAACGTTTTGAAGCCGGTCCACTCTGCACCGTGAAATTACATGGCAAGGCCTCTATTACAGGTATATAGTTCTTACGTTGTTCCCCCTCACCAAAATGTTTCAGGGGGCACCGATAGCCAAAGTCTGTTCATTTATATTTTATTATCTAAAAATGTACAGTATCAAGTTGAAGGTCTTGTGCCCCTGAGTTTCAATATGTGCGACACTAGTCTTGTAATCCTGACCCTAGGCAACAGCTGGTTTCAATAAGCGACTCTTGTGGCAATTTCCATAAGGGGGAAAAATATTCCAGGGTGGGTCCTCTTCAGACAGACAACTCTCCCAACAAATCACAGGAGACAAGCCAGAACGTTGCGATTTGAAACCAGTCTGCAGACCAAACCTTTGCAGTGGTTTTAGTGAAGGTAGTTGATGACAGCTAGACAAAATGCACTCATTAAAAATAACCTATGTGATCTCCATCTTGCTAGCTACTATTTAGCATTTTTTTCAAGCAGATAAGGTAGTGATGTAAGCAGTGGCGTAGGTCCTCTATGCCAAACGGACGTTCTATTAAATGTTAAATGTTCTGTTAAGCCAGAACATTTTAAAATTGTGGGAAGCAACTCAGATGTCTAGAGAGACTAGCGTGACATCTCTGCACTCCAATCGACACTAGCACACTACCTAAAAATGGACAGCTATCTTGACAGTTTATCATACAGTCAGTTCAGACCTGGCGCCAGGATAAAGTGACTAAGGGGGCAGCTGAAATCGCAGAGGGGCAAAACATTTTCGGGTTCTTGCATTGGAATGATATTGAATTCTGCTTATATTACCACGCCATGCCATAATAAACATAAAGTTCAAATGCCGAGATTCCGAGATCATTGAGTGCTTTTGAAATCGGTAGCCTATCTCTGCTGCGCTGTATCAGCACAATGAACAGCCACCTATAGCAATGCCGTTTAGATGGGCAATTACCCTATTGCAAATAGCCTATTTGAATGCATCCGTACACACAGCTGTCTTGCCAAAATAATGCAAACTAAATGCTGAAAGTAGTAGCCTAGTTATTCATGCATGCAAACAAAAATACTGAATAGCAGTTTGGCTTAGAATACCGACACAACTGCGATAGCGAATGAATGAATAAATGCGAACAGAACAAAACAGCGGTACCGAGTAGTGGGCCTAGTAAACTAAATATCAGATAAATAAAGGTATGACACAATCTATATGTAGGCTAGTTACATTAACAGCAATAAAACACAGTAAACTAAAGGCTAATGGAGATCCAAATAACCAAAATATAGCCTACAACCTGCTACAGTGAGATGCAGCCATGCACAGCTGTCTGACCAAAAATAGGCCTATACAGGCGCACTTCAAGCATGGAAAATCATGCCGCTCGCTCTTGAGTTCAGCAACACGTTGTGATATGGCACAATACATTTCTGTGAATCAAATTTGACCTACGTAATCAATTAAGCAATGCCAGCCTACCATAAACACGTTTCCAATACGTACAGTTATTTATAGCAATGAAAACCAATAGGCTACCAAGAAAGCCTACGTTCTTATGGTTATCAATTTCTTTGATGAAACATACCGATATACAGCTATACCCAGGGGCGTCACTTGGGTTCTTGCATTGGAATTATATTGAATTCTGATTATATCACGCTATACCACAATACACATAAAAGTAAAAAAAAAAAAAGAAGGCTTTTGACAAAGAAGTGACAGGTTCAATGGCACAAAATCACGCTGCGCTCTATCAGCACCATGGACAGCGCCATACACAATAAAGCAACCAACCAGCTAGATTGTTTAAATCTTACCTTTTCAACAGAGTTGCAGCTTGATGCTCTGTTGAAGTTCCTGAGTAATTGATCATTTCATTTCCCCCCAAATGTTCTTGTAAGATCCCCATCAAATACCAGTTGGATTAGTTGAGCTTTCCTCCGGTGTAGCATGCTTCTTCTGTGCTGACTGAACACGTTTGTCAAAGTGGAAAATTAGTTCTTGCACGTAGCTGTGGATGTCCCAAAAGTCAGTCCATGTTTCAAAGCAGTAAGCACGGTCAGAATAGCGGAGAGAGGCCCAGAGAATCGTTGCAGGATATCAAGTGGGGTCCATTTGTCCTCATTGGAGCCAGAGCAGGCGATTTAAATCTGCAAAAACTGGCGAGCGACACTAAACTCAGCTTCCACTAAATCTGTTTTACTTAGATCCAGCAGTTGCTTCACCCTTTTCACATCTAGAAAGCAATGGTTCTCTGGGTCAAGGGCACACAGGGCCTCCACCAGTTGATTGTTGCGTTCGTTGAATCGTTCTGACATTTCACCAATGACAGCATCCATCATGCTGAAGAACAGTATTTTACACTGTCTCTTCTCCTCTGTCCTGCTGGCCTACTGTACTGTCCAGTGGATATAGTATATTCTACAGTGGATATAGTCAGCACCCCCTGACAAATCTGAATAAAAAACAAGTAAATAAATATTATTCTTTGAAAAAAAAACATTTTAGGCCTTTAGTCCTGTATTAGCGGACCGATATAGTCGTCTGCAGCGCAGGCAAAATGTTTTTCAGCTGCTGCTGCTCATTGCTCTCCTCCTTTGTTTGGGTACTTTAGCGAAGCCAATTTCTGATATCCATCTAGGCAGATTAGCTGGTTCGTGCTAGCTAAATAGTCTAAGGCTTATAACACTAATGCTTTTTACAGCTATAGCTAAGAGTGAAGCCGCTTCAATGATATAATTAACCCTTTTAAATCAAAATCAAATATTACAGGCAGAGGTGTATCACGTTATTCACTTAGCCTACCACAGAGAGGAGAAATGAGGAGCGTTTTTCGCTTTTTACATAAATCCAAAGGAGTCATACCTAACCACCTAGTGGCTTTCCATAGTCCCCCTGCTGCAACCTGGTCTCAGAGCATTTTGTTTTATTCTGTAAGTAAATCTGAGACACTCCATTTAATATGATACATATTGATACATTTTTGTATGATATGTTACAAATTTAAATATGTATATGTTACGATCTGCAAAATGTACTACAATATGTTATGAATTTACAAAACGTGCAATACGTTTTTGCCTTAACGCTGCATAGAAAAGTTGAGTTATAGTTCTGTCTTTCTTGTTGAGTGTCCCGGATTTACATTTACTATGTTACGTCTAGTCTATGAGACCAGGCTGCCTACACACATGGTAGCCAGCCCTGTCCATTGTGCTGACACAGTGCAGCGGAGATACAGATTTGTTGGTGCCAATCTGTCACTCAATCATTTTAACTTTTTTGCAACTTTTATATAGGGACATAAAAATAAAGTTGGAACTGAAGGGGCTAAGCCCCGTTTAGGCCCCTCGTGGCACCAGACCCGAGTAAGTTGACAGAAGCAAATTTACTTATGAAGGGATGCAGAAGGAGGTACATCTAATGGGATTCTGTAGTCTTGCCTCATCGTTATAATAGATTTAATGGACTGTAAAATGCCAGAACATGACATCAACCATTGTGAAGCTCATAGGAAAACAAACGTTTGATGCTTTGAATTAACATAAGAGGATCATGTCAGGTTGCTATAAATGCCTTCTTTCAGACCACTTCAAGTGAAGTATTACTAAAATGCTTTTATCATTTTTGTCAAGAAAATGTAAGGGATTTCAAGGGGTGCTAGAACATGTGTTGCCTGATAGACATGACCCCCCCATATTCTGAAATGGCATTTTTGTCTCCCCCAGTTTTATCATTGCACTGTGATACAAAAAGCGGTATCAGTGTGCTTTAGGACTATTCGGAAGCCTCCGAGCATTCGGGTAGGCTGTTTTGAAGTTTCAGACGGCTGGATTTAGGACACCACAGAGCCTGCGAAAAGAAGCAGCTGTTGTCTGTCTCTGTTGTGCTTTTTCTCAGTTGTAAAAGCAAGCAGAGCAGAAACTGGCTACTCTTTATTTGACTGATGTAGCTGGCAAGTTAACGGCTGTTTGACTTAACAGAAAAAAATATATACTGCTCAAAAAAATAAAGGGAACACTTAAACAACACATCCTAGATCTGAATGAAAGAAATAATCTTATTAAATACTTTTTTCTTTACATAGTTGAATGTGCTGACAACAAAATCACACAAAAATAATCAATGGAAATCCAATTTATCAACCCATGGAGGTCTGGATTTGGAGTCACACTCAAAATTAAAGTGGAAAACCACACTACAGGCTGATCCAACTTTGATGTAATGTCCTTAAAACAAGTCAAAATGAGGCTCAGTAGTGTGTGGGGCCTCCACGTGCCTGTATGACCTCCCTACAACGCCTGGGCATGCTCCTGATGAGGTGGCAGATGGTCTCCTGAGGGATCTCCTCCCAGACCTGGACTAAAGCATCCGCCAACTCCTGGACAGTCTGTGGTGCAACGTGGCGTTGGTGGATGGAGCGAGACATGATGTCCCAGATGTGCTCAATTGGATTCAGGTCTGGGGAACGGGCGGGCAGTCCATAGCATCAATGCCTTCCTCTTGCAGGAACTGCTGACATACTCCAGCCACATGAGGTCTAGCATTGTCTTGCATTAGGAGGAACCCAGGGCCAACCGCACCAGCATATGGTCTCACAAGGGGTCTGAGGATCTCATCTCGGTACCTAATGGCAGTCAGGCTACCTCTGGCGAGCACATGGAGGGCTGTGCGGCCCCCCAAAGAAATGCCACCCCACACCATGACTGACCCACCGCCAAACCGGTCATGCTGGAGGATGTTGCAGGCAGCAGAACGTTCTCCACGGCGTCTCCAGACTCTGTCACGTCTGTCACGTGCTCAGTGTGAACCTGCTTTCATCTGTGAAGAGCACAGGGCGCCAGTGGCGAATTTGCCAATCTTGGTGTTCTCTGGCAAATGCCAAACGTCCTGCGCGGTGTTGGGCTGTAAGCACAACCCCCACCTGTGGACGTATGGCCCTCATACCACCCTCATGGAGTCTGTTTCTGACTGTTTGAGCAGACACTTGCACATTTGTGTCCTGCTGGAGGTCATTTTGCAGGGCTCTGGCAGTGCTCCTCCTGCTCCTCCTTGCAAAAAGGCGGAGGTAGCGGTCCTGCTGCTGGGTTGTTGCCCTCCTACGGCCTCCTCCACGTCTCCTGATGTACTGGCCTGTCTCCTGGTAGCGCCTCCATGCTCTGGACACTACGCTGACAGACACAGCAAACCTTCTTGCCACAGCTCGCATTGATGTGCCATCCTGGATGAGCTGCACTACCTGAGCCACTTGTGTGGGTTGTAGACTCCGTCTCATGCTACCACTAGAGTGAAAGCACCGCCAGCATTCAAAAGTGACCAAAACATCAGCCAGGAAGCATAGGAACTGAGAAGTGGTCTGTGGTCCCCATCTGCAGAACCACTCCTTTATTGGGGGTGTCTTGCTAATTGCCTATAATTTCCACCTGTTGTCTATTCCATTTGCACAACAGCATGTGACATTTATTGTCAATCAGTGTTGCTTCCTAAGTGGACAGTTTGATTTCACAGAAGTGTGATTGACTTGGAGTTACATTGTGTTGTTTAAGTGTTCCCTTTATTTTTTTGAGCAGTGTATATTGCCAGTGCTGAGCTAGTAGTGTAACTGACATGTAACTTTAGCTAATTTTAATCCCCTCTCAACTGAAGTTCTGTCTGAAGTGAATGAACTAGCTAGCAGCTAACATAGACAGTTCAGCTCTAGCTTCTAGCTATCTGTATCTAACAGCTGTTGTGTGTATAGAAATTTGTAGCCTTTGCTTTGTTCCGCTTCAATGTAAGTAAATTAACTTGGTCATTTTTCGCCAGTTGATGTACCAAAAGTTGGCTAACGTTAGCTAATATTTGTGCCTCAATCACACTAAACATGAATGAAATGATGAAACCACCAGCCAAATGATTGAAGAATAATATTCTGAAGTTTTTTGACAACGCAATATGAGTTTTTATTAGTCAGTATAGCAATGTTGCAGTGGAAAACTAAAGAGAGTAAACAAATGTGAAAGATGAGGAAGGCCAGTGATGAAGACGCGTCTAGCGACTTGCTGGCACCGAGGGCCAGCGTGATGACACAATCACGATTTCTGGCAATGTTTGCATGACAAACCATCTGTGGGCTATCACAGCGGTCAAACACACCTTATCTGTGGCAATCTTGATGAAGATACATTTCCACAGAAGTCAGGAGAGGTGAAGACTGATGAAACTTGAATCGACTAAATGAATGTCACTGTGTGAATTCAATTGTCATGTTTGGATTGTTTCAAGAGTTCATGAAAAGCTATGAAATTTGATACATTTCATTGTACTGTAAGTGCTATGGATTTATTGTTACAGAGAAACTGTGTTATTCTGTTCGTCGGACAGGGAATAGTTAAAAGAAGAGTGATACAGTGGTGAATCCGTATAATTTAGATAAATGTTGTGATGATTAGATCCAAGAATCTTTGTGTTGTTTTCATGCCTTTTTTTATGTTTTGGGCCATGCAAAGTGATGTTAATTAGACGATGGAAGATACTGAGATTTGGCGCTCTTGGAAGAATTAAAGCTGGGTTTAAATGTTGATCATGGAGTCATTGGTAAACCGATCTCCTGATATACAGTATGCTTGTATGTCAGAGTGGTGAATTTTATTCGTTGTTAAAATACTTATATTTTTGTATTCTTTTCATCATGAAGATTTCTGTTATGTACCATGTGTTAATTCTATTCTTATTGCGAAACTGTAATAAATCAGGTTATTTTTAAATGGATACAAACCGTAGTCGTCACATTTCTGTGTAATATTTCTTGAATTATTATTTGGTGAAATGTTTAATGGTAAATGTTATTCACAATATACATAGCATATATGCTCTGTCTCTAACTGTGCATCTATGAGCTAAGGTTAACTCAATCATTTTATGCTAGGACATTGATTGCAAGATATTAGTTCTTTGTTCCTTAGCCTCTTAATAATTGCATAATGGTAAACCTAGACACGTGCATCTTATAGTATTCTGAGTGGTGACGCAAGGCTCGCAACCTTGGCTATACCCACTGGATACGATTATGGGCCTTTAGCCTTCGAATTATAGTGGAGTCAGATAGTACATCATATATTAGGGTCCCTCTACAATTCTCTGTCATCCTCAGACAAAGTGAATTTTCACTATTCTACAATGTAACGTTATTGAGCTGTCAGTTTCCCAAGCTAATTCCCTACTTTTCACACTGACACGGTATAAACAGCTCTACAGGCTTCACTGGCATGGTGCACAGTCAGTATACGACACTATGCTCATCATGTCTTAGCAGGAAAAGATGGTGACAGGTGTCCCAGCAGAGTCAGACAGCCAGGGAAGACCAGTCTACAGAGCTCAGGTGAATTTTGCAGTATATTATAACAATGGATACAATGTTCCATCTTGAGTTGATGGGTAGGCTACCTTTTTGGGATCTGGGAATAATGTTAATTTCAATTGAACCACTGATTTTACACTTGGATAATATAATGTATAAATGTACACCAAGGTAATTATTTGTCATACCTCATCTGAGCAGGATCAGATGATGACAGGGGTCTCAGCAGGGTCAGGCAACCAGGGAAGACCAGTCTGTGACAGCGCTGAGTAGAACTTTTTCAGATGCACACTTAATTCTCTCTATTGCAAACACTGGACGAGCCAGAAGCTTCAATGATTGAAACTACTGTATTTTCAGGTAGTCTGACAAATCTCTAAAAAGTTAATTTCCAAACTGTATCAAGGGTTGATAGAGGCACAAAGCATGTAAAACAAAAATGTGAGAAAGACCTGGGAGACACTATTGATGATGAATGGATACAGATATGTTTGAATTCCCAGTCATGTTCATATAATCTCAGACATAAATTACTGCAGTTTAAAGCCATCCATAGAATGTACTATATGCCAGTGAAACTGAATATCATGCACTCAGAAATGTAATTCCTCAAAAGGGGACATACAGTGCCTTCGGAAAATATTCAAACCCCTTGACATTTTCCACATTTTGGTAAGTTACAGGCTTATTCTAAAATTGATTAAATAAAAATCCTCTGCAATCTACACACAATACCCAATAATAACAAAGTGAAAACAGGTTTTTATAAATATTTGCTAATTTATAAAATGTAAAAAACTGAAATATCACATTTACATACTGTACATATTCAGACCCTTTGCTATGAGACTCAAAATTGAGCTCAGGTGCATCCTGTTTCCATTGATCATCCTTGAGATGTTTCTACAACTTGATTGGAGTTCACCTGTGGTAAATTAAATTGATTGGACATCTGTCTATATGAAGTCCCACAGTTGACAGTACATGTCAGAGCAAAAGCCATGAGGTCAAAGGAATTATCCGTAGAGCTCCGAGGCAGGAATGTGTTGAGGCACAGATCTGGGGAAGGGCACCATCCCTTCGGTGAAGCATGGTGGTGGCAGCATCATGCTGTGGGGGTGTTTTTCAGCAGCAGAGACTGGGAGACTAGTCAGGATCGAAGCAAAGATGAACGTATGTCTCTAGCTCTAAGTATGTCTCTAGCTCTAACAGTGCTGCAATATCTAGCAATACAATAACAATACACAAACAATCCATGAGTAAATAACAGAAAACTAAACAAACAAGAAATTGAGACGTACTGTATCAGAACAAGCAATGTTAGAACAAGCAATATTAGAACAAGCAATATCAGAATGAGCAATGTCAGAGTCCGGAGTACTGTATATATAAATATATATGTACATTTACAAAGTATTCAGACCCCTTTACTTTTTTCACCTTTGTTACGTTACAGCCTTATTCTAAAATTGTTTAAATAGTTTTTTGTTCCTCATGAATCTACACACAATACCCCATAATGACAAAGCAAAAACAGGTTGTTAGACATTTTTGCAAAAACATTTAAATGAAATATCACAATTACATATAAGTATTCGGACCCTTTACTCAGTACTTTATTGAAGCACCTTTGGCAGCAATTACAGCCTTGAGTCTTCTTAGGTATGACGCTGCAAGCTTGGCACACCTGTATTTGGGGAGTTTCTCCCATTGTTCTCTGCAGATTCTCTTAAGCTCTGTCAGGTTGGATGGAGAGCGTCGCTGCTCAGCTATTTTCCGGTCTCTCCAGAGATGTTTGATCAGGTTCAAGTCTGGGCTCTGGCTGGGCCACTCAAGGACATTCAGAGACTTGTCCCGAAGCTTCACCCCAGTCTGAGGTCCTGGGTGCTCTGGTACAGGTTTTCGTCAAGGATCTCTCTGTACTTTGCTCCGTTCATTTTTCCCTCGATCCTGACTAGTCTCGCAGTCCCTGCTGCTGAAAAACATCCCCACTGTCACGTTTGTCGTCGGTAATGGAGGACCAAAACGCAGCAGGTATGTGTATGCTCATCGTGTGTATTTATTTACAAACTGAATGAACACCAAAACAACAAAACGAAACGAACTCACGAACAACAAAACAGTCTGGCAAGGCACAAGGCTAAACTCAGAACAATCTCCCACAATTAAACAGACAAACACACCCAACTAATATAGGACTTCCAATCAAAGGCAACACCACACAGCTGCCTTCAATTGGAAGTCCACCCCAATTAACTCTACATAGAAATAGACTACCTAGACTAAACATAGAATTACATAAACATAGATCATAAACCAAAAACCCGGAAATACTAAATCAAACGCCCTTTTTCCAAAACACCACCCCGAACCACATAAAACAAATACCCTCTGCCACGTCCTGACCAAACTACAATAACAATTAACCCTTATACTGGCCAGGACGTGACACCCACAGCATAATGCTGCCACCACCATGCTTCACAGTAGGGATGGTGCCAGGTTTCTTCCAGACGTGACGCTTGGCATTCAGTCCTAAGAGTTCAATCTTGGTTTCATCAGACCAGAAAATCTTGTTTTTCATGGTCTGAGAGTCCTTTAGGTGATTTTTGTGAAACTTCAAGCAGGCTGTCATGTGCCTTTTATTTTAACTAGGCAAGTCAGTTAAGAACAAATACTTATTTACAATTACAGCCTAAGAACAGTGGGTTAAATGCCTTGTTCAGGGGCAGAACAACATATTTTTACCTTGTCAGCTCAGGGATTTGATCTAGCAATCTTTTGGTTACTGGCCCAAAGCTGTAACTCCCAGGCTACCTGCCACCCCAGCTTTTACTGAGGACTGGCTTCTGTCTTCCACTCTACAATAAAGGCCTGATTGGTGAAGTGCTGCAGAGATGGTTGTCCTTCTGGATGGTTCTCCCATCTCCACAGAGGTACTCTGGAGCTATGTCAGAGTGACCATTGGGTCAAGCTCTAGGGAGAGTCTTGGCGGTTCCAAACTTCTTCCTTTTAAGAATGATGGAGGCCACTGTATTTCTGTGGACCTTCTTTGCTGCAGAAATGTTTTGGTACTCTTCCCCAGATCTGTGCCTCGACACAATTCTGTCTCGGTGCTCTACAGAAAATTCCTTAAACCTCATGGCTTGGTTTTTACTCTGACATGCACTGTCAACTGTGGGACCTTACATAGACAGGTCTGTGGCTTTCTAAATCATGTCCAATCAATTTAATTTAACACAGGTGGACTCCAATGAAGTTGAAGAAACATCTCAAGGATGATAAACAGAAACAGGATGCACCTGAGCTCAATTTCAAGTAAATAAGGTATTTCAGTTTTTTACTTTTTATAAATTTGCTAACATTTCAAAAAATAATTTCTCACTTTTTCATTATGGGGTATTGTGTGTAGATTGATGAGGGGAACATTTTTTAAATCAATTTTAGAATAAGTCTGTAACGTAACAACGTGAAAAAAGTCAAGGGGTCTGAATACTTTCCGAATGCACTGTATGTACAGTACCAGTCCAAAGTTTCGACACAACTACTCATTCAAGTGTTTTTCTTTATTTTCTTTAGTGCCTTGATAACAGCTTTGCACACTCTTGGCATTCTCTCAACCAGCTTCATGAGGTAGTCACCTGGAATGCTTTCCCAACAGTCTTGAAGGAGTTCCCACATATGCTAAACACTTGTTGGCTGCTTTTCCTTTGGTCCAACTCATCCCAAACCATCTCAATTGGGTTGAGGTTGGGTGATTGTGGAGGCCAGGTCATCTGATGCCGCACTCCATTACTCTCCTTCTTGGCCAAATAGCCCTTACACAGCCTGGAGGTGTATTTTGGGTCACTGTCCTGATGAAAAACAAATGATAGTACCACTAAGCACAAACCAGATGGGATGGCGTATCTCTGCCTTGAATTCTAAATAAATCACAGACAGTGTCACCAGCAAAGCACCCCCCACACCATCATTCCTCCTCCATGTTTCATGGTGGGGCAGATCATCCGTTCACCTACTCTGCGTCTCATAAAGACACGGCGGTTGTAACCAAAAATCTCACATTTGGACTCATCAGACTAAAGGACAGATTTCCATCGGTCTAATGTCCATTGCTCGTGTTTCTTAGCCCAAGCAAGTCTATCCTTATTGGTGTCCTTTAGTAGTGGTTTCTTTGCAGGAATTCGACTATGAAGGCCTGATTCACACAGTCTCCTCTGAACAGTTGATGTTCAGATATGTATGTTACTTGATCTAGGTGAAGCATTTATTTGGGCTGCAATTTCTGAGGCTGGTAACTCTAATGAACTTATCCTCTGCAGCAAAGGTAACTCTGGTTCTTCCTTTCCTGTGGCGGTTCTCATGAGAGCCAGTTTCATCATAGCGCTTGATGGTTTTTGCTACTGCACTGAAAGAAACTTTCAAAGTTCTTGAAATTTTCCTCATTGACTGACCTTCATGTCTTAAAGTAATGATGGACTGTCATTTCTCTTTGCTTATGTGGGCTGTTCTTGCCATAATATCGACTTGGTCTTTTACCAATTAGGGCTATCTTCTGTATACCACCCCTACCTTGTCTGTCACAATCCTCTTCGTCAGAAGATATGTTGAAATCGCTGTCGGACAAAGTGGACCAATATGCAGCGGATTGCGTGCTCATCATAATTTATTTTAAATGAGAACACGAGGAAAAAACAATAAACAAAACTCACGACAGGAACAGTGTAGCAGGCTAAATAAAAGCAGTGCTAACATACAACTACCCACAAGTGACAAACAAAACACACACCTACTTATAGGACTCCCAATCAGAGGCAACTAGAAACACCTGCCTCCAATTGAGAGTCCAGCAACCAAACCTGCACATAGAAAACTTAATCTAGAACCTACTCATACTAAAACATACACCACAAAACCCCGGAACACATAAATAACACACCCCTCTAAGCTATACACAAAAAAAACACCATACAAAACAAACATACCTCTGCCACGCCCTGACCAAATAATACAAATAATCCTCTATACTGGTCAGGACGTGACATTGTCACAACACAACTGATTGGCTAAAACGCATTAAGAAGGAAAGAAATTCCAGAAATTAACTTTTGACACAGCACACCTGTTAATTGAAATGCATTCCAGGTGACTAACTCATGAAGCTGGTTGACAGAATGGCAAGAGTGTGCAAAGCTGTCATCAAGGCAAAGGGTCGCTACTTTGAAGAACCTCAAATATAAAATATATTTTGATTTGTTGAACACTTTTTTGGTTACTACATGATTCCATATTTGTTATTTCATAGTTTTGATGTCTTCACTACAATGTAGAAAATAGTAAAAATAAAGAAAAACCCTGGAATGAGTAGGTGTGTCCAAACTTTTGACTGGCACTGTATATACATGGTGTGTATACACAGTCTGGACAGTATATGAATAGAAAATATGTGTACAGCAGTAGTTATGTAGGATGAGCCATGACTAGAATACAGTATACTGTACACACTGAGTGTACAAAACACTAGGAACACCTTTCTAATATTGAGTTGCACCCCCATTGGCCCTCACAACAGCCTAAATTTGTTGAGGCGTGGACTCTACAAGGTATCAAAAGCATTCCACAGGGATGATGGCCCATGTTGACTCCAATGCTTCCCACAGTTGTGTCAAATTGGCTGGATGTCCTTTTGGTGGTGGACCATTCTTTATACACACGGGAAACTGTTGAGCATGAAAAACCCAGCAGCGTTGCAGTTTTTGACACACTCAAGCCGGTGCGCCTGGCACCTACAACCATACCCCGTTCAAAGGCACTTAAATCTTTTATCTTGCACATTCACCCTCTGAATGGCACACATACACAATCAATGTCTCACTTGTCTCAAGGGTTAAAAATCCTTCTTTAACCTGTCTCCTCCCTTCATCTACACTGATTGAAGTGGATTTAACAAGTGACATGAATAATGGATCATAGCTTTCACATTGAGGTCCTTGTTGATCTTCTTGGCCTTCCTGTGACACCCTCTGTCTCAATTAATGTTTTTAAAAGTGATACAATTGAAAGAATAAAACCCCACACATACACCTATTGGGAATACAAAAATTCCTAATAGTTCAGGTCACACAAATAACGAATTGAACTTTGAGTCTGAGTTTAGTGTCTGGGATTGCTGAGAATTAGGGTTGCAAAATTACGAGAACTTTCAATAAATTCCCTGGTTTTCCCAACATCCCGATTGGAAGATTCACGGAATTAGGAGGTAATAAGGAGGAAACCTGGATCCTCCAACCAAGATTTCTGGAAAACCACAGGATCAGGGCTGTAACCATACTGACAAGTTTAGCATGAAATCTTGAATAGCAATCTTTTCTGTTGAATCTAAACCCTTTCAGGTTAGGGACTGCACCACTGAGGTATAAAAGAACTGGAGTCTGTGTCCAAGATGTCCGACTGTTGTATTCAACGTAATCTATTCACGTTCTCGTTTACCGATTCATGGACGGACCATCTATAGCCGAGATGCATCCAGTTTACACGACCCAACTTCACATGCGCAATAGCACTCGGTGCACACCGGGAACAGCGCGATTGGATGAATACAAAATGTTAATATCTTTGGCTGTGAGTGATACATTCTTTTTTGCCTCATTGACAATTATTTGAATAATACAATGGATAGTTGGTTCACAAAGGTTCTGACTAAAGTGTCTTATTAGGAATTTTCAGATCTGACTTCTCTATGTGGCAGTCTATGGAGATTGTCTATCTGTGCCGGGCGTCAGTTAAACTGCAATAGCAAAGCAAGACTGTTGGAGCATTCGAAACCATGCTTCTAGACTGGAACCCTTGCCCCTTGGATGGCTCACGCAACACATGCAGCACACACACACACACACACACACACACACACACACACACACACACACACACAATGACAGGAGTAGAGTCGAGACAAGTAAGATATTCTTTAGGAAATTAGAATCAGCATGTTCAAGTGAGGGTGACATTATAAAACGAACACTATTGAGATGTTACATCTGAAGTACTAGAGTTTGTGAATATCCCAAGAAAATGCCCAGGTTTTAGCTCATTAAGACATGCTCTGCATTTCATAACTAATTGGCCATCTGGTCACCATAACAAGAATGATTCCTCTCTGCAAGATTATTTAGATAATTTTCTGGGTTGACCAATGATATTATATGGGAATGCCTTATATTCTGTCTCTGTGGTATGTTAACTCTGAGAGACACCTGTTCAGAAAGATGTGTTGTTGTAGTGACTGTATCTCAGGATGACATCAGATGAGTTCACAGTTCCCCAAACCTATAGTAGCCGATGTACCTGCATTTAACCAGCCTGAGGCATTTAATCATCATGAGTACAATACCTTTACACCTTGCAGCTATTGATCCTGTGCTGTTTTTAATTTGGGAGAAATACTGATTCTAATGGTCCACAGTAAATCATTCCATAAATGAATCTCTGGATTCAGTAGCCATTTTTTCTGCACTTTAAATGTTACTCAAAAGTTAGACAACAAAGAGTAACACCTCCTCATCACTATAGGAGGGAAAGGGTAAAGATTCCTGCACAGGTAAACACAAAATAAAGATTTAATCCATCTTTATTGGTGGGCAGTGCTGTTGTGTGGACCCCCGATGCTGAGGCAAACAGAACACTCCCCTTCTGTGTGCAAATGGCACCTGCTGGAATAACAAACAACCATTGCCCTTCAGGGGAGAGCCAATCAAACCTGACACATCCTCCAGTCCTGTGCTCTGAGTGGCCACCTCTAGTGATTTCTAACAGTGCTCTCATCCAGAGACGTGCGGACTTCATGTCTGGGTTGGCATAGAGCCCATTATGAGCGGTCTCCCACAGTTACTGCACTTCCAATCTAGCTGTGCCTCCTCTCCAGGAATAAAGGCCTCCCACACCAGGTGCCCTGAACTCACTATGTGCAAACACAAACCTAATTGCCAGGTTTTTTGTTCTGTTGATAATTTAACCTCTAAAAGTCTAAGCCATTGGAGGGAGGGGGTTGATTTAGACACATATTTAACCCCTTATTTTTGTTGGCACAAAACTACCTCCATACTTCCAATCGTCTCTCCTTTCCATAGTGTCAAATTAGTTTGTAGCGCAAACAGTTCGGATGCTACAGACAGAAGTTGGCACATCAGCGTTACCGACTTCAGACGAGTCCCTTGACACCTGTGGGGGTCGTAGAGCAAAACCGTTCGTACATTACAGACTTTTTTGCGAGAAGACTGATTTTTGTGATGTCTCATGGTCTGACAAATACTGCTGTAGCTCGGCCAACTTCCACTGCAGATGCGGAAGGCCGACATAGGCGGATGCAGTGGATTGAGACACAGCCCATGCAAAAAACTGATATCGCTAGCTTAAACCGACTAAATTTGATGGGGATTTTTTTATAATGTTACTTAGGTTGCGTCAATAGACTCTTATTCATGTGCAGATCTATCTGATTTTACCTCCAAGTAAAGGACATTTTGAGGGTGTTTATAACAGGGAAAGGCACTATTTATGGCGTGCCCAGCCATTTCTCAATACCATTGTCAAATACTGCAGCTTTACCACTGATATACTGAGGCAACAAGGACTTGAGTAGTCAGGGAGAACAATCTCAGCACCAGCTGAAAAGCACAGAGACAGTTATGAAGGCTTTGAGAAGAAATTAGACACTCACACAAAAGCAAAAGATGCTCCTAACAGGAAGATGAGGTGCAAACAAACGATCAAAATCTCTGTGGTTCAATTACTGTAGAGAGTTTATCCCGAAAGTTGAACTTCCAGTAGTTGGGGTGTGTGATGATAGTGACGATGATGAAGTATCGAACAGTACAGCCACTGCCAGTTAATCCAAATGACATAGATTGAATCTTTACCCCGAGACTGGATAAATTGGAAGACAGGACAAAATGATGGCGAAACTACAGCCAGGGGTCAAAGAAGTGCACTTCCTTACTGGTGACAGGGAGTTCAGTATCAGAAGTGAGAGCAGTTATCTCAGCTGTTATTTTGTTGCTCAGAGTTGTTGAGGCGCCGCATCCTCCCTGTTAACCTCGCTCTTCCGCTGCTGAACAGAAGGGGCACCACAGTAAGCCCATTTATTATTTTAACAGTCATCTGCCAGTCCCTGCTGTGAGTTTCATTGGGTTGTTATCTTGGCTGGCCCAAAAAATAAAAAATAAATAAAGAATAAAAAGGGCCGGATAAAATATAACATAAAATAAAATCGTTCTGAACCTGTTGTATTCGGCGCATTTGACAAATAAAATGTGATTTGATTTGATCTAGGCTACAGTTAATAAAGGAAATGCACAAAAAAACTATCAAGACCTTTGAAGTTTTCTCAAACATTGTTAAAACATGGTTTGAACATTATGCTGTATACAAGCTTTGGCAGCAACACAGCGCCTACAGGGATGGGCCAGTGAACTTTGCTTACAGGGTGGCAGGTAGCCTAGTGGTTAGAGTGTTGGGCCAGTAACCAAATGGTTGCTAGATCAAATCCCTGAGCTAACAAGGTAAAAATCTGTTGTTCTGCCCCTGAACAAGGCAGTTAACCCACTGTTCCTAGGCTGTCGTTACATGTTCAATCAGTGTCAACGGGTATGTGACATTCTTTCTAGCTACAGTGCCTTCAGAAAGTATTTACACCCCCTGACTTTTTCCACATTTTGTTGTGTTACAGCCTGAGTTTAAAATTGATTAACTTTAGATTTTTTTTGTCACTGGCCTACACACACACAATACCCTATAATGGAATTATTGACATTTTTACAAATTAATTAAAAATGAAAATGTATTGAGTCAATAAGGGAAACCCCTTTGTTATGGCAAGCCTAAATACGTTCAGGAGTGAAAATGTGCTTAACAAGTCACATAATAAGTTGCATAGACTCACTCTGTGTGCATTAATAGTGTTTAACATGATTTTTGAAATGACTACCTCATCTCTGTACCCCACACATACAATTATCTGTAAGGTCCTTCAGTCGAGCAGTCAATTTCAAACACAGGTTCAATGACAAATACCAGTGAGGTTTTCCAATGCCTCGCAAAGAAAGGCACCTATTGGTAGAACAAGTGAATATTTTTTTGAGCATGGTGGAGTTATTAATTACACTTTGGATGCTGTATCAATACACTACAAAGATACAGGCATCCTTCCAAACTCAGTTGCCGTTTAATGGCTGTGATAGGAGAAAATTGAGGATGGATCAACAACATTGTAGTTACTCCACAATACTAACCTAATTGACAAAGTGAAAAGAAGGAAGCTTGTACAGAATAAAATATTCCAAAACATGCCTTCTGTTTGCAACAAGGTACTAAAGTAATAGTCCAAAAGATGTGGCAAAGCAGTTAACTTTTTGTCCTGAATACAAAGTGTTATGTTTGGAGAAAATCCAGTACAACACATTACTGAGTACCATTTTCATTTTTTTCAAGAATAGTGGTGAAAGCAAGGTACTAAAGTAATTCTGCAAAAATGTGGCAAAGCAGTTCACTTTTTGTCCTGAATACAAAGTGTTATGTTTGGAGAAAATCCAGTACAACACATTACTGAGTACCACTTTCAATTTTTTCAAGCATAGTGGTGGAAGCATCATGTTATGGATATGCTTGTACTCATTAAGGACTGGGGAGTTTTTCAGGTTTTAAAAATAAACGGAACGGAGCTAAGAACAGGCAAAATCCTAGAGGAAAACCTAGCTCAGTCTGCTTTCCACCAGACACTGTGAGATGAATTCACCATTCAGCAGGATAATAACCTGGGGCACCCGAGTGGCACAGCAGTCTAAGGCATTGCATCTCAGTGCTAGAGGCGTCACGACAGACCCTGGTTTGATTCCAGGCTGTATCACAACCGGCTGTGGTTGTGAATCCCATAGGGCTGCGCACAATTGGCCCAGCGTTGTTAGGGTTTGGCTCGGGTAGGCCGTCATTGTAAATAAGAATTTGTTCTTCGCTGGCTTGCCTAGATAAATAAAGGTTAAATAATAAAACAAGGCCAAATCTACATTGGAGTTGCTTACCAGTGAATGTTCCTAAGTGGCCGAGTTACAGTTTTGACATAAATCTGCTTCAAAATATATGGCAAGACCTGAAAATGGTTGTCTATCAATGATCAACCAATTTAAAGATTTTTTTTTGTACCCCTTTTTTATGGTATCCAATTGTCTCATCACTGCAACTCCCGTACAGACTTGGGAGAGGCGGAGGTCGAGAGCGGTGTGTCCTTCGAAACACAACCCAACCAAGCCGCACTGCCCACAAAACCAGAAGCACCAATGTGTTGGAGGAAGCACTATACACTTGGTGACCGTGTTAGCGTGCACTGCTCCCAGCCCACCACAGGAGTCACTAGTGCAAGATGGGATAAGGACATCCCTGCCGGCCAAACCCTCCCCTAACCCGGACGACGCTGGGCCAATTGTGCGCCGCCCCATGGGTGTCGCGGCCGGCTGTGACAGAGCCTGGACTCAAACCCAGAATCTCTAGTGGCACAGCTAGCACTGCGATGCAGTGCCTTAGACCATTGCACCACTCAGGAGGCCCAAGCAACAACCAATTTGACAGAGCTTGAAGAATTTTGAAAAGAATAATGGGCAAATGTTGCACAATCCAGGTGTGGAAAGCTCTTAGAAACTTACCAAGAAAGACTCACAGCTGTAATCGCTGCTAAAGGTGCTTCTACAAAGTATTGATTCAAGGGTGGGAATACTTATGTAAATGAGATATTTCTGTATTTAATTTTCAATAAATTTGCAAATAATTCTAAAACATGTTTTCACTTTCTATTATGGGGTATTGTGTGTAAATGGTGAGAAAAAAATCTATTTAATCAATTTTGGATTCAGGCTGTAACACAACAAAATGTGGAATAAGTCAAGGGGTATGAATACTTTCTGAAGGCACTGTGTAAGTCAGTACAACAAAATGTTTTTGCTGAAAAGCTTTTGAAATGGTTTGACTTTACAAATGGCTAAACACATGTTTTTTTTTTAATTCTTGAGAGCCTTATTGTAATAGACCCATGTGTAGGCTACCCAAGTTCTCCAGAGGTGACACTTGAGAAGCGGGAGCAGCCGATTAAAGTGTTGAACACAGCACAGCAGGGTAAATTTACTCTTGTGAAAAATCTATCAACAATTGGCGAGTCAGTGACAAATGTATTCTTCAACGTCAGACAGGAGGACCTCGCTAAAAAACAATTTTAAAACAGGAACAAAAGCAATCCTCTGTGAGAATCCTCTGTGAGATGAGAAACCCAGACAATCAATAGCTACAGCTGAAGACGTTAATATCCCTGTAGTTATTTAAATCTGATATTGAATTAATCCCGTGTGGAATATAAACAAGTCATTATCATACTGAAAGCTACACTACATGAACAAAAGTATGTGGACAACTGCTCGTTGAACATCTCCTTCCAAAATCATGGGCATTAATATGGAGTTGGTCCCCCCTTTGCTGCTATAACAGCCTCCACTCTTCTGGGAAGTCATATCAGCATTGACCTCGCTTTGTGCATGGGGGCATTGTCATGCTGAAACAGGAAAGGGCATTCCCCAAACTGTTTCCACAAAGTTGAAGCACAGAATTGTCTAGAATGTCATTGTATGCTGTAGCATTAAGATTTCCCTTCACTGGAACTAAGGGGCCTAGCCCGAACCATGAAAAACAGCCCCAGACCATTATTCCTACTCCAACAAACTTTACAGTTGGCACTATGCATTCAGGCAGATAGTGTTCTCCTGGCATCCGGCAAACCCAGATTCGTCTGTCGGACAGCCAGATGCTGAAGCGTGATTCATCACTCCAGAGAACACGTTTCCACTGCTCCAGAGTCCAATGGCGGCAAGCTTTACACAACTCTAGCCGACGCTTGGCATTGTATATGTTGATCTTAGGCTTGTGTGCGGCTGCTCGGCCATGTAAACCCATTTCATGACGCTCCCGATGAACAGTTCTTCTGCTGACGTTGCTTCCAGAGGCAGTTTGGAACTAGTGAGTGTTGTAACTGAGGATAGACGATTTTTACACGCTACGTGCTTCAGCACTCGGCGGTCCTGTTCTGTGAGCTTGTGTGGCCTACCACTTTGCGGCTGAGCCGTTGTTGCTCCTAGACGTTTCCACTTCACAATAACAGCACATATAGTTGACCTGGGCAGCAATAGCAGGGCAGAAATTTGATGTACTGATTTGTTGGAAAGGTGGCATCCTATGACGGTGCCACATTGAAAGTCACTGAGCTCATCTGTAAGGACATTCTACTGCCAATGTTTGTCTATGTAGATTGCATATGTGTGTGATCGATTTTATACACCTGTCAGCAACCGGTGTAGCTGAAATAGCTGAATCCATTAATTTGAAGAGGTGTCAACATGCTTTTGTAGATATAGTGTATGTTTTCGTCTATTATTTATTATCATCAGCTCATTCACTATGCCAGTCATATTGACCCTGTATTAGAGAACCTTACAGGATTTGATGAAGCCAACGTTGTGACAGTGTTTTAGGCTTTTGGGAGCGTGCATATTTCAGAAGCGTAATTCAAGAATTAGCAACTGCAGCACTTTTTAAGGCCAACTGATTAAACTGTCGCAGTTCAATAGATTGATGAAAGAAACCAAATATACTTTGTTTTCAAATGTGATGGTAATTGCATTAAACAATATTGTAGCACCAAATTGTATTTCCCCTATTAGAGTTATTTCCCTTGCGGTGGTAATAGGCTTTGGATAGGAGGATTATTTGCTAATGTTAATATGGAAATCCTTCTCCAGTTGAGGGATCATAAAGAAAAATAACTTTGTAGAATAATGTAATAAATGCTTTTACTAAAATGTAATGTAAGAATCACAAAGTTCTTCAATCTGTCTGAAAGCCTCAGCTTCGCACTTGTTTACGTTCCCTTATATGAGAAAAGCAGAGGTTGATCCCCAGCAAATAACGTGACATTATGTGGAGCAGACATTGCAGCAGTGAGAGGAGACAATCTGCCGCAGGAGAGAAGACAAGTCTAGAGATGGAGAATGTCCTGCGCCATTGTTTCCTCTGCGATGCCGCTATCCCAATTCTCCCAGCACCACTACACATACAGGGGATTAGAAAATGTGGGTCATCGTCTCTATCAGCTAGGCAACACAGAGGGGGTTTAAAGACAGTAAAACCTGTGTTTAAATGATCTGTTCGCAGTTGTCCTACTTACACATCCAAAACAAAAGCTTCCCTGCACCATGGCAGAATACACAGGCATGTGTGTTTGTGCTTCTGGTTACATAACGTTTGGTCGGGTGGTGTATACGTGCTGCTTCAGCTGAGCAGAACAGCTGTGGCTGTACCTGAGCACGGCTGGCATTGAGTCACTCTGGAGACACTAAGCAGATGTGTTTATTAGCAGGCTTTTCACTCCTGTCGCTGGCCCTGAAACCATCCGGGGAACACTTTGTGCATTGAACGTAAAGTAATGGTTGGACAGCAGTCTCTCTTGTACAATAGGATTCAAGTGAAACAGCATCACAGAGAGCGAAGAGGCACGGTGCAATGTGATATGATGAATAGGTGTTACGTTTGTGAGTGGCTATGCTTAGCCATCATTTGTGAAGTGGCTTTCCAAGCTAATTCCTTTGCATTTGCTCAGAGGGCTAACAGAGGGCTAAGATTTAGTGTGAGGTTTATGAGTGACTACATTTTTTGTCACAAAGTGGATTCCCATTATCCACTAGGCAGTCTGTTGTGGTGATGAAGGACCTCTGACATGGGATTACCGACAGAGGAATTATAATGATCACTCACGGGTTGGACTGAGAGGTTTGCCACAAAGTAGCAGAGCCTCCCCAAAAATGATAAGGATTTGGCATGGCAGCACCACATTTAAACCAACGGTGTGTTTGTGGATAAATACTACAGTTGAATGACGGAAAGGTTTAAGTAAATCAAATAATTGTAATGCTCCTTAAAAATGTTTATTTAAAACATGCTGTATCTGTAACAATCGTCCAAAGGATTAGACCAAGGTGCAGCGTGGTGAGTGTTCATCTTTATTTTAAATCGGAACACTTAAACAAAATAATAAACAAATACAAATGACCGTCACGTCTTGCAGGCTAAATACGAGCAGTACAAAATCAAGATCCCACAAACACAGGTGGAAAAAGGCTGCCTAAGTATGGCTTCCAATCAGAGACAACGATAGACACCTGCCTCTGATTGGAAACCATACCCGGCCAAAACATAGAAAATAATACATAGAATGCCCACCCCACACCCTGACCTAACCACATAGAGAAACAAACCCTCTCTCTCAGGTCAGGGCGTGACAGTATCTAATCAAACTGTGAACATTTCTGTCATTTTCCATTTCTGTTATTACAGATGTGCACCATGAAGCATTGAACATATTAAAAATGCAGGGAGAAAATGTGTGAAAATGTACAAAATAATGAGGGGAAATATCCACACACCCAGTTGATCTGAATCCTTAGCTCCCACAAAGCCATTCCCTACGTTGTTGTTTTTAGCATGCTACTCTTCTCTCCATCCCCCTTGAGCACTCCCAGCATTAGGATCCATGTAATGGCTGGCACACACTCAGTGGAAACTCTTGTGTGGTGGCAGCTGGAGGAATTCCTGTCCCAGCAGCCCTCGGGCACGGAGTTAAGTTTGTCTTGTGACTGTATATTGGTCACCTCAGCCAGGACCATTTTGGAACTAATTCCAAAAGATAAACAGACAATGGCTTTATCAGGAGGCAGGCAGGCACACTGTGGCATGCTGCTCCCCCGTGCTCGCCCTTGTTCCCAGTCATTTTGCAACAGTTTGAACACTGAAATTCCTGTTTTGCCATTTTTCTTTTTTTTCCCCTCCTCTATACAAGCATGCTGTAGCTCTTGTATTTTACATGCAAATACTGTAGCCTTAAAATGAATGATTCGTTTGAGTTTAGCTGTAGTTTGTTACATGCCTTCAGACACATCATGCCCATCTGTAAGACTAGATAGTGATGGTAAAAGTTTTTGAAAAAGTTACTTTTTTACCCCTTTTTCATGGTATCCAATTGGTAGTTTTGTCTCATCTCTGCAACTCCCATACAGACTCAGGAGAGGCGAAGGTTGAGAGCCGTGCGTCCTCCAAAACACAACCAAGCCGCACCGCTTCTTGACACAATGCCCGCTTAACCCGGAAGCCAGCCACACCAATGTGTCAGAGGAAACGCTGTACACCTGGCGACTGTGTCTGCGTGCACTGTACCCAGCCCACCACAGGAGTCACTAGTGTGCGATGGGACAAGGACATCCCTGCCTGCCAAACCCTCCCCTAACAACACTGGGCCAATTGTGCACTGCCCCATGGGTCTCCCGGTCGCAGCCGGCTGCAACAGAGCCTGGATTCTAACCCAGAATCCCTAGTGGCACAGCTAGCCCTGCGATGCCATGCTTTAGAACACTGCGCCACTCGGGAGGCCCTAGTGATGGTAAAAGTTGACGAATAAATCAAATCACACATTTTGCCAGTAGAAACATCAGAAAGATCATAGTGGAAAAAACATGCACATACAGTAGCCTACTGTGCAGGAGCAGCTCTCCAATGGCCTGACCTGAGTTGGATACATTGTCACTTTGATCAACAACACAACAGGGTCGTTCCACCAATTTGGTGCCTTTTGAGAAGTGTGACTTGGTAAAAAAACAACAACATGTATTTCACCTAATTTTAACATTCTGACATAAAGAGCACGTGTTCAACTCAAGAGGTTAATTAGAGTCTATATCTATGTAACATAATAAAAAAAATCCCCATCAAAATCTATCAGTTTAAGCTAGAGATATTTCAAGTTTCAAGATTCAAGTTGTAATGTCACATGCACAAGTACAGTGAAATTCCTTTCTCACAAACTCAAAACCCAACAATGCAATAACCAATAACAATGTATTACTAAAAAAAACCACATGAGAAATATGAATTGGAAATATGAAATACACAATAAAGTAAGTAAGTAAGCATACTATATACAGGAAATATTTAATTAAAAAGTCAATCCCAATACCATATTTACATGTGCTAGAGTGATGGAGGTAGATACACTTCATATACAAAAGAATTAACGGATTCGGCTATTTCAGCTACACCTGTTGCTGACAGGTGTATAAAATCGAGCACACAGCCTTGCAATCTACATAGACAAACATTGGCAGCATTATTGAAGAGCTTAGTGACTTTCAACGTGGCACCGTCATAGGATGCCACCTTTCCAACAGATTGTAAAATGAACATTTCTGCCCTGCTCGAGCTGCCCTGGTCAACTGTAAGTGCTGTTATTGTGAAGTGGAAACGTCTTGGGGCAACAACGGCTCAGCTCTGAAGTGGTAGGCCACACAAGCTCACAGACTGGGACTGCCGAGTGCTGACGGACAATTCTGGGTTTGGCGGATGCCAGGAGAACGCTCCCTGCCCCAATGCATAGTGCCAAATGTAAAGTTTTTGGAGTTGTAATAATGATCTGGGGCTGTTTCTTATGGTTCGGGCTAGGTCCCTTAGTTCCAGTGAAGGGAAATCTTAACGCTACAGCATAGAATGACATTCTAGACGATTCTGAGCTTCCAACTTTGTGGGAACAGTTTGGGGAAGGCCTTTTCCTGTTTCAGCATGACAATGATTTTTGTATGAGATGTTCGTCAAGGTGTCCACATACTTTTGGTCATGTAGTGTATGTATAGGGGTAAGGGGGCTAGGCAACAAGATATAAGATAAACAGAGTAGCAGCAGCTTGTACGTGAGTGGGTGTGCGTGTGTGTAGAGTCAGTATAAATGTATGTACAAATTATGTGTGAGTGAGCAAATGGTGGAGTGAGTTTATGTGTGTGTGTGGAGTGACAGTGTGTGTGAATGTGTAGGGCCCTGTGAGTGTGTATAGACACAGTGCAAAGATTTAAATAAAAGGTCAATAAAGATAGAAGGTTAACTCAGATAGTCCATGTAGCTATTGTTGGGCTGCGTCTCAATATACCACTTCCGCCTATGTCGGCCTTCCGCATCTGCGGGGGAAGATTGCCAAGCTACAGGGGTGTTTGTCAGACCATGGGACGTCTCGAGAGTTGGTCTTCTCACAAAAACGTAAGTAGCGTCCAAACGGTTTGGCCTATAAACTAATATGACCACTATATGGAAAGATGAAATTCAACTCCCAGATTGCGCTACAACCCTCACAAGTGTCCCGGGACTCGTCTGAAGGTAAAAATTATGGAAATATGTAGGTAGTTTTGTGCCAACAATTTTTTTTTAATAAAAAAACAGCAGTAAAGGCCAAATTCAACATTTGATATCTAGACAGGTCCTAAAATTCAAAATCAAATAGCTAAATGATCCTTGGTATGACCATCTTAAAACAATTCCACATGTTATCTTAGTTGAACCCCCACCACCACAAAGGCTTGCATGCTGACCACACGCGTCTGCGTGGCCAGCGTGGCCAGGCACTTTCCCATCTCCTCATTAGTTTTTAAGAGCATATACCAACGTGGGTGATTGAAAGATGAACTGACGTCCACACTCCAGTCGGTTGTAGTAATGCACTGTAAAGTTGGTTGCCAACTGCCATATAAAGTCCAAAGAAGTACAAAAGAAGCCTGAGTGAGGAGGAGAGATGACGAGAAAGGAATTCAGTTCACCGTTTTATCTGTGGATTAATTGTCGGAGTAGAGGACCATGTGCATTTCAGGTAAAATAACAACCCAATGTTTATATCACAGGACAAATTAGCTAGCAACAGCAAACTAGTTAGCTAAATTGCCATACATGTTTAACCTGTTAGGGCTAGGGGGCAGTATTTACACAGCCGGATAAAAAACGTACCCGATTTAATCTGGTTATTACTACTGCCCAGAAACTAGAATATGCATATAATTATTGGCTTTGGATAGAAAACACCCTAAAGTTTCTAAAACTGTTTGAATGGTGTCTGTGAGTATAACAGAACTCATATGGCAGGCAAAAACCTGAGAAGATTCCTTACAGGAAGTGGCCTGTCTGACAAGTTCTTGTTCTTCTTGACTCTCTTTATCGAAAAATGAGGATCTTTGCTGTAACGTGACACTTCCTACGGCTCCCATAGGCTCTCAGAACCCGGGAAAAAGCTGAATGATGTAATTCCAGCCCCTGGCTGAAAAACATTAGCGCCTTTGGTAAGTGGTCTATCAGAGGACAATGAGACTGAGGCACGTGCACGAGGCGACCCCATGTTTTTATTTTCTCTCTCTTTGTACTAAAACACAGATTCCCGGTCGGAATATTATCGCTTTTTTACGAGAAAAATGGCATAAAAATTGATTTTAAACAGCGGTTGACATGCTTCGAAGTACGGTAATGGAATATTTCAATTTTTTTTGTCACGAAACGCGTCGGGCGCGTCACCCTTCTTTACCCTTTCGGATAGTGTCTTGAACGCACGAACAAAACGGTGCTATTTGGATATAACTATGGATTATTTTGAACCAAACCAACATTTGTTATTGAAGTAGAAGTCCTGGGAGTGCATTCTGACGAAGAACATCAAAGGTAATAACATTTTTCTTATAGTAAATCTGACTTTGGTGAGGGCTAAACTTGGTGGGTGTCTAAATAGCTAGCCCTGTGATGCCGGGCTATCTACTTAGAATATTGCAAAATGTGCTTTCACCGAAAAGCTATTTTAAAATCGGACATAGCGAGTGCATAGAGGAGTTCTGTATCTATAATTCTTAAAATAATTGTTATGTTTTTTGTGAACGTTTATCGTGATTAATTTTGTAAATTCACCGGAAGTTTGCGGGGGGTATGCTAGTTCTGAACGTCACATGCTAATGTAAAAAGCTGGTTTTTGATATAAATATGACCTGGATTGAACAAAACACGCATGTATTGTATAACATAATGTCCTAAGATTGTCATCTGATGAAGATCATCAAAGGTTAGTGCTGCATTTAGCTGTGGTTTGGGTTTATGTGACATTATATGCTAGCTTGAAAAATGGGTGTCTGATTATTTCTGGCTGGGTACTCTGCTGACATAATGGAATGGTTTGCTTTCGTTGTAAAGCCTTTTTGAAATCGGACAGTGTGGTTAGATTAACGAGAGACTTGTCTTTAAAATGGTGTAAAATAGTCATATGTTTGAGAAATTGAAGTAATAGCATTTCTAAGGTATTTGAATAACGCGCCACGGGATTCCACTGGCTGTTACGTAGGTGGGACGAAATCGTCCCACTGGCCCTAGAGAAGTTAATGGTTTTCGACCTGTCTCCAAATTAATATAATTGGTTCAGAGTTTGTTTTGATATTTCAACCTGAGTGTCCTGATCGTGTCTGGTGTGGGGGTATGATCGTGCACGCGCGCGTCCGGTTTGGTCAGCATGTTAGACTTTTAGAGGTTAAATAAAAATAAAAATAAACGATAGTAATTGTCTATGAAAGATGGAGTCCGGGATCTTACGCACAACACATTCCTAACATATCATGTGAATTGCAAAACTATATATATATATATATATATATATATATATATATATATATATATATATTTTTTTTTTTTTGCAAGCCGTAACATATCTTACGAAATGGAGTACACAATTTGATGACATAGTACACAAAAAACGGGGACCTGTTTTGGCTTGTGAGCACCACTACCGGCAGAAATTATACAAAGGTTCTGGAGCATAATTTGAAGTGCCAAATTAAGTAACAGGGTTGACGATTTAATCTTAAATCAACCATAAATCCCCTTGTGACAGGGGGAATGAAAGCTTGTTGTGTGCAATAGGCAGTGGCAATTGAACGCAAGCTTCACACATTTCTTTTAATTGTTGAAACATTTCTAGCCTGTCTATCTATGGGTAACAGGGTTGACGTGTTACGCTGGACTCGGTCAGTTTTCCACCACAACACACTAGAAAATGGACAAAAAGAGTAGAATCAGCTCACCTGCCTTTTCAGTATGGTTTGACTATTATATGTTCAATGTTTCCAAATATTTTTTATTTTTAAGGAATAGTTTCAACATATTAACCAGACATAAATTAATTACTAATCACATGAAATAAATAATAATATTCAGAAATGACTGTCAAAGCAAGAAAATTATGGTGAAAACTGAGTATTTTTGGGGTTAGTGGGTAAATATCTTACTAGAAGTCACAGAGGGTGCACGGAGGGACATGTACAAATGCTGCATTTTGGCACTTTAGCAAGTCTTTATTCATATAAAAAAAAATCTGAATTGTCACTTAAAAAAATGTAATATTGATGCACAATGTATACTTAAAATATCAAAGGGACACAAAAGGCACTCTTTTCGTGGAACAACTCAACAGTATTAATTTATGTCAGAATCTCAAAGCTAGACATTCCAATTAAACATAGGGTGGGAAAATATGCTCTGTGTATTAATTCAACAAAGGAATATAAATGTAAAATCACAGTTGACATTCAATTATTCTGCATGAAGCTTATACCTTAGTAGTTTTTAAAAGTTAAACTGTTTGAGTTCATTTTGAGAAAGGGGTGCAGCAGCATACACTTTTACAGACAGTTTATAATGTACAGGCTTCCTCACCAACATGCTCAGTAACCTCCATCTAATGGTTGAGCGATTTGTCTCTAAATTCCTGAAAAGCATTCAGGGCCTTCGACTAAACACTGACATTTCCAGGAATATTCTTCACTGGGAACTGTGTTTTTCCTGAGGGCAGTAAATATACATGCCCCTTGAATCCCTGAAATACACTGCTCAAAAAAATAAAGGGAACACTTAAACAACACAATGTAACTCCAAGTTAATCACACTTCTGTGAAATCAAACTGTCCACTTAGGAAGCAACACTGACAATAAATTTCACATGCTGTTGTGCAAATGGAATAGACAACAGGTGGAATTTATAGGCAATTAGCAAGACACCCCCAATAAAGGAGTGGTTCTGCAGGTGGGGACCACATACCACTTCTCAGTTCCTATGCTTCCTGGCTGATGTTTTGGTCACTTTTGAATGCTGGCGGTGCTTTCACTCTAGTGGTAACATGAGACGGAGTCTACAACCCACACAAGTGGCTCAGGTAGTGCAGCTCATCCAGGATGGCACATCAATGCGATCTGTGGCAAGAAGGTTTGCTGTGTCTGTCAGCGTAGTGTCCAGAGCATGAAGGCGCTACCAGGAGACAGGCCAGTACATCAGGAGACGTGGAGGAGGCCGTAGGAGGGCAACAACCCAGCAGCAGGACCGCTACCTCCGCCTTTGTGTAAGGAAGAGCATGAGAAGCACTGCCAGAGCCCTGCAAAATGACCTCCAGCAGGCCACAAATGTGCATGTGTCTGCTCAAACGGTCAGAAACAGACTCTATGAGGGTGGTATGAGGGCCCGACATCCACAGGTGGGGGTTGTGCTTACAGCCCAACACCGTGCAGGACATTTGGCATTTGCCAGAGAACACCAAGATTGGCAAATTCGCCACTGGCGCCCTGTGTTCTTCACAGATGAAAGCAGGTTCACACTGAGCACATGTGACAGACGTGACAGAGTCTGGAGACGCCGTGGAGAACGTTCTGCTGCCTGCAACATCCTCCAGCATGACCGCTTTGGTGGTGGGTCAGTCATGGTGTGGGGTGGCATTTCTTTGGGGGGCCGCACAGCCTTCCATGTGCTCGCCAGAGGTAGCCTGACTGCCATTAGGTACCGAGATGAGATCCTCAGACCCCTTGTGAGACCATATGCTGGTGCGGTTGGCCATGGGTTCCTCCTAATGCAAGACAATGCTAGACCTCATGTGGCTGGAGTGTGTCAGCAGTTCCTGCAAGAGGAAGGCATTGATGCTATGGACTGGCCCGCCCGTTCCCCAGACCTGAATCCAATTGAGCACATCTGGGACATCATGTCTCGCTCCATCCACCAATGCCACGTTGCACCACAGACTGTCCAGGAGTTGGCGGATGCTTTAGTCCAGGTCTGGGAGGAGATCCCTCAGGAGACCATCCGCCACCTCATCAGGAGCATGCCCAGGCGTTGTAGGGAGGTCATACAGGCACGTGGAGGCCACACACACTACTGAGCCTCATTTTGACTTGTTTTAAGGACATTACATCAAAGTTGGATCAGCCTGTAGTGTGGTTTTCCACTTTAATTTTGAGTGTGACTCCAAGTCCAGACCTCCATGGGTTGATAAATTGGATTTCCATTGATTATTTTTGTGTGATTTTGTTGTCAACACATTCAACTATGTAAAGAAAAAAGTATTTAATAAGATTATTTCTTTCATTCAGATCTAGGATGTGTTGTTTAAGTGTTCCCTTTATTTTTTGGAGCAGTATATTTAAATATATAGGTGGTGATGGCCACTATCATCACCTTCACAAAAACGTCACTACAAATATCACTACTGAGAGTCACATTCCCAATCCCTCTACCTTCACATCTTCTGGAGTTAAGTTTATGCTCATCCTGGTGGCGTAACAATGCAGCTGTTGAACACTGGTCTTGGCTAATTTTCAAAGCTGCAGACAGATAAGCAGTTAAACCCTCCAATTTATGATCACTTAAAATTACTGGTAGTAGTTCAACTTGGCTTTGAAAGGGAGGACACGCAGTGTAGAATCGGTTTGTTTTTGTTACAGCATTTCGTTTTTGAACATGCAAACATCTCTGGGCTATGTTGATGTTTATGCATGATCACTAGCTGGAGAAGCAGCTTGGCCCTGTCGGGGACAAGGGGGACCAAGAAGACTACTAGAGTCACTCATGCCCATGGGCCTGTTTCCTGTCTCCAAAACACAACCAACAGACAGTTCAAAAACTGGAGTCTGGAGCGATTGGCAGAAAAAACATCAACAACAGGCACTACCTTAAAATAGCTGTCGGTGTGATGTGGAAATACATCACACCGAAATACATCAAGTATAGCAGAGTATCTCTCATGCTCTCTCAAGATGACTCTTACAAGTTTTGCATTCTAGTTAAGAAAGAATAAGTAGAACAAATATGTGTATTAATATAATATGATATTTGCTGTTAAGTGTTATTTGTTAAGTCATGTCATTAAATAAATTACCTTTATGAAAATGTAAGGTGTTAATTAGTTCTATTAGGATTTTATCACTTCCATTACACAATAGCATACAGAACTGTAAAGTTCTACATAAAACATTCTGCACTTTCTATCCATTTCACAATGCTAGCACCGATATTTCAGCCTGTCTTTGAGGTAGGCAATGGAAAAGTGGTGTGACAGCCAAGGTTCACAAATCTTCCATTGTGCTGGCTATGTCAATTAACTATTCTAATTACGTCTTTCATGAATTTGATTAGGGTAATTAATCACTCTAAATGCAATCACGGCTGATATTTGATGAAAGGTCTTGAAGTGTGGTCTATTTGGCGCCATGCACTTAACAGCAAGGTTCTTATAGTTGTGTTTTTTGTATTCGTTTTTATTTCTATTCATTTTTACATTTTACTTGAAATTCAGTTTAGTTTTCAGACCTGGTTTACTAGTTTTTGTTTAGTTTAAGTTTTATAAAAACATTTTGATTAAATTGTTATATTAGTGTCACGGCCGTCTGAAAGAGTAGACCAAGGCGCAGCGGGTATCGTGCTCATCTGCTTTTATTTATATAAGTGAACACTTAAACAAAATAAATAGCTGTAAACCAACAGTTCCGTAAGGACACAAGGACTATACGAAAAACAACTACCCACAAACACAAGAGAAAATAAACCCACTTAAATATGGCCTCCAATTAGAAGCAACGACAACCAGCTGCTTCTAATTGGAGGTCGTTCCCAAATCTAACATAGAAATAGAAAAACTAGAAAACCCACATAGAAATAGAAAACATAGAACATACACCAAAAACCCCGAAACGCACAAACCAAACACCCCCTGCCAAGCCCTGACCAAACTACAATAACAAAATAACCCCTTTACTGGTCAGGACGTGACAATTAGTCTCAGTTTTGGTGTTAGGGACAGAAAATAAAAGTCCAATTTTCTTTTAACATTATTTCATTTCAGTTTTATTGTTAGGGACAGAAAGTAAAAGTCTGGATTTTTTAATATTATTTAGTTTCAGAGTTAGGGGTAGAAAGTAAAAGTATAAAGTCAGGATATGAGTTGAGAAACCTGAAACATCCTCAAACGTATTTAATTTCACAATTTCAAAGCTATACGATATTACAGAGAACAAGTTAATTATCTCACATCTTGGAAAATATTTGTAATGTAGTGCTTCTTGTTCACGTAGTCTAATTCATGCGAATGTTGGGTTTTTGAGCTAGCACCCAATTCACCCCATGTCCCAGCATTGCCCAGAAGGCCCATTGACAACGTACGGGCAAACTACACAATTTGCATTAATACGAATCGAATCAAGTTTCCCCTCTCCTAATTTCTTAGTGATAGCTAGTGATGCACAAGCTAGGTCATTCATCTCCTGGCAGCATTTACCCACCAGTTTCAGAAGCCTGAAAACCCAATTAGAAAAAAAAAGAAGTTTAGAAGAAAAAATAAATAAAACTGAGCATAATTCATGATGTTTTTTTATTTTATTTTATTTTATTTTGTTTTGGAGTCAAAGATAATAGTTTCAGTATAGTTTTAGTTTTCAAACATGTTGGTTAATTATTGTATTTCATTTTACAAAATAGTTTTTCCATCGTTCGTTTTTGTTTAGTTTCAATTTTTGTTTACTATTATAACCTTTTAAAAATTTTCGCCTAAAATGACATACCCAAATCTAACTGCCTGTAAAAATGATATGCATTTTCTTGGTACCATTTGAAAGGAAACACTTTGAAGCTTGTGGAAATGTGAAAGGAATGTATATAACTAGGCAAGTCAGATAAGAACAAAATCTTATTTTCAATGACAGCCTAAGAACAGTGGGTTAACTGCCTTGTTCAGGGGCAGAATGACAGTTTTTTACCTTGTCAGCTTGGGGATTCAATCTTGCAACCTTTCGGTTACTAATCCAACGCTTTAACCACTAGGCCACTTGCCTAGTGCTTAGAGCCATAACCACTAGGCTACCTGCATTAGATCTGGCAAAAAGATTATACAAAGACCATCATCTTTGGACCATCATCTTTGAAATGCAAGAGAAAGGCCATAATGTATTATTCCAGCACAGGTGCAATTTAGATATTGGCCACTAGATGGCAGCAGTGTATGTGCAAAGTTTTAGTCTGATCCAATGAACCATTGCATCTCTGTTCAACTAAGCTAACATATGGAATTATTTTAAGATGGATCCTCTTGCTATTTGATTTTGAATTTTAGCTATTTTTGGATACTTTTTTTGTTGGCACAAACTACCTCCATACTTCCATTCATTTTTTAACCGGTGTGAGTTACCTTCAGACAAGTGGGGGTCGTAGAGCATTCTGGGTATTAAAACTAATCTTTCCATAGAGTGGTCATGTTAGTTTGTAGGCCAAACCGTTTGCTTTACGTCCTATCATGAACTCCTGTCACGAACTCGGATACCTCCTGTGCCTTGACCTGTTGTTTCGGCCTGTTGTTTCCGAAGTTCTATTTTGTTTTATTTGTATTTTGTTCTTAAGCGTTTATGTCAACACCTGCTACCAACTAGCCAGCTAGCTAGCTAGGTTGCAATGGAGCCTGCTTCACCTGGAATAGTTAACACACATTTCCAATGCTGTAGAAGCTGTGTTTATTACTCTCTTGTCTGGGACAATATTGACAATCCAGAGTGCTAACGCTGCAATTGTTTGCTTACGGAGGATTGCAGCAAATTTCAAATCTGCGTGAACTTATTATTTATTTACATTTTTTGTACTTTTACCCCTTTTTCTCCCCAATTTCGTGATATCCAATTGGTAGTTACAGTCTTGTCCCATTGCTACAGCTCCCCTACGTATTCGGGAGATGCGAAGGTCGAGAGCCATGTGTGTCCTGAAGCACGACCCTGCCAAGCCGCACTGCTTCTTGACACACTGCTCACTTAACCCTGAAGCCAGCCGCACTAACGTGTAGGAGGAAACACTGTCCAGCTGGCGACTGGGGTCAACTTGCAGGTGCCCGGCCCGCCACAAGGAGTCGCTAGAGTCGATAAACTCTCCCCTAACCCGGGCAACATTGGGCCAATTGTGCGCTGCCTCATGGGTCTCCCGGTCATGGCCGGCTGTAACACAATATCTGTAGAATTTGCCCTCCCTAAATTGTGGCATTGAACATTTCAGCAGACTTTTAGCCCTCCATAACTGGCTACGTGACTATTGCACCTCTGTGGGTTTAACGTTTATTAACAGTTTTGATACCTTCTGGAAACAAAGCTTGCTGTATAAGGAGGATGGGATCCACCCAAATCATCATCCTTTCACAGCATTATAAGCCTGCATTGAGACAATGTATCAATGACCCAAGGCCAGCTCAGTTAATCCCTACCATTGTGTTGCTGAGTTGTCGTAATGCTTCAGCAAATGTACATTATCCCAGGGGCATTGGAAGACACAATATAAGTAACCTGATCCATCAGCTATTGCATGCAGTAATCATGTGCCTATGAACCAGAGTTATACTGTTAGCACTGAGGCGGTGTGCCCTAGTAGGAAGTCCACTGTGTGCAGCTCACTCTGTACTAACATAAATAACAATAATATTCAAGGTACTAATAAGCATGCACCCATTAAGAAAATTGTTAAAAACTGTTAAATCCCTGTGGATTTATGGGGAATTGGAAAAAGGATGGTTGGTAGGGCTGAGGCAAAAGGAATGGCAAATAAGTCTGGCTGCACAACTGATTGGCAAATGTACTGCAAACTGAGAAATAATCTGACTAAACTGAATAAAGAGAAGAAGAAACTATACTATGAACAAAGATAAATTATTTAAAGAATGATAGTAAAAAGCTTTGGAGCACCTTAAAATTACATTTTGGGCAAAAAGACAAACTCAGCTCCGTCATTAATTGAATCAGATGGCTCATTCATCACAAAACCCACTGATATTGCCAATTACTTTAATGATTTTTTTATTGGCAAGATTAGCAAACTTAGGCATTACATGCCAGAAACAAACGCTGATACTACACATTCAAGTATAACTGATAGAATTATGAAAGACAAGCATTTTTTAATTTGAATTCCATAAAGTGAGTGTGGAAGAGGTGAAAAAATGGTTGTTGAGGATAATAGAGGACGATATTGCCACTCCTATTTGCCATATCGTCAATCTAAGCCTACTTGAAAGTATGTGCCCTCAGGCCTGGAAGGAATCAAAAGTAATTCCGCTACCCAAGAATAGTAAAGCTCCCTTTACTGCTACACACAAATATACATGTATATTGTATTAGTGGATACAGTGCATTCGGCAAGTATTCAGACCCCATGACTTTTTCCAAATGATGTTACGTTACAGCCTTATTCTAAAATTGATAACATATTTTGTTTCCCTCATCAATCTACACCAGTGGTGCTCCTCAGAGGAGGAAGGGGAGGACCATCCTCCTCAGTGAATTTCATAAAGATGTAAAAAATCAACCTTTTTAGATAAAACTATATTAAATATTATCACATCACCAAATAATAAAATATACTATTTTGCAAAGAAGGTCTACAGTAGCCTCAACAACACTGTTGGGTAGCACCATGGTGTAGCCGGAGGACAGCTAGCTTCCGTCCTCCTCTGAGAACATTGACTTATATACAAAACCTAGGAGGCTCATGGTTCTCACTCCCTTCCATAGATTTACACAGTAATTATGACAACTTCAGGCGGACGTCCTCCAACCTATCAGAGCTGTCGCAGCATGAACTGACATGTTGTCCACCCAATCAAAGGATCAAAGAATGCATCTAGTACTGAAAGCATAAGCTACAGCTAGCTAGCTCTGCAGTGCATAAAATCAATTATTCAAATGTATTTATAAAGCCCTTTTTACATCAGCTGATGTCACAAAGTGCTATACAGAAACCCAGCCTAAAACCCCAAACTGCAAGCAATGCAGATGTAGAAGCACGGTGGCTAGGAAAAACTCCCTAGAAAGGCAGGAACCTAGGAAGAAACCTAGAGAGGAACCAGGCTCTGAGGGCTGGCCAGTCCTCTTCTGGCTGTGCCGGGTGGAGATTATAACAGTACACGGCCAAGATGTTAAAACATTCATAGATGACCAGTAGGGTCAAATAATAATAATCACAGTGGTAGTAGAGGGTGCAACAGGTCAGCACCTCAGGAGAAAGATTTCTGTTGGCTTTTCTTAGCCGATCATTCAGAGTTAGAGACAGCAGGTGCAGTAGAGAGAGAGACAGAGAGAGAGTCGAAAACAGCAGGTCCAGGACAAGGTAGCATGTCCGGTGAACAGATCAGGGTTCCATCGCCGCAGGCAGAACAGTTGAAACTGGAGCAGCAGCAGGTGGACTGGGGTGGACTGGGGACAGCAGGTGGACTGGGGACAACAAGGAGTCATCAGGCCAGGTAGTCCTGAGGCATGGTCCTAGGGCTCAGGTCCTCCGAGAGAAAAGAGAGAGAGACAGTTTGAGGGAGCATACTTAAATTCACACAGGACACCGGATAAGACAGGATAAATACTCCAGACATAACAGACTGATCGTAGCCCCTGACACAAATTATTGAAGCATAAATACTGGAGGCTGAGACAGGAGGGGTCGGGAGACACTGTGGCCCTGTCCGACGATACCCCCGGACAGGGTCAACCTGGCAGGATATAACTCCACCCACTTTGCCAAAGCGCTGTGCTTTGAGGGATATCTTCAAACCACCAACTTACTACCCTGAGACAAGGCCGAGTATAGCTGACAAAGATCTCCCCCATGGCACGAACCCGAGGGGGGCGCCAACCCAGACAGGAAGATCACGTCATTGACTCAACCCACTCAAGTGACGCACCCCTCCTAGTGACGGCATGGAAGAGCACCAGTAAGCCAGTGACTCAGCACCCGTAATAGGGTTAGAGGAAGAAAATCCCAGTGGAGAGAGGGGATCCGGCCAGGCAGAGACAGCAAGGGCGGTTCGTCGCTCCAGTGCCTTTCCGTTCATCTTCACACCAATGGGCCAGACTACACTCAATCATAGGACCTACTGAAGAGATGAGTCTTCAATAAAGACTTAAAGGTCGAGACAGAGTCTGCGTCTCTCACATGGATAGGCAGACCATTCCATAAAAATGGAGCTCCATAGGAGAAAGCCCTGCCTCCAGCTGTTTGCTTAGAAATTATAGGGACAATAAGGAGGCCTGTGTCTTGTGACCATAGCGTACATGTAGGCATGTACGGCAGGACCAAATCGGAAAGATAGGTAGGATCAAGCCCATGTAATGCTTTTTTAGGTTAGCAGTAAAACCTTGAAATCAGCCCTTGCCTTAAGAAGCCAGTGTAGAAAGGCTAGTACTGGAGTAATATGATACATTTTTTGGTTCAAGTCAAGGTTCTAGCAGCTGTGTTTAGCACTAACTGAAGTTTATTTAGTGCTTTATCCGGGTAGCTGGAAAGTAGAGCATTGCAGTAGTCTAATCTAGAAGTGACAAATGCACGGATACATTTTTCTGCCACATTTCTGGACAGAAAGTTTCAGATTTTTGCAATGTTATGCAGATGTAAAAAAGCTGTCCTTGAAACAGTCTTGATATGTTCGTCAAAAGAGAGATCAGGGTCCAGAGTAATGCCAAGGTCCTTCGCAGTTTTATTTGAGACAACTGTACAACCATCAAGATTAATTGGCAGATCCAACAGAAGATCTCTTTGTTTCTTGGGACCTAGAAATAGCATCTCTTTTTGTCCGAGTTTAAAAGTTTAAAAAATCCACTTCCTTAGGTCTGAAACACAGGCTTCCAGGGAGGGCAATTTTGGGGCTTCACCATGTTTCATCAAAATGTACAGCTGTGTATCATCTGCATAGCAGTGAACGTTAACATTATGTTTCCGAATGACATCACCAAGAGGTAAGAGGTAAAATATATAGTGAAAACAATAGTGGTTCTAAAACAGAACCTTGAGGAACTCCAAAATGTACAGTTGATTTATCAGAGGACAAAACATCCACAGAGACAAACTAATATCTTTCTGACAGATAAGATCTAAATCAGGCCAGAACTTGTCCATGTAGACCAATTTGGGTTTCCAATCTCTCCAAAAGAATGTTGTGATCGATGCAGCACTAAGGTCTAAGAGCATGAGGACAGATGCAGAGCCTTGGTCTGACGCCCTTAAAAGGTAATTTACCACCTTCACGAGTGCCGTTTCAGTGCTATGATGGGGTCTGAACCAGACTGAAGCATTTTGTATACATTGTTTGTCTTCAGGAAGGCAGTGAGTTGCTGCGCAACAGCTTTTTCAATTTTTTTGAGAGGAATGGGAGATTCGATATAGGCCGATAGTTTTTTATATTTTCTGTGTCACGGTTTGGCTTTTTCAAGGGAGGCTTTATTACTGCCACTTTTAGTGAGTTTGGTACACATCCGGCGGATAGGGAGGTGTTTATTATGTTTAACATAGGAGGGTCAAGCACAGGAAGCAGCTCTTTCAGAAGTTTAGTTGGAATAGGTTCCAGTATGCAGCTTGTAGGTTTAGAGGCCATGATTATTTTCATCATTGTGTCAAGAGATATACTATTAAAAAACTTGAGTGTCTCCCTTGATCCTAGGTCCTGGCAGTGTTGTACAGACTCAGGAGAACTGAGCTTTGGAGAAATACACAGATTTAAAGAGGAGTCCGTAATTTGCTTATTTGCTTTCTAATGATCATGATCTTTTCATCAAAGACGTTCATGAATTTATCACTGCTGAAGGGAAAGCCATCCTCTCTTGGGGAATGCTGATTTTAGTTAGCTTTGTGACAGTATCAAAAATACATTTTGGATTGTTCTTATTCTCCTCAATTAAGTTGGAAAAATAGGATGATTGAGCAGCAGTGAGGGCTCTTCGATACTGCACGGTACTGTCTTTCCAAGCTAATTGGAAGACTTCCAGTTTGGTGTATTGCCAAAATGTGGTGAGTAGTTGACTCAAAGAGAGAGAAAGAAAATAGTAAATCAGTTTTGAACAAATTAATTTCTTCCTAAATGAAAGAGAAGCAAAAGAGAAATAGAGAGAGAGTTTTAATCATTTTTTTTTCAGTTTCAGTTTCACTTACTCAGCTAGCAAATGCAGCTAGCTAGTTTGGCCGACTGAAACACCCTGCTCAACACAGGGATGCTATGTTAGATAGCTGGCTGTGACGATCCAACACAACACTCTTCCAAGTCAAGTTAAGCTTTTAAGCTTTTACAAATTTATTGCCACCGGGACCAGCCAGTGTAACTGCTTACTGTAACATTACTGCATGATTGTAGCAGGTTTGCTAACGTGTTAGTTCTATTAGCTATACTGACTATGACGTTACTTTAGCTAATATGGTGACAGCGATGTAGGCTGTGTGTAGCGGTTTGGCTTGGAAAGGTTTGTTCACCTGGTCACATACAGCTGATGTGTTGTGCATTGAAGTCCACAAGCGAAGGGAAGAGGTGAAACGAAGAGAGTGCATAATGTAGATGTGAGAAGGAATACAACGTGGCTGCTATGAAACTGTGAAATGTGTTTACGCGTGTTCAGGGGTGTATTCATTCCGCCGATTCTGTTGAAAGACGTTTCTTAAACAGAAGTAAACGGAACAAAACGGGGCTAAACATACCTGATTTTGTCCAATAGAAACTCTCGTTTACAACTGTTGGACTAATTATTACACCCACTATCAGCTAGATGCAGGCAGTATTGAATGTCACTGTCTGTCCATGTGTCACTGTCTGTCACATCAAGTTTGTCTATTGACCTGTGTACACCTACGTTGTAAACTTTCATTCATAGGCTAGGTTGTAGCAACCTCATGATTGGTATCGGGAAAATTCAAGTACCATGTAGTAGCCTAAACCTATGGCTGTTACATTTAACTGGGTGAATGGAACATGAATGACAGTCATCCAACATGCTGTAATAGAGATAAGGCCATGTTCATGAAAAAAAAAATCATCCTCCCTCATCTGAAACGGCACTGACTGCCACTGATCTTCACACAATACCCCATAATGACAAAGCGAAAACAGGTTTTTAGAAATACCTTATTTACATAAGTATTCAGACCCTGAGATTCGAAATTGAGCTCAGGTGCATCCTGTTTCCAATAAAAATCCTTAAAATGTTTCTACAAGTTGATTGGTGTCCGCGTGTGGTAAATTCAAATGATTGGACATGATTTGGAAAGGCACACACTTGTCTATATAAGGTCCCACAATTGTAAGTGCATGTCAGAGCAAAAACCAAGCCATGATGTCGAAGAAATTGTCTGTACAGCTCCGAGACAGGATTGTGTCGAGGCACAGATCTGGGCACCAACAAATTTCTGCAGCATTGAAGGTCCCTAAGAACACAGTGGCCTCCATCATTCTTAAATGGAAGAAGATTGGAAGCACCAAGACTGTTCCTAGGATGGTGGTGGCAGCATCATACTGTGGGGATGTTTTTCAGCGGCAAGGACTGGGAGACTAGCCAGGATTGAGGGAAAGATGAACGGAGCAAAGTACAACTTTCAGAACAGCAGACAATTCTTCTACAATTTTTGCAGTGGTGTGGAACCTAGTGTCCAAGTCACTTAAGATGTTGTCCATGGCAGTAAAAAACACTATGTTCCGAAACCCCGTTGCTGCACTGTCCTGAGCTGTCTCCTCTTGAGAGGTCTCATCATGGAATCTCTTCCTTTTCCTCTGGTGGCTGTGTTCCCTGCTAAATTGAGGTGCAACCCCCATTTGCATAGCAATCAGTGTTGCCTCAGACAGGAGAGACTCCCATCCATCTCTAAGAGCCTGCATCTCTTCCTTTAAGGCTCTGATATTGGCTGTCTCTGTGTCAAGTGAGATTTTTCCTGACTGGAGAATCGCATTCCTGTCCTCAATGCATTGCAGTACCTGCAATTATGCCAACTGATATGTCATTCAACACAATGCTGCTCACCTCCTTCTTCAGTTGGGAGTAGGGCTGGTTAAGGGGTATGGGGAGACAGGGTTGCTGAGCCTGAAGCCACATCTGTTGGGCCTGGCCCCAGGCAGGGGCAGTACATAGGCTCTCTGGATGTTCACTTTTTGCCAAAAACAAGAAAATAAAAAGAAACCGTTAGTTTTATTAGTACATTGTAAATATAATTTTGTTTTAGGGCCCCTGTCAGTCACAGGCCCTTAGAATCGTCCTACCCCCCCACCCCGTCCCCCCCCACCCCCCATACAGCGCCCCTGCCTCCAGACGTGACACATGGCATTCATGCCAAAGAGTTCAATCTTGATTTCATCAGACCAGAGAATCTTGTTTCTCATGGCCTGAGAGTGCTTTAGGTGCTTTTTGGCAAACTCCAAGTGGGCTGTCATGTGTCTTTTACTGAGGAGTGGCTTCCGTCTGGACACTACAATGAAGGCCTGATTGGTGTAGTGCTGCAGAGATGGTTGTCAGAAAGTTCTCCCATCTCAACAGAAGAACTCTAGAGCTCTGTTAGAGTGACCATCGAGTTCTCGTCACCTTCCTGACCAAGGCCCTTCTCCCCTGATTGCTCAGTTTGGCCTGGCAGCCTGCTCTAGGAAGAGTTTTGGTGATTCCAAACTTCTTCCATTTAAGAATTATGGAGGCCACTGTGTTCTTGGGGACCTTCAATGCTGCAGAAATTTGTTGGTACCCTTCCCTAGATCTGTGCCTTGACACAATCCTGTCTCGGAGCTCTATGGACAATTCCTTCGACCTCATGTCTTGGTTTTTGCTCTGACATGCACGGTCAACTGTGGGACCTGATATACACAGGTGTGTGCCTTTCCAAATCATGTCCAATCAATTGAATTTAGCACAGCCTTACTCAAAAGGTCTGAATACTTATGTAAATTACGTATTTCTGTTTTTGTGTTTTTTATAAATTAGCAAACATTTTGATAAACCTGTTTCCACTTTGTCATTATGGGGTATTGTGTGTAGATTGATGAGGAAAATGTTTTACTTTATCCATTTTAGAATAAGGTTGTAACATAACAAAATGTGGAAAAAGGTAAAGGGGTCTGAATACTTTCCGAATGGACTGTACAAGCTGCTGCTGCTCTGTTTATCTTATATCCTGTTGCCTTGTCCCCTTACCCCTATACTGTACACTACATGACCAAAAGTATGTGGACACTTGGTCGTCAAACAGCTCATTCCAAAATCATGGGCATTAAAATGTAGTTTGTCCCCCCTTTGCAGCTATAACAGCTTCCACTCTTTTGGGAAGGATTTCCACTAGATGTTGGAAAATTGCTGCGGGGACTTGCTTCCATTCAGCCACAAGAGCATTAGTGAGGTTTGGCACTGTTGTTGGGCAATTATGCCTGGCTCGCAGTCGGCATTCCAATTCATCCAAAAGGTGTTCGATGGGGTTGAGGTCAGGGCTCTGTGCAGGTCAGTCAAGTTCTTCCACACCGATCTCGACAAACCATTTCTGTATGGATCTTGCTTTGTGCACAGGGTCATTGTCATGCTGAAACAGGAAAGGGCCTTCCACAACGTTGGAAGCACAGAATCGTCTAGAATGTCATTGTATGCTGTAGCGTTAAGATTTCCCATGAAAAACGGCCCCAGACCATTATTCATCCTCTACCAAACTTTACAGTTGGCACTATTCATTCAGGCAGGTAGTTTTCTTCTGGCATCTGCCAAACCCAGATTCGTCTGCCAGACTGCCAGATGGTGAAGTGTGATTCATCACTCCAGAGAACGCTTTTCCACTGCTCCAGAGTCCAATGGCGGCAAGCTTTACGTCACTCCAGCCAGCGCTTGGCATTGCGCATGTTGATCTTAGGCTTGTGTGCTGCTGCTCGGCCATGTAAACCCATTTCATGAACCTCCAGACTAACTGTTATTGTGCTGACGTTACTTACAGAGGCAGTTTGGAACTCGGTGGTGAATGTTGCTACGTGCTTCAGCACTTGGCCGTCCTGCTCAGTGAGTTTGTGTGGCCTATAACTTCGTAGCTTAGCCGTTGTTGCTACTAGACGTTTCCACTTCACAATAACAGCACTTACAGTTGACCGGGGCAGCATTAGCAGGGTAGAAATTTGACGAACTGACTTGTTGGAAAGGTGGCATTCTATGACGGTGCCACGTTGAATGTCACTGAGCTCTTCAGTAAGGTCATTCTACTACCAATGTCTATAGAGATTGCATGGCTGTGCTCGATTTTATACACCCTTCAGCAATGGGTGTGGCTGAAATAGCCAAATACCCTAATTTGATGGGGTGTCCACATACTGTAGTGCTTTTCTCTGTATACTTACCCCTGAGTGGCTAGAGAGTTCAGACACCACAAAGTTGTTCATTGCAGGGAGTTAAGGCAAAGTGGGCTCCATGTCTCTTTGTCTCTGGTGCTGAAAAGCATATATTGTGTCATCATTGGTTTTCATGCAGGCTGGATGGTGGAAGTGAAACTCAAACATTCTGTTTTTAAATCCTATTCTGATCAAATGTATTAGGATGGACCCAGGTTATGTTTTAGCATTTGTACTGCAGCCAAATGATGATTAATGACATCAGTCGGTGGTCTCCAATATGTCTCCCTGGATACCCCCCCCCCCCCCCCCTGATTAGGATTTAACCAACAGAACACATTAATTGCGGGAACTCAGTGGGATGTGGGGGTTGTAGTTTGGCTTTCATTCGTTCGGTTGTTGGTGTGTAGATTAAGGATATGATTTCACACCTTGGAATTTATAGGACAGTTTTATAATCACAAAGCCAGGGACCCTAGAAATCGAATGCATGTTCAGAGACTGACAGACAATTTGCTGCTGAATCAAGGGATTTACCACAGGAGCATTGTGCTCACAAACTGCAGTATTTGCAGATCTTACCCCCCAAAATATGAAATAATACATCTGTCATTTCTTTCTCTGGCCTGTTAAAGCAATGTTATTTATCTGTAGTCATCGACCATGTTTACAGTTGATTTTTTTATTTCTCTAGTGGGAACAAAGCTAATATAGGCTAGTGTTTTTTATTAACAATTATTTATAGCAGTTCAGACGTCCTTTGTCTTCCTCTTGTCGTGTCCCGTGTATATATCTATATTTACATATTTTCTTCGCATATCTTTTTACATATTTTTTTTCTTCTAAAAACTCAACCTCAAAACACTCTCCTGCAACCCGCCTCACCAATTTAAAAAATAAAAGTATTATTTACCTCAAATCTGAAATCCACAACAGAAGCTAGCCAAAGGTTAGCCTGGCTAACGTTGGAGTTCAGCTAGCCACGGTTAGCTCGAAAAGCTATCGCCAATTTTTGTACAGCGCGACTCAGACCAGAGGTTACCGGACCTATTCTCTCTCCATATCCCTGGATTTCTACCGCAGGCTCTGGACGTTTACACCTGGATCTTGCAGCTAGCTAGCTGCTACCTGAGTGACTATTGGCAACGTTGGTCCCGGAGTTAACATAATTATTCCGGAGCTACCCAGCTGAAGAGTTTCATCAGCCACTCCTGGGCTATTCCGGAGCTAGCCAGCTGAAGAGTTTCATCAGCCACTCCTGGGCTATTCCGGAGCTAGCCAGCTGAAGAGTTCCATCAGCCTCTCCTGGGCTACAATCACCTATCCGGACTCGTTTTACTGCCGATGCAGAGCCCCATCGGGCCTTCAAGACTGGACCACCGGCGTTGCCTGCCCGAGGGAGTTATCCAACTGGCCCCTCAGTCGCGACGTAACCTGAATGCCCATCTGCGGCCCGCTAATCGTTAGCTGTCTTATCGGCTGCTATCTGAATAGGTCTATCGGACAATTTAATTGGGCCACTATAACTAACTATTTTGCCAATTGGACTGGTCCCCCCTACCACATGGAACCCCACTAATCTACAGACGGAATCGCACGAGGTGGCTAAAAACAGACCTCCTCCATCTTCTACCAGCTTGCTACCTATGGCTCGGCTAGCTATCTAACTCTCACTGGACCCTTTGATCACTCGGCTAAGCATGCCTCTCCTTAATGTCAATATGCCTCATCCATTGCTGTTCTGGTTAGTGTTTATTGGCTTATTTCACTGTAGAGCCTCTAGCCCTGCTCATTATACCTTATTCAACCTCTCAGTTCCTCCACCCACACATGCTATGACATCTTCTGGTTTCAATGATGTTTCTAGAGACAATATCTCTCTCATCATCACTAAATGCCTAGGTTTACCTCCACTGTACTCACATCCTACCATACCTTTGTCTGTACATTATACCATGAAGCTATTTTATCGCCCCCAGAAACCTGCTCATTTTTCTCTCTATTCCGGACGTCACAGACGACCAATTCTTATAGCCTTTTGCCGTACCCTTATCCTCATACTTCTCTGTTCCTCTGGTGATGTAGAGGTGAATCCAGGCCCTGCAGTGCCTAGCTCCACTCCTACTCCCCAGGCGCTCTCTTTTGATGACTTCTGTAACCGCAATAGCCTTGGTTTCATGCATGTTAACATTAGAAGCCTCCTCCCTAAGTTTGTTTTATTCACTGCTTTAGCAAACTCTGCCAACCCGGATGTCCTAGCCGTGTCTGAATCCTGGCTTAGGAAGTCCACCAAAAACTCTGAAATCTTCATCCCTAACTACAACGTTTTCAGACAAGATAGAATGGCCAAAGGGGGCGGTGTTGCAATCTACTGCAGAGATAGCCTGCAGAGTTCTGTCCTACTATCCAGGTCTGTACCCAAACAATTTGAACTTATACTTTTAAAAATCCATCTCTCTAAAAACAAGTCTCTCACCATTGCCGCCTGCTATTGACCACCCTCGGCCCCCAGCTGTGCTCTGGACACCATATGTGAACTGATTGCCCCCCATCTATCTTCAGAGCTCGTGCTACTAGGTGACCTAAACTGGGACATGCTTAACACCCCAGCCATCCTACAATCCAAGCTTGACGCCCTCAATCTCACACAAATTATTAATGAACCCACCAGGTACCACCCCAAAGCCGTAAACACTGGCACCCTCATAGATATCATCCTAACCAATTTGCCCTCTAAATACACCTCTGCTGTTTTCAACCAAGATCTCAGCGATCACTGCCTCATTGCCTGCATCCGTAATGGGTCTACGGTCAAACGACCTCCACTTATCACTGTCAAACGCTCCCTGAAACATTTCAGCGAGCAAGCCTTTCTACTCGACCTTGCCCTGGTATCCTGGAAGGATATTGACCTCATCCCGTCAGTAGAGGATGCCTGGTTATTTTTTTTAAATGCCTTCCTCTCCCTCTTAAATAAGCATGCCCCATTCAAGAAATGTAGATGCAGGAACAGATATAGCCCTTGGTTCTCCCCAGACCTGACTGCCCTTAACCAACACAAAAACATCCTATGGCATTCTGCATTAGCATCAAACAGCCCCCGTGATATGCAACTTTTCAGGGAAGTTAGAAACCAATATACACAGGCAGTTAGAAAAGCTAAGGCTAGCTTTTTCAAGCAGAAATTTGCTTCCTGCACCACAAATTCAAAAAAGTTCTGGGACATTGTAAAGTCCATGGAGAATAAGAACACCTCCTCCCAACTGCCCACTGCACTGAGGATAGGAAACTCTGTCACCAACGATAAACCTACTATAATTGAGAATTTCAATAAGCATTTCTCTACGGCTGGCCATGCTTTCCACCTGGCTACCCCTACTGCAGTCAACATCACTGCACCCCCCACAGCTACTCGCCCAAGCCTTCCCCATTTCTCCTTCTCCCAAATCCATTCAGCTGATGTTCTGAAAGAGCTGCAAAATCTGGACCCCTACAAATCAGCCGGGCTAGACAATCTGGACCCTTTCTTTCTAAAATTATCCGCCGAAATTATTGCAACCCCTATTACTAGCCTGTTCAACCTCTCTTTCGTGTCGTCTGAGATTCCCATAGATTGGAAAGCAGCTGCTGTCATCCCCCTCTTCAAAGGAGGGGACACTCTTGACCCAAATTGCTATAGACCTATATCCATCCTACCCTGCCTTTCTAAGGTCTTCGAAAGCCAAGTCAACAAACAGATTACCAACCATTTTGAATCCCACCGCACCTTCTCCGCTATGCAATCTGGTTTCAGAGCTGGTCATGGGTGCACCTCAGCCACGCTCAAGGTCCTAAACGATATCGTAACCGCCATCGATAAGAAACAATACTGTGCTGCCGTTTTCATTGACCTGGCCAAAGCTTTCGACTCTGTCAATCACCACATCCTCATCGGCAGGCTCAATAGCCTTGGTTTCTCTAATGATTGCATCGCCTGGTTCACCAACTACTTCTCTGATAGAGTTCAGTGTGTCAAATCGGAGGGCCTGTTGTCCGGACCTCTGGCAGTCTCTATGGGGTTGCCACAGGGTTCAATTCTTGGGCCAACTCTTTTCTCTGTATACATCAATGATGTTGCTCTTGCTGCTGGTGAGTCTCTGATCCACCTCTACGCAGACGACACCATTCTGTATACTTCTGGCCCTTCTTTGGACACTGTGTTAACAACCCTCCAGACGAGCTTCAATGCCATACAACTCTCCTTCCGTGGCCTCCAACTGCTCCTAAATACAAGTAAAACTAAATGCATGCTCTTCAACCGATCGCTGCCTGCACCTGCCCGCCTGTCCTGCATCACTACTCTGGACGGTTCTGACTTAGAATATGTGGACAACTACAAATACCTAGGTGTCTGGTTAGACTGTAAACTCTCCTTCCAGACTCACATCAAACATCTCCAATCCAAAGTTAAATCAAGAATTGGCTTCCTATTTCGCAACGAAGCATCCTTCACTCATGCTGCCAAACATACCCTCGTAAAACTGACCATCCTACCGATCCTCGACTTTGGCGATGTCATTTACAAAATAGCCTCCAATACCCTACTCAACAAACTGGATGCAGTCTATCACAGTGCCATCCGTTTTGTCACCAAAGCCCCATATACTACCCACCACTGTGACCTGTACGCTCTCGTTGGCTGGCCTTCGCTTCATAATCATCGCCAAACCCACTGGCTCCAGGTCATCTACAAGACCCTGCTAGGTAAAGTCCCCCCTTATCTCAGCTCACTGGTCACCATAGCAGCACCCACCTGTAGCACGCGTTCCAGCAGGTATATCTCTCTGGTCACCCCCAAAGCCAATTCCTCCTTTGGCCGTCTCTCTTTCCAGTTCTCTGCTGCCAATGACTGGAACGAACTACAAAAATCTCTGAAACTGGAAACAGTTATCTCCCTCACTAGCTTTAAGCACCAGCTGTCAGAACAGCTCACAGATCACTGCACCTGTACATAGCCCATCTATAATTTAGCCCAAACAACTACCTCTTCCTCTACTGTATTTATTTATTTTATTTTGCTCCTTTGCACCCCATTATCTCTATTTCTACTTTGCACTTTCTTCTACTACAAATCTACCATGCCAGTGTTTTACTTGCTATATTGTATTTACTTTGCCACCATGGACTTTTTTGCCTTTACCTCCCTTATCTCACCTCATTTGCTCACATTGTACATAGACTTCTTTTTCTACTGTATTATTGACTGTATATTTGTTTTACTCCATGTGTAACTCTGTGTTGTTATATGTTGTCGAACTGCTTTGCTTTATCTTTGCCAGGTCGGAATTGTAAATGAGAACTTGTTCTCAACTTGCCTACCTGGTTAAATAAAGGTGAAATAAATAAATAAATAAAGATGCAGTTTACCACCAGTGAATGTATTCTTTGAAGCTCTATTAGAAATACAGCAGAAAAGGTCATGTGTGCTAACAGAAAAATGTAATTAATGTTTTTATTGTTACATTCACCTGATAGGTGCAGTGAAGTGTGTTGTTTCAAAGGGTCAGCCATGGTAGTATGGCACCCCCAGAGCAAATTAGGTTTAATTGCCTTGCTCAAGGGCAAATTGACAGATTTATCATCATGTGATTAGTCCCTGGTTGGTTGGTAGCAAAGCTTGAGGAACAATGTAGGTTACAAGCTCATTGAATTATATGAGAATATGATAATCTTGTATTAAGACATTATTTTGTTGCATTGCTTAACCTGTTAGGGCTAGGGGGCAGTATTGACACGGCCGGATAAAAAAGTACCCAATTTAATCTGGTTACTACTCCTGCTCAGTAACTAGAATATGCATATAATTATTGGCTTTGGATAGAAAACACCCTAAAGTTTCTAAAACTGTTTGAATGGTGTCTGTGAGTATAACAGAACTCATATGGCAGGCCAAAACCTGAGAAGATTCCATGCAGGAAGTGGCCTGTCTGACAAGTTGTGTTTCATCTTGGCTCTTTTTATTGAAGACTGAGGATCTTTGCTATAACGTGACACTTCCTACGGCTCCCATAGGCTCTCAGAGCCCGGGAAAAAGCTGAACGATATCGAGGCAGCCTCTGGCTGAAACACTTTATCGCGTTTGGCAAGTGGCCGATCAGAGTACTATGGGCTTAGGCGCGTGCCCGAGTCGACCCCATGCTTTATTTTCTTTCGTCTGTTTACCTAAACGCAGATTCCCGGTCTGAATATTATCGCTTTTTTATGAGAAAAATTGCATAAAAATTGATTTTAAACAGCGGTTGACATGCTTCGAAGTACGGTAATGGAATATTTAGAATTTTTTTGTCACGAAATGCGCCATGCTCGTCACCCTTATTTACCCTTTCGGATAGTGTCTTGAACGCACGAACAAAACGCCGCTATTTGGATATAACAATGGATTATTTTGAACCAAACCAACATTTGTTATTGAAGTAGAAGTCCTGGGAGTGCATTCTGACGAAGACAGCAAAGGTAATAACATTTTTCTTATAGTAAATCTGACTTTGGTGAGTGCTAAACTTGCTGGGTGTCTAAATAGCTAGCCCTGTGATGCCGGGCTATCTACTGAGAATATTGCAAAATGTGCTTTCACCGAAAAGCTATTTTAAAATCGGACATATCGAGTGCATAGAGGAGTTCTGTATCTATAATTCTTAAAATAAATGTTATGCTTTTTGTGAACGTTTATCGTGAGTAATTTAGTAAATTCACCGGCAGTGTTCGGTGGGAATGCTAGTCACATGCTAGTCCCATGCTATTGTAAAAAGCTGGTTTTTGATATAAATATGAACTTGATTGAACAAAACATGCATGTATTGTATAACATAATGTCCTAGGGTTGTCATCTGATGAAGATCATCAAAGGTTAGTGCTACATTTAGCTGTGGTTTGGGTTTTTGTGACATTATATGCTAGCTTGAAAAATGGGTATCTGATTATTTCTGGCTGGGTACTCTGCTGACATAATCTAATGTTTTGCTTTCGTTGTAAAGCCTTTTTGAAATCGGACAGTGTGGTTAGATTAACGAGAGTCTTGTCTTTAAAATGGTGTAAAATAGTCATATGTTTGAAAAATTGAAGTTTTTGCATTTTTGAGGAATTTGAATAACGCGCCACGGGATTACACTGGCTGTTTAGTAGGTGGGACGCAAGCGCCTAGCCCATAGAGGTTAATAATATTCTTTCATGGAAAAAAATATCTGCGGCATTGGAATTTTATTTATCAGACGTGATGAGCTCAGCGTCCGTCTCTTCAAAGAGATATCAACAATTAAAAACAGGGGCTGAAGTTATTTCAATCATTGTTATGTAAGAAAACACTATCAGGAAATGTGTTGTCAACATTGTGCGTTTTAATGGTTATGGTACCACCCAACAGTGTAAGTGGTAAACATACATCTCTGATGACAGTGAGGAAACCTGGTAAACAATTTATGTGTCAAGATTTACAGTACATACTGAAGAAATCTGTCACGGACTACAAAAAGAAAACCAGCCACGTCACGGACACCGACGTCATACTTCCAGACCAACTAAACAAACACCTTTTTTGCCCGCTTTGAGGATAATACAGTGCCACCGTTGCACCCCGCTAACAATGACTACCCCTCCCCCCTCCTTCTCCGTGGCCGACATGAGTAAAACATTTAAACGTGTTAACCCTAGCAAGGCTGCTGGCCCAGACGGCATCCCTAGCCGCGTCCTCAGAGCATGCACAGACCAGCTGGCTGGTGTGTTTACGGACATATTCAATCACTTCCTATCCAAGTCTGTTGTCCCCACATGCTTCAAGATGGCTACCATTGTTCCTGTACCCAAGAAGGCAAAGATAACTGAACTAAATGATTACCGCCACTTAGCACTCACTTCCATCATCATGAAGTTCTTTGAGATACTAGTCAAGGATCATATCACTTCCACCTTACCGGCCACCCTAGACCGACTTCAGTTTGCATTCCGCCCCAACAGGTCCACAGACGACACAATTGCCATCACACTGCACACTGCCCTATCCCATCTGGACAAAAGGAATACCTATGTAAGAATACTGTTCATTGACTACAGGTCAGCATTCAACACCATAGCACCCTCCAAGGATCATCATCAAGATGGAGGCACTGGGTCTCAACCCAACACCGTGCAATTGGGTCCTGGACTGTCTGACGGGCCGCCCCCCAGGTGGTGAAGGTAGGAAACAACTTCTCTCTTCAACTGGGGCCCCACAAGGGTGTGTGCTCAGCCCCCTCCTGTACTCCCTGTTCCCCTATGACTGCGTGGCCATGCACGCCTCCAACTCAATCATCAAGTTTGCAGTCAACACAACAGTAGTGGGCTTGATTACCACCAATGACGAGAGGGAGGAGGTGAGGGCACTCGGAGTATGTTGTCAGGAAAACAACCTCTCACTCAACGTCAACAAAACAAAGGAGATGTTCGTGGACTTCAGGAAACAGCAGAGGGAGCAACCCTCTATCCACATCGAAGGGACAGCAGTGGAGAAGGTGGAAAGTTTTAAGTTCCTCGGCATACACATCACAGACAAACTGAGATGGTCCACCCACACAGACAGTGAGGTGAAGAAGGCGCAAGAAATTTAGCTTGTCACCCAAAAGCCTGACAAGCTTTTACAGATGCACAATCGAGAGAATCCTGTTGGGCTGTATCACCGCCTGGCACGGCAACTGCATCGCCCTTAACCGCAAGGCTCTCCAGAGGGCAGTGCGGTCTGCACAATGCATCACCGGGGGCAAACTACCTGCCCTCCATGACACCTACAGCACCCGATGTCACAGGAAGGCCAAAAAGATCATCAAGGGCAACAACCACCCGAGCCACTGCCTATTCACACCGCTACCATCCAGAAGGCGAGGTCAGTACAGGTGCATCAAAGCTGGGACCGAGAGACTGAAAAACAGCTTCTATCTCAAGGCCATCAGACTGCTAAACAGCAGTCACTAACTCAGAGAGGCTCCTGCCTACATTGAGACCCACTCACTGGCCACTTTAATAAATGGATCACTAGTCACTTTAAACACCACCTCTTTAAATAATGCCACTTTAATAATGTTTACATATCTTACGTTACTCATATAACATGAATATACTGTATTTTATACCATCTATTGCACCTTGCCTATGCTGCTCGGCCATCGCTCATCCATATACTTATATGTACATATTCTCATTCACCGCTTAATTAAGATTTGTTTGTATTAGGTAGTTGTTGGGGAATGGTTAGATTACTTGTTAGATATTACTGCCCTGTCAGAACTAGAAGCACAAGCATTTCGCTACACTCCCATTAACATCTGCTAACCATGTGCATGTGACCAATAAAATTTGATTTGATATTTGATTTGAAATATCATCAGTCATAATATTCTGGTTGGAGGTTTGGCTAGAGAAGTGTTTTTTCTAGGGAGCAGAGGGGCCTCAACTTGTTGAGAGGAAGACCTGGAGGCAAGAGTACTGAGGAGGACCTGGAGGCACGAGAGCTGAGAGAGAAGTGGCAACAGGCACACAAGGGGAGCCCTGAAACATGCCAAAATGCTTGAGTGCACACAAAGTAGATAGGGGAAAAGCCCTGAGGCAATTGAAGGTGTCTGGTGTGTTATACAGAGAACCCCACTTCCCAGTCTGGCCTACACTCCAACCTAGAGAGGTTTTCAGACACATTACATGATCAGTAAGTACCGAATCCCTTCCTTCACCCGAAGCACAGATCTGTAAGCGGAGCCAAAGTGACATTTACAAAGTAGGGCTTAGTAGCTGCAGGGTACAATTAGCAAAACTGCTATGTAATGATTGCCTTTTGTGTCAGCAAAAACTTGATGTTTGCTCCCAAAAATTTGCCCAGTGTTTATTTGTAAAAAAAAAACAAAAAAACATTAACAAACTTGTCCATTTGAAGATCTGTGCTGTTTGTCTACCCCAAGCAAGCAACATGGTCTGACACCAAAGTAGTTCATGGGTAGCCTGAGCAGGGTCTATATTCATACAACTTCTCAGAGTAGGAGTACTGATCAGTTTTGCTACTGAATAAAGGGTATGGACTTTAGAAAACCTAAACCATAAAACCAATTGACATCCAAACCTGTTTCTGAGGTCATTGATGTTGTATTAAGGATGCTATACTCTCCAAGTAGAAAACCAACGCACTGTTGTCAACATTTTAATACACAAATCATTGGTAAGTAAGGATGGGAAGGTATGTCAAGCATTTTTTAAATGATGCCAGCATATACAGTGCCTTGCAAAAGTATTCAGACCCCTTGGATTTCTTCACATTTTATTGTGTTACAAAGTGGGATTAAAAGGGATTGAATTGTACTTTCTTTGTCAACAATATACAAAACATGCTCTGCAATGTCAAAGTGGAAGAAAAATGCATTACAAAAGTATAGTCATTGCTTAAGTATTCAGCCCATTTGTTTTGGAAAGCCAAAATTAGTTCAGGAGTAAAATTTGGCTGAATGAAATAATTGGAGTTGACATGATTTTGGTAAGGTACATCAAGCATTTTCAGATATTTTTTAAATGATGCAAGCATATACAGTGCCTTGCAAAAGTATTCAGATCCCTTGGATTTCTTCAAATTTTATTGTGTTACAAAGTGGGATTAAAAGAGATTTAATGGTAATTTTTTTGTCAACAATATGCAAAAAATCCTCTGCAATGTCAAAGTGGAAGAGTGGTGCAGCGGTCTAAGGCACTGCATCTCAGTGCAAGAGGCATCACTGCAGTCCCTGGTTTGAATCCAGACTGCATCACATCCGGCGGTGATTGGGAGTCCCATCGGGCGGCGCACAATTAGCCCAGTGTCGTCCGGGGTAGTCTGTCATTGTAAATAAGAATTTGTTCTTAACTGACTTGCCTAGTTAAATAAATATTGTATTTTCTTATATTTTTTTATGACTAATCTTTCCTCTGACCCCAATACATACAACATATGTAAAGCCCCTCAGTCAGGTATTGAATTTCAAGCACAGATTCAACTACAAAGACCAGAGTTCAATGGCTGTGATGGGAGAAAAATGAGGATGGATCAATAACATTGTATTGACTCCACAATAATGACCTAAATTACAGAGTGAAAGAAGTCTACAAATATACAGAATAAAAATATTACAAAACATGCATCTTGTATGCAACAAAGCACTAAAGTAAAACTGCAAAAAAGCACAGCAAAGCAATACACTTTTTAGCCTACAGTAAATGCAAAACCTTATGTTCGGGGCAAATCCAACACAACACATCACTGAGTAACTGCCTCCTTATTTTCAAGCATGGTATGCTTGATATCAGCAAATACTGACGCGTTTTTCAGGATAAAAATAAATGGAATGAAGCTAAGCACAGGCACAATCCTAGAGGAAAACCTGTTCCAGTCTCCTTAACATAAGAGATTGGGAGAGGAATTCACCTTTCAGTAGGAAAATAACCTACAACACAAGGCCAGCATCCTGACAAAGATTGAAGGATTGTTTTCAAGAATAATGGCCAAAATATGTGCAATCCAGGTGTGCAAAACTCTTATGGATTTACCTAAGAATGCCAAAGGTGTTTATAACATGTATTGACTCAGGGAGTTGAATACTTTTGCAACAACTATATTTTAGTTATTTAATTGGTATTAATCTTTAATTAAAAAATTTATAATTTTTCTTCCACTTTGACATTACATAGCATTTTGCGTAGATAGTTGACAAAAAATGAACATTAAATACATTTTAATCCCAATTTGTAACACAATAAAATCTGAAGAAATCCAAGGGGTCTGAATAATTTTGCAAGGCACTGTAAATTGTGGGGCTGTTTGGTGGGAAACGCATGGATTGGAATTCCCAGAGTTCATCGCTTTTCATCGACTCCAAATCAAGCAGAGAAGTCATGTGGAAATGCTGTGGCATTGACAGGCAGGGAGGGCAACGGTTGGACTTAATTGTGTATTTGTCAGCTTCCTGGAGGCCAAGTGGAAGATAATGGCAAGAAGCACAGGCAGCATGTCAGAGACAAGTGATGGAAGGCCTCCATTTTTTACAGGACAGTGACTCATGTGAGTTTGGAAAAACATGCACGGATCAGTCGTGCCCTGGAGTCTCCATTCCCCGATAGCTCTCCTGTGTGATATACTGGGCCAAACTGTAAATTTAATTTCCATTACTTGTTCCTCTCTGAATCATCGCCTGTGATTACTTTACACATTAACATTCTTGGACAATATGCTCTTGAAAATGGTCCCCCTTCAAGCTTTCCTTATCGGTGTTATGCGGAAGCAAGCAATAGTTCAAGGAAATAGCACAACCCAGCCCTGGTTAAAATCAATATGACTCCACTACAGAGTAGTGCATACCACTTTATTTTTTTTAGATCATCCACTCTTGTAATCCTTAGAATCACAGAGAAAAGCTTGATGAAATATGCATTATATGTGCGCTGGCATGATTGATTAAAAAGCACCTTGAGTAAATAATTGTTTTTGACCATCATTTATGAAGTGAGCTTTAGAGCAGCACCTGTAATTTAAACTCCTCAAAGAGATACGCTAATATTCACATACAGATGCAATGACTGTTTTGATGATCTGGTGATATAGCACAACAAACCACACTCAGAGGTGTCCTTCCCATTGAAACAGAAGGGGCACGTGCCCCCTCAGTTTCATCCATTTGTAGGATAAAAATATACATGCACAGGCTCCGGTATAAGGTGAAACTGGGGGCTGCACGAGATAGCCTCCAACAGCAGTAAAGTCATGGAAGCATTTCTTCCAGAGGATCGCATAAAAGTAGGGGTAGATCCACTACCTCTTCAGCGAAGCTTAGGCATCAGTTGGAATCTGGAAACAGACAGCTTCACCTTTCGTGTATCCCGAGAAGAGAAGCCGTTCACAAGAAGAACATGAACAATGTGAATGGGACACCCCTCTACCAGAAGAGAAAGAGGTGCAGTGGAAAATGTGGAAAGGCTAACTGATGGAACTCGAACAGCTCACTATCCGAAGGCCCTATGTCTCTGTCTCATTGTCTTCCACTTTTATTTAAATTTTTTTAGTTCACCTTTACTTAACCAGGTAGGCTAATTGAGAACAAGTTCTCATTTACAACAGCGACCTGGCCAAGATAAAGCATAGCAGTGTAACACAAACAACAACACAGAGTTATACATGGAATAAATAAACATACAGTCAATAATACAATAGAGAAAAAGTCTATATGTAGTGTGTGCAAATTAGGTAAGATTAGGGAGGTAGGCAATAAATAGGCCATAGTGGCAAAATAATTACAATTTAGCAATTAAACACTGGAGTGATAGATGTGCAAAATATGAATGTGCAAGTAGAGATACTGCGGTGCTGTTACGGCTTGGTAATCATGGAGGAGGAATGAGGTGCAGGAAGCAGCGAACACAGGGTAGTGGTGTTTTTAATATACACTCACACAAAAACAAATGTTCCCACACACAGGGGAGAAAATACATACGGCGTCCAACAACGTCGACACGAACATAAGCCGTCTGACAAGGAACAATCATTAATCCCACACGAACAGGAGCGGGCCAGCTAAACTAAATAGCCCCTCTAATGGCTAATTGACCACAGGTGTCACAAAATAAAAAAAGGGAAAAGCAAGAGGGAATCGGTGGCAGCTAATAGGCCGGTGACGACGACCGCCGAGCGCCACCCGAGCAGGAGGGGGCGCCACCGTCGGTGGGAATCGTGACAGTACCCCCCTCCTGACGTGCGGCTCCCGCAGCGCGCCGACACCGGCCTCGAGGTCGACCCGGAAGGCGAGGCGCAGGGCGATCCGGACGGAGGTGGTGGAACTCCCTCAACATAGATGGGTCCAGGACGTCCGCCGCCGGCACCCAGCACCTCTCCTCCGGGCCGTACCCCTCCGGGTCCACGAGGTACTGTAGGCCCCTCGCCCGGCGTCTCGAGTCCAGAATGGCCCGTACGCTGTACGCCGGGGACCTCCCGATGTCGTGAAGGGGACCAGCTACCACCGGCCTGAGGAGAGACACATGAAACGAGGGGTTAATACGGTAATAGGAAGGGAGTTGCAACCGATAACACACCTCGTTTATCCTCCTCAGGACTTTGAAGGGCCCCACACACTGCGGCCCAGGCTTCCGGCAGGGCACGCCAACACCAATGCCTGCTCGATGTCTGCGTCCACCTCCCATACCACAGGTGCCACCAGCCTAGACGCTGGAATGATGGGAGTTGGATCGATGGGCCGGTCCTCCGTGTCATAGAGACGGGACAGCGCGTCGGCCTTAGTATTCAGGGAACCCGGTCTATAGGAGATGGTAAACCTAAACCGGGGGAAGAACATGGCCCACCTCGCCTGACGTGGATTCAGTCTCCTCGCTGCCCGGATGTACTCCAGGTTTCGGTGGTCGGTCCAGATGAGAAAGGGGAGTTTAGCTCCCTCAAGCCAGTGCCGCCACACCCTCAGAGCTTTAACCACTGCTAGCAACTCCCTGTCCCCCACATCGTAGTTACGCTCCGCCGAACTGAGCTTCTTCGAAAAGAAAGCGCAGGGGCGGAGTTTCAATGGCGCACCCGAGCGCTGTGATAGCACGGCACCCACCCCAGCCTCGGATGCGTCCACCTCCACTACGAACGCTAAAGACGGGTCCGGGTGCGCCAACACGGGTGCGTCGGTGAACAGCGTCTTCAACTTCTTGAAGGCTCCGTCCGCCTCCGTCGACCATTGCAAACGCACCAGCCCCCCCTTCAGCAGTGAGGTAATGGGAGCCGCTACCTGGCCAAAACCCCGGATAAACCTCCGGTAGTAATTGGCAAAGCCTAAAAACCGCTGCACCTCCTTCACCGTGGTTGGAGTCGGCCAATTACGCATGGCCTTAACGCGGTCACACTCCATCACCACCCCCGTGGTGGAAATGCGATAACCCAGAAAGGAGACGGCTCGTTTGGAAAACTCACACTTCTCAGCCTTAACGTATAGGTCATGCTCCATCAGTCTACCAAGCACCTTGCGCACCAGGGACACATGCGCGGAGCTGGTGCCGGAATATATCAGAATGTCATCGATATAGACAATCACGCCCTGCCCGTGCAGGTCCCTGAGAATCTCGTCAACAAAGGATTGAAAGACGGCTGGAGCATTTTTCAACCCATACGGCATGACGACGTACACATAATGGCCTGATGTGGTACTAAAGGCGGTTTTCCACTCGTCTCCCTTCTTGATACGCACCAGATTATATGCGCTCCTGAGATCCAGTTTTGTGAAGAACTGTGCTCCGTGAAATGATTCCACCGCCGTAGCGATGAGAGGTAGTGGGTAACTAAACCCCACCGTAATAGTGTTTAGACCTCGGTAATCAATGCACGGACGCAGACCTCCCTCCTTTTAATTCACAAAAAAGAAACTCGAGGAAGCGGGTGAGATGGAGGGCCGAATGTACCCCTGTCCCAGGGATTCCGTGACATATGTCTCCATAGCCGCCGTCTCCTCCTGTGACAAGGGGTACACGTGACTCCTGGGAAGCGCAGCGTTAACCTGGAGATCTATCGCACAATCCCCCTGTCGATGAGGTGGTAATTTAGTCGCCCTCTTTTTACAAAAAGCGATCGCCAAATCGGCGTATTCAGGGGGAATGCGCACGGTGGACACCTGGTCTGGACTTTCCACCGACGTGGCACCTATGGAAACTCCTAGACACCTACCTGAACACTCCTCTGACCACCCCTGGAGAACCCCGTTTCCACGAAATACGGGGATTGTGACCAGCCAGCCAGGGGACCCCCAGCACCACCGGAAACGCAGGCGAATCAATAAGGAAAAAACAAATGCGTTCCTTATGATTCCCCTGCGTTACCATGTCCAGTGGCACCGTAGACTCCCTGACTAGCCCTGACCCTAATGGTCGGCTATCTAGGGAGTGCACGGGGAAAGGGGAATCTATCGGCACCCGCGGAATGCCCAGCTTAATGGCAAGCCCACGGTCCATAAAATTCCCAGCTGCGCCTGAATCGACTAGCGCCCTATGCTGGCAAGAGGGGAAAAATGTAGTAAACAAAACAGGTAAAACACATGACCAACAGGGGGTTCTGGGTGAATCTGGTGCTGACTCACCTGAGGTGATCGAGAAGTGTTCTGCCTACCATCTCGACTCCCAGACTGGCTCCTCCAGCACCGGTCGGCCGTGTGTCCTCTCCGACCACAGCTGGTGCAGGAGGAGCCACCTCCTCCGGTGTCCCTTGGCACGGCCCCCCCTACCTCCATAGGGGTAGGGGCGGGGGTGCACGGGGGTGGAACGGGCAGGACCCTCTCCGAGCGCCCGCGGGCAGCCAGCAAATTGTCCAGTCGTATGGACATATCTATCAGCTCGTCCAGGGACAGAGCTGTGTCCCGACAGGCCAGCTCCCTGCGGACGTCCGCCCGGAGACTGCAGCGGTAGTGGTCTATGAGGGCCCTGTCGTTCCACCCCGCCCCAGCAGCCAAGGTCCTGAAGTCCAGCGCGAAGACCTGGGCACTCTTCGTCTCCTGCCTGAGGTGGAACAGCCGTTCACCCGCCTGGGTAGTGGTCCCTCGCCGAGTCTGGACCGTTCCAGACCGCATTAGCCCACTCCAGAGCTCGGCCCGTCAGGCAGGAAATGAGGGCACTCACGCTCTCCTCCCCCGTGGGAGCAGGTCTGACGGTGGCCAGGTACAGCTCAAGCTGGAGCAAAAACCCCTGGCACCCAGCCGCCGCCCCATCGTACTCCCTCGGGAGCGCCAGACGAAGCGCGCCAGAGCCAGACGTCATGGGAGGCGAAGATGGCTGTATCGAGGGCAGAGGAGTGGCCGCTGCTCCCGCTGATTCCATGCCTTCTATCGTGGTGCGGGATTCTGTTACGTCTTGGTAATCTTGGAGGAGGAATGAGGCGCAGGAAGCAGCAAACACAGGGTAGTGGTGTTTTTAATATACACTCACACAAAAACAAATGTTCCCACACACAGGGGAGAAAATACATACGGCGTCCAACAACGTCGACACGAACATAAGCCGTCTGACAAGGAACAATCATTAATCCCGCACGAACAGGAGCGGGCCAGCTAAACTAAATAGCCCCTCTAATGGCTAATTGACCACAGGTGTCACAAAATAAAAAAAAAGGGAAAAGCAAAAGGGAATCGGTGGCAGCTAATAGGCCGGTGACGACGACCGCCGAGCGCCACCCGAGCAGGAGGGGGCGCCACCGTCGGTGGGAATCGTGACAGGTGCAAAGGAGCAAAAAAAAAGAATAAATAAATAACAGTATGGGGATAAGGTAGTTGGATGGGCTGTTTACAAATGGGCTATGTACAGGTGCAGTGATCTGAGAGCTGCTCTGACAGCTGGTGCTTAAAGGTAGTGAGGGAGATATGGGTCTCCAGCTTCAGTGATATTTGCAGTTCGTTCCAGTCATTGGCAGCAGAGAACTGGAAGGAAAGGCGGCCAAAGGAGGAATTGCCTTTAGGGGTGACCAGTGAAATATACCTGCTGGAGAGTGTGCTACGGGTGGGTGCTGCTATGGTGACCAGTGAGCTGAGATAAGGCGGGGCTTTACCTGGCAAAGACTTATAGATGACCTGGAGCCAGTGGGTTTGGTGACGAATATGTAGCGAGGGCCAGCCAACGAGAGCATACAGGTCGCTATGGTGGGTAGTATATGGGGATTTGGTGACAAACGGATGGCACTGTGATAGACTACATCCAATTTGCTGAGTAGAGTGTTGGAGGCTATTTTGTAAATGACATCGCCAAAGTCAAGGATTGGTAGGATAGTCAGTTTTACGAGGGTATGTTTGGCAGCATGAGTGAAGGATGCTTTGTTGTGAAATAGGAAGCTGATTCTAGATTTAATTTTGGATTGGAGATGCTTAATGTGAGTCTGGAAGGAGAGTCTCCAGTCTAACCAGACACCTAGGTATTTGTAGTTGTCCACATAGTCTAAGTCAGAACTGTCCAGAGTAGTGATGCTAGACGGGCGGGCAGGTGCGGGCAGCGATCGGTTGAAGAGCATGAATTTAGTTTTACTTGCATTTAACCTGTTGGGTCTAGGGGGCAGCATTTGCACGTCTGGATAAAAAAAATGTACCCGATTTAATCTGGTTACTAATCCTACCCAGTAACTAGAATATGCATATACTTATTATATATGGATAGAAAACACTCTAAAGTTTCCAAGACTGTTTGAATGGTGTCTGTGCGTATAACAGAACTCATTTGGCAGGCAAAACCCTGAGACATTTTCTGACAGGAAGTGGATACCTGATGTGTTGTATTGACTTTAAACCTATCCCATTGAAAAACACAGGGGTTTAGGAATATTTTGGCACTTCCTATTGCTTCCACTAGATGTCACCAGCCTTTACAAAGTGTTTTGAGTCTTCTGGAGGGAGATCTGACCGAACAAGAGCCATGGAACGGTGATGTCCCATTAAACACCTGGCGCGCTAGTTCATGTTGGGTACCCTCGTTCCAATACGTTATAAAAGAGTATGCATTCGTCCACCTTGAATATTATTCATGTTCTGGTTAAAAAAGGCCCTAATGATTTATGCTATACAACGTTTGACATGTTTGAACGAACGGAAATATATTTTTTCCCCTCGTTCATGACGAGAAGTCCGGCTGGCTTACATCATGTGCTAACGAGACGGAGATTTTTGGACATAAATGATGAGCTTTTTTGAACAAAACTACATTCGTTATGGACCTGTGATACCTGGAAGTGACATCTGATGAAGAGAATCAAAGGTAATGGATTATTTACATAGTATTTTCGATTTTAGATCTCCCCAACATGACGTCTAGTCTGTATCGCAACGCGTATTTTTCTGGGCGCAGTGCTCAGATTATTGCAAAGTGTGATTTCCCAGTAAGGTTATTTTTAAATCTGGCAAGTTGATTGCGTTCAAGAGATGTAAATCTATAATTCTTTAAATGACAATATAATATTTTACCAATGTTTTCTAATTTTAATTATTTAATTTCTGACGCTGACTTGACTGCCGGTTATTGGAGGGAAACGATTTCCTCAACATCAATGCCATAGTAAAACGCTGTTTTTGGATATAAATATGAACTTGATAGAACTAAAAATGCATGCATTGTCTAACATAATGTCCTAGGAGTGTCATCTGATGGAGATTGTAAAAGGTTAGTGCATCATTTTAGCTGGTTTTATGGTTTTGGTGACCCTGTCTTTGAATTGACAAAACATTACACACAACTCTTGTAAATGTACTGTCCTAACATACTCTAAATTTATGCTTTCGCCGTAAAACCTTTTTGAAATCGTAAAACGTGGTTAGATTAAGGAGATGTTTATCTTTCAAATGGTGTAACATAGTTGTATTTTTGAAAAATTTGAATTTTGACATTTATTTGGATTCAAATTTGCCGCTCTTGAAATGCACCTGCTGTTGATGGAGTGCACCACGGGTGGCACGCTAGCGTCCCACCTAGCCCCAAGAGGTTAAGAGCAGTTGGAGGCCACAGACGGAGAGTTGTATGGCATTGAAGCTCGTCTGGAGGTTTGTTAATTGCTAAATTGTAATTATTTCGCCACTATGGTCTATTTATTGCCTTACCTCCTGTTAGGGTCTTATTATTCTGAGTAAATAACTCACGGACACTAGAGAAGCTTAACCAAGTTTAATTCTTCTCAAAGGGTTGACACAGCGGTATTCAGACCAAAAACAATTCTCACCATCACAAGTATATATACTCTACTTTGGACACTCCTCCTTCTCTCCAATCCTTACATCTTATAGTTACACAGGAAGAGGGTAACAGGATACTAAACCCTTTTTACTCCCTTCAGGGGATCTGACCTGACCTCCTGACCTCAACCCCTCCTTCGCCTAATCCACAGATGTCCACCCGCTCTCTTATAGCAATCCTGTGATCTCCTCGTGTCCACCCAACACATTCCAAAGCCATCCATCTTTCTACAGAAAACCATTAACTTCTGACATAAAACCCAGTCTCTTTCACTCCTATTCTAGGCTTCTGATCTATCATGCATTTAATATCTCAATGTTCAAAGTTTAGCCTGAATCCAACATTCCCTAATCTTACTACATTTGCACACACTGCATATATATTTTTATATTGTGTTATTGACTGTACGTTTGTTTATCCCATTTGTAACTCTGTATTGTTTGTGTCGCACTGCTTTGCTTTATCTTGGCCAGGTCGCAGTTGTAAATGAGAACTTGTTCTCAAATGCCTACCTGGTTAAATAAATGTGAAATTAAAAATAAAAATAAAACGCATTGTAACTATGGCTGATTTGTAATTCATATACACAGAAATACATTTTTTTTAAAAGACCTTGCAATTCCTATGCATCATGTAAATACTCTAAAACCGGTTAATCTCAATATCTAATTTCCTTCATCTGCATTGAGCTAATAAACACTGGATATGTGTAGTATTTCATCAAATTATAGACTTATTATAGACAACCAGCAGAGAATGTGAAACGCTTTATTGAAAGAAGTTCATTATGCAAGTGTTATAAATACATAATACATGCATTATAAATATTATAATTGTAATATTATAAATAAAAGTTCAATCTGTACTTTAATGCACATCTGGTGTGCATTATATAAACAGAGGAAGAAAGAGGAGGTGGCGAGAGAGGTGTAAAAGACAAAGGCAAAGAGGTAAGAACAGAGGAGCAGGGAAAACAGCATATGATTAATGAATCACAGTGCTACCCTAATATTCTCTCAGTTCATCACAATTACATAATAGAGTCTCTAGTGGTGTCTCCTAAATAGTCTTTGGCTCCCAGTCAGCCCGAAGGTTATCTTAAGATAACCTTCGTGAGGTGGCAATGACAGGACTGGGGGTTGGCATCCTCTCTCACATCAAAACATACCTGCAGATGAGAGACAGATGGAGAGAGATAGCATGTTTAAGCCTTGTGGGTTTTTTTTATAACGCTGTCAGTCATCATAATCATCAGGAGGTGAAATGCAAAACTGACCTTGGATCATTAACTTTGCGACAACTACATCTCTATCTGTATTTCAGTGTAAAGCATCTCTTTAACCTCTATGGGCTAGGTGGGACGCAGGCGTCCCACCCGTGGTGCACTCCCTCAACAGCAGGTGCATTTCAAGAGCGGCAAATTTGAATCCAAATAAATGTCAAAATTCAAATTTTTCAAACATACAACTATTTTACACCCTTTGAAAGATAAACATCTCCTTAATCTAACCACGTTTTACGATTTCAAAAAGGTTTTACGGCGAAAGCATAAATTTAGAGTATGTTAGGACAGTACATTTACAAGAGTTGTGTGTAATGTTTTGTCAATTCAAAGACAGGGTCACCAAAACCATAAAACCAGCTAAAATGATGCACTAACCTTTTACAATCTCCATCAGATGACACTCCTAGGACATTATGTTAGACAATGCATGCATTTTTAGTTCTATCAAGTTCATATTTATATCCAAAAACAGCGTTTTACTATGGCATTGATGTTGAGGAAATCGTATCCCTCCAATAACCGGCAGTCAAGTCAGCATCACAAATTAAATAATTAAAATTAGAAAACATTGGTAAAATATTATATTGTCATTTAAAGAATTATAGATTTACATCTCTTGAACGCAATCAACTTGCCAGATTTAAAAATAACCTTACTGGGAAATCACACTTTGCAATAATCTGAGCACTGCGCCCAGAAAAATACGCGTTGCGATACAGACTAGTCGTCATGTTGGGGAGATCTAAAATCGAAAATACTATGTAAATAATCCATTACCTTTGATTCTCTTCATCAGATGTCACTTCCAGGTATCACAGGTCCATAACGAATGTAGTTTTGTTCAAAAAAGCTCATCATTTATGTCCAAAAATCTCCGTCTTGTTAGCACATGATCTAAGCCCGCCGGACTTCACTTCATGAACGAGGGGAAAAAATATATTTCCGTTCGTTCAAACATGTCAAACGTTGTATAGCATAAATCATTAGGGCCTTTTTTAACCAGAACATGAATAATATTCAAGGTGGACGAATGCATACTCTTTTATAACGTATTGGAACGAGGGTACCCAACATGAACTCGCGCGCCAGGTGTCTAATGGGCCATCATCGTTCCATGGCTCTTGTTCGGTCAGATCTCCCTCCAGAAGACTCAAAACACTTTGTAAAGGCTGGGGACATCTAGTGGAAGCAATAGGAAGTGCCAAAATATTCCTCAGCCCCTGTGTTTTTCAATGGCATAGGTTTAAAGGTAATACAACACATCAGGTATCCACTTCCTGTCAGAAAATGTCTCAGGGTTTTGCCTGCCAAATGAGTTCTGTTATACTCACAGACACCATTCAAACAGTTTTAGAAACTTTAGAGTGTTTTCTATCCATATATAATAAGTATATGCATATTCTAGTTACTGGGTAGGATTAGTAACCAGATTAAATTGGGTACATTTTTTTTATCCAGCCGTGCAAATACTGCCCCCTAGCCCTAACAGGTTAACCTGTTATGGCTAGGAGGCAGTATTTTCACGGCTGGATAAAAAACGTACCCGATTTAATCTGGTTACTACTCCTGCCCAGTAACTAGAATATGCATATAATTATTGGCTTTGGATAGAAAACACCCTAAAGTTTCTAAAACTGTTTGAATGGTGTCTGTGAGTATAACAGAACTCATATGGCAGGCAAAAACCTGAGAAGATTTCATGCAGGAAGTGGCCTGTCTGACAAGGTGTCGTTCTTCTTGTCTCTGTTTATTGAAGAGTGAGGATCTTAGCTGTCCCATGACACTTCCTACGGCTGCCATAGGCTCTCAGAAGGCGGCAAAACGCTGAATCGTGGCTTTGCAGGCTCTGGCTGAAACAAAGTAGCGCGTTTGGGTAGTGGCTGGTTACAGTACTGTGAGACTCAGGCTCGTGCCCGCGTCGACCGAAAGGTTTGTTTTCTTTCCTCTGTTTTGCTAAATGGACATTCCCGGTCGGAATATTATCGCTTTTTTACGAGAAAAATGGCATAAAAATTGATTTTAAACAGCGGTTGACATGCTTCGAAGTACGGTAATGGAATATTTAGAATTTTTTTGTCACGAATTGCGCCATGCTCGTCACCCTTATTTACCCTTTTGGATAGTGTCTTGAACGCACGAACAAAACGCCGCTGTTTGGATATAACTATGGATTATTTTGAACCAAACCAACATTTGTTATTGAAGTAGAAGTCCTGGGAGTGCATTCTGACGAAGACAGCAAAGGTAATAACATTTTTCTTATAGTAAATCTGACTTTGGTGAGTGCTAAATTTGCGGGGTGTCTAAATAGCTAGCCCTGTGATGCCGGGCTATCTACTGAGAATATTGCAAAATGTGCTTTCACCGAAAAGCTATTTTAAAATCGGACATAGCGAGTGCATAGAGGAGTTCTGTATCTATAATTCTTAAAATAATTGTTATGCTTTTTGGGAATGTTTATCGTGAGTAATTTAGTAAATTCACCGGCAGTGTTCGGTGGGAATGCTAGTCACATGCTAGTCACATGCTAATGTAAAAAGCTGGTTTTTGATATAGATATGAACTTGATTGAACAAAACATGCATGTATTGTATAACATAATGTCCTAGGGTTGTCATCTGATGAAGATCAAAGGTTAGTGCTGCATTTCGCTGTGGTTTGGGTTTATGTGACATTATATGCTAGCTTGAAAAATGGGTGTCTGAATATTTCTGGCTGGGTACTCTGCTGACATAATCTAATGTTTTGCTTTCGTTGTAAAGCCTTTTTGAAATCGGACAGTGTGGTTAGATTAACGAGAGTCTTGTCTTTAAAATGGTGTAAAATAGTCATATGTTTGAAAAATTGAAGTTTTTGCATTTGAGGTTTTTGAATAACGCGCCACGTGATTACACTGGCTGTTACGTAGGTGGGACGATTTGGTGCCACCTACCCTAGAGAGGTTAAGCTTTTAAATTATGTAAGATACATGTATTTACAAGAATGTTTAATATTACGAATGGTGTATTTAGAATTTTAGCACTCTGCAATTTCACCGGATGTTGGCCAGGTGGGACGATAGCGTCTCACCTACCTAAGAGAAGTTAAAGCATTCCGGGTGAGGTAAACAGGGCTCCCAGGAAGGTGGAGTGGCCGATGGGGGCAACGCTGCTAACCGCCGAGTTACTGAGGGGCGGTGGGGTTACCACCTTGGCAGGCTGCCCCCAGACAACCTTTGGAATTGCTCCAGCAGCATGTCCAATGCCTGGTCATGGCGCTCAGCCAACGTTTGGACCCCCTACATAAGACCATGAAGCAATTTTTCGTGCCTACCAATGGATGCTCCTTGGGTGGATGCTCCTTGGGTGGATATGTCATTGCACAGCTGGCACGGGTCTACTGGGTCAGTCATGACCAGTTCGTACTATCAGATATGAAGGTAAGACCCAGATGCAGACATTGGTTTAATAATCCAACAGGGGCAGGCAAGACAGGACAAGGCAGGCAGGGGTCAGTAAACCAGAGGTGGGGCAACTGTACCGGACTGCAGGCGCGCTCAGGGTAGGCAGAGGTCAATAATCCAGAGGTGGGGCAAAGATACAGGTCTGCAGGCAGGCTCAGGGTCAAGGGCAGGCAGAGTGGTCAGGCAGCCGGGCTCAGAGTCAGGACAGGCAAGGGTCAAAACCAGGAGGGCAAGAAAAAGAGAGACTGGGAAAAGCAGGAGCTGAGACAAAATGCTGGTTGACTTGACAAACAGGCAACAGACAAACAGAGAACACAGGTATAAATACACAGGGGATAATTGGGAAGATGGGCGACATCTGGAGGGAGGGGGGTGCAATCATAAAGACAGGTGAAACAGATCACGGTGTGACACATCTAGCAATAGATGCCCTTCTTTGCCAGGTGTTGGAAAACCTGCTTGATCTTTGTGTTTGAATCTGTGTTTGAAATTCAATGCTTGACAAGGGACCTTACAGATAATTGTACGTGCGGGGAACAGAGATGAGGTAGTCATTAAAAAATCATGTTAAACACTATTATTGCACATAGAGTGAGTACATGTAACTTATTATGTGACTTGTCAAGTACATTTTTACTCCTGAACTTATTTAGGCTTGCGATAACAAAAGGGTTGAATACGATTATGCATTCAAATGTGCATGTGTCTGCTCAAACGGTCAGAAACAGACTCCATGAGGGTGGTATGAGGCCCCGACGTCCACAGGTGGGGGTTGTGCTTACAGCCCAACACCGTGCAGGACATTTGGCATTTGCCAGAGAACACCAAGATTGGCAAATTCGCCACTGGCGCCCTGTGCTCTTCACAGATGAAAGCAGGTTCACACTGAGCACATGTGACAGATGTGACAGAGTCTGGAGACGCCGTGGAGAACGTTCTGCTGCCTGCAACATCCTCCAGCATGACCGGTTTGGCAGTGGGTCAGTCACGGTGTGGGGTGACATTTCTTTGGGGGGCCGCACAGCCCTCCATGTGCTCGCCAGAGGTAGCCTGACTGCCATTAGGTACCGAAATGAGATCCTCAGACCCCTTGTGAGACCATATGCTGGTGCGGTTGGCCCTGGGTTCCTCCTAATGCAAGACAATGCTAGACCTCATGTGGCTGGAGTGTGTCAGCAGTTCCTGCAAGAGGAAGGCATTGATGCTATGGACTGGCCCGCCCATTCCCCAGACCTGAATCCAATTGACCACATCTGGGACATCATGTCTCGCTCCATCCACCAACGCCACGTTGCACCACAGACTGTCCAGGAGTTGGCGGATGCTTTAGTCTAGGTCTGGGAGGAGATCCCTCAGGAGACCATCCGCCACCTCATCAGGAGCATGCCCAGGCATTGTAGGGAGGTCATACAGGCACGTGGAGGCCACACACACTACTGAGCCTCATTTTCACTTGTTTTAAGGACATTACATCAAAGTTGGATCAGCCTGTAGTGTGGTTTTCCACTTTAATTTTGAGTGTGACTCCAAATCCAGACCTTCATGGGTTGATAAATTGGATTTCCATTGATAATTTTAGTGTGATTTTGTTGTCAGCACATTCAACTATGTAAAGAAAAAAGTATTTAATAAGATTATTTCTTTCATTCAGATCTAGGATGTGTTGTTTAAGTGTTCCCTTTATTTTTTTGAGCAGTATATAATTCACAATTTACCATGTCAACAAATAATTACAAAATATTTAGTCCCTTAGCATGCACACCTATAAGCCCTAATAATATCTGCACAAGATAAATTATATTTAGCCAATTCATATTTAAAATTCAAAGTCTTGCCCTCAAGATAAATAGGCATAATGCATGATGGGAGAAGTCAGAGTTCAGGGGCAGGTCGGAAGCAGAAACCAGGGGCAGGTCGGAAGCAGAAACCAGAGTATTGTATTGTTTATAAAAATTCAAATTAAATACGGCATATGATTTCTTTAACACAGAGGACTTCAGATTGAATTTGTCATGACATAGGAGTCAGCAGAATGAATCATGAAATATAACCTATTATGAAGAGAGGTTTGGTTCCATAATGTTTTACGCTGCTTCTGTTTATGTCAACTCGTAAATACAGCTGTATTTGCTCAGGTTTTTCTTTTGTGTAAGTGACTGGCACACTTATTCATCGATTGTTGACAGCCTCAAACGCAATAGTCAAAAGATCTATGATGCACCAACTTGTTTGCCTTAACATCCAATGCTACATAAATGACCCAGGACAGAAGGCATAGAAAATGGATTGCAACCTCTCAAGCTCTTAGTCCATTTATGGACAATTCGCATTTTCCATTTCAACCATAACATAGAGCAATAATCTGTATTTATACCCTAGTTATGTTCTCTCTGCAAAGAGAAGCAATGGATTTCACAGCTTTTGGAGGGGGAATTATTGTCTCAGTTGTGAAATATGACCTTGTTTATTTTAGTATCTGTTCAAAATCAATTTCAGATCCCTCACGTCATCTTGTCCTGGGCAACTTGTGAAGAAAGATATGTGGTATTATTTCCAGAGCAGACACAGTGATTCAGGAAGATATGTGGTATTATCCCAAGACGCAGTGATTCAGGGACAATAAAAAGACAATGTTGTCCCTTTTTGGCATTGCCTTTTTATTGCAATCCCTTGTCCTTCAGATATGGCCAATATTACCAAGAAGACATTCAATGTTGTTCCATTTAAGCCATTCATAAGTGTAAAACCTTCATATATAGAAAAGGGACTGGTGTAATTTGAAAGTCAATTTCTAAGAGATTCTTAAGGAGCTCTTAAGACATCCATTCTTATCCCCACATGATCCATGGGCAATAGAGCCCCACAGTGGATGCATCATAATGCCCATAAAACCTAGCGGTCAAACACCAAAAAAATTGTTCTAATCCCCTATGAGAAAAATGGTGGAAAAATTATTGGAACATGGTTTCATGTAAACTTTCCCTGGAGTGACATTTTGATAAGTGTAAATCCCTATCGGACAAGGTGACTTTTCTCAATATATTATTTTCTATTTACTCTGAGATTTTAAAATGCTAATTAGCAGCAAAGTAGACATCATGCAATACTAAGAATCCCTACAAGATCCTGCACGTCTAGCTGACACCTTTCCTGTCAGACAGCTAGCTACTGAACTACTGATCCAAAACAAAAGATTTATTGAACATTTTCATTTACTGTTCCATATTTTATTTAACTAATATTTGTTGGCTTATTTATGCGTGAAGAGGGCACGACAAAACCTATTCCCCCTCAGGAAATAAAAAAGACTTGACATGGGTCCTGAGATCCTCAAAAGGTTCTACAGCTGCAACATCGAGAGCATCCTGACTGGTTGCATCACTGCCTGGTACGGAAATTGCTCAGCCTCTGATCGCAAGGCACTTCAGAGGGTAGTGGGTACTGCCCATTACATCACTGGAGCTAAGCTGCCTGCCATCCAGGACCTCTACACCAGGCGGTATCAGAGGAAGGCCCTAAAAATTGTCAAAGACCCCAGCCACCCCAGTCATAGACTGTTCTCTCTACTACCGCATGGCAAGCGGTACCGGAGTGCCAAGTCTAGGACAAAAAGGCTTCTCAACAGTTTTTACCCCCAAGACATAAGACTCCTGAACAGGTAATCAAATGGCTACCCGGACTATTTGCATTGTGTGCCCCCTTCAACCCCTCTTTTACGCTGCTGCTACTCTCTGTTTATCATATATGCATAGTCACTTTAACTATACATTCATGTACATACTACCTCAATTGGGCCGACCAACCAGTGCTCCCGCACATTGGCTAACCAGGCTATCTGCATTGTGTCCCGCCACCCGCCAACCCCTCTTTTACGCTACTGATACTCTGTTCGTCATATATGCATAGTCACTTTAACCATATCTACATGTACATACTACCTCAATCAGCCTGGCTAACCGGTGTTTGTATGTAGCCTCGCTACTTTTATAGCCTCGCTACTGTATATAGCCTGTCTTTTAACTGTTTTATTTCTTTACTTACCCATTGTTCACCTAATACCTTTTTTGCACTATTGGTTAGAGCCTGTAAATAAGCATTTCACTGTAATATACACTGTTGTATTCGGCACACGTGACAAATAAACTTTGATTTGGTCTTGTGTCTTGTACAGAATACTATCCTAATAGCAGTCAGATATTTACAATGTGCCATGAATACTAGATCCTCTTCTCCTTCTGCCGATGGAGGTATATATTAAATAATCCCTTATCATTTCTGCCAACTATATGAATTAGGTGAAATCTATTTCAATTCATGGTGTCAGAATTTCCTGCTGTATTAAACCAATTCAGAACTAACTTGTTGACATGTTCTTTTGCAGATACAAAGCCAGATTAACACATTGCAGAATGTATCCATAATCATGAATGAATAGGCATATTTATTTGACAAGAATGCACCTAGTCACCCATCAATCATATCAAATATTTGAATTGGAGAAATTATAATAGTAAAAACTGCATACAAATGCCTTTTATACATAATATAACAAATAAACATCTGACTTGAAGTAAAGAGTACATGGTGTATTCATCAATGCCACAAACTTGGGACATTAAGAACACCATATGAACTATTATTACTATCTGAGAGCACACAGATTATTCTGTTTTTCCATTTTAGGAATTAGCACAAATAACACAACGTAAACAGCATATTGTGATTGTCGGTGGGTGAGTTACAAAGGGAGAAACAATTGGATGAATAAGGTAGATTTAATATAAAATACTAGGTCAACTCCAGCAGAATGAGAAACACACTTAACAGACTCAAAACAAGGAAGCCATGCCTAAACGCAGCTATATCAACCCCCTTATGGTCAATTTAACAGGTCCATGTTGTTGCTGTCAATTGTGAGCAGCACATTTACCATTTCATTCAGTCTGAACCCCAGAATAAGCAGGACATTAATACATAGGTAAAAACAGAGTGTTGATGGCCTCAATTAAAAAGAGGAGGATCCCATCAGCTTTCAATTGGCTAGGCTTACTATATTTATTTATCAACTTTCCTAATATTAAGCACATTGCTTCACTTTACAACAGGAGTGTAGACTACCTGGCTGGTATTAAAAATAATACATGGGAAAAGTGTCCTCCACTCACTATTTAAGTGCATAGATTTTTTTTTCTTCCCATGCCCCTGTTCCAAGACAGGTGAATGATAATGGTCCATTCTAAATCAAAAGTAATTTCACACATACAGTGGGGAGAACAAGTATTTGATACACTCCCGATTTTGCAGGTTTTCCTACTTACAAAGCATGTAGAGGTCTGTCATTTTTATCATAGGTACACTTCAACTGTGAGAGACGGAATCTAAAACAAATCCAGAAAATCACATTGTATGATTGAAGTAATTACTCAAAAAATAAAGGGAAAACTAAAACAACACATCCTAGATCTGAATGAATGAAATTATCTTATTAAATATTTTTTTCTTTACATTGTTGAATGTGCTGACAACAAAATCACACAAAAATAATCAATGGAAATCCAATTTATCAACCCATGGAGGTCTGGATTTGGAGTCACACTCAAAATTAAAGTGGAAAACCACATTACAGGCTGATCCAACTTTGATGTAATGTCCTTAAAACAAGTGAAAATGAGGCTCAGTAGTGTGTGTGGCCTCCACGTGCCTGTATGACCTCCCTACAATGCCTGGGCATGCTCCTGATGAGGTGGCGGATGGTCTCCTGAGGGATATCCTCCCAGACCTGGACTAAAGCATCCGCCAACTCCTGGACAGTCTGTGGTGCAACGTGGCGTTGGTGGATGGAGCGAGACATGATGTCCCAGATGTGCTCAATTGGATTCAGGTCTGGGGAACGGGCGGGCCAGTCCATAGCATCAATGCCTTCCTCTTGCAGGAACTGCTGACACACTTCAGCCACATGAGGTCTAGCATTGTCTTGCATTAGGAGGAACCCAGGGCCAACCGCACCAGCATATGGTCTCACAAGGGGTCTGAGGATCTCATCTCGGTACCTAATGGCAGTCAGGTTACCTCTGGCAAGCACATGGAGGGCTGTGCGGCCCCCCAAAGAAATGCCACCCCACACCATGACTGACCCACCGCCAAACCGGTCATGCTGGAGGATGTTGCAGGCAGCAGAACGTTCTCCACGGCGTCTCCAGACTCTGTCACGTCTGTCACATGTGCTCAGTGTGAACCTGCTTTCATCTGTGAAGAGCACTGGGCGCCAGTGGCGAATTTGCCAATCTTGGTGTTCTCTGGCAAATGCCAAATGTCCTGCACGGTGTTGGGCTGTAAGCACAACCCCCACCTGTGGACGTCGGGCCCTCATACCACCCTCATGGAGTCTGTTTCTGACCGTTTGAGCAGACACATGCACATTTGTGGCCTGCTGGAGGTCATTTTGCAGGGCTCTGGCAGTGCTCCTCCTGCTCCTCCTTGCACAAAGGCGGAGGTAGCGGTCCTGCTGCTGGGTTGTTGCCCTCCTACGGCCTCCTCCACGTCTCCTGATGTACTGGCCTGTCTCCTGGTAGTGCCTCCATGCTCTGGACACTACGCTGACAAACACAGCAAACCTTCTTGCCACAGCTCGCATTGATGTGCCATCCTGGATGAGCTGCACTACCTGAGCCACTTGTGTGGGTTGTAGACTCTGTCTCATGCTACCACTAGAGTGAAAGCACTGCCAGCATTCAAAAGTGACCAAAACATCAGCCAGGAAGCATAGGAACTGAGAAGTGGTCTGTGGTCCCCACTTGCAGAACCACTCCTTTATTGGGGGTGTCTTGCTAATTGCCTATAATTTCCACCTGTTGTCTACCCCATTTGCACAACAGCATGTGAAATTTATTGTCAATCAGTGTTGCTTCCTAAGTGGACAGTTTGATTTCACAGAAGAGTGATTGACTTGGAGTTACATTGTGTTTTTTAAGTGTTCCCTTTATTTTTTGAGCAGTGTAGTTTCTCACAGCGTTTGAAAAATCTTTCCATCACTCTTTCCCTCGATAATCACCAGGTATCCCATATGTCTACTGGAAACAACATAAAATACCTGAACAAAACAGCAAAACAGCTACAGTACCAGTCAAAGGTTTGGGCACACCTACTCATTCAAGGGTTTTTCTTTATTTTGACTATTTTCTACATTGTAGAATAAAACTGAAGACATCAAAACTATGAAATAACACATATGGAATCATGTAGTAACCAAAAACATTTTAAACAACATTTGTGTTAAACAAATATTTTTTGTGTTAAACAAATATTTAATATTTGAGATTCTTCAAAGTAGTCACCCTTTGCCTTTGATGATAGCTTTTCAAACTCTTGGCATTCTCTCAACCAACTTTATGAGGTAGTCACCTGGAATGCATTTCAATTAACTAGTGTGCCTTGTTAAATGTTAATTTGTGAAATTTCTTTCCTTCTTAATGCATTTGATCCAATCAGTTGTGTTGTGACAAGGTATTCAGAAGATAGCCCTATCTGGTAAAAGACCAAGTCCATATTATGGCAAGAACAGCTCAAATAAGCAAAGAGAAATGACAGTCCATCACTACTTTAAGACATGAAGTTCGGTCAATACGGAACATTTCAAGAACATTGAAAGTTTCTTCAAGTGCAGCTGCAAAAACCATCAAGTGCTATGAAGAAACTAGTTCTCATGAGGACCGCCACAGGAAAGGAAGACCCAGAGTTACCTCTGCTGCAGAGGACACGTTCATTACAGTTACCAGCCTCAGAAATTGCAGCCCAAATACATTCTTCAGAGTTCAAGTAACACACATCACCTTTCAGAGGAGACTGCGTGAATCCAGCCTTCATGGTCAAATTGCTGCAAAGAAACCACTACTAAAGGACACCAATAAGAAGGAGAGACATGCTTGGGCCAAGGAACATGAGCAAGGGACATTAAACCAGCCTGAGTTGCTCCCCTCCTCAAGAAACCAACACTCAACTCCTCTGATGTCTAAAACTACAGACCGGTATCCCTTCTTTCTTTTCTTTCCGAAACACTTGAGCGTGCTGTCTCTGACCAACTCTCTCGCTATCTCTCTCAGAACGATCTTCTTGACCCTAACCAGTCTGGCTTCAAGATGGGTCACTTAACCCGAGACTGCCCTTCTCTGTGTCACAGAGTTTTTCCGCGCCGACAAAGCTGACTCCCTGTCCTCTGTTCTCATCCTCCTAGATCTATCTGCTGCCTTTGACACCATGAACCATCAGATGCTCCTCTCCACCCTCTCAGGGGTGGGAGTCTCATGCTCTACAAACTCTTGGATTGCATTCTACCTGGCAGGCTGCTCCTACCTGGTGATGTGGAGAGGATTTGTGTCTGCACCACAATCTCTCACGACTCGTGTCCCCCAGGGCTCAGTTCTAGGCCCTATCCTCTTCTCTCTATGCATCAAGTCACTCTGCTCTGTCATATCATCACATGGTGTCTCATATAATTGCTACACGGATGATACTGAACTACCTTTCTTCTTCTGACACCCAAGTGGTGACGCATCTCTGCATGCATGGTAGATATCTCAGCTTGGATTTCGTCCCACCATCTCAAATTCAACCTAGACAAGACTGAGATGCTCTTCCTCCCAGGGAAGCCTTGCCTGCTCAAAGACCTCTCCATCATGGTTTGCAAGATCAACACAGAGAATGTTGAATTCCTTAGATAAGACAACACAAAAGGAAATTCTTGCAAACAGTTGATAAGAGTAACTTCGAGGGCTGGACTACCCTATACATATATTCATTATTTCTGACTTTCCCTCAGTAAAGATATTAGAACAGTAATTATGATCTAACTCCAGACACATGGTTCCTATTCCACCCTTATGATTCATTCTTGCCCTCAGAGACAGGCCTCCTTTCCCTCTGCATAAACACAATGCACATAGTTCATTCCATCTAACCCATAACACGATAGGTACTACTGCTTCAAATACAATGGACATGGATCATTACATCTAACCCATAGCACGATAGTTACTACTGCCTCAAATACAATGCACATAGATCATTCCATCTAACCCATCTAATAATTACTACTGCTAGGCTAATTACACAATATAACAGATTAAAATGGGCTCAACTCAGTCTCCTTTGTGTTGTCTTGTCTAAGGAATTCAGCAGCAGAGCGTGTATCCGACTCCAAACGCCCACAACTGAATAGATAAGAGCATTTGATGAGCGCTTACAAAACAGAGCTGAGACATCTCCATGCAGAATGGGGCCCATATATAAATATCCCATGTTTTGTATTGCAACAACACAAATTCTTGCAATTTTACCATCTCACCAAAAGGGAGTGTTGCAGCACCTCAGCACCCCTAATTCCCGCAGCTATGACCATCACTCTAGGACAGGGGTTCACAAACCTTTTCCCTCAGGACCTCCTTCCCCCTGTACATTCGCATGCACACGTCTATTGCTATGGGCACAAGCACTGTTCATGACTAAGGCTGTGGATAAAAATGGATAATGGATAAAAATAATGGATAAAAAAAATGGACTTCGTGGACTTACGGTGTGAGGTGAAGAGAAGTTAAAGCTTATTAGTGGTGGTGAGTTAAGACCATCAGAAATCAGACAAATGGGCACTTTCCTACATTTGCCTGCAGCAGGCCAGTTAGCCTACTTCTAGCAGTGCTCAGGCACGCGCTCTGTCAACATTAAGAGGACAGAGAAACCAGACACATGCTCATTGCTCTCATGCAGCACTCTAAACAAAATACTATGAAAACATTTACAAAACTAGTAAATAATGTTATGAAATAAATCCAAACTTGTTTCTCACAAGTGTAGCAGGTTGTGAACTCTGCAAACAACATTTCCACTCTGAGAATGAGAACGGTAATTGACTCTAGATCTTATTGATCCATACAATAACAGAAATGAATTTAACCAAATTACGTGGAGTAATGGTAAATGTAATACTGGTGATGTATGTAATGGGAAATTGATAAAAAAAATAAACAAAGGGCAAACAATTAACACCATAAAACAATGAATGCACAAGAATTTGCGGGAGACAGCTCAGAGCATTCTGGAGAGCTGAGTGCATGCATTCTGGAGAGAGACACCAATATCTTCACCACAGACCCCTCCCCTTCTTCTTGTGTCAACATTTCAAATAATACTCAAGACACATTATCGTCACACATGTTTTAGATGCACTGCTTTTCACTGACAGCTGCATCTCAATAATCAGTTAGGCCTATTGCCACGCACGCTGCCCAAATTGTGGGCTTTCCAATTAGACATATAGGCCTACACACTTGGGATTTTAAACAATCCACAACTTTACAATAAGGTAATGGTCCTCTGGGGCTAATTCATGCTCTCTGGTGAAGTATTTTTGAATGATTTTATATATTTATGTATAGAAAGGGGTAATTATACAATTTTTGCAAATATATTTCAATTTATTTCAGGCTGCAGTGACATTTACCGAATCTTGTCGTATGCTTATATCCGGCCCATGTCCAGTCATACTTGGGGTCTCAATGCGTGTCCCTCGACGTGTGTCCCTCAGCATCATTCTCTCTCAGTTGCAGCATTCAAATTGTGGTCATCATGTGTCTGTTAATCACAACATTAAAAAAGGTGAGTGATCACAGAATTTCAACAAATTGAGCCATACACAAGCATTGAGTACAGCATTTTGTTGACAACATGGTTATTTACACTAGGTCTACTGTGTGTGAATGATGGCAGAACCGTACCCCAGCTGTAGACCCATTTGAGTGTGTGTGATCACTTAGGCCTGCAAATCAACCGATACTGGGACCATTGAAGACTTGGGATGCTTGCTCCATTCGTCCTAGCAGCTGACGCCTTGGCAGTAGTCAACAAGTTCAAGTTCAACTTAAGAGTGGAGCATGCGTTATATATTAATACCATCTAAATACTCCCCCTCCCCCTTTTGTTCCAGCACAGCTCATAAATGATTACAAATCATAGTCTATCGCTGTGATTTGTTATGCTGATTATTTATTTAAGTCAGGTGTTAGTGACATCTCTGAAACCTCTCAAAAAGACAGACCATAATAATACAGCTAGCTAGGGTAGCTACAAGTACTTGAAGTAGGCTACCCACCCCTCACCCACAGACACAAACAAACATTATCAAAAACGCCTAGCTTCACTATCTAAGTTAGCAATCTATATTCATTTGAATGAGTATCTCAAGGATTGAAATGGCTAGATAAATAGACGGCTAATGTAACCATCTACTGTAGCCAGGCTAAACCATGAGCTAGCTAGCTAGATAACAGGTATTGTGTCAATGTAAAACTTGCACAAGATAGTTCACAGAATTGTCCAGAGATTAATCCAGAGATTCTTACCTTTTCTTCGATTTGGAAGTCTCGTCCATATCATCATGGCCCTGGTGAGTGACAGGAAGCTTGAGACATTCATTTGTAGTTCTGTATGATATTGAAATTATTTAATATTTAACCTTTCCCTAAGAGCTCAAAATGTAAAAAAAAAAAAAAAAAGTTTGGAACTCGTCAGTATATTCTAAAACATTTTACTTTGAAATGGCGTAGATACTCTGAGAAAGACATAGTGCAAATGTCCTACTGCAGATCCTAATGAGATTAGTAGTGGCAGCCTCTGTGCTGAGCTGCATTGTTCTCTTGCCAATCCTGCAATCTGAAAACTGTCACACGAGGGGCAGAGCATTCCTGGTGGGCTAGCCGTGGTCGAGAGGAAGCTGCCAGGGTTAATCTGACCGATTCTGCCATGTCAAACCCTTAGGAGTCCCACACAAGATTGGCCCTATTGTCCAAGGTTCAGTGCCATAGCGAATTCAGCCTAATGGAATCATTGGATGAAAATTGGATCAGACTAGAAGATGGGTTTCGAGGAAATATTGATAATCACTTTGGTTTTCTCACCTAGGGCGGGTAGGCCCATGGTGCCCAGTGAATCACATTTCCTATTATGTTTTCCACCTGGATCCATTATCAGTGGACAGCGTGTGATAGGATATGCTTCTGAGCTTTAAATCACTACTGCTATTTTTTTCATTCAGTCATACCAGGTGTCTGATCTAGCTGCATGACATTCGAATAAGGCTTGGTGACACGTCTTTCTATTCACTTCCTTGGTTGGGGGAGTATGAAGTAAACATCTCAGGAGATGCTGCTTGGAACCAGCAATGCACTCCTAACTCTGCTGCACATTGTGTGCCTGTGCTCATCAGAATATGGCTTCCAATGGCACAAATCTCAGAGGGTTACTACTGAATACAAAATGTGGTTATTTTGAAAAGACAGATTGTGACAAATAATCATTTTCAGTGATTCATTTTCAAACCCAATTCAGAAATGACATTGATGTAGAGTAAATGTGCTAATGCACTCTGCATCATACTTGTGGTCAGAGGAGGAGGTGGTCAGGAAAGGCAAATGTATTATTACCAGAAGCATCCCATCTTCTTTCATTAGGCCCTGATTGGAAATATCACAAGATATTTATGGCAATGCATCTAGAAATTCAGAGACAGCTAAATGTAATACAACCCCATTATTCAGACTCTATATTGCTGATCTACCATTACTTGGCATTCCTTCCAGAGGTATTGTAGTGGAAGAATGAGAGCAGGTGATACTCGTGAGTGGTGACTTTCAGGCACTGATGCACAGCGTGATGACTCAATCACCATTTATGACATGGTTTGGATGGCTGACCATCTGCGGACTATCATAGGGATCAAACACTATCTGTGGCAATCTCAAGGAAGAGACATGGTCGCATACACATATTTAGCAGATGTTATTGTGGGTGTAGCAAAATGCATGTGTTCGTAGCTCCAACAATACACACAAATCTAAAAAGGAAAAGAATGGAATTAAGAAATATTAGGATGAGTACAGAGTATATACACTGCTAAAAAAATAAAGGGAACACTAAAATAACACATCCTAGATCTGAATGAATGAAATAATCTTATTAAATACTTTTTTCTTTACATAGTTGAATGTGCTGACAACAAAATCACAAAAAAATAAATCAATGGAAATCCTATTTATCAACCCATGGAGGTCTGGATTTGGAGTCACACTCAAAATTAAAGTGGAAAACCACACTACAGGCTGATCCAACTTTGATGTAATGTCCTTAAAACAAGTTAAAAATGAGGCTCAGTAGTGTGTGTGGCCTCCACATGCCTGTATGACCTCCCTACAACGCCTGGGCATGCTCCTGATGAGGTGGCGGATGGTCTCCTGAGGGATCTCCTCCCAGACCTGGACTAAAGCATCCGCCAACTCCTGGACAGTCTGTGGTGCAACGTGGCGTTGGTGGATGGAGCGAGACATGATGTCCCAGATGTGCTCAATTGGATTCAGGTCTGGGGAACGGGCGGGCCAGTCCATAGCATCAATGCCTTCCTCTTGCAGGAACTGCTGACACACTCCAGCCGCATGAGGTCTAGCATTGTCTTGCATTAGGAGGAACCCAGGGCCAACCGCACCAGCATAAGGTCTCACAAGGGGTCTGAGGATCTCATCTCGGTACCTAATGGCAGTCAGGCTACCTCTGGCGAGCACATGGAGGGCTGTGCGGCCCCCCAAAGAAATGCCACCCCACACCATGACTGACCCACCACCAAACCGGTCATGCTGGAGGATGTTGCAGGCAGCAGAACGTTCTCCACGGTGTCTCCAGACTCTGTCACGTCTGTCACATGTGCTCAGTGTGAACCTGCTTTCATCTGTGAAGAGCACAGGGCGCCAGTGGCGAATTTGCCAATCTTGGTGTTCTCTGGCAAATGCCAAACGTCCTGCACGGTGTTGGGCTGTAAGCACAACCCCCACCTGTGGACGTCGGGCCCTCATACCACCCTCATGGAGTCTGTTTCTGACCGTTTGAGCAGACACATGCACATTTGTGGCCTGCTGGAGGTCATTTTGCAGGGCTCTGGCAGTGCTCCTCCTTGCACAAAGGTGGAGGTAGCGGTCCTGCTGCTGGGTTGTTTCCCTCCTACGGCCTCCTCCACGTCTCCTGATGTACTGGCCTCCATGCTCTGGACACTACGCTGACAGACACAGCAAACCTTCTTGCCACAGCTCACATTGATGTGCCATCCTGGATGAGCTGCACTACCTGAGCCACTTGTGTGGGTTGTAGACTCCGTCTCATGCTACCACTAGAGTGAAAGCACCGCCAGCATTCAAAAGTGACCAAAACATCAGCCAGGAAGCATAGGAACTGAGAAGTGGTCTGTGGTCCCCACCTGCAGAACAACTCCTTTATTAGGGGGTGTCTTGCTAATTGCCTATAATTTCCACATGTTGTCTATTCCATTTGCACAACAGCATGTGAAATGTGTTGTCAATCAGTGTTGCTTCCTAAGTGGACAGTTTGATTTCACAGAAGTGTGATTGACTTGGACTTACATTGTGTTGTTTAAGTGTTCCCTTTATTTTTTTGAGCAGTGTGTGTATGTATATATATATACAAAAAGTTTGGGGTCACTTAGAAATGTCCTTGTTTCCCATGAAAACATACATGACATGAGGTGCAAAATGAAATGTATTCAAGACGTTGACAAGGTTATAAATAACGATTTTTAATTGAAATAATAATTGTGTCCTTCAAACTTTGCTTTTGTCAAAGAATCCTCCATTTGCAGCAATTACAGTCTTGCAGACCTTTGGTATTCTAGTTGTGAATTTGTTGAGGTAATCTGAAGAGATTTCACCCCATGCTCCCTGAAACACCTCCCACAAGTTGTATTGGTTTGATGGGCACTTCTTACGTACCATATGGTCAAGCTGCTCCCACAAGAGCGTTGAGATCAGGAGACTGTGCTGGCCACTCCACTATAGACAGAATACCAGCTGACTGCTTCTTCCCTAAATAGTTCTTGCATAGTTTGGAACTGGGATTTGGGTTACTGTCCTGTTGGCTCCAATTAAGCGCTGTCCACAGGGTATGGCATGGCGTTGCAAAATGGAGTGATAGCCTTCCTTCTTCAAAATCCCTTTTACCCTGTAAAATCTACCACTTTACCACCACCACAGCACCCCCAGACCATCACATTGCCTCAACTATGATTGACAGATGGCGTCAAGCATCTTTTCATTTTTTCTGCATCTCACAAATGTTCTTCATCATGATCCGAACACCTCAAACTTAGATTTGTCTGTCCATAACACTTTTTTCCAATTTTCCTCTGTCCAGTGTCTGTGTTCTTTTGCCCATCTTAATCTTTTCTTTTTATTGGTCTGTCTGAGATATGTTTTTTTTGTTTGCAACTCTGCCTAGAAGGCCAGCATCCCGGAGTCGCCTCTTCACTGTTGACGTTGAGACTGGTGTTTTGCGGGTACTATTTAATGAAGCTGCCAGTTGAGGACTTGAGAGTCGTCTGTTTCTCAAACTAGACACTAATGTACTTGTCCTCTTGCTCAGTTGTGCACCGGGGCCTCCCACTCCTCTTTCTATTCTGGTTAGAGCCAGTTTGCGCTGTTCTGTGAAGGGAGTAGTACACAGCATGGTACGAGATCTTCAGTTTCTTGGCAATTTCTCTCATGGAATAGCCTTCGTTTCTCAGAACAAGAATAGACTGACGAGTTTCAGAAGAAAGTTATTTGTTTCTGGCCATTTTGAGCCTGTAATCGAATCCACAAATGCGGATGCTCCAGATCCTCAACTAGTCTAAAGAAGGACAGTCTTTAATCAGGACAACAGTTTTCAGCTGTGCTAACATAATTGCAAAAGGGGTTTCTAATGATCAATTAGCCTTTTAAAATGCTAAACTTGGATTAGCTAACTAAATGTGGCATTGGAAAACAGGAGTGATGGTTGCTGATAATGGGCCTCTGTACGCATATTTAGATATTCCATTAAAAATAAGCTGTTTCCAGCTAAAATAGTCATTTACAACATTAACAATGTCTACACTGTATTTCGGATCAATTTTATGTTATTTTAGAGTGCTAAGTGTGAATTGTGCTCCAAAGACCATCAGTTTTATAGTAAATAATATTGTTACCCAATGGGGTTCACTGTAAGCAGGGCCGTAGCTACCGAGTTCAGGACCTGTGTTTTTTGTGGGTCGTATTTTTTTGGAACTCAAGTGGGGTCAAAACTTACTGTTGAGAGTTAGAATAGAGAATACACAAGGTGCAATTTCAAATCTTGGTTGTGCATCAGCAGTTTTCCTCTTGTTATACAACATGTGAATCACTGAGAGACTCAACCAGCCCATATCAGTAAGAAAAATGTAGATTGGTAAATTAGTCTAGCCAGCTATCTACATTTGCAGTAATCATGTCTGAATTACTACCCAGGGGCCCTGACCTCCAGGGGGCCCCCATTGATGTTAGTCGCTCTCACTCAGATATATTAACCTGACAACTCATGGCAAAATGTGTAGAATTGTAGACCCTGGTTAAGTCCCTGACTTTAACTTAATAATTATACAGTTCCAATTGAGTTGGTTTGTCTTGTTAATACAAGTAGACTACATCAAATATGTTTAATGTATTTAACAGATACATTTACTGATTCATTGAATTTAGCTAATCAGACTGGTGATATACTGCCATTTACATTTACATGGCTTCATGGAACGCTTCCTTAATGAACCCGAGACAATTGGTGATCTCTATTCATAAGTCAAAAATAGTGTATAATAATAGTGACGACGTCAAAACTATGAAATAACACATATGGAATCAAGTAGTAACCAAAAAGTGTTAACAAATCAAAAAATATTTTAGATTTTAGATTTTTCAAAATAGCCCCCCTTTGCCTTTATGACAGCTTTGCACACTCTTGGCATTCTCTCAACTAGCTTCATGAGGTAGTCACCTGGAATGCATTTCAATTAACAGGTGTGCCTTGTTAAAAGTTAATTTGAGGAATTTCTTTCCTTTATAATGTGTTTGAGCCAATCAGTTGTGTTGTGACAAGATTGGGGTGGTATACAGAAGACAGCCCTATTTGGTAAAATACCAAGTCCATATTATGGCAAGAACAGCTCAAATAAACAAAGAGAAATGACAGTCCGTCATTAAGGATCGGACCCTGTTAAAAAAAAGAAATTGCCTAAAAGATATACCCAAATCTAACTGCTTGTATCTCAGGACCTGAAGCAAGGATATGCATTTTCTTGATACCATTTGTAAGAAAACACTGAGGTTTGTGGAAATGTGAAATTAATGTTGGAGAATATAACACATTAGATCTGGAGAAAGACAATACAAAGATTTTTTTTTTTTGTCACAGCTGTCGTAGGAATGAGCGGACCAAAGTGCAGCGTGTGTGTCGTTCCACATTTTTATTTGTACTGTGAAACTATGCAATACATAAATAAACTGAATGACAAAAAACATCAACGCAGAGGTGAAACATACACTACTCAATGGATCTCCCACAAACCCAGGTGGGACAATCACCAACTTAAATATGACCTCCAATTAGAGACAACGATGACCAGCTGCCTCTAATTGGAGATCATCTCAAACAAAGCCCAACATAGAAATACAAAGCCTAGAACAAGCCAACATAGAAATACTAACCTAGAAACCCCCCGTCACGCCCTGACCTATTCTACCATAGAAAATAACAACTTACTATGGTCAGGATGTGACAGTATTGTTTTTATTTATTGTACCACCATATTATTTGAAATGCAGGAGAAACATAATGTATTATGCCAGCACAGGCGTAATTTAGATTTTGGCCACTAGATGGCAGCAGTGTATGTGCAAAGTTTGAGACTGATCAATGAACCATTGCATATCTGTTGAAAATGTTGAATCAAGACTGCCCAAATGTGCCTAATTGTTATATTAATACATTTTCAAGTTCATAATTGTGCACTCTCCTCAAACAATAGCATGGTATTCTTTCACTGTAATAGCTAGTGTAAATTGGACAGTGCAGTTATATTAACAAGAATGTAAGCTTTCTGCCCATATCAGATATGACTATGTCCTGGGAAATGTTCTTGTTACTTACAACCGCATGCTAACCACATTAGCCTATGTTAGCTCAACCGTCCCACGGAGGGGGGGAGGGGGGGGGGATTACCGATCCCGTAGAGCAGTGGTTCCCAAACTTTCTATAGTCCCATACCCCTTCAAACATTCAACCCCCAGCTGCGTACCCCCTCTAGCACCAGGGTCAGTGCACTCTCAAATGTTGTTTTTGCCATCATTGTAAGCCTGCCACACACACACTATACGATACGATACGATACATTTATTAAACATAAGAATGAGGCTTGTGGAAAGTGTGGGAAGTGACAAAGAGCTCTTATAGGACCAGGGCACAAATAATAATGTAATAAGCAATCATTTTGCTCTTTATTTACCATCTTACATATAAAAGCTTATTTCATCAAAAATTGTGAATAAATCCCCACAGGTTAATGAGAAGTGCATGCTTGAAAGCATGCACATAACTCTGCAATGTTGGGTTGTATTGGAGAGAGTCTCAGACTTAAATGATTTTCCACACACAGTCTGTGCAAGTATTTCGTTTTCATGCTAGTGAGGGCCGAGAATCCACTATGACATAAGTATGCGGTTGCAAAGCACATCAGCGTCTTAACAGCGCTCAATTCAATTTTCACAGAACCGCTTGTTGAAATTTTGATGAGGCTCTCTTGTTCAGATATCGGTAAGTGGACTGGAGGCAGGGCATGAAAGGGATAACGAATCCAGTTGTGTCATCGAGAAAGTACCTGCGTAATTGCACTCAGGTGCTTCGAACAATGTCAAAATGTGATATAGTGTAAGCTTGAGTTCATTTGCACACAAAAATCCTACAAAGATGGAAAGACCTGTCTGTTGTCCTTGTTAATAACCTCTCTGGGACACTATCGTCCCACCCGCGGGACACACTAGTCAACAGCCAGTGAAATAGCAGGGTGGCAAATTCAAAACCAAAATCTCATAATTAAAAATTTCTCAAACATACATTTCTCGTTAATCCAACCACATTGTCCGATTTCAAAAAGGCTTTACGGCGAAAGGATAACATTAGATTATGTTATGACAGCGCCAAGACAAGAAAAACCACACAGCCATTTTCCAAGCAAGGAGAGGTGTCATAAAAACCAGAAATACAGCTAAAATGAATCACTAACCTTTGATGATCTTCATCAGATGACACTCCCAGGACTCAATGCTACACAATACATGTATGTTTTGTTTGATAAAGTTCATATTTATATCCAAAAACCCCATTTTACATTGGCACGTGATGTTCAGAAATGTTTTGCCTCCCAAAACATCCGGCGAATGAGCACATCAATTTACAAAAATACTCATCATAAACGTTGATAAAATTTACAACAGTTATTGAAAGAATTATAGATACACTTCTTAATGCAACCACTGTGTCAGATTTCAAAATAGCTTTACGGCGAAAGCACATTGTTCAATATTCTGAGTACAGAGCTCAGCCATCAAAGCAAGCTATACAGTTACCCGCCAAGTTCTGGAGTCAACAAAACTCAGAAATAGTATTATAAATCTTCACTTACCTTTGCGGATCTTCGTCGGAATGCACTCCCAGGACTCCCACAATAAATGTTTGTTTTGTTCGATAAACTCCATATTTATGTCCAAATACCTCTGTTTTGTTCGCGCGTTCAGATCACTATTCCAAAGGCATAATGCGCGAGCGCAAAACCCGAGACAAAGTCAAAAAGTTCCACTACCGTTCGTAGAACATGTCAAACGATGTTTACAATCAATCCTTAGGGTCTTAACATAAATCTTCGATAATATTCCAACCCGACAATAGCGTATTCATTACAGAGGAAAAGAAGGAACAGCGCGCCTGCGTAGTAAACAACTCGTTGGTCTCAGGCAGTCCACAGCTCTTATTCTCTCCCCAGTAACAGTAGAAGCATGAAACAAGGTTCTAAAGACTGTTGACATCTAGTGGAAGCCTTAGGAAGTGCAAAATGACCCCACAGACACTGTAGTTTGGATAGGCTATCACTTGAAAAACTACAAACCACTTCCTGGTTGGATTTTTTGTCAGGTTTTTGCCTGCCATATGAGTTCTGTTATACTCACAGACATCATTCAAACAGGTTTAGAAACTTCAGAGTGTTTTCTATCCAAATCTACTATAATATGCATATCTTACCTTCTGGGCCCGAGTAGCAGGCAGTTTAATTTGGCCACGTTATTCATCTGAATTTCCAAAAACTGCCCCGTCACCAAGAAGTTAATGCAGACAGACAAGAGCTAGAACTTCTTAATCATAGCCTCAACTTTGTCCCACACATTGAATATAGTTGCGGCGAGTCCCTGTTATCCTAGATTCAGATCATTGGAATACAGGAGTGTTGGTTGCTACAATTGGCTGTGCATCATGCAAGCGGTCAGACAAGTGAAAATGATGGTCAGTAAAGAAAACTTTAAGCTTGTGTCTCAATTAAAAAAAACATGTCAAAACTTTGCCCCTTGATAACCAGTGCACTTCTGTATGTTGTAAAGGCATTACATGGTGGCTGCCCATATCATTGCATAGTGCAGAAAATACACAAGAGTTCAGGGGCCTCACTTTAACAAAGTTAACCATTTTCACTGTAGTGTCCAAAACATCTTTCAAGCTGTCAGGCATTCCCTTGGCAGCAAGAGCCTCTCGGTGGATGCTGCAGTGTACCCAAGTGGCGTCGGGAGCAACTGTTTGCACGCGCATTACCACTCTGCTATGTCTCCCTGTCATGGCTTTTGTGCCATCAGTACAGATACCAACACATCTTGACCACCAAGTCCATTTGATGTCACAAAGCTGTCCAGTACTTTAAAAATATCCTCTTCTGTTGTCCTGGTTTCCAGTGGTTTGCAGAAGAGGAGGTCTTCCTTACTTGACCGACCATAAACGTAACGGACATATACCAGGAGCTGTGCCAGGCCCGCCACGTCTTTAGACTCATCCAGCTATAAAGCATAGAATTCACTGGCTTGTATGCAAAGCAGTAATTGTTTCAAAACATCTCCTGCCATGTCACTGATGCATTGTGAAACAGTGTTTGATGAAGGCATTGTCTGTATAGTTTTTTGGGCCTTTCCCCCAGCATTGTCCCAGCCATATCCGCGGCAGCAGGAAGATTTAAGTCCTCCACAATAGTATGGGGATTGCCTGTCCTAGCCACTCGGTAGCTCACCATTTAAAACGCTTCTAGCCCCTTCTTATTAATGGTATCTGTTGCTAATGTACATGTCTTACTACTCGAAAGTCATCTTAATTATCGCTCAAAACTCCCGTGGCTTATAAATGGACTGTTTGAAAATCTGAAGAATCTTTTTTTTTTTTTTTTATGAAAAATGTGAATCTGATTTTTATTTGGCGTACCCCCGACAGCATTGCGCGTATCCGTACCCCAGTTTGGGAATACCTGCCGTAGAGGTTAAGACATGGAGGTCAGTCAATAAGAAACATTTCAAGAATTTCAAGTCTCTTATGCAGTCTCAAAAACCATCAAGTGCTATGATGGAACTGGCTCTCATGAGGACAGCCACAGAAAAGGAAGACCCAGAGTTACCTCTGCTGCAGAGGATATGTCCATTAGAGGTAACCGCACCTCAGATTGCAGCCCAAATAAATGCTTCACAGAGCTCAAGTAACAGACACATCTCAACATCAACTGTTCAGAGGACACTGCATGAATCAGACCTTCATGGTTGAATTGCTGCAAAGAAACCACTACTATTTATTTATTTGATTTATTTCACCTTTATTTAACCAGGTAGGCCAGTTGAGAACAAGTTCTCATTTACAACTGCGACCTGGCAAAGATAAAGCAAAGCAGTGCAACAAAAACAGAAACACAGAGTTACACACGGGATAAACAAACGTACAGTCAAAAACAATAGAAAAATCAATGTACAGTGTGTGCAAATGTAGTAAGGTTAGGGAAGTAAGGCAATAAATAGTCCATAGTGGCAAAATAATTACAATTTAGCATTAACACTGGAGAGATGGATGTGCAGATGATGTGTAAGTAGAGATACTGGGGTGCAAAAAGAGTAAAAATAAATAACAATATGGGGATGAGGTAGTTTGGTGTGCTATTTACAGATGGCTGTGTACATGTACAGTGATCGGTAAGCTGCTCTGACAGCTGATGCGTAAAGTTAGTGAGGGAGATATAAGTCTCAAGCTTCAGTGATTTTTGCAATTCGTTCCAGTCACTGGCAGCAGAGAACTGGAAGGGAAGGCGGCCAAAGGAAGTGTTGGCTTTGGGGATGACCAGTGCAATATACCTGCTGGAGCGCGTGCTACGGGTGTGTGTTACTATGGAGACCAGTGAGCTGAGATAAGGCGGGGCTTTACCTAGCAAATACTTAGATGACCTGGAGCCAGTGGGTTTTTTTCTTTCGCTTTTATGTAATCAATTTTAGAATAAGGCTGATACGTAGCAAAATGTGGAAAAAGTCAAGGGATCTGAGTACTTTCCGAAGGCATATGAACTGCAAATCAGTTGAGTTTATATTTTTGTTCAGTATAATTTAGGCCTGCCTAAAAAGGGTCTGAATACTTAGGCAACGACTATACTTTAGTTATAAAAAATATATGAATCAAACTTTTTTTTATAACTTTTGACAGCAAATGACAATTAAATACATTTTAATCCACTTTGTAACAAAAATGTAAAGAATATTTTTGCAAGGCACTGTATACTTAGTGAACTTGATCACTCACAAGCAGTTTCATAAAAAAAAAATCTTTGCTTCAACGCCAAGTGTATTTTGAATGAATATACTTATTTACAATTAAAGCATTTGAAATTTAAGTAATGTTTTAATGTGTGTGTTGAAGTTCAATGATAGTGAACATGTAGTATAATTTAAGACTGATTTTTTATTAATTTAGAGTACACTTAATAAATGTATTAAAGGTTGGTGATAGTATATTTATAGTATACTAAAAGACTGAAAAACAATTAATTTAAAGTACACTTTTAATAAGTGTATTAAAGGTTGATAATAGTATATTTATAGTATAGTAAAAGACTAAAAAACAATGCATTGAAAGTATACTTTTAATAAGTGTATTGAAGGTTGATAAGTATATTTATAGTATACTAAAAGACTGAAAACTAGTAATTTAAAGTACACTTTTAGTAATTTTGTTGAAGTGTAATTATATTACAGTTATAGTATACTTAACATATAGTAGAAAAGTACATCGCATATTTGAAGTATATTATTTGAATTGTTTGCATATTTAATGACATTTTCTGCATATTTAAGTATACTTTAGTATACTTGCAATATAATAAAGTATACTTTTTTTTCCCCTCTTGGGCTTAAACGGTAAATGTCTTCGTTATTTGAAATGCCTGGAATTTCCTTTCATTCATGGGAAAGGACTGCTATCAAAAGCAATAATATTACATTTAAGTAGGCATGAAACATTTTAAAGCAAATAGCTCCATGACCAGTGTTCCTAAAGCAGAGACCGTCTGTAGTCAGGTTATATTATTGGATGAATCGCTGATCCCCATTACTGACAAATAATTCTGAATGTTCTTGAACTAAAAACTATCAATACCTCTCTCTACATTCAACATGAAGATATTATTTCTTTGTATTTATGACTTAAACTTTTTACCACTGTCTAATCTTTTCCACCATCGCTATTTTTGTTGTTGTTGAGAGTGCCATGTAATACCATGTAAAACCAACTTTTGGTTTTGCTCATACCTGCACCTGTAGCTATTGCATTCCATTCTCAGGGTTATATGTAATGGATTAAAAAAAAAACTAATTGTGATCAGTTATGTTACCAGAAAAAATATTGTTATCAAATTACAAATATTTTTGAATAACTAGATGATCACTTCTAAGATTACTTTTAATTTCAGAAAGGATGTTTGCGGAAACATTCTTTGACACCTTTCTGTTTTCAAAATTACATTAAAATAATCAATTCAAATTTGTTCTGCCTGAGCGAGTCTGATCACAAGTCAAAGACCACTATAATGACACACCAAATTCGTTTGATGGATCACGAGAAAAGAGCAGGAATAGGCTTTTGTAGTCCAAGCTACACTATATATACAAAAGTATGTGGACACCACTTCAAATGAGTGGATTTGGCTATTTCAGCCACACTCGTTGCTGACAGGTGTACATAATCGAGAACACATCCATGCAATCTCCATAGACAAACAATGGCAGTAGAATGGCCTTACAGAAGCGCTCAGTGACTTTCAGCGTGGCACTGTCATAGGATGCCATCTTTCCAACAAGTCAGTTCATCAAATTTCTGCCCTACTAGAGCTGCCCCGGTCAACTGTAAGTGCTGTTATTGTGAAGTGGAAACATCTAGGAGCAACAACGGATCAGCCGCAAAGTGGTAGGCCACACAAGCCCACAGAACGGTACCATCAACTGCTGAAGCACGTAGCGCGTAAAAGTGTCTGTCCTCGGTTGCAACACTCACTACCAAGTTCCAAACTGCCTTTGGAAGCAACGTCAGCACAAGAACTGTTCGTTGGGACCATGAAATGTGTTTCCATGGCTGAGCAGCCGCACGCACACAAGCCTAAGATCACCATGTGCAATGCCAAGCGTTGGCCGGAGGGGTGTAAAGCTTGCCGCCATTGGAGTCTGGAGCAGTGGTAACGTGTTCTCTGGAGTGATGAATCACGCTTCACCATCTGGCAGTCCGACGGATGAATCTGGTATAGCAGATGCCAGGAGAACGCTACCTACCTGAATGCATAGTGCCAACTGTAAAGTTTGCTGGAGGAGGAATAATGGTGTGGGGTTGTTTTTCCATGATTCAGGCTAGGCCCCTTAGTTCCAGTGAAAGGAAATCTTAACGCTACTGTAACGGTTGTCGTCGGGAATGGAGGACCAAAACGCAGCAGGATTGTGGATGCTCATCTTGTATTTTATTTTAAATAAAAGGTGAACACCAAAATAACAAAATGAAGAACGAACAACAAAACAGTCTTGTCAGGCTCACACACGCAAAACAAGAAACAATCTCCCACAAACACTACACCAAACAATTACCCATATATAGGACTCTCAATCAGAGGCAACGAGAAACACCTGCCTCCAATTGAGAGTCCAGCACCCAAACCTAAACATAGAAAACCTAAACTAGACAGAATGCAGAAATACAACCTAGATCATACTAACCTAGAACATACACCCAAAACCCAGGAACACAAATCAAACACCCCTCTACAACACACACAAAACCCCCACCATGCAAAACAAACATCCCTCTGCCACGTCCTGACCAAAATACTGAACAACTCCCTCTGCTGGTCAGGACGTGACAGTACCCCCCCCCTAAAAGGTGCAGTCCCCGGATGCACCTTATAAATAAACAAAAAAATTAAAATAAAAAATCCACCTAAACTAAAGGGAGGGAAGGGAGGGTGGCTGCCGTCACCGACTGCACTTGTGCTACACCCCCCCCCTCCCCAACCCACCTATACAGGAGGTGGTTCTGGCTCCGGCCTACTGTCCTCCAGAATGCAGACAGACTTGCTCAGTTTCGGGCCGTAGGCAGACTCCCCTCGTTCCGGATCGTAGGCAGACCTCTTCCGTTCCACACTGTAGGCAGACTCATTTGAAACACAGTTACTCATATTTAGTTACGGGTCGCAGGCCGAGCCCCTCAGTCCCGGGTCGCAGGCAGTCTCCCTTGGTTCCGGACTAGACACTGTTGCCGGATACTCTGGACTGCACACTGTTGCCGGATACTCTGGACTGCACACTGTTGCCGGATACTCTGGACTACACACTGTTGCCGGATACTCTGGACTGCACACTGTTGCCGGATACTCTGGACTACACACTGTTGCCGGATACTCTGGACTGCACACTGTTGCCGGATACTCTGGACTGCACACTGTTGCCGGATACTCTGGACTACACACTGTTGCCGGACTCTCGAGGCTGGGCTGACGCACTGGAAGCCTGATGCGTGGTACTGGATGTGCCAGTCTGGGGACACGCACCTCAGGGCTAGTGCGGGAACAGGCTGAGTCGGACTGGGTTGACGCACTAGAAGCCTGATGCGTGGTGCTGGCACTGGAGGTATCAGCCTGGGAACACGCACCTCAGGGCTAGTGCGGGGAGCGGGAACAGGACAAGTCGGACTGGGCTGACGCACTAGAAGCCTGATGCGTGGTGCTGGTACTGGAGGTATCAGCCTGGGAACACGCACCTCAGGGTTAGTGCGGGGAGCAGGAACAGGACATACCGGACTGGGCTGACGCGCTGGAAGCCAGGTGTGTGGTGCTGGTACCGGATGTGCCAGACTAGGGGTTCGCACTTCAGGGCTAGTGCGGGGAGCGGGAACAGGACGAGTTTGACTGGGCTGACGAACTGGAGGCCTGGTGCATGGTGCTGGTACCATCTTCACCAGACAGCTAGCACGCACCTAGTAATAAACGCTAACTCAGGTGATATCATTAGGACACGCTCTGTAGGGCGAATGTCATGCCTAATACACCAACACAGTAGCTCTCTCATCCTTTTCTCCTCCAATTTTCCCATCAACTCCTTTATAGTCTCTGTTTCTCTCACCTCCAATTTCACCCCGACTAGCTCTGGTTCCATCCTCGGCTCCGCCGATCTGTCCGTGTGCACCCCCCAAAAAAATTATTGGGGCTGCCTCTCCAGTTTCCTCGCCAGTCGTGTACCTGGTAGCGTTCCCGGTCCTCACAGAATTCCCCTTGCTCCTTACTTTGCTGCTTGGTCCATTTGTGGTGGGAGAGTCTGTAACGGTTGTCATCGGGAATGGAGGACCAAAACGCAGCAGGAATGTGGATGCTCATCTTGTATTTTATTTTAAATAAAGGTGAACACCAAAATGAAGAATGAACGAACAACAAAACAGTCTTGTCAGGCTCACACGCAAAACAATCTCCCACAAACACTACACCAAACAATTACCCATATATAGGACTCTGAGGCAACGAGAAACACCTGCCTCCAATTGAGAGTCCAGCACCCAAACCTAAACTAGACAGAATGCAGAAATACAAAAACCCAGGAACACATAAATCAAACACCCCTCTACAACACACACAAAACCCCCACCATACAAAACAAACATCCCTCTGCCACGTCCTGACCAAAATACTGAACAACTCCCTCTGCTGGTCAGGACGTGACAGCTACAGCATACAATGACATTCTTGACAATTCTGTGCTTCCAACTTTGTGGCAACAGTTTCGGGAAGGCCCTTTAATGTTTCAGCATGAAAATGCCCCTTTGCACAAATTGAGGTTCATACAGAAATGGTTTGTTGAGATCGATGTGGAAGAACTTGACTGGCCTGCACAGAGCACAGACCGCAACCCCATCAAACACCTTTGGGATGAATTGGAACGCCGACTGCGAGCCAGGCCTAATTGCCCAACATCAGTGCCTGATCACACTAATGCTCTTGTGGTTGAATGGAAGCAAGTCCCTGCAGCAATGTTCCAACTTCTAGTGGAAAGCCTTCACGGAAAAGTGGAGGCTGCTATAGCAGCAAATGGGGGGGACCAAGTCCATATTAATGCCCATGATTTTGGAATGAGATGTTCGGCGAGCAGGTGTCATACATTTGGTCATGTAGTGTATGTCTTCCAATGGTGCGACTGCTGTTGGCATCCAAAGATTATCTAACTTGAATAAATGCTTAGAGATAAGGACAATAGCAGTGGTGTCGCCTACGGTCAATACTGATATAAATAATTATTGATTTCTACACAGCGCATTGATGTGAATCACACTGCTCCTCATTTAGTTATTTGCACCTTACGGATTGTGGTTGATGTAGATGGCTGTTCACAAATGTATACGTGTATTTTAACCCAATAATGGTTGAATTGAAGAAGTTTCAGCTGCCTATCAATCATTTTTTTGCTACCTAGTGGACAGCCAGTGAAAAATGTGCTCTTGCAACAGCTCCCAGCCTAAGGTTCATACCTTCTCCTCCATGGTGTTGTGCTTTATACTGTCAAAAACAAGTTTAATTTAAGAAGACCATGAGTGGGGCTTTTATTGCTCAATCTACACTGAATAAAAATATAAAAACGCAACATGCAACAATTAAGTAACTAATGCAAGCAGTAAAATCTGATTTAAAAAACACAAAACTACTCCTTATGGAACAATACGGACTGTGAAGAGACACACACACACACACACACTATATATGGTTGTATTACACTGAAGAAAAATATAAACAATAATTTCAAAGGTTTTACTGATTTACAGTTCAGATAAGGAAATCAGTCAACTGAAATACATTCACTAGGCCCTAATCTATGGATTCAGATATGCATTTGTTGGTCACAAAAAAAAAGTAACAGCGTGGCTCAGAAAACCAGTCAGTATCTGGTGTGATCACCATTTGCCTCATGCAGCGCGACACATCTCCTTCGCATAGAGTTGATCAGGCTGTTGATTGTGGTCTGTGGAATGTTGTCCCAATCCTCTTCAATGGCTTTGTCAAGTGTCAATCCAGAGTAGGCTAAACATGCTCAATGGGTGGTAACATGTCTGGTGAGTATGCAGGCAATGGAAGAACTGGGACATTTTCAGCTTCCAGGAATTGTGTACAGATCCTTGCGACCTGGGGCCATGCATTATCATGCTGAAACATGAGCCGATGGTGGTGGATGAACAGCACGACAATGGGCCTCAGGATCTCGTCACGGTTTCTCTGTTCATTCAAATTGCCATTGATAAAATGCAATTGTGTTCGTTGTCTGTAGCTCATGCCTACCCATACCATAACTCCACCACCATGGGGCACTCTGTTCACAACGTTGATGTCAGGAACCATTCGCCCACACAACACGCGGTCTGCGATCTGCCTGGTACAGTTGAAACTTTCCATGAGAATGTTTCTGACAGTTTGTGCAGAAAATCACAGTTCCATCAGCTGTCTGGGTGGCTGGTCTCAGATGATCCCACAGGTGAAGATGCCAGATGTGGCGGTCCTGGGCTGGCGTGGTTACACATGGTCTGCGGTTGTGAGGCCGGTTGGACGTACTGCCAAATTCTCTAAAACAATGTTGGAGGCAGTTTATAATAGAGAAATTAACATTCAATCCTCTGGCAACAGCTCTGGTGGACATTCCTGCAGTCAGCATGCCAATTGTATGCTCCCTCAAAACTTGAGACATCTGTGGCATTGTGTTGTGTGACAAAACTACACATTTTAGAGTGGCCTTTTATTGTCCCCAGTTCAATCAGCTTCTTGATATGCCACACCTGTCAGGTGAATGGATTATCTTTACAATCTATGTTCCCCACATATATAAAACCACGAAGACTGCTGGAAAGGCCAGAACGCAAGATTGTAATTTTGATGGCACGGTGAGCCTACTGTACATGGTAAACTGGTGCGCACAAAGTTATACTTGTTTTAGTATGGAAAACAGCTGTGAGGATTTTTCTTAAATATTCACAACATTTTAACACAATTACAATCTTTATAGAATTAAAATGTAATTTCATTAATCTCCACAATCCACCCCTCAATAGAAAACCTGGTTCTTTTCTCTGAAATGTCACCCGATCCACGATTGAATATAGTATCGCATTTCGGTTTAGCTCGCCATCCACACACAGCCACAGGGCTCTATAGAGAAACATTGACCTCCATGTTTGTAAACATTGTAAATGTAAACAAACACCCTGTATAGCCTCAAAACATGGTTTAAACTATAATTTTGATATCAGTCCTTGCATTCATAGCTTTGTCTATTAATCTCAGAGGTTGCATTTCTCCAAGTCCATCCCTCAGCTTTTTACCAAAGAAGAGGGAGGGTGTCGCTTTGTTACTCTTTCAACTGTGGAGTCGCGCTTTAAACAGCTGCAAAGTATAGAGGTGTCACCAACATAAATGTGAACAATAGGCCTATAGCAAATGTAGCATATGGCGTACATTTTTCACATGCAAATAGCACTTTTCGGCAGTGCTCAAATTATGCCATTCCAGCATTTATTTTTCAACTCGAAGCAATGAGCCAGTCAGTCCTCCATGACAACAAAATCATAAACAATAATAAGTATTTCGTTTTTGGGATACGCTCGGGTAAAACAATTTGGCTAATCTTCCATATTTCAAGTCCCATTCTTGAAGATCAATGGGTATTAAATTAATTGGAATGACTGGAAATCTGACAGACTTCGGTTTTTAATTTAAAGATACAGTGCATTCGGAAAGTATTCAGACCCATTTTTCCACATGTTGTTACATTACAGCCTTATCCTAAACTTGATTTCATTGTTTTTTCCCCTCAACAGTCTACACACGATACCCCATGATAACAAAGCAAAAACCGGTTTAGACATTTTTGCTAATTTAAATTAAAAATGAAATATCACATTTACATAAATACTTAGACCCCTTGCTATGAGACTCAAACTTGAGCTCAGGTGCATCCTGTTTCCATTGATCATCCTTGAGATGTTTCTACAACTTGATTGGACTCCACCTGTGATACATTTCATTGATTGAACATGATTTGGAAAGGGAAGGGGTCTGAATACTTATCGAATGCACTGTATGACCTAATGATATTATTATCGGTAGTAGAAAGCAATGATTTAGAAGAAGCCTACATAACCAACACAAAGTAAAATGCAACATCCATTTATGGTAATCTATGTAAACTAACGCTTCTTAAGGGGAAGTAATCTAATTACGTTACTGAGTTTGTGTAATCTGAAAGTTACATTACTGATGACTATTTTGGACAGGTAACTAGTAACTAATGGATGACAGTTAAAAGTAACCTTCCCCACAGTGTCCATTCTACAGTATAAGTAATCGGGAAGGGAAATGTCATCTGCTGAGGCTCTGACTTTCACTTAAGGTTGTAAGTTGCCTTTCCTTCCCTGAAATATTTGCATTCTCATCCTAGCACAGCTTGATATGATATGACAGTGATGAATGCCTCATCCGAATGCAGACTAAAGATAATTCTCATTACATTAAGTGCAAATACAGGAAGATTATGATGATTTATGAGGGTTTGTGTTTGTGGCTGACACCAGGGTGGGTGACAATGGTGATGCTCCTAGTCTACAGATATTCTGTCTATTAACCATCTACTTTAGAGCATTATATGTACTAGCTAAATCTACTATGATAAATGCAAGAAAAAAATGTTTTTAGAAATGTTTACAAATGAATTTAAATGAAAAGCTGAATGCGTTTTTATATTCGTTTTTTTTGCATTGTTTGTAACTTATTTTGTACATAATGTTGCTGCTACTGTCTCAATGACAGAAAATAACTTCTGGATATCAGAACAGCGATTACTCACCACAAACTGGCAGAAGTTTTTTTCCCCCTTTAACGAGTCCGACGCGTCCGACATACTGCTTTCCCGGGAACAGGTCCAAATCCTGGTAATTTGCGTGAAGAGACAACAAAGAAAAAGAGGACGGAGGTCGGGCTGCATTCTGAGAATTCGTAGGTGATCAAATAACCCCCTGCCTTCCGTTCTACTAGCTAACGTACAATCATTGGAAAATAAAATCGACGACCTACGAAGAAGATTAAACTACCAACGGGACATTAAAAACTGTAATATCTTATGCTCACGGAGTCGTGGCTGAACGACGACATTATCAACATACAGCTTGCTGGTTATACGCTGTATCGGCAGGATAGAACAGCGGTGTTTGGTAAGACAAGGGGTGGCGGACTATGCATATATGTAAACAACAGCTGGTGCACGATATCTAAGGAAGTCTCAAGGTTTTACTCGCCTGAGGTAGAGTATCTCATAATAAGCTGTAGACCACACTATCTACCTAGAGAGTTTTCATCTGTATTTTTCGTAGCTATCTACATACCACCACAGACTGATGCTGGCACTAAGACCACATTCAATGAGCTGTATTCCACCATAAGAAAACACTCATCCAGAGGCGGTGCTCCAAATGGTCGGGGACTTTAACCTGTTTGGGATAGGGGGGCAGTATTTTCACGGCTGGATAAAAAACGTACCCGATTTAATCTGGTTACTACTCCTGCCCAGAAACTAGAATATGCATATGATTAGTAGATTTGGATAGAAAACACTGAAGTTTCTAAAACTGTTTGAATGGTGTCTGAGTATAACAGAACTCATATGGCAGGCCAAAACCTGAGAAGATTCTAAACAGGAAGTGCCCTGTCTGACAATTTGTCTCCTTCTAGGGCATCTCTATCAAAAATACAGCATCTCTGCTCGTAACGTGACATTTTCTAAGGCTTTCATTGGCTCTAGGAAGGTGCCAGAAAGTGGAATGAGAGCTCTCCAGTCTCTGGGCGAAAAACAGCAGGGGTTTTTGTGAGTGGTCCTTCTGAGAACAATGACACTGGAGCGCGCGTGCACGAGACGACTCCATTTTTTTTCTTTCAGTGTTTGAATGAAGACAACGTCACCCGGTTGGAATATTATTGCTATTTTACGAGAAAAATAGCATAAAAATTGATTTTAAACAGCGTTTGACATGCTTCGAAGTACGGTAATGGAATATTTTGAATTTTTTTGTCACGAAATGCGCCGGCGCATCACCCTTCAGATAGTGACTTGAACGCACGAACAAAACGGAGCTATTTGGATATAACTATGGATTATTTCGAACCAAAACAACATTTGTTGTTGAAGTAGAAGTCCTGGGAGTGCATTCTGATGAAGAACAGCAAAGGTAATCCAATTTTTGTTATAGTAAATCTGAGTTTGGTGAGGGCCAAACTTGGTGGGTGTCAAATTAGCTAGCCATGATGGCCGGGCTATCTACTTAGAATATTGCAAAATGTGCTTTCACCGAAAAGCTATTTTAAAAATCGGACACCGCGATTGCATAAAGGAGTTCTATATCTATAATTCTTAAAATAATTGTTATGTATATTGTCAACGTTTATCATGAGTAATTTAGTAAATTCACCGGAAGTTTGCGGTGGGTATGCTAGTTCTGAACATCACATGCTAATGTAAAAAGTTGGTTTTTGATATAAATATGAACTTGATTGAACAAAACATGCATGTATTGTATAACAATGTCCTATGAGTGTCATCTGATGAAGATCATCAAAGGTAAGTGCTGCATTTAGCTGTGGTTTTGGTTTTTGTGACATATATGCATGCTTTGAAAATGGCTGTGTGATTATTTTTGGGAGGGTACTCTCCTGACATAATCTAATGTTTTGCTTTCGTTGTAAAGCCTTTTTGAAATCGGACAATGTGGTTAGATAAAGGAGAGTCTTGTCTTTAAAATGGTGTAAAATAGTCATATGTTAGAAAAATTGAAGTTTTTGCATTTTTGAGGTATTTGTAATTTGTGCCACGCTATACCATTGGATATTGGTGAGGCGTTCCGCTAGCGGAACTGTCCCTAACAGGTTAACCTGTTGGGGCTAGGGGGCAGTATTTTCACGGCTGGATAAAAAAACGTACCCGATTTAATCTGGTTACTAATCCTACCCAGTAACTAGAATATGCATATACTTATTATATATGGATAGAAAACACCCTAAAGTTTCTAAAACTGTTTGAATGGTGTCTGTGAGTATAACAGAACTCATTTGGCAGGCAAAACCCTGAGACATTTTCTGACAGGAAGTGGATACCTGATGTGTTGAATTACCTTTAAGCCTATGCCATTGAAACACACAGGGGTTGATTAATGTTTTGGCACTTCCTATTGCTTCCACTAGATGTCACCAGCCTTTACAAAGTGTTTTGAGTCTTTTACTGTGAGATCTGACCGAACAAGAGCCATGGAACGGTGATGGCCGATTAGACTCTGGAGCGCGAGTTCATGTTGGGTACCCTCGTTCCAATACGTTATAAAAGAGAATGCATTCGTCCACCTTGAATATTATTCATGTTCTGGTTAAAAAAGGCACTAATGATTTATGCTATACAACGTTTGACATGTTTGAACGAACGTAAATATATTTTTTCCCCTCGTTCATGACCTGAAGTCCGGCTGGCTTAGATCATGTGCTAACAACACAGAGCTTTTTGGATATAAATGATGAGCTTTTTTGAACAAAACTACATTCGTTATGGACCTGGGATTCCTGGAAGTGACATCTGATGAAGAGAATCAAAGGTAATGGATTATTTACATAGTATTTTCGATTTTAGATCTCTCCAACATGGCCGTTTGTCTGTATAGCAAAGCATATTTTTCTGGGCGCAGTGCTCAGATTATTGCAGAGTGTGATTTCCCAGTAAGGTTATTTTTAAATCTGGCAAGTTGATTGCGTTCAAGAGATGTAAATCTATAATTCTTTAAATGACAATATAATATTTTACCAATGTTTTCTAATTTTAATTATTTAATTTGTGGTGCTGACTTGACTGCCGGTTATTGGAGGGAAACGATTTCCTCAACATCAATGCCATAGTAAAACGCTGTTTTTGGATATAAATATGAACTTGATAGAACTAAAAATGCATGCATTGTCTAACATAATGTCCTAGGAGTGTCATCTGATGGAGATTGTAAAAGGTTAGTGCATCATTTTAGCTGGTTTTATGGTTTTGGTGACCCTGTCTTTGAATTGACAAAACATTACACACAGCTATTGTCAATGTACTCTCCTAACATAATCTAACTTTATGCTTTCGCCGTAAAACCTTTTTGAAATCGGACAACGTGGTTAGATTAAGGAGATGTTTATCTTTCAAAGGGTGTAAGATAGTTGTATGTTTGAAAAATTTGAATTTTGACATTTATTTGGTTTCAAATTTGCCGCTCTTGAAATGCACCTGCTGTTGATAGGGTGCACCACGGGTGGCACGCTAGCGTCCCACATAGCCCCAAGAAGTTAATACAGGGAAACTTAAATCTGTTTTTTCACATTTCTATCAGCATGTTAAATGTGCAACCAGAGGGGGAAAAAAACTCTTGACCAATTTTACTCCACAGACAGAGATGTGTACAAAGCTCTCCCTCGCCCTTTATTTTTGCAAATCTGACCATAATTCTATCCACCTGATTCCTGCTTACAAGCTAAAATTAAAGCAGGATGCACCAGTGACTCGGTCAATAAAAAAGTGGTCAGATGAAGCAGATGCAAAGCTACAGCACTGCTTTGCTAGCACAGACTGGAATATGTTCCAGGATTCTTCCTATGGCATTGAGGAGTACATCACATAAGTCATTGGCTTCATCAATAAGTGCATCGATGATGTCATCCCCACAGTGACCATATGTACATATCCCAACCAGAAGCCATGGATTACAGGCAACATCTGCACTGAGCTAAAGACTAGAGCTGGACACAGGAGCGGGACACAGACATGGACACAAACAAGAAAGCTCACTACAACCTCTGAAGAGACATTAAACATGCAAAAGGACAGTATAGGAGCAAGGTGGAATCCTATTACCCGGAAGCTTATAAGATATCCCGCTATGTCCTCCGACAAACCATCAAACAGGCAAAGTGTCAACACAGGACTAAGATCAAATTGTACTACACCGGCTCCGATGCTCGTCGGATGTGGCAGTGCTTGCAAACCATTACAGACTACAAAGGGAAGCACAGCCGAGAGCTGCCCAGTGACACGAGCCTACCAGATGAGCTGAACTACTTCTATGCTCGCTTCGAGGCAAATAACACTGAAACATGCATGAGAGCACCAGCTGTTCTGGACAACTGTGTGATCTCGCTCTCCACAGCCGATTTGAGTAAGACCTTAAAACAGGTCAACATTCACAAGGCCGCAGGGCCTGATGGATTACCAGGACGTGTACTGCGAGCATGCGCTGACCAACTGGCAAGTGTCTACACTGACATTTTCAACCTCTCCTTGTCCGAGTCTGTAATACCAACATGGTTTAAGTAGACCACCATAGTCCCTGTGCCCAAGAACACTAAGGTAACCTGCCTAACTGACTACCGACCCCCAGCACTCACGTCTGTAGCCATGGAATGCTTTGAAAGGTTGGTCATGGCTCACAACACCATTATCCCAGAAACCCTAGACCCACTCCAATTTGCATACCGCCCTAACAGATCCACAGATGACACAATCTCTATTGCACTCCACACTGCCCTTTCCCACCTGGACAAAAGGAACACCTACGTGAGAATGCTATTCATTGACTACAGGTCAGAGTTCAACATCATTGTGTCCTCAAAGCCCTGGGACTAAACACCTCCCTCTGCAACTGGATCCTGGACTTCTTGATGTGCCGCCCCCAGGTGGTAAGGGTAGGTAACAACACATCCGCCACGCTGATCCTCAACACAGGGGCTCCTCAGGGGTGCATGCTCAGTCCCCTCCTGTACTCTCTGTTCACTCATTACAACACAGCAGGCACGACTCCAACACCATCGTTAAGTTTGCTGATGACACAACAGTGGTAGGCCTGATTACCGACAACAACCAGACATCCTATAGGGAGGAGGTCAGAGACCTGGCCGTGTGGTGCAGGGACAACCACCTCAACGTCATCAAGACAAAGAAGATGATTGTGGACTACAGGAAAAAGGAGGACTGAGCACGCCACCATTCTCATCGACGGGCTGTAGTGGAACAGGTTGAGAGCTTCAAGTTCCTTGGTGTCCACATCAACAAACTAACATGGTTCAAGCACACCAAGACAGTTGTGAAGAGGGCACGACAAAACCTATTCCCCCTCAGGAGACTTAAAAGATTTGGCATGGATCCTCAGATCCTCAAAAAGTTCTACAGCTGCACCATCGAGAGCTTCCTGACTGGTCGCATCACTGCCTGGTATGACAATTGCTCAGCCTCTGACCGCAAGGTACTACAGAGGGTAGTGCGTACGGCCCAGTACATCACTGGGGCCAAGCTTCCTGCCATCCAGGACCTCTATTCCAGGCGGTGTCAGAGGAAGGCCCTAAAAATTGTCAAAGACTCCAGCCACACTAGTCATAGACTGTTCTCTCTGCTACAGCACGACAAGCGGTACCGGAGTGCTAAGTCTAGGTCCAAGAGGCTTCTAAACAGCTTCTACCCCCAAGCCATAAGACTCCTGAACATGTAATCAAATGGCTACCCAGACTATTTGCATTGCCACCCCATCTCTTTTACGCCGCTGCTAGTCTGTTATTATCTATGCATAGTCACTTTAATAACGCTACCTACATGTACATATTACCTCAATTACCTCGACTAACTGGTGCCCCCGCCCATTGACTCTGTACCGGTACCCCTTGTATATAGTCTCGCAATTGTTATTTTACTATTGCTCTTCAACTACTTGTTACTTTTATTTCTAATTCTTATTTGTATTTTTTAAACTGCATTGTTGGTTTGGGTCTTGTAAGTAAGCATTTCACTGTAAGGTCTGTTGTATTCGGCGCATGTGACTAACACGATTTGATATGTCTCATTTGTTCTTACTTTTTCCACATTTTGTTATGTTACAGCCTGAATTTAAAATTACATTGAGATTGTGTCACTGATCTACACACAATACCCAATAATGTCAAAGTGGAATTTTGTTTGTAGAATCTTTTTTTTATTAATAAAAAATGTGAAGCTTTAATGTCTTGAGTATTCAACCCCTTTGTTATGGCTAGCCTAAATAAGTTCAGCTGTAAACATTTGCTTAACAAGTCACATAATTAGTTGCATGAATTTTTAACATGAATTTTGAATGACTAGCCAAACTCTGTACCCCACATGTACAATTTTCTGTAAGGTCCCTCAGTCGAATAGTGAATTTCATGCACATATTCGACCACAAAGACCAGGGAAGTTTTCAAATGCCTTTACAAAGAAGGGCACCCAGAGGCCAATGGTGATTTTAAAACAGTTACAGAGTTTAAAACCTCTTAGATATAAAGTCCCCTGTTTTGGGACCTGCGTGGTTCTGGTACCGGTTCCGAACTACATTTTCACTTATAAATCGATATGTGGACACCATAGATCGAAATGGCTCACACACAGGAGTATGTCTCTTCTGCCTGTGTGAAGCAGGCTGTGAAATCTGACACCACTTGAAGCTGGGGTGCCCCTTCTACTATTTAATTTGCTCCTGGCTGAACCATACGTCAGAGTGGTTTCGTCGCTGTAGCACATTCAGAAATTGATTTACAGTTGAAGTCGGAAGTTTACATACACCTTAGCCAACTACATTTAAACTCAGTTTCACAATTCCTGACATTTAATCCTAGTAAAAATTCCCTGTCTTAGGTCAGTTAGGATCACCACTTTATTTGAAGAATGTGAAATGTCAGAATAATAGTAGAGAATGATTGATTTCAGCTTTTATTTCTTTCATCACATTCCCAGTGGGTCAGAAGGTTACATACACTCAATTAGTATTTGGTAGCATTGCCTTTAAATTGTTTGACTTGGGTCAAACGTTTCACGAAGCCTTCCACAAGCATCCCACAACAAGTTGGGTGAATTTTGGCCCATTCCTCCTGACAGAGGTGGTGTAACTGAATCAGGTTTGTAGGCCTCCTTGCTCGCACACACTTAAGTTCCGGCCACAAATTTTCTATAGGGTTGAGGTCAGGGTTTGTGATGGCCACTCCAATACCTTGACTTTGTTGTCCTTAAGCCAATTTGCCACACCTTTGGAAGTATGCTTGGGGTCATTGTCCACTTTGAAGACCCATTTGCGACCAAGCTTTAACTTCCAGACTGATGTCTTGAGATGTTGCTTCAATATATCCACATAATTTCCCTCCCTCATGATGCGATATATTTTGTGAAGTGCACCAGTCCCTCCTGCAGCAAAGCACCCCCACAACATGATGCTGCCACCCCTGTGATTCACGGTTGGGATGGTGTTCTTCGGCTTGCAAGCCTCCCCCTTTTTCCTCCAAACATAATGATGGTCATTATGGCCAAACAGTTATATTTTTGTTTCATCAGACCAGAGGACATTTCTCCAAAAAGTATGATCTTTGTCCCCATGTGCAGTTGCAAACCGTAGTCTGGCTTTATGGCGGTTTTGGAGCAGTGGCTTCTTCCTTGCTGAGCGGCCTTTCAGGTTATGTCGATATAGGACTCATTTTACTGTGGATAAAGATACTTTTGTACTTGTTTCCTCCAGCATCTTCACATGGTCCTTTGCTGTTCTGGGATGGATTTGCACTTTTCGCACCAAAGTACGCTCATCTCTAGGAGACAGAAGGCGTCTCCTTCCTGATTGGTATGATGGCTGAGTGGTCCCATGGTTTATACTTGCATACTATTGTTTGTACAGGTGCATGTGGTACCTTCAGGCATTTGGACATTTCTCCCAAGGATGAACCACACTTATGGAGGTCTACAATTCTTTTTCTGAGGTCTTGCCTGATTTATTTAGATTTTTCCATGATGTCAAGCAAGAGGCACTGAGTTTGAAGGTAAGCCTTGAAATACATCCACAGGTACACCTTCAATTGATTCAAATGATGTCAATTAGCCTATCAGAAGTTTCTAAAGCCATGACATAATTTTCTTGAATTTTCCAAGCTGTTTAAAGGCACAGTCAACTCAGTGTATGTAAACTTCTGACCCACTGGAATTGTGATAGTGAAATAATCTGTCTGTAAACAATTGTTGGAAAAATTACTTGTGTCATGCATCCTAACTGACTTGCCAAAACTATAGTTTGCTAAGAAGACATTTGTGGAGTGGTTGAAAAACGAGTTTATGTAAACTTCCGACTTCAACTGTAATATATATATATATATATATATATATATATATATATATATATATATATATATATATATATAGCACAAAAAAATAAAGGGAACACTAAAATAACACATCCTAGAGCTGAATGAATGAAATTATCTTATTAAATACTTTTTTCTTTACATAGTTGAATGTGCTGACAACAAAATCACACAAAAATAAATCAATGGAAATCCAATTTATCAACCCATGGAGGTCTGGATTTGGAGTCACACTCAAAATTTAAGTGGAAAACCACACTACAGGCTGATCCAACTTTGATGTAATGTCCGTAAAACAAGTGAAAATGAGGCTCAGTAGTGTGTGTGGCCTCCACGTGCCTGTATGACCTCCCTACAATGCCTGGGCATGCTCCTGATGAGGTGGCGGATGGTCTCCTGAGGGATATCCTCCCAGACCTGGACTAAAGCATCCGCCAACTCCTGGACAGTCTGTGGTGCAACGTGGCGTTGGTGGATGGAGCGAGACATGATGTCCCAGATGTGCTCAATTGGATTCAGGTCTGGGGAACGGGCGGGCCAGTCCATAGCATCAATGCCTTCCTCTTGCAGGAACTGCTGACATACTCCAGCCACATGAGGTCTAGCATTGTCTTGCATTAGGAGGAACCCAGGGCCAACCGCACCAGCATATGGTCTCACAAGGGGTCTGAGGATCTCATCTCGGTACCTAATGGCAGTCAGGCTACCTCTGGCGAGCACATGGAGGGCTGTGCGGCCCCCCAAAGAAATGCCACCCCACACCATGACTGACCCACCACCAAACCGGTCATGCTGGAGGATGTTGCAGGCAGCAGAACGTTCTCCACGGCGTCTCCAGACTCTGTCACGTCTGTCACAAGTGCTCAGTGTGAACCTGCTTTCATCTGTGAAGAGCACAGGGCGCCAGTGGCGAATTTGCCAATCTTGGTGTTCTCTGGCAAATGCCAAACGTCCTGCACGGTGTTGGGCTGTAAGCACAACCCCCACCTGTGGACGTCGGGCCCTCATACCACCCTCATGGAGTCTGTTTCTGACCATTTGAGCAGACACATGCACATTTGTGGCCTGCTGGAGGTCATTTTGCAGGGCTCTGGCAGTGCTCCTTCTGCTCCTCCTTGCACAAAGGCAGAGGTAGCGGTCCTGCTGCTGGGTTGTTGCCCTCCTACGGCCTCCTCCACGTCTCCTGATGTACTGGCCTGTCTCCTGGTAGCGCCTCCATGCTCTGGACACTATGCTGACAGACACAGCAAACCTTCTTGCCACAGCTCGCATTGATGTGCCATCCTGGATGAGCTGCACTACCTGAGCCACTTGTGTGGGTTGTAGACTCCGTCTCATGCTACCACTAGAGTGAAAGCACCGCCAGCATTCAAAAGTGACCAAAACATCAGCCAGGAAGCATAAGAACTGAGAAGTGGTCTGTGGTCACCACCTGCCGAACCACTCCTTTATTGGGGGTGTCTTGCTAATTGCCTATAATTTCCACCTGTTGTCTATTCCATTTGCACAACAGCATGTGAAATTTATTGTCAGTGTTGCTTCCTAAGTGGACAGTTTGATTTCACAGAAGTGTGATTGACTTGGAGTTACATTGTGTTGTTTAAGTGTTCCCTTTATTTTTTTTAGCAGTATATATATAATATTTTTGTAACATTTTTCCTTCCACTTTGACATTATTTTGTGTCGATTGCTAACGAAAAAATACAATTAAAACTTTGTAACGCCACAAAATGTGGAAAACATGAAGGGGCGTGAATACTTTCTGATTGCACTGTCTACCATATTTCTAAGATACTATTGGGAGGCAGTGAGAGCTGTGATAACACCACAACATCAATGATTTTGCACCCAAGACAGTGAGAAAACTATTTCCTGAACTTCATCATGGTCGATGGCTAGATCCTGTGTTGCAAAAACATTACAGCAGCGGCACAGGGATGGACGAGAGCATAATATTACATGACGTACTAAATATTGTGAAGAGTGTATGGATATGCTGTAATTGAGGGTTACCATGGGGAAATGGAGCTGAGAGTGTCAGGGATACGGAGTTATTAATATCTGCCATCAGTCATCATTCCCACAAGTCATCAATCTCAGTTAGCAATGCTTGCCACAAGCACACATGCAATTATGCATATTGTAGAGAAAATGAGACAGAGAAAATATTAATGTTGAGTTAGGGCTAGATTCAACCGTAGCCTGCGATATCTGCTCAATAGCTTGATTAAAATTTAAATGCAATATTCCCGCCTTTGTGGAGACTGCAGTAAACGCTGCATATGTCAGCTCAATCGGGAATCAATTTTCAACCACGCAATAGCACAGATCTTCCACTTTATGGAATGAATCTAGGCCAATCTAGAGGAAGTAGCTAGAATAGTAAAGAAATAGAGGCTGCAGCAATGCCATGGCACAATATAAAATATGCGCACGCAAGAGCTTATGAAATAAACTGAGGAGGAGAAACAATGCTATAAGCCAAAGTAGATGCTGACTGCAATTTAAACAACTTGTCAGTGGACCTGTTGTGTTGCATTCTCAACAGATTGACACCTCTTAATTACAAATTAAGGGCTTTTCAGTGCAACATGATACATCCCTTCAATGTACTTATTTCAATTCCAGGGTTATGAATTTCCGCTTTCCTTAAGCAGATGAAGATTTATCACTGGTGTCAAGCACGTTCAGATATCCCAATCAAAGTGGATTGCTATGCCTTTGGGAGTCATTGCCTCCTTTAATATGCTGTATCCTTCACTTAGCAAGCCTGTAAAGAATCCTTGTTGGATGAGGCTTCCAAGGAGCTGTGATCACAGTTGTGTCACTGGTTCCTTCCAAGGTGCACAGTGATGTCACTAGTTCCTTCCAAGGTGCACGGGGCAAAGAGATGCCTAGGCAGGACACTAGATACTCTAGCAGTGGTTCCCAAACTTTTTATAGTCCCATACCCCTTCAAACATTCAACTTCCAGTTGTGTACCCCATCTAGCACCAGGGTCAGCACACTCTCAAATGTTGTTTTTTGCCATCATTATAAGCCTGCCACACACACACACTATACAATACATTTCTTAAACATAAGAATGAGTGTGACTTTGTGTCACAACCCGGCTCATGGGAAGTGACAAAGAGCTCTTATAGGACCAGGACACAAATAATAATATAATAAATCTTTTTGCTCTTTATTTAGCCATCTTACATTTAAAACCTGATTTGTTCATCAAAATGGTGAATAACTCACCACAGGTTAATGAGAAGGGTGTGCTGAAAGGATGCACATAACTCTGCAATGTTGGGTTGTATTGGAGAGAATCTCAGTCTTAAATAATTTTCCACACATAGTCTGTATTTAGTTTTCATGCTAGTGACGGCCAAGATTGTACTCTCACTACAATTCAAAAGTTTGGGGTCACTTAGAAATGTCCTTGTTTCTGAAAGAAACACATTTTTTGTCCATTAAAATAACATAAAAATGATCAGAACAGTGTAGACATTGTTAGTGTTGTAAATGACTATTGTAGCTGGAAACGGCTGATTCTTAATGGAATATCTACATGGGCGTACAGAGGCCCATTATCAGCAACCTTCACTCCTGTGTTCCAATGGCACATTGTGTTAGCTAATCCAAGTTTATTATTTTAAAAGGCTAATTGATCACTAGAAAACCCTTTTGCAATTATGTTAGCACAGCTGAAAAATGTGGCGCTGATTAAAGAAGCAATAAAACTGGCCTTCTTTAGACTAGTTGAGTATCTGGAGCATCAGCATTTGTGGGTTCGATTACAGGATCAAAATGGCCAGAAACAAATACCTTTCTTCTGAAACTTGTCAGTCCATTCTAGTTCTGAGAAATGAAGGCTATTCCATGCGAGAAATTGCCAAGAAACTGAAGAGCTTGTACAACACTGTACTACTCCCTTCACAGAACAGCACAAACAGGCTCTATCCAGAACAGAAAGAGTGGAAGGTCCCGGTGCACAACTGAGCAATTTTTTATTTCATTTGTAATTTTTAAATGTGAATCACATTTTTATTTGGCGTACCCCCGACGGCATTGCGTGTACCCCTGGGGGTACCCCAGTTTGGGAATACATGTTCTAGTGCATGCAGTATAAGTGGAGGAGGAGAGAGAGTGAGACACACAGCGTTTGATTTGATTTTAGCTGCCGGTGATGGGCAGGAGGTATGTTTTTAAATTAATTTGATCAGAAGATGTAACCTATTGATTCCTTCTTGATGAATAAATACATTGATTTTAGGAAGTTGGAAATTCCCAAAAATTCGGCACTGTAAAACACATAGATAGATCTATGCATGCAAAGATTGACGGACATGTAGATTAGGGGTGGCCGGTAGCCTAGTGGGAGAGTTGGGCTATTAACTGAAAGTACGTTGGTTGGAATCCCCAAGCCAACTTGGTGAAAAAATCTGTTGATGTGCCCTTGAGCAAGGCAGTTAACCTTAGTTGCTTTGGATAAGAGCGTCTGCTAAATGGAATAATTATTTTATAATGACAATAAATATACCAGTGTGGCAGTTGTACTAAAGGCATAAAAAAGGTGTAAAATGATTAAACATTAAAATGATAATTATACAGGTAAAGAGGTATGCTTAGATAACATATGCAGAAAAAAAAATAAACATATTTTAGACAAAACTCAACTCCAACAAAAACATAGCCCCCCTCCGGACCACCCTCCATCATCACGTACTTCGTGCCCCCTCTAAAATAGTGGGTGCATGACACCACTGTGTGAGCACACCAATGCAAAACACACCGCCTGCCCATCTCTGTGCTCCACATGAAACTGTCCCTCTGCTCATGGGTGTCGTAGGGTAGAGACCAAGACGCAGCGGGAAAATGTACACTCATCTTCTTTTTTATTTGGTGAAGAAGGAAAACACAATAAACGTATACAAAACAAAAACGAACTTGACAGTCTCGTCAGGCAAACAGCCAAACAAGAACAATCTCCCACAAAACCCCATGAAAAACACATACCTATTTATAGGACCTTCAATCAGAGGCAACGATAACCAGCTGCCTCCAATTGAAGGTCCAACCCCAATAAACTAAACATAGAAATACAAAAAACTAGATAAAACATAGAAATATACTAACATAGAACAATGACTAACAAACCCCGGACTAATAAATCAAATACCCCTCTATATAAACACATACACAAAACACACCCTGAACCACATAAATCAAACACCCCCTGCCACGTCCTGACCAAACTCCAATAACAAATAACACCTATACTGGTCAGGACATGACAGACGCATGAGAAACCATCCTACCTTAAAGTGCGCAAGTCAGCTCCAATCAGTGTCACACGCCAGCCCTGACAGCCACATGCGGACCAATATTAAAGCTTGGTAAACGCATGTCAGTGTTGAATCTGACAATCATATCAGATGATGGGCTAAAATGGAGGAGAGAGGTATGGATGCTATTGAAGTATGGGGCTATAAAGGGGCGCTGAAATAATGTCTGTGTTGGCGGAGCCAGATGCTAATGCATCATTGACAAGGGAAGGCTGTGAGGCTGTAGCCATCTGTGACGAAAGCAAATGTACGTAATCTTCATCTCACTAAAAAAAGCATACGTTAAAGGCAGGATGAAATCTGTGATGCAGGCATGTAAAATGTGTATCGAGTGGCAGGTGGCCTAATAGTTAGAGACGCGAGCCAGGACCAGAGGGTTGCCAGTTTGAATCCAGGGTCTGAAAGGAAAAATCTGCCAGGAAGTTAGCTGGCAACTGTAGGATTTCTGGCGTGAAATCCTAAATGTCAATAGATGCCCAATGTGGCAGCCCCCTGCACCTCTCCAAAACGTGTATGTATGTTTTGGAGAGGTTAAAAGCATTAGTCAAATTTCAGTTGTACCTTGAGTGCAATAAACCACTAAAGCAATCTTAATATCATAACAGTGCTGTAATTATCTCTTCTCTTTTTGTACAAACACAATAGATTGAGAGGCAAATTGAGAGGCTGTGTTACTTATGAAACAGGAAGATTCCTCATTAACATACATATGTTCTGTGATTCATCCGACAGCATGGAGGGGTTTACCACAACAGTCATGGGCTTCATCAATAAGTGCATAGACAATGTTGTACCAACAGTGACTTTGAGAACTTATCCAAACCAAAAACCATGAATTACAGGAAATATCGGCTCTGGGCTAAAGGCTAGAGCTACCGCTTACAAGGAATGGGACACGGACATGGACACATACAAGAAAGCTCGCTACAACCTCTGAAGAGACATTAAACAACGCAAAGGATAATATAGGAGCAAGGTGGAATCCTATTACACCCGGCTCCAATGCTCGTCCTATGTAGCAGGGCTTGCAGACGATAACAGATTACAAAGGGAAACCCCTCAGCGGTGTGTACTTAGTCCCCTCCTGTACTCCCTGTTAACCACAACTGCGTGGCCACACACAACTCCAATACCATTATCAAGTTTGCTGACAACACGGCTCACCAACGGTGATGAGTCAGCCTACAGAGAGGAGGTCAGAGACCTATCAGTGTGGTGCCAGGACAACAACCTCTCCCTCAACTTCAGAAAGACCAAGGAGCTGATCGTGGGCTATAGGAAAAAGTGAGGAGAGCACGCCCAGATCCACATTGACAGGGTTGTTGTGGAGCGGGTCGAGAGCTTCAAATTCCTTGGCATCCACATCACTAAGGACATACCATGGTCCACGCACACCTGCAGAGTTGTGAAGATGGCACAGCAGCGCCTCTTCCCCCTCAGGAGGTTGAAAAGATTTGGCATGGGCCCTCAGCATCACCACTTGGTATGGCAAATGCCCCGCCCTTGATCATAAAGTGCTACAGGGGGAGGTGCAGGCCCATTACACCATTGGGGCTGAGTTCCCTGCCGTCCAGGACCTCTATATTAGGAGGTATCAGAAGAAAGGCCCAAACATTGCCAAAGACTCTAGCCAGCCACCCAAGCCATAGACTGTTCACTCTACTACCGTCCGGCAAACGGTACCAGAGCATCTGCTCAAATGGTCCCGGAGCATCGGCTCTATCTTGCACTGACCCTACACACACTCACTAGACTATATACTGTACATACACCAAATACACACTCCTACACAATACCCAGACACATTCACATACACAACATAAGCACACATACACTTAACACACACACGCATACCGACACAACACCAACACAGATATATACACATTAGACTGACGCACACTCACACACACACACTTTTACACTCAACATTTGCTGCTGCTACTCTGTTCTTTGTTTTACTTGAATTATTATCTATCCTGATGCCTAGTCACTTTACCCTGCCCCCAAGTACACATCTACCTCAAATACCTCGTACCTCTGCACATTGATCTGGTACTGGTACTCACTGTAAAGAACTCAATTCTTGTGTATTTTATTTTATTCCTATTGTGTTACTATTTATTATTATTTTTAAACTCTGCATCATTGGGAAGGGCTCGTAAGCAAGCATTTCACGGTAAAGTCTACACCACTTGTGTTTGCTGCATGTGACAAATAAAAACATTTTCAGTTTGTGAAATTCATCAGTCAATTATCCATACTATTGAGTGTAAACATCTGACAAAAATCTCTAGTCAGATATGCCATCATTAAATTACAATTTACAGTATATTATTTTTCTCTTTTGTTTTTGCCCTTTTCTTCAGTCTGATAGACCCATGTGAAATCAATTAGTTTAATTTGAATGCTGTAATAGTAGATGTGTGTTGTTGCACATACAGTATCTCTATTCAGTCAAAGTAATTAATGAACGCAATACAAGGAATCAGTTTTGAAGCAGATGTTATTGGCTCACTCATTTCCATCCTGCATGACCTTGAGGCAAATATGTCCACTCTATTTCAGTGCATGAAATCATTGATTCCCTGATTCTCTCATTTAATAACTGAAAAAGTGCTATTTGAGAGAAACTCCACTAACTGGGATTATATGAAAAAAGACCCTCTCAATTGCTTCAAGCTTGATTAATCATAAAATACAAGTCATGCTTTATCCTAAAACTGTGGGAAGCATTCGAGTCAACATGGGCCAGCATCCCTGTGGAACGCTTTCGACACCTTGTAGAGTCAGTCCATGCCTCGTCGAATTGAGGCTGTTCTGAGGGTGACAATAGGGGGTTCAACTCAATATTAGTAATGTGTTCTTAATGTTTTGTACACTCAGTGTATACCACTGAAGTGTACACTACTGATACAGTCTCCCATTTTGTATTTCTTCATCCATGTTATCTGGTATCACAGTAACAAAGCTAAATGGAAATTAATGCACACATAGCGCTTGCCGTGTAATTTCCAGGTAATACCTTAGATTAAGCTATTGAGTACAGTTAAGGCTGATTAAAGTCATGTCTCTGTCCCACCTTGTCTCACCTTGGCTCTGTGCTGGAAATTAAGCCATATCAACGTGCCCCCTGGGTGCCTGTTGGAGTGCCAACAAGGATGACTCACATCACACTGTCTTCGTGAAGTGTTTATGCATTTTACTGACGCTACAGCGCCGGTGCCAAACTCCACAATCTCCATGGAGAAACATTAATGTTCAGCCACAGGACAATGATTTGATGAGACAGCAGAAAACATGGTGTGTGAGTGGTACATGGCTAGGGGGTAGCAAAGTGTTTCAAACTGTAACTGACCAAATTATAGTGAGGACCACAACAAACAAACAAATACAAAACAAAGTACACATTGTGCCTTGCTACAAGAGACCACTTAACAAACCAGGAGCAACCCTTCTGCTGAAATGGTACCCAGTAATGCATGAACAGTTTAAATGTTAAGATCATTAACTCCTTAGATTACAGATTTTTTGCCTTCAACCAGATTTTTTTTTTTACAGTGGGAGTACACTGCATGACTTTGACACCACATGCTCTGCAACACTGTTAGGGAACTTGGCTGCCAACTCAACCACCCCAGTTTGTACTGCACTGTTCCAGGAAGATGAGCAATGCCTGACATTACACATGGGGCATTTCATCTGATTTCCAATGCCCCTGTGTTATGACTTTCCTTGTTGTCAGATATAATGAGGACAGATAACAGAGAACTCACCTCATTCCTTGTTTTTTCCTGGTAAGCATTCTGTGCCTGCTGCCAGTCTGTTTCTCCCTGGACAGCAGTCAGTGGCAGCATATCTAAAGCGCTGAAGCTCACATTGACTATTTTGCCGATAGTAGCAACAGCTAGATGCTTTGGGCCAGAATCCCCTGTTGTGTTTACAGGCTTGCCTAGAGCCCTGTGAAAATAAGACCGTCTGGGTGCAATGGGTGCATCTTGCCCAGGATAGCCTGGCATTATAGTGCTCACACAGTAGACCTGTGACGCAACAATTTCCAACTACCAATTTACTCATCTGCAAGGGCATCACCTAATGACCCATAAACACCATGCTGAACCCCCAGCCAGTGGAGCAGTAGTTTAGCCACAGCCATCATCCCATGCATCTCAAAGTGCATCTCAAAGTGCCTTCCTCTCCTTTATCTGCACGCATCTGAAAACACATACTGGTGAAAGTATTGTGGTAGAGGCCTTTCCGGGGGTTTTGCTAACATTTACCCAGTTCTGTCAGGTCAGTCCAAATGAAAGAAAATATATTAATTTAACAGGCTTTTAAAATTCAATATGTGTGCACAATTTCCACTTAAAATACAAAAGGGATGCAAAATGCACTCATTTCATGGAACGACCCTTTTACTACATAGCATGCCAATTGCTGAATGGCTATGCTTTTTTTGTGTCATATTTTGACTTTATCATTACTCATCATTAATTCTCTCCTCTTCAATATATATTTTTCTTACTGCAGCAAAACAATGGACAATATAGATTTATGCCAAACTGCAAATTCGAATCTTATTCAACCAAATAGTTTTTCTTCACAGGAATACAGTACATTGTGAATATGTAAGCCTTCTCTGCTTAATTATTTATGGGAGTAAAAATGACTTGGAGAGCAGGGATTTGTAAACTTAGTGAAGATAAGACTCAGTGATCCCACCACTGTGACATGCCTGCGGCCGTGAAGACCCTCCAATGCCAGGTGAAAGATGTTCAGATGCTACCATAAACTGGATGATGTTTAAATCCAATCCCAGTGGCGTTGTCACTAAAGTAATTTGGGATGTCTGTTGGAGAAATACAGGTTATTGCCAAAATAAAGGAAACACTTCAGTAAATGAGGGATAGACGTCGTTCCTTTGTAAATTTACCAATCAAGTCTAATCTAATTGCATTTGTCACATCCTTCTTAAACAACAGGTGTAATCTAACAGTGAAATGCTTAAATTATAAATATATATACAGTACCAGTCAAAAGTTTGGACACACCTAGTCATTCAAAGGTTCTCTTTATTTTTACTATTTTCTACATTGTAGAATAATATTGAAGACATCAAAACTATGAAATAACACATACGGAATCATATAGTAACCAAAAAAGTGTTCAACAAATGAAAATATATTTTAGATTTAAAATTCTTCAAAGTAGCCACCCTGTTGACGTTGAGACACTAGTCTCAACGTCAACAGTGAAGTGGCGACTTTGGGATGCTGGCCTTCTAGGCAGAGTTCCTCTGTCCAGTGTCTGTGTTCTTTTGCCCATCTTAATCTTTTATTTTTATTGGCCAGTCTGACATATGGCTTTTTCTTTGCACCTCTGCCTAGACACTCTAATGTATGTGTCCTCTTGCTCAGTTGTGCACCAGGGCCTCCCATTCCTCTTTCTATTCTGGTTAGAGCCAGTTTGCACTGTTCTGTGAAGGGAGTAGTACACAGCGTTGTACGACATCTTCAGTTTCTTGGCAATTTCTCGTATGGAATAGCCTTCATTTCTCAGAACAAGAATAGACTGACGAGTTTCAGAAGAAATGTGTTTGTTTCTGGCCATTTTGAGCCTGTAATCGAACCCACAAATGCTGATGCTCCAGATACTCAACTAGTCTAAAGAAGGTCAGTTGTATTGCTTCTTTAATCAGAACAACAGTTTTCAGCTGTGCTAACATAATTGCAAAAGGGTTTTCTAATGATCAATTAGCCTTTTTAAAATGATAAACTTGGATTAGCTAACACAACGTGCCATTGGAACACAGGAGTGATGGCTGCTGATAATGGGCCTCTGTACGCCTATGTAGATATTCTATTAAAAATCAGCTGTTTCCAGCTACAATAGTCATTTACAACACTTAACAATGCTACACTGTATTTCTCATCCATTTGATGTTATTTTAATGGACAAAAAATGTGCTTTTCTTTCAAAAACAAGGAAATTTCTAAGTGACCACAAACTTTTGAATTGTAGTGTACTTCTCCCTCATAATTCTTGTTTGCCTCGTTTGTTGTATTCTGACCGCCCCCCAGTCCTCATTACTAGAGCCAACACAGCAAGGGAGAGAAACTGAAAAATAATCATTCATCAGTTTCAGATAGAGGGAGAGAGGATCGAACGATACTGTATGCTTTCTCCCTGGGTATGTAGCTAGCTAGCTAACATTGGTCAGAAAGTTGAAGTCAGAGGAGAGAGATTGGCAGGCAGAGGTGAGAACAGAGAGGAACCGATTTGATAATCTTGTTTACTGGCTAGACACAATTCTACACTCAGAATGCCAGGTAAATCTGCAAAATTGGTGAAATTATTGGGAAAGAGAAGGGGGTATAATGGTGGATTAAGAGTATGCCAGGAGATGACAGAAAAGTTTACTGTGGGTATTACAAATCAGAAATGCGAGACTACCGCAACAATTTTATTTCTCATGCACAAACTGAGTAACACGAGAAATGCTGCTCTGTTTTCGATTGCAAAAACATTGACATTACATTTGATTTATTTTACCTTTATTTAAAGATCCAAAACAGTGAGAATCATTAACCTGTTGGGTCTAGGGGGCAGCATTTGCACGTCTGGATAAAAAAAATGTACCCGATTTAATCTGGTTACTAATCCTACCCAGTAACTAGAATATGCATATACTTATTATATATGGATAGAAAACACTCTAAAGTTTCCAAAACTGTTTGAATGGTGTCTGTGAGTATAACAGAACTCATTTGGCAGGCAAAACCCTGAGACATTTTCTGACAGGAAGTGGATACCTGATGTGTTGTATTGAGTTTAAACCTATCCCATTGAAAAACACAGGGGTTTAGGAATATTTTGGCACTTCCTATTGCTTCCACTAGATGTCACCAGCCTTTACAAAGTGTTTTGAGTCTTCTGGAGGGAGATCTGACCGAACAAGAGCCATGGAACGGTGATGTCCCATTAGACACCTGGCGCGCTACTTCATGTTGGGTACCCTCGTTCCAATACGTTATAAAAGGCTATGCATTCGTCCACCTTGAATATTATTCATGTTCTGGTTAAAAAAGGCCCTAATGATTTATGCTATACAACGTTTGACATGTTTGAACGAACGGAAATATATTTTTTCCCCTCGTTCATGACGAGAAGTCCGGCTGGCTTACATCATGTGCTAACGAGACGGAGATTTTTGGACATAAATGATGAGCTTTTTTGAACAAAACTACATTCGTTATGGACCTGTGATACCTGGAAGTGACATCTGATGAAGAGAATCAAAGGTAATGGATTATTTACATAGTATTTTCGATTTTAGATCTCCCCAACATGACGTCTAGTCTGTATCGCAACGCGTATTTTTCTGGGCACAGTGCTCAGATTATTGCAAAGTGTGATTTCCCAGTAAGGTTATTTTTAAATCTGGCAAGTTGATTGCGTTCAAAAGATGTAAATCTATAATTCTTTAAATGACAATATAATATTTTACCAATGTTTTCTAATTTTAATTATTTAATTTGTGACGCTGACTTGACTGCCGGTTATTGGAGGGAAACGATTTCCTCAACATCAATGCCATAGTAAAACGCTGTTTTTGTATATAAATATGAACTTGATAGAACTAAAAATGCATGCATTGTCTAACATAATGTCCTAGGAGTGTCATCTGATGGAGATTGTAAAAGGTTAGTGTATCATTTTAGCTGGTTTTATGGTTTTGGTGACCCTGTCTTTGACTTGACAAAACATTACACACAACTCTTGTAAATGTACTGTCCTAACATACTCTAAATTTATGCTTTCGCCGTAAAACCTTTTTGAAATCGTAAAACGTGGTTAGATTAAGGAGATGTTTATCTTTCAAATGGTGTAACATAGTTGTATTTTTGAAAAATTTGAATTTTGACATTTATTTGGATTCAAATTTGCCGCTCTTGAAATGCACCTGCTGTTGATGGAGTGCACCACGGGTGGCACGCTAGCGTCCCACCTAGCCCCAAGAGGTTTTAAATTGGATGATATTAGGAGGGTGACCCAAGTATGAATGACTGTCACTGGTATATTGATAAAGTTTGATCAGAAAGTACTGGTCACCTCCCCTGTGTCAAACACTTGGATTCAGGATACAGGCATTAACAAGGATTTACTTCCAGCTTTATGCAACGTCACATAAAACCAGAAATGTTATGCACCATTGGAAGCATCTTATCATCTTAACTTTGGCTTTGTTTACAAACCGCAAGCTACTAGTATCATGCTCAAGCAGAACATATGACCAAAGATATGGGTAACCTTTCATCTGTGGTGTGACTTAACTAGCAAGCTACTTACCAGAATGTTGTGAATGAATGCCATAGTTTTAACCTTACACTATTTTCTGAAGACAGCCGACAGCAGTGACTGCTTTTCATTTCAGGTGGACAGGCTGTATGGCTAAATTACGATCATGTCATGCGTGTCCAATGCACATTTCGAGTGAAGTTGCTTTATCAATTTGGTAGAACATTCGATGGGTCTTGCCAGTAAGCTAATCCTGAAGACGGATGCTGTACAATCGACAGTGGATCTTACAAGAGCTGGCCATAACGTAAGTATCAGAGTTTATTGAGTCTGACACTGTAACCAACATTTTGGGGGGATCGGGGGGCTAACGTTTGATAATGCAACTGTGGCTGCTATTACTTCTATGAACAGTATATTTTCTGTAACACACCCGATAGTCACTATATGGTTTTAGTTCTTCCATCCCTAATGTAACAGCTGTCGTAGAGAGGGGACCAAAGCGCAGCGTGTTGATTGCTCATGATGAATATTTATTTTAACTCAGAACACCAAAGGAAAAAAATAACAACACGAACGCGCACAGTTCTGTCAGGTACAGAAAACTAAACAGAAGACAACTACCCACAAACACAGGTAGAAAAACCCCTACTTAAGTGTGATCTCCAATTAGAGACAATGAGGACCAGCTGCCTCTAATTGGAGATCATCCCAAAAAACAACAACATAGAAATAGAAAACTAGAACTTAAACATAGAAATACAAAACATAGAAAAACACAAAACACTCCCTGTCACGCCCTGACCTACTCTACCATAGAAAATAACATCTTACTATGGTCAGGACGTGACACCTAAGCTCTCTACATTGAGTCTTAGAACTTCCAGCACACAGCTGACATGAAGGAATGTCCACATAAGGATTTGCTGTGTGTATAGTATTTGTAATTTACCCCTAAAAATCATATTTTGCCATTCCATTGTGTGGATTTTTGTCTTACAGTTGATGTGGCTTGTGTCATTGGGACTAACCATGATGATTAGGTCCGTGGGTATTATTATTTAACTTTTTCTCTTTCCACTATCATCAAGCTGTAATGATAGACATTTTAGAAAATTCAACATCTAATCTGTCTGCACAGCTTCCGAGGCAACCACCGCAGCAGGAATGCTGTGATACAAAATCAGCTTTCCCATAGCAAAGAACAGGGGATATGCTGTGTAGACTGTGAAGACAGACCCAACATACTGAAAGTCATAGTTATTCATTTCAAATCTCCATCAATTGAGCGATTCAGGCACACAAAATGTCTAAATACAAACATTTAAAAGTTTCATTAAAAAGGTGCACAACCAAATATTGCATTTTTAAAATTGAGTAGTTCAAAAACACCAGAAAATACATAATAGAATAAGTAGATCACTACATCAACGAAATGATAGCATCATAACTCAGAAGGACAAAAAAGAAAATGTAATTCACTACCCATTTAACAAACATTTCCCTTTTCAAAAACATTACAGGCTATATACGTAGACAGGTTCCTGGATCTCCTCCTCAACGAGGTCACCCTTGATCCAGCGCCCTATGTGGTGAAGATGTATGAGCTGTCCATCCCAGGCGCCTTGTCTGCCCACTGTGAGAGGCCTGACAAGGAAGAGGCCATAGCTGGATTTGTCTCCTGCTAATATTTTTGGAGTGACTGAAGCCAAGTGGGTGACTGAAGCCTGCTTGATTGAAGCGAGGTACATGGGTCCCCCTCCTCTCCCGCTCCCCTCTCTATCAATCTCTGTAGTTGGTCGCATTTCCTAAAGCCTAAGTAATTTCCTTTTACATGATATGATATTACATTTTGTTACTTTGTATTGTTTTTTTCAAGCATTCGGACGAGACATGAGTGTTACAAATTGTACGAATCAACGGGGTCTTGCACATTGTAGAGCGACCGGGTGGCTATATTAGGCTTATGGCTCTAATAAATTTTTTTTATGTCAAATCATGTCTCACCATTATTTTTCACGTTTATTTCTCTCATGAATGTTCATGTTGATCAATATTTTGGCTATGCTGGCCTATTGTAAAATATAAAATGTCTGATCAATACATACAATTCTGAACATATTGTCATTTATAATGCTAATGCAGAGCAACCAATAAATTGTCCAGTACTACTTATTGCATGATGTTTTCATGTACATTCCCTTATGTCTAAGTTTCTAATGTGACTCAGGCTTTACTAATTATTGTGAAGTGTGTCAGTGAACTGTATTCTGTAATTAGTTACAAAACAATAGAAATTAAATAGTGTATTGCTGCTGTTTGTCTGATATTCAACAGTCCATGATCAGCTCTGTTGACCATGAGAGCATTTTGCAGAGAAAATGGGTTGAGGAATACTATTTATGCTCGAAATGACATGTTGCCTATTGTTTACCTTGTCATCAATGACATGTTGTTTGTCTTGTTACCTGGCAACGAACAAAAGGGCATTTCCAAGAGCTGTCAGTCAAGGCTCCCTGATAGTTAGAGATGAGAGAAACATTTCTTCAATTCTGAACATTTTAATAGCGTAAAGAAATTATGGCTGATGTTTTGATCATTCAAAGGCTATTTTAACTTGGCAAATAGGATGTGTACTGAACCTATTGCCCGTAATAAAGCTCATTGAGCTATAACGAACTGCGTCCAATGGCTTCAATACAGTGGCAGTTGCATTTATATAGACGATTTTGCCATAATCAATAACCGGAATGAATGTTGACTGAATTATTTGTTTTCTGCTATTTAAAAAAAAAAAAATATATATATATATATATATATATTTATTTAACCTTTATTTAACTAGGCAAGTCAGTTAACAACAAATTCTTATTTACAATGACGGCCTACCCCAGCCAAACCTGGACGACGCTGGGCCAATTGTGCGCCGCCCTATTGGACTCCCAATCACGGCCGGTTGTGATACAGCCTGGATTTAATGAAGGACAGGATCTGTTCCTATAGAACAGTGGTATTCAAACTTCTTCAGGAAGGACCCAATCTGCCCGAATGTCTGGGGACCCAATTTTTTTCAGCAAGAATTTACATCTAATGATACAACCTTAAAATTGGTACATTTCGATATTTACATAAACAACCTTCAGTTCATTACATTTTTATCTTTATCAAAATGAAAAGAAACCAATAATACAATCTACTCAATGTTATTTTTCAAAACAAAATATTAGTATTGTCCCATACAATAATCTGTACACTGAATTTTGGAAACCATGCGTTTGATGTATCTGATACAATTTCACTTACACCACTCCAGCCATTACCACAAGCCCGTCCTTCCCAATTAAGGTACCACCAACTTCCTGTGATCCAGATGCCCAGAAATGTATAAGCAGGGACACGATCAATGAGGGCACCATCCAAAATACATATGCATAAATAATCAGATACATTTGTACATGATTTGGAAAATAACATATACTTAGTTTTAAATGCATTGTGTCACGCCCTGACCATAGAGAGCACTTGGGGTTCTCTATGGTGCAGTAGGTCAGAGCGTGACTAGGGGGTGTCCTTGTATTATATTTCTATGTTGGTGTGAGTATGGTTCCCAATTAGAGGCAGCTGATTATCGTTGCCTCTAATTGGGGATCATATTTAATGTGGTCCTTTTCTCACCTGCGTTTGTGGGATATTGTTTTGTGTGAGTGCATTCAGCATCACGTAGTTCATGGTCATTGTATGTTTATTGTTTTTTGTTTAAGTTTTCACTGCAAATAAAGCTGTGGACCTCAACACACAAGCTGCGCCTTGGTCCGTCCATTATCACGACCGTGACACATTAAGTACCAATTTCAGTTCAACAAAGGCTTTCTGCAGAGCCTGGTTAGCTGTGGGGGCAATAACATACACCACGGTGTCATCTGCATACAGGTGAAAATGTTTTTATTTTTTAATACAGATAAACCAAAATTGCTCATGTAAATAGTGAAAAGAAACAGACCAAGAATCGACCCTGTGGAACACCCTATTTTTTTTATTTAATACCATCGGTAAATACACACTGTTTACACACACTGTTTGTAAGAGAGAATAACCTAGCTACTGTATCTTAAGATGAATGCACTGACTGTAAGTCTCTCTGGATAAGAACGTCTGCTAAATGACTAAAATGTAAAATATAAAAACATTAGTCACAGATCGCTGCACATATTGCATGCCACTCCAGCATTGCAACTGTAGATCACCTGGGATGTATTGTTGAATACATTGCAAAGAACGGAATCAACATCCACAGGAAAAAAAATGCACAGAGGTAATAAATGCAGTTAAGAGGGCCTGCAGTGAATAAGGAACTAATAAAGGACATTGGGAATGAGTTTTACTTGTTGATTATTGATTTAAGTACTGATGTTACGACCAAGAAGCAGCTGTGTTTGGTGATAAGATACCACAGCAAGAAACTCTCAAATCATAAGCACATTTGGAGGAATAATCAACATTCTAGCTGGAGAATCACTGACTATTGCCAATGCCTTGTTCAAGTTTCTTGATGACAATACATTTCCCATTGACAACTGCATCGGTCTAGCCACAGATGGCTGTAATACAATGTGTGTCCAAAACAATTCCGTCCTGACAAAATTTCAAGCACAGAATATGGATATCGTCTACATTAAATGTGTGAGTCATTCCCTGTGCCTCCAAAGCAGGGAATGTTCTTCCACACAGACGATTATAATGGTTCTCCAATACCACCCAGCGACTGTCTAAATATGAGGACATATATACCACCATCAATTTTGGTGAAACCCCTCTGAAGATTTTGCAACCAGATGGCTTGCAGTCAGTGAGTGTGTCAATCGGGTACTGTCACAGTATGATGAACTGAAGCTGCACTTTCAGATCACCAAAGACAATGAGAGAAACTATGCTGCAGAGCTGCTTTACCAGATGTACACTGACTCAGCCAACCTTGTGTACCTGAAGTTTCTGCAGCCAATCGTTGGAGAGTTGAACAGGATCAACAAACGTTTGCAGCTAGACTCCACTAGAATCATGGTGCCACAAGAAATCCACACCTGAAGCAAAGTCATGGAATTCAACTTGACAGATGAGCATCGCCTGCCGCTCAAATCTGTGGATTTCGGGGATCAGTTCCACCTTGCCCTCTCTAAAGCCAGAGGAATAGACCCGCTAATAGTACAGGACATGATAACCCACTGCAGAGACTACATGGTACAGGACACGATAACCCACTGCAGAGACTACATGGTACAGGACATGATAAAACCACTTCAGAGACTACATGGTACAGGACATGAAAACCTGTTGCAGCGACTACATAGTATTTCTGACAAGGGAGCTCAAGAAGAGACTTCAGTATAACTGGAGGCACTCAAGTCTCCCTGAACGTTGTGCTCAGTAGCATCAAGCCACGTCTAGATGTGCTCTCCTTCTTCCCTCTATTCAAAGGAGATCCTGGAAAGGCTGACTAACAGTGAAGAGTGATCCACACTCAAGAATGGAACAACAAAGAAGATTGTAAAATAGAGGGGTTCTGGTTAGAGGTGGTTAAACACGCTGATGCTGCAGAGGAGAAAAATTCAGGAACTTGACAATTTTGCTCTCTCCAAGCTCTCTTTGCCATTCAGACATGCTGCTGTTGAACACACCTTTTTCCAGATGGTATTGATAACAAAATAAGATGAGAAAAATAATGCAGGAAATATCCCTTGAGATCATCATGACATTCCGAGCCCACATGCAAAAGAACAAGATATGCTGCCTCAAATTCAGGCCTTCAGCAAGGATGCTCTTATTGTTCACTGCTGACACCTACTCAGCACAACAAGCTGAGGACAACACTCTTAATTACTGTAAAAGAAGAGAAACTTGCCCTCCAACTTGCCCTCCAAATACACCTCTGCTGTTTTCAATTAGGATCTCAGCGATCACTGCCTCATTGCCTGCATCCGCGATCAGTCCGCGGTCAAATGACCCCTGCCTCATCAGCCATGCTTTCCTCCTGGCTACCCCAACCCCGGCCAACAGCTCCGCACCCCCCGCAGCTACTTGCCCAAGCCTCCCCAGCTTCTCCTTCACCCAAATCCAGATAGCAGATGTTCTGAAAGAGCTGCAAAACCTGGACACGTACAAATCAGCTGGGCTAGACAATCTGGACCCTCTCTTTCTAAAATTATCCGCCTGCAACCCCTATTACTAGTCTGTTCAACCTCTCTTTCATATCGTCCGAGATCCCTAAAGATTGGAAAGCTGCCGCGGTCATCCCCCTCTTCAAAGGGGGTGACACTCTAGACCCAAACTGTTACAGACCAATATCCATCCTGCCCTGCCTTTCTAAAGTCTTCGAAAGCCAAGTTAATAAACAGATCACTGACCATTTCGAATCCCACCGTACCTTTTCCGCTGTGCAATCCGGTTTCCGAGCTGGTCATGGGTGCACCTCAGCCACGCTCAAGGTACTAAACGATATCATAACCGCAATCGATAAAAGATTGTACTGTGCAGCCGTCTTCATCGACCTGGCCAAGGCTTTCGACTCTGTCAATCACCGTATTCTTATCGACAGACTCAACAGCCTTGGTTTCTCAAATGACTGCCTCGCCTGGTTCACCAACTACTTCTCAGACAGAGTTCAGTGTGTCAAATCGGAGGGCCTGTTGTCCAGACCTCTCGCAGTCTCTATGGGGAAACCACAGGGTTCAATTCTCGAGCCGACTCTTTTCTCTATATATATCAACAATGTTGCTCTTGCTGCGGGTGATTCCCTGATCCATCTCTACGCAGACGACACCATTCTGTATACTTCTGGCCCTTCTTTGGACACTGTGTTAACAAACCTCCAAACGAGCTTCAATGCCACACAACACTCCTTTCGTGGCCTCCAACTGCTCTTAAATGCTAGTAAAACTAAATGCATGCTTTTCAACCGTTCGCAGCCCGCACCTGCCCGCCCGAATAGCATCACTACTCTGGACGGTTCTGACTGAATATGTGGACAACTACAAATACCTAGGTGTCTGGCTAGACTGTAAACTCTCCTTCCAGACTCATATCAAACATATCCAATCCAAAATTAAATCTAGAATCGGCATTCTATTCCGCAACAAAACCTCCTTCACTCACGTCGCCAAACATACCCTAGTAAAACTGACTATCCTACCGATCCTCGACTTTGACGATGTAATTTACAAAACAGCCACCAACACTCTACTCAGCAAACTGGATGCAGTCTATCACAGTGCAATCCATTTTGTCACCAAAGCCCCATATACCACCCACCACTGCGACCTGTATGCTCTAATCGGCTGGCCCTCGCTACATAGTCGTCGCCAGATCCACTGGCTCCAGGTCATCAATAAGTCTTTGCTAGGTAAAGCTCCGCCTTATCTCAGCTCACTGGTCACGATAACAACACCCACCCGTAGCACGCGCTCCAGCAGGTATATCTCACTGGTCATCCCTTAAGCCAACACCTCCTTTGGCCGCCTTTCCTTCCAGTTCTCTGCTGCCATAACTGGAACGAATTGCAAAAATCACTGAATATGGAGACTTCTATTTCCCTCACTAACTTTAATCAGCTATCCGAGCAGCTAACCGATCGCTGCAGCTGTACATAGCCCATCTGTAAATAGCCCATCCAATCTATCTACCTCATCCCCATATTGTTTTTATTTACCTTTCTGCTCTTTTGCACACCAGTATTTCTACTTGCACATCTACATCTGCACATCTATCACTCCAGTGTTAATTTGCTAAATTATAATTACTTGCTACTATGGCCTATTTATTGCCTTACCTCCTCACGCCATTTGCACACACTGTATATAGCCCTTTTTTCTACTGTGTTATTAACTCTACGCTTGTTTATTCCATGTGTAACTCTGTGTTGTTGTTGGTGTCACACTACTTTGCTTTATCTTGGTCAGGTCGCAGTTGTAAATGAGACTTGTTCTCATCTAGCCTACCTGGTTAGGTAAAGGTGAAATTAAAAAAATTAACTAAAGAAAGGAAACAAACTGTAAATAGTTCATTTCTATGTGAATAGTTTGGATATGTGGAATCAAAAGGAGCAGGGATGGGCAAAAATGACAAAATACAATAAAGATCAATGTATCAAAATAAACAAAAGACTTGTAATGTATTTAATTAAAATACATGTATTTTGTATGTTAAAAATACAAAAATACATTTACAAGTAGCTGGACGAACAGCAACAACATTCTCAGTAACTGTTACAGAAGCTTTTTACTTGCTATAAATGTGATATGTTGTTGTTTATTTACCTTAGTTGAATGCACTGACTGTAAGTCACTCTGGATAAGATTGTCTGCAAATTTTTTTTTTTTTTTACCAAAATGTAAATTAACATACCAAATTAACTAAAAAGCACACTGGGTATTATTATTGGCCTTGTTGCGGGGCAGATCTCATTAGCATACTCAGCAAGCTTTGCAATTGGTCGTTTTTACATATACATTTTATCTTTACTTCACAGCAGACACTCTTATCATGCCATAGTGCCATCAGACTTCTGACACCAGGTTGAAAGTTGGCCACAAAATTGTGAACCACTGTAAGAAATGGTATAGAAAAGTATTTTGTATTTTAAAAATACTAATTACTATCACGTTTCAGGTAAGACCCAAATGCAGACTGTGTTGAAGTAACAATGTTTATTACAGCAACAGGGGCAGGCAAACGACAGGTCAAGGTAGGCAAGGGTCGATAATCCAGAATAGTGGGGCAAAGGTACAGGACGGCAGGCAGGCTCAGGGTCAGGTCAGGCAGAGTTCGATAATCCAGAGTAGGGGCAAACAGTGGAAACAGGAGACAAAGGGCTGTGAGACATGAGTTTACATCTAGACACATGAAAAGTAAGAAGTATACGGAGGGTACGGGGCAACAGCTAATGAATTTAGAGCAGGGGGAAAATGTCTCAGCTTCCGGAGGTGTAGCGGCTGGGCTATAGCGGCGTGCCAGCGCATCCGTCTTAACATCCTTGGTACCGGCATGTGTTGCAGAAGCGAAGTGGCCCAGGCCTTACTGAACCCCTCCCGGAGGTCCTGGTACTCCGCGGGATTGGAGGAGAGGTTCAGGGCAATTTTCCAAGCCCCCAGGAAGACGTCCCGGGGCAGGCAGAGCTGATTTCAGGCAATGGGTGTGGAGGAACAGAGCTAGGACTCTTGAAGGGACAAGTAGACACATAATGACCGGCAGTACCGCAATACAGACAACTCTGGGTGTTAAGTCTGCGTACGCGTTCAGCTGGAGACAGCCTAGCCCTGTCGAGTTGCATCGGCTCGGGAAGAGGTGAATAAGAGGTGAATTAGCAGACTTCGGAGGCTCTTGGAGGGACTCGGGTAAGCTTGGATCCCCTCGGGGGCGCAGACGCCGAGGAATTCTGGAGTTCATCAGATGCAAGGTGCGATCCTTGAGTGAGCGATTGGGACCACAATCAGACCACTTCTCCATCCTGCATTCCCGTAGCCGTCCATTGATCCGGATGGTCAAAGCGATGAGTGAGTCGAGATCCGTTGATAGTTCCCGGGCTGCAAGCTCGTCCTTTACTTCCTCCGATAATCAGTGCAGGAACATGTTAAACAGCGCTTCTGGGTTCCAGGCACCCTCCGCTGCTAGCATGCGGAAATCCACTGCACAGTCTGCCACACTGAGGGTCCTGCCAAAGCTGGAGTAACTTCTGGGCAGCCTATCTCCCAGACACCGGAGCATCGAAAACTTTTCTTACCTCTGCCACGAATTCCTCCAGATTGAGGCAAACGGCGGATTGTTGCTCCCACACTGCCGTGGCCCAGGCGAGTGCCCTCCCGGACATCAGCGCAATAATATACGCTATCCCCGAGTAGTCCGAGAGGAATGAAGAAGGCTGCAGCGCGAAAAACGAGGGAGCACTGGGAGAGAAAGGCCTGGCAGGTTCTGGAATCTCCATCTTTGCGCTCTGGGGGTGGTAAGCGGGGTTCCCGGGGAGCCGGGGTAACGCCGCTGCTACCAGCCGGGTTACTGAGGGGCTGGGAGGTTACCGTCGTGGTAGGCTGCCTACAGAATTGCTCCCGCAATGCGTCCAATGCTAGTTCGTGATGTTCGGCCATGTCCTGGAATCCTTCCATCAGACCGCAAAGCAACTCCTTGTGCCTACCAATGGTGGCTCCTTGGCAGGGGTTGGTGTTGTGGAGCTGGGTCAGTCATGGCCAGTTCATACTATCACGTTTCAGGTAAGACCCAAATGCAGACTGTGTTGAAGTAACAATGTTTATTAAAGAAACAGGGGCAGGCAAACGACAGGTCAAGGCCGTCAGGGGTCGATAACCCAGAGTAGTGGGTCAAAGGTATAGGATGGCAGGCAGGCTCAGGGTCAGCGGCAGGCAGAGTGGTCAGGCAGGCGGGCTCAGAGTCAGGACTGGCAAGGGTCAAAACCAGGGGGGAGAGAAAAAGGGAGAATAAGGAAAAGCAGGAGCAGAGACAAAACACTGGTTGACTTGACAAACAAGATGAACTGACAACAGGCAAACATAGAACACAGGTACCCAGGGAATAATAGGGAAGATGGGCGACACCTAGAGGGAGGTGGAGACAAGCACAAGGACAGGTGAAACAGATCAGAGGGTGACATTACAGCTCTCGAAAGTATTTTGTTACAAAATACATTGGAGTGTAGTTCCTCCCAGTGTAATACCAATTACAAAATACATGTAATAGAAATACTGACCATCTGTGAAAGGAAGAGAGAGTGACAGTTCACAGCAGGAGGAGAGTGCTGTGGATACATGCAAGGAGTTTGCTGAACACAAGAACAAAGCAGGGTGAGTAACTGATAAGCGTTATTACAGGCTCAGGGGTATTTTCAAGTCCACACACACACCCAAACGCCACTAACTTCCTTCAGTCATTTGTCTGTAAAGTCTCATTCCCCGTTTCTCTAACTCATCCCTCAGGATCTCTCTGTCTGTTGTTCTACTCTCCGTCTCTGTTAGGTGGTGATGGGGAATGGCAACAGCACCAATCCACCAACTAGTAATAATTTGGTGGGTACTTATATTTGTCGGTGTGTGTCAGACCATGAGACACCCCGAAAATTGGTCTTCTCGCGAAAACGTCTGTAGCATCCGAACGGTTTGCTAACCTACAAAGCATTACATGGGCTTGTCCTACCTATTTTTCCGATTTGGTCTTGCCGTACATACCTACACGTACGCTACGGTCACAAGACACAGGCATCCTTACTGTCCTTAGAATTTCTAAGCAAACAGCTGGAGGCAAGGCTTTCTCCTATAGAGCTTCATTTTTATGGAATGGCCTGCCTATCCATGTGAGAGACGGAAACTCGGTCTCGACCTTTAAATCTTTATTGAAGACTCATCTCTTCAGTAGGTCCTATGATTGAGTGTAGTCTGGCCCAGGGGTGTGAAGGTGAACGGAAAGGCACTGGAGCGACGAACTGCCCTTGCTGTCTCTGCCTGGCCGGTTCCCCTGTCTCCGGGATTCTCTGCCTCTAACCCTATTACGGGGGCTGAGTCACTGGCTTACTGGTGCTCTTCCATCCCCTCCCTAGGAGGGGTGTGTCACTTGAGTTGGTTGAGTCACTGACGTAATCTTCCTGTCTGGGTTGGCGCCCCCCTCAGGTTCGTGCCATGGGGGAGATCTTCGTGGGCTATACTCAACCTTGTCTCAGGGTAGTAGGTTGGTGGTTGAAAATATCCCTCTAGTGGTGTGGGGCTATATCCTGCCTGTTTGGCCCTGTCCGGGGGTATCGTCTGACATGGTCACAGTGTCTCCTGACCCCTCCTGTCTCAGCCTCCAGTATTTATGCTGCAATAGTTTATGTGTCGGTGGGCTAGGGTCAGTCTGTTATATCTGGAGTATTTCTGCTGTCTTATCCAGTGTCCTGTGTGAGTTTAAGTATGCTCCCTCTAATTCTCTCTCTCTGTCTCTCTCTCTTTCTTTCGGAGGACCTGAGCCCTAGGACCATGCCTTAGGACTACCTGGCCTGATGACGCCTTGCTGTCCCCGATCCACCTGGTCATGCTGCTGCTCCAGTTTCAACTGTTCTGCCTGCAGCTATGGAACCCTGACCTGTTCACTGGACGTGCAACCTTGTCCCGGACCTGCTGTTTTGGACTCTCTCTCTACCGCACCTGCTGTCTCTAAGTCTGAATGATTAACTATGAAAGCCAACTGACATTTACTCCTGAGGTGCTGACCTGTTGCACCGTCTACAACCACTGTGATTATTATTATCTGACCCTGCTGGTCATCTATGAACGTTTGAACATCTTGGCCATGTTATAATCTCCACCCGGCACAGCCAGAAGAGGACTGGCCACCGCTCGGAGCTTCGTTCCTCTATAGGTTTCTTCCTAGGTTCTGGCATTTCTAGGGTGTTTTTCCTAGCCACTGTGCTTCTACATTTGCATTGCTTGCTGTTTGGGGTTTTAGGCTGAGTTTCTGTACAGCACTTTGTGACATCGGCTGATGTAAAAAGGGCTTTATAAATACATTTGATTGGTTTGATTGTTTTGGCCTAATATTATGGAAATTGCCAACTCTCACAAACGGGACTCGTCTGAAGTTAGTCATGCTGATGTTTCAACTTCTGCCTGTATTGTCCGAACCGTCTTATTTTTTGCACTAACTCTCTTTCACAGGCTCGATGTACACTCACTGGACTCTAACCACACACTCACATATACTACACACACACACACACACACACACACACACACACACACACACACACACACACACACACACACACACACACACACACACACACACACACACACACACACACACACACACACACACACACACATGCATGTTGACGCCACACATACACACACACTGATACTACTCTCTGTTGATTATTTATGCATACTCACTTTACCCCTACATACATATTTCCTCAATTACAGTACCACAAGTAACCGGTACCCTTGCACATTGACTGGGTACCGGTGCCCCTTGTTTATAGCCTCATTATTGTTATTTTTTTAACCCTCTCACCAAAGGCTCGGATAAATCAACATTGAAAAGGATATCTCAGTAAATTATAAACTTGGTATGACACAACAAAAATACCAAGAGGCCAGGGATATACTACAGATAGAACGTATTATAAAAATAAAAGGAATAAAAGGAATACACATACAAATGCATAAAATGCACAACACATACAATACAAATAGTCCTACCTTATCCTGGGTACTAACAACGTTCATTGGCGCGCTTGTTGGAGCTCAAAGGAAAAAACTCAAACCCAGTTAGGGTACTCTGTCATGGATCTCCCCGGTACTGATGCTCATTCTGTTCACCAGTTCCGGAGGTCTACGTCACCGGCTTTCTAGTCTTCACTGAAAGGGATTCATCATCATCAACCCTGGACTGTCTTGTCTGATTACACACACCTGGTTCCCATTTACCCTGATTAGTATATTATATATGTGCCCTCTGTTCCCTCTGTCTTTGTCGGTTATTGTTCCCATGGCCGTTGGTGGTGTGATTACCTATGCGTTGGAGCAGCTGTTATGATGCGTGCTATATATTGTGTATTACTGGTATCGTCCCGTGTCGTTCAACAAGGTTTACCCTCGCTCTTTTGTTTGGGTACAGCCCAGTGGTTTTGTATTCGTGTTTGTTTTGTGTGCATTTAAAACCCCTATTGTGTATTCCTGCGCCTGTCTCCAAAATCCTTTATACCAGTGTGACATATTCAGTGTCAAGTTAATTGTAGATTCCGCTCTCGCCCAGATCAGCGGACTATTAATCCCAGGTCTCGATGCCTTATTTATAAATCCACTGCGAAAATGCCCTGGATGCAACCAAGATACGATGTCCAGCGTCACAGAAGTCCCCAGATCATCTCTGACCAAGCCATCCACTCCATCTGATGAAGGTTAGCTCACAAAACTACTTTAGCCTCTATCCAACACAGACACAGTTTAATCCAGTAAATCCAACAGACTACCCTTTTTAACTGGAGATCAATCTGTCATGCTGACTGAGTTCGAATAACAGACTGGAAGATTCAAAAGGAGGGTGGTGCTTGGAATCATTGTTCTTCCTCTTTCAACCATGGTTACCTGCAAGGAAACACGTGCCGTCATTATTGCTTTGCACAAAAAGGGCTTCATAGGCAAGGATATTGTTGCCAGTAAGATTGCACCTAAATCAACCATTTATCGGATCATCAAGAACTTCAAGGAGAGCGGTACAATTGTTGTAAAGAAGGCTTCAGGGTGCCCAAGAAAGTCCAGCAAGCGCCAGGACCGTCTCCTAAAGTTGATTCAGCTGTGGGATCAGGGCACCATCAGTGCAGAGCTTGCTCAGGAATGGCAGCAGGCAGGTGTGAGTGCATCTGCATGCACAGTGAGGTGAAGACTTTTGGAGGATGGCCTGGTGTCAGGAAGGGCAGCAAAGAAGCCACTTCTCTCCAGGAATAACATCAGGGACAGACTAATATTCTGCAAAAGGTACAGGGATTGGACTGCTGAGGACTGGGGTAAAGTCATTTTCTCTGATGAACCCCCATTCCTGATTGTTTGGGGCATCCGGAAAAAAGCTTGTCCGGAGAAGACAAGGTGAGCGCTACCATCAGTCCTGTGTCATGCCAACAGTAAAGCATCCTGAGACCATTCATGTGTGGGGTTGCTTCTCAGCCAAGGGAGTGGGCTCACTCACAATTTTGCCTAAGAACACAGCCATGAGTAAAGAATGGTACCAACACATCCTCCGAGAGCAACTTCTCCCAACCATCCAGGAACAGTTTGGTGACGAACAATTCCTTTTCCAGCATGATGAAGCACCTTGCCATAAGGCAAAAGTGATAACTAAGTGGCTCGGGGAACAAAACATCGATATTTTGGGTCCATGGCCAGGAAACTCCCCAGACCTTAATCCCATTGAGAACTCTGACAAACTCCAAGCATTGATTATGCAAGAATGGGCTGCCATCAGTCAGGATGTAGCCCAGAAGTTAATTGACAGCATGCCAGGGCGGATTGCAGAGGTCTTGAAGCAGAAGGGTCAACACTGTAAATATTGACTATTTGCATCAACTTTGTCATGAATCCCACCGAAGGTGGCTCCCCTGCCTGTTCGGGTGGCGCTCGGCGGTCGTCGTCGCCTGTCTACTAGCCATCGCTTTTTACTTTTCTGTTTGTTCGGTCTTATTGGTTGCACCTATTCCCTGTTTTGTTTCTTGATTTGTGTTTATTTAAGCCTGTTAAGCCCACCCAGGTTTGTGCGGGATTATTTCACTGTTTGTCATTTCACTGTTTGACATGGTAACGCCGGGGGATCATGGGGAACGGATTAGTCTCTTCCTCATTGATTCACCTGTGTTTCCGGTGGTGCTGGGGATTCCCTGGCTGGCCAATCACAATCCTGATATTTCATGGAGACAGGGGGCTCTCAGAGGGTGGTCAGAGGAGTGTTCATGCAGGTGCATAGGAGTTTCCATCAGTGCGACGATGGTGGAAAGTCCAGACCAGGTTTCCACTGTGCGCATTCCCTCTGAATATGCCGATTTGGCTATTGCCTTCTGTAAAAAGAGGGCGACCCGATTACTACCTCATCGACGAGGGGATTGCACGATAAACCTCCAGGTAAACGCTACACTTCCCAGGAGTCACGTGTACCCATTGTCACAAGAGGAGACGCGGGCTATGGAGACATATGTCACGGAATTGCTGAGACGGGTACATTCGGCCCTCCATGTCACCCGTCTCCTCGAGTTTCTTTTTTGTGAAAGCACATTTTGCAATATTCTAAGTACATAGCCCAGGCATCACGGGCTAGCTATTTAGACACCCGGCAAGTTTAGCACTCAACAATATCAGGTTTACTATTATAAAAGTTTGATTACCTTTTGTTGTCTTCGTCAGAATGCACTCCCAGGACTGCTACTTCAATAACAAATGTTGGTTTGGTCCAAAATAATCCATCGTTATATCCGAATAGCGGCGTTTTGTTCGTGCGTCCCAGACACTATCTGAAATCGTAAATCAGGGTCGCGCGCATGGCGCAATTCGTGACAAAAAAAATCTAAATATTCCATTACCGTACTTCGAAGCATGTCAACCGCTGTTTAAAATCCATTTTTATGCCATTTTTCTCGTAAAAAAGCAATAATATTCCGACCGGGAATCTCCTTTTAGCTAAACAGAGGAAAGTAAACAAAGCTTTCGGTCGACGCGGGCACGAGCCTGAGTCTCACAGTACTGTAACCAGCCACTACCCAAACGCGCTACTTTTTTTCAGCCAGAGCCTGCAAAGCCACGATTCAGCTTTTTACAGCCTTCTGAGACCCTATGGCAGCCGTAGGAAGTGTCACGGGACAGCTAAGATCCTCACTCTTCAATAAACAGAGACAAGAAGAACGACACCTTGTCAGACAGGCCACTTCCTGCCTGAAACCTTGTCAGGTTTTTGCCTGCCAAATAAGTTCTGTTATACTCACAGACACCATTCAAACATTTTTAGAAACTTTAGGGTGTTTTCTATCCATATGTAATAAGTATATGCATATTCTAGTTACTGGGTAGGAGTGGTAACCAGATTAAATCGGGTACGTTTTTTATCCAGCCGTGAAAATACTTCCCCCTAGCCATAACAGGTTAAAGGTGCTAACCCCGGAAGCACCTTAACAAAAATAACCCCAAGCAACACCAAAAAAAATTCCCCAATACTAAAGGGAGGGAAGGGAGGGTGGCTGCCGTCAACGACGGCACTGTGCTACCCCCCCCCCCCCCTCCCCAACCCACCTATCTCTGGAGGTGGCTCCGGCTCAGGCCGTTCCAGGCTGTCGGGGCAGTCTGGCAACTCGGGACAGTCGGGGCAGTCTGGCAACTCGGGACAGTCGGGGCAGTCTGGCAACTCGGGACAGTCTGGGCGGTCTGGCAACTCGGGACAGTCTGGGCGGTCTGGCAACTCGGGACAGTCTGGGCGGTCTGGCAACTCGGGACAGTCTGGGCGGTCTGGCAACTCGGGACAGTCTGGGCAGTCTGGCAACTGCGGCAGTTCAGGGCAGTCTGGCAACTGCGGCAGTTCAGGGCAGTCTGGCCACTCCGGCAGTTCAGGGCAGTCTGGCCACTCCGGCAGTTCAGGGCAGTCTGGCCACTCCGGCAGTTCAGGGCAGTCTGGCCACTCCGGCAGTTCAGGGCAGTCTGGCCACTCCGGCAGTTCAGGGCAGTCTGGCCACTCCGGCAGTTCAGGGCAGTCTGGCCACTCCGGCAGTTCAGGGCAGTCTGGCCACTCCGGCAGTTCAGCGCAGTCTGGCCATTCCGGCAGTTCAGCGCAGTCTGGCCACTCCGGCAGTTCAGGGCAGTCTGGCCACTCCGGCAGTTCAGGGCAGTCTGGCCACTCCGGCAGTTCAGGGCAGTCTGGCCACTCCGGCAGTTCAGGGCAGTCTGGCCACTCCGGCAGTTCAGGGCAGTCTGGCCACTCCGGCAGTTCAGGGCAGTCTGGCCACTCCGGCAGTTCAGCGCAGTCTGGCCATTCCGGCAGTTCAGCGCAGTCTGGCCACTCCGGCAGTTCAGCGCAGTCTGACCTCTCTGGCGACTGTTGACTGGCGGGCAGCTCCGACGACTGTTGACTGGCGGGCAGCTCCGACGACTGTTGACTGGCGGGCAGCTCCGACGACTGTTGACTGGCGGGCAGCTCCGACGACTGTTGACTGGCGGGCAGCTCCGACGACTGTTGACTGGCGGGCAGCTCCGACGACTGTTGACTGGCGGGCAGCTCCGACGACTGTTGACTGGCGGGCAGCTCCGACGACTGTTGACTGGCGGGCAGCTCCGACGACTGTTGACTGGCGGGCAGCTCCGACGACTGTTGACTGGCGGGCAACTCCGACGACTGTTGACTGGCGGGCAACTCCGACGACTGTTGACTGGCGGGCAGCTCTGATGACGACTGTTGACTGGCGGGCAGCTCTGATGACGACTGTTGACTGGCGGGCAGCTCTGATGACGACTGTTGACTGGCGGGCAGCTCTGATGACGACTGTTGACTGGCGGGTAGCTCTGATGACGACTGTTGACTGGCGGGTAGCTCTGATGACGACTGTTGACTGGCGGGCAGCTCTGATGACGACTGTTGACTGGTGGGCAGCTCTGATGACGACTGTTGACTGGCGGGCAGCTCTGATGATGACTGTTGACTGGCGGGCAGCTCTGATGACGACTGTTGACTGGCGGGCAGCTCCGGTGACTGTTGACTTGCGTGGCTGGGTTTACGCACTTGAAGGCTAGTGCGGGGAGCGGGAACAGGACGAGTCGGACTGGGTTGACGTACTTCCGGGTCCGCACGAGAGACAGGAGCTGGAAACCCAGGGCTATGGAGGCGCACAGTCGGTCTTGATCTTACCTCCTGCACAACCCGTCTTGGCTGGATGGAACTAGTAGCCCTGTACGAGCGGGGTGCTGGTACAGGGCAGACTGGGCTGTGCAGGGGCCTGATGGTAGCCGTGCGTAGAGCGGGAGTTGGGTAGCCTGGTCCTCGGAGGTGTACCGGCGACCAGATGCGCTGCGCAGGCATCCTCCTACCAGGCTGGATGCCCGCTCTAGCACGGCACCTGCGAGGGGCTGGAACAACGCGCACCGGACTGTGCGTGCGTATGGGTGAGATAGTGCGCTCCTCAGCGAAACATGGCGCTCTCCACCCCATACGCTCCTCCATATAACCACGGGTAGCTGGCTTCCGGCTCTTCCTATGCCTAGCCAAACTACCCGTGTGCCCCCCCCAAAAAAATTATTGGGGTTGCCTCTCGTGCTTCACCCTCAGCGCGTACTTGGCCCCGTACCTCCGCCTCTCTGCCTTGGCTGCCTCAATTTCCCACTGCGGGCGGCGATAATCCTCAGCCTGTTGCCAAGGTCCGGCCCCGTCCAGAACTTCCTCCCAGGTCCACTTCTCCCGCCAGTCCAACTCGAAGTCCCTCTGCTCCTTCTTCTGCTGCTTGGTCCATAGTTGGTGGGTGATTCTGTCACGCTTGTCGTTGGAAATGGAGGACCAAAACGCAGCAGGTATGTGTATGCTCATCTTGCTTTTTAATAAATACAAAATGAACACCAAAAGAACAAAGAACTAGAACGAACGACCAACAAACAGTCTGGCAAAGCATAAAGCTCAACACAGAACAATCACCCACAAATAACAAACACAAACACACCCTCATATATGGGACTCTCAATCAAAGGCAGATAGACAACACCTGCCTTCAACTGAGAGTCCCAACCCCAATTAACCAAACATAGAAACAGACATACTAGACAAAATCATAGAATACCTGAAAACCAAACAGTGCCCAAAAACCCCGGAATACTTAAACCAAATGCCCCTTCAACAAAACACACCACCCCGAACCACATAAAACGAATCCCCTCTGCCACGTCCTGACCAAACTACAATACCAATTAACCTTATACTGGTCAGGACGTGACACATATCGTGTGCATAGAGGAGTTCTGTATCTATAATTCTTAAAATAATTGTTATGCTTTTTGTGAACGTTTATCGTGAGTAATTTAGTAAATTGTTAGCAAATTCCTCCGGAAGTTTGCGGGGGGTATGCTAGTTCTGAACGTCACATGCTAATGTAAAAAGCTGTTTTTTGATATAAATATGAACTTGATTGAACAAAACATGCATGTATTGTATAACATAATGTCCTAGGTGTGTCATCTGATGAAGATCATCAAAGGTTAGTGCTGCATTTAGCTGTCTTCTGGGTTTTTGTGACATTATATGCTAGCTTGAAAAATGGGTGTCTGATTATTTCTGGCTTGGTACTCTGCTGACATAATCTAATGTTTTGCTTTCGCTGTAAAGCCTTTTTGAAATCGGACAGTGTGGTTAGATAAAGGAGAGTCTTGTCTTTAAAATGCTGTGAAATAGTCATATGTTTGAAAAATTGAAGTTTTTGTATTTTTGAGGAATTTGTAATTCGCGCCACGCCTATCATTGGATATTGTAGCAGGTGTTCCGCTAGCGGAACGTCTAGATGTAAGAGGTTAAGGCTGAGAAATGTGTGTTTTCCAAACGAGCCATTTCCTTCCTGGGTTATCGCATTTCCACCTCCGGGGTGGTGATGGAGTGTGACCGCGTTAAGGCCGTGCGTAATTGGCCGACTCTGACCACGGTAAAGGAGGTGCAGCAGTTCTTAGGGTATGCCAATTACTACCAGAGGTTTATCCAGGGCTTTGGTCAGAAGGGGGGGCCGGCACGCTTGCGCTGGTCAGCAGAGGCGAACAGAGCTTTCAGTCGTCTGAAGGAGCTGTTTACCGACACTCCTGTGCTGTCTCATCCGGACCCCTCTTTGGCATTCATAGTGGAGGTGGATGTGTCCGAGACTGGGGTGGGAGCCGTGCTATCACAGCGCTCGGGCACGACACCAAAACTCCGCCCTTGCGCTTTCTTTTCAAGGAAGCTCGGTCCGGCGGAGCAGAACTATGACGTGGGGGACCGGGAGTTGTTAGCTGTAGTCAAAGCTCTGAAAGTGTGGAGACACTGGCTTGAGGGGGCTAAGCACCCTTTCCTCATCTGGACTGACCACCGTAATCTCGAGTACATCCGGGCAGCTAGGAGACTGAATCTGCGTCAGGCCAGGTGGGCCATGTTCTTTACCCGATTTCGTTTTACGATCTCCTATCGGCCAGGCTCCCTTTACACGAAGGCCGACGCTCTGTCCCGCCTATATGACACCGAGGAGCGGGCCGTCGATCCAACTCCCATCCTCCCAGCTTCATGCTTGGTAGCACCGGTGGTGTGGGAGGTGGACGTGGAGATCGAGCGGGCGTTACGGTTGGAACCTGCACCCTCTCAGTGTCCAGCAGGTGTTCAGTACGTGCCGCTTGGTGTCCGTGATCGATTGATTCGATGAGCCCATACACTTCCCTCTTCGGGTCACCCTGGGATCGAGAGGACAGTGCGGAGTCTTAGGGGAAAGTACTGGTGGCCCACGTTGGCTAAGGACGTGAGGCTTTATGTCTCCTCCTGCTCGGTGTGCGCTCAGAGCAAGGCTCCTCGACACCTGCCTAGAGGGAAATTACAGCCCCTCCCCATTCCACAGCGGCCGTGGTCGCACTTGTCTGTGGACTTTCTCACCGACCTTCCCCATCTCAGGGGAACACCACGATCCTGGTCGTTGTGGATCGGTTTTCGATGTCCTGCCGTCTCATCCCATTGCACAGTCTCCCTACGGCTCTACAGACTGCGGAGGCCCTGTTTACCCATGTCTTCCGGCACTACGGGGTGCCCGAGGACATCGTTTCTGATCGGGGTCCCCAGTTCACGTCCAGAGTTTGGAGGGCGTTCATGGAACGGTTGGGGGTCTCGGTCAGCCTGACCTCGGGTTTCCACCCCGAGAGTAATGGGCAGGTGGAGAGAGTGAACCAAGATGTGGGTAGGTTTCTGCGGTCGTATTGCCGGGACCAGCCCAGAGAATGGGCGAGGTACGTCCCATGGGCAGAGGTAGCCCAAAACTCCCTCCGTCACTCTTCTACTAACATATCACCGTTCCAGTGCGTGTTGGGCTACTAGCCGGTCCTGGCTCCATGGCACCAGAGCCAGACCGAGGCTCCTGCGGTGGAGGAGTGGGTACAGTGCTCGAAGGACAGTTGGAGAGCCATCCAGGAATCATTAAGGAAAGCGAGTGGACGGCAGAAGAGGAGCGCTGACCAGCACCGCAGTGAGGCCCCTGTGTTTGCACCAGGGGACCGGGTCTAGCTCTCGGCCCGAAACCTGCCCCTCCACCTGCCCTGCCGGAAGCTGGGGCCGCAGTGTGTGGGGCTGTTTAAAGTCCTGAGGAGGATAAATCTGTTACCGGTTACATCTTCCTTCTTACTACCGTATTAACCCCTCGTTTCATGTGTCTCTCCTCAGGCCGGTGGTGGCTGGTCCCCTGCAGGAAGGTGAGGTGCCGGAGGTCCCTCCACCCCCTCTGGACATTGGGGGGTCCCCGGCATATACTATACTCGCCATTCTGGACTCCAGACGCCGGGTGGGGGGCCTACAGTACCTCATGGACTGGGAGGGGTACGGCCTGGAGGAGAGGTGCTGGGTACCGGTGAAGGACATTTTGGACCCTTCACTTCTGAGGGACTTTTACCGCCTTCATACGGATCGCCCTGCGCCTCGTCCTCTGGGTCGCCCTCGAGGCCGGTGGCGGCGCGCTGCGTGAGCCGCGCTCGGGGGGGGGGGGTACTGTCACGAATCCCACCGAAGGTTGCTCCCCTGCCTGTTCGGGCGGCGTTCGGCGGTTGTCGTCGCCGGTCTACTAGCCACCGCTGATCCCTTTTTCCTTTTCTGTTTGTTCGGTCTTATTGGTTGCACCTGTTCCCTGTTTTGTTTCTTGATTTGTGTTTATTTAAGCCTGTTAAGCCCGCCCAGGTTTGTGCGGGATTATTTCACTGTTTGTCATTTGGATGTGCTGGCTGGCGCTTATTTTTCTCTCCGGACTGTTTTGCCCTGTGTTTTGGGTTGGTCTACCTATTTACGCGCCATTCTGTTTTGGCGTGACCGTTTTGTGCCGGAGAAAATAAAGACGTGATACTTAACCTCTGCTCTCTGTGCCTGACTCCAACCACCACTCCTGGAAATCCCTGACAAACTTAATGTAATTGTCAATAAAAGCCTTTGACACGTATAAAATGCTTGTAATTATACTTCAGTATTCCATAGTAACATCTGACAAAAATATCTAAAGACACTGAAGCAGCAAACCTTGTGGAAATTAATATTTGTGTCATTCTCAAAACTTTTGGCCATGACTGTACACATTTCACCAAATAATTTATTAAAATACACTGTTTTACAATGAAGTTCTACAGTAGCCTCAAAGGCACTCTGTAGGGTAGCACCATGGTGTAGCCGGAGGACAGCTAGCTTCCATCCTCCTCTGGCTACATTGACTTCAAAACAAAACCTAAGAGGCTCATGGTTCTCACCCCCATCCAAAGACTTACACAGTAATTATGACAATTTCCAGAGGATGTCCTCCAACCTATCAGAGCTGTTGCAACATGAACTGACATGCTGTCCACCCAACCAAAGGATCAGAGTATGAATCTAGTACTGAAAGGATACGCTACAACTAGTTAGCACGGCAGTGAATAAAATGTGGTGTGTAGTTGACTCAAAGAGAGAGAAAGACAATAGTTAATGTATTTATTTATTCCAAAATTAAGGAGAAGCAAGAGAGAGCGAGAGAGATTTTATCATGTTTTTTAACTTTCAGTTTCACTTCAAATCAAATCGTGTTTGTCTCATACAGTGAAATGCTTACTTACAAGCCCTTAACCAAGAATGCAGTTTTAAGAAAAATAAGTGTTAAGTAAAAAATAAAAATAACAAAAAGTTAAAGAGCAGCTGTAAAACAGTAGTGATTCTATATACAGGGGGTTTATATACAGGGGGTACCGTTACAGAGTCAATGTGCGGGGGCACAGGTTAGTCAAGGTAATTGAGGTAATATGTACTTGTAGGTACTTAGCTAACAAATGCAACTATCTAGTTTAGCCTACTCAAACATCCTTCTCAAACAGAGGGATGCTATGTGAGCTAGCTACCTATGACTATGACTATCCAACACAACACTGGAACTCTTCCACATCAAGGTAAGCTTTTGGTTTTACTAATTTATTGCCAACAGGGCCCGCTGGTGTAAGTGCTAAAGTTCTTACTGACCGTACACTGTAACATTACCATATGATTGTAGCGGGTTTACTAACATGTTAATTCTATTTGCTACGTTGACTATTGACGTTGACTGACGTTACTTTAGCTAATATGGTGACAACGATGGAGGCTGTGTGTAGAGGTTATGATATGGTTTGGAAAGGTTTTTTCACTTGGTCACATACAGCTGATGTGTTGGGCATTGAAGTCCACAAGCAAAGGGAAAAGATGAGTTATAGAGCAAATAGATGCAAGAAGGAACACAACGTGGCTGCTATGAAAGTGAACTGTGTTTATGCGTGATCAGGGGTGTATTCATTCTGCCAATTCTGTTGAAAGACGTTTCTTGAACGGAAGCAAACGGAACGAAATGGGGATAAACATACCTGAATTTGTCCAATAGAAACTCTCTATTGCAACTGTTGGACTAATGATTACACCCTAGATCAGCTAGAAGCAGGCAAGAGTGTGCAAGGCAGTATTGAATGTGTCACTGTCCATGTGTCTGTCACCTCAACCCGTGTGCACCTACATTGTAAACTTTCATTCATAGGCTAGGTTGTAGCATCCTCAAGATGGGTATAGGGAAAATTTGATTATCATGCAGTAGCATAAACCTATCGCTGTTTCATTAAACTGGGTGATTGGAATATGAATGACAATCATCCAATATGCTGTAATAGAAATAAAATAAAATAAATCTGCCTCCCTCATCTTAAACTGCACTGACCACCACCGATGTGGACACCCCTTCAAATTGGTTGATTCGGCTATTATAGCCACACCAGTTGCTGACAGGTGTATAAAATCGAGCACACAGCCAGGCAATCTTCATAGACAAACTTTAGCAGAAGAATGGCCTTACTGAAGAGCTCAGTGACTTTCAACTTGGCACCGTCATAGGATATCACAAGTCCAGTTTCTGCCCTGTTAGAACTGTAAGTGCTGTTATTGTGAAGTGGAAACGTCTAGGAGCAACAATGGCTCAGCCGTGACGTGGTAGGCCACACAAGCTCAAAGAATGGGACAACCGAGTGCTGAACTTGTTGGCACTATGCATTGGGACAGGGAGCGTTCTCCTGGCATCTGCCAAACCCAGATTTGTCTGTCGGACTGCCAGATGGTGAAGCGTGATTCATCACTCCAGAAAATAATCTTTCCTCGGTGGCAACACTCACTATTGAGTTCCAAACTGCCCCTGGAAGCAACGTCAGCACAATAACTGTTCTTCAGGAGCTTCATGAAATAGGTTTCCTTGGCCGACCAGCCACACACAAGCCTAAGACCACCATGTGCAACGCCAAGCGTCGGCTGGAATGGTGTAAAGCTCACTGCCATTGGACTCTGGAGCAGTGGAAATGCATTCCTTGTAGTGATGAATCACGCTTCACCATCATGGCAGTGCGACAGACAAATCTGGGTTTGGAGGAGAACACTCCCTGTCTCAATGCATAGTGCCAACTGTAAAGTTTGGTGGAGTAGGAATATTGGTCTGGGGCTGTTTTTCATGGTTCAGGCTAGGCCCCCTTTTTTAACCTTTATTTAACTAGGCAAGTCAGTTAAGAACAAATTCTTATTTTCAATGATGGCCTGGGAACAGTGGGTTAACTGCCTTGTTCAGGGGCAGAACAACATATTTTTACCTTGTCAGCTCGGGGATTCAATCTTGCAACCTTTCAGTTACTAGTCCATCGCTCTAACCACTAGACTACCTGCCACCCCCTTAGTTCCAGTGAAGGGAAATCTTAATGCTACAGCATACAATGCCATTCTAGATGATTCTGTGCTTACAACTTTGTGACAAACGTTTGGGGAAGACCCTTTCCTGTTTCAGCATGACAATGCCCCTGTGCACAAAGCAAGGTCCATACAGAAATGGTTTGTCGAGATTGGTGTGTAATAACTTGACTGGCCTGCACAGAGCCCTGACCTCTAACCCACCGAACACCTTTGGGAGGAATTGGAACACCGACTGCTAGCCAGGCCTAATCGCCCAACATCAGTTCCGACCTCACCAATGCTTATGTGGCTGAATGAAAGCAAGTCCCTGCAGCCATGTTCCAGTATCCCGTGGAAATCCTTCCCAGAAGAGTGGAAGCTGTTATAGCAGCAAAGGGGGACTACTCCATATTATTGCCCATGATTTTGGAATGAGATGTTTGATGAGCAGTTGTCCACTTCCTTTTGGTCAGGTAGTGTATTTAGTACACTACATGACCTAAAGTTTATTATTCATAAATACTTTCCTAAATAATATACAAGATCAGAGTATTTTTGTATTTATCAATTGGTCCTGAAAAGGAGATGAATACTGTATGTATGTATTTTCTTTCTTTTGCTAAAATGCCATTTTAGCATGGGCAGCGCCTTTGAGTGATTCCATCATTTTAATCTAGTCAACTGGGTGAGATTTCCGACGTCATTGGCTGATCCCTCCTGGTGACCCTGTTGGAGTCATATCCAACCGTGTTATCAACAGGAATCAGCTAATCATGAAGAAGAAAATTGACTACTTCAAAATGAAGATAGCCTCAATGGTGCCGCACATGCTGTCACAGATGCCATAATGGCACAGATACAACGGTGAGGCCTCCTTCCATCTCTATGTTCTCTCCATATATTCTAGTGAGTAGAGAGCGAATTCTAATTTAAGGTACCCCAAATTTAAAGGGATGGCTTTAGATAAACTTAATGAAAACCCTATTGAATGAAAACTCCACAAGAAAATCTATTGACCAGCAAGTGGGAGGGTTTTCAGCAGTTTAAATAAATTAATTCAGCTCGCGCAAAGGGAACCACCCCGTCAAAGCTCTTTATGCACCTGCATAAGGTAAGTCTGAATACCAACTACTGAGAAGTGCATAGGAAAGGCGTGCATAGGGAAGTCATACATTTCCAACACCTGAATCGGGCCCCTAGTGCTTATACCATCCTTTATATAGCAAGTCATATCCTTATGAATTAATTAAGTATTTAATCAAACATTGAAAGTTGTCGTTTGTTTGAAATTTGGGGCATGCCAAGTGTTCCCTAAAACCTTGTCTAGTCATACTCGGTATATGTTTGAATGAGACAGGATATATTCTAAAACAGTGTTCAAAGGTGACAGTCATGCATTACTTATGGTTCTGAACCTCGAGCAGATTGTTTTTTCTCTATTCCGGTTTAGAGTGATTACCAATTGAATCTGGAAATTGTTCCAGAGGCACAAACATGGAATGTATGTAACTCTCTTCCACAGATTGACAGAGGACCATACAGCCTACAGATTGGACCTGACAAGTGACATGGAGCACAATTTCTGAAAATCATTCACTGATACAGAGCGCAATCCTGGTGAAGTGCATGTAGTCTGCCATTTTTCCCCTCAACAACCTGAAATAAATCTTACAAGTCTCCTGCTAGCAACCAAGGGATGGCATAGTAATAAATATGGACTCTAAGGTGCAACAAGAAATTTCAACCAGCCACCCTGCAGAGGATTCATTGATGCTTTGAGTTTTATCATCATTCGCTGGAAAACTCTGATCAATCAAGTATGAATGTCATGCTGACTTGTCTCCACCAGTTTCGGGATTTCATTGAACAATAAGACATGGGAGCCAAGTTTAATGTTGGAGTTCTTCTTTCAACTCCTGACTCACTTTTGTGGCAAGTGTTGTCAAACACACACTGTACAATACAATGCTGAACCACAATGGTAAGAACCCCAAGCACAATTTTCCATCTATACTTGCATTCTTTTTCTTAACTGTTATCTCTTAGACATGTTGGAATGTTTCAACCATGATTAGCAGAATTTGTCTGTTATTTTCTCATATAGTGTTCTGTCGAGATATTGAATAATGTGTTGCTAACATATCACATTTTGAGATACACTTCCACAAATATGTTTCACACTATGAAGACTACAGGCTGTTATTATATCAGATTATTTTAATAAGATCCTACAGCCTTTCAGTGCAGTGGTAATTTAATTAAAAATGTGTTTGTGTGCACACAGTGCACACATGCGTCCATGTACTGTAACATCCTGGCAGCATCACGTGTAACCTACAGGTAACTGCCAAAATAAAGTAAACACCAACATAAAGTGTCTTAATAGGGAATTGGGCCACCACAGGGCTCCAGAACAGCTTCAATGTGTCTTCCCTTACAGAAAAACCACATGAATTTCATGTGTTCACGTGATTTATGTGAGGCAACTCAGCTTGGAATGTTATGTTGTATCCGGTGTCATATTGGAAATAAACATCTTCGTGATGTTAATGCTTTATACTGTCGAGTTTCTCTTTACAATAACTAAAAATAACCCGCTTCCTTTAACCGTGTCACGTTCGTCTAAAGGAGTAGACCAAGGCGCACAGGCAGCTACAGAAACACAAGATCCCACAAAGCACAGGTGGGAAAAGGCTGCCTAAGTATGATTCCTAATCAGAGACAACGATAGACAGCTGCCTCTGATTAGGAACCATACTCGGCCCAAAACAAAGAAATACAAAAACATAGAAAAAAGAACATAGAACGCCCACCCCAGTCACACCCTGGCCTAACCAAAATAGAGAACCAAAACCCTCTCTATGGCCAGGGTGTGACAAACCGGGGATGCAACATTGAGAGTCTCGGATGCTAGACATAAGTTGGCAGATCGGCTTTACCTATTTGCATCTGTAACCCATCTCTGCTGCGGAGAGCGCCCTACACATTAAAGCAAAGCTTATTTTGCAATGAATATAGGCTACAAGATAGATATGGTAATTCACCTGTTACAAACAACATATGTGAAAGCAACCTAATACAACTTGTTTTCTTTCCACAGTGTGGTGCATTTCAAATGCTTGCTTGATGCATGCTTATCAAACCCTTTGGTTCTATCAATAGCATTCTTCCAGTTAGAATACCCGCACTGGGTGAAGGCCTTGTCTGCATTAGCATTGGATCCAATACAGAATTTTCGACATGGGAACCAAAATGCTGCATTTGCAGTAACCGAGAATTCCAGCCATTCTCTTCCTATGAACCAGTTGATATTAAATAAATGTTTTTGGACAGAACCTGCAGCTAGGGTAGGATTCTAGGCTAACCTGGTCTGGCTTCTCTGTTCCAAGATCGTGAGGAACAGTCGGAGATGGAGGGGGCTGTGGAGTCATTATCCTGGCGGGACTTGTGGAAGGGAGGGCGGGCTTTTCAGGCGGATCTAGCTGGAGCAGCTTCATCGCTGCTGGATTTGGCGGTGGCCTCAGTAGTTTGATTTCTGATCCCCATCGTGGCAGTGGCAGATTAGCTGGTTAGAGCTAAATAGGCTAATAACACAAACGCCTTTTACAGTTTGCAGAGAAGCTTATTACACTCTGTAGTGGTGGGGCATGAGCAGAGTTGAGTGAAGCAGTTCCAACTGTAAACTTGACACCCTCCTTATAAATCAAAATCAAATATTACAGGCAGAGGCATATCTCGTTATTCAGGTAGCCTACCACAGATGAACAGTGTTTTTTCCTGCTTTTTATGGAAACCCAAAGGAGTCATACCCAACCGCCCAACGGCTTTCCATAGCCCCCCTACACACAAACACACACACACACTCCGCGGTGCGCTCTGTCCGTGGTGCTGATATGGTGCAGTGGAGATACCGATTTCACGCCAACCTGTCACTCAATCATTCCATTTTTTTTGCTATTTTTAAATATGGACATTAAACGAAAACTGAGGTGGCACAAGTTTCAAGCCCCATTTTGCCCCCTCATGGATCCGTGTCTGCTTCCACTGCAGATGCGGAAGGCTGACATCGGCGACTGCGGTGGCTTGAGATGCAGCCTCAAAAAACAGATAGCTCTACCTTAAACAGACAGATTTTGATGGAAAAAAATATTATGCTAATACAATTTCCATGGGGGCATGGACATAGACCCTAACACTGTACACAAACCGGCCGTGCACGTGCTCCATCGTGCGCAAATTGATTTTGTCCCCCCACACCAAACACGATCACGACACGCAAGTTGAAATATCAAAACAAACTCTGAACCAATTATATTAATTTGGGGACAGGTCGAAAAGCATTAAACATTTATGGCAATTTAGCTAGCTAGCTTGCAGTTGCTAGCTAATTTGTGTTATTTAGCTTGCTTGCTGTTGCTTGCTAATTTGTCCTGGGATATAAATGTTGAGTTGTTATTTTACCTGAAATGAACAAGGTCCTCTACTCCAACAATTAATCCACACATAAAACAGTCAACCGAATCATTTCTAGTCATCTCTCCTCCTTCCAGGCTTTTTCTCCTTTGGACTTTATATGGCAATTGGCATCTATCTTTCATAGTTACCACAATGACTGACCAAACTCAGTTCATCTTTCAATCACCCACGTGGGTATAACCAATGAGGAGATGGCACATGGGTATCTGCTTCTATAAACCAAGTCAGTTAAGAACAAATTCTTATTTTCAATGACGGCCTAGGAACAGTGGATTAACTGCCTTGTTCAGGGGCAGAACGACAGATTTGTACCATGTCAGCTCGGGGATTCGAACTCGCAACCTTTCGGTTACTCGTCCAACGTTCTAACCACTGCCGCCCCAACCTTGTCCAGGTTGTCCATGCCTCCTTTGTTGTGGTTGTAGTCCAGGATGATGGCGGGCTTCCTGTCCTCACGATCACTGATCTCAGCCGTTTTGTGCAGTGTGCTCAGGAGGACCACATTTTTGATCCTCTTTGGGAGGTAAGAAACTAGAGTGGTGGTGGGGGTGAAGGCAAACTTTGATGAGAAGGCCTCTCTCCCCCTTGTTGTGAGGAGTGCAGGGGGTAGCTCAGGCTTGTTCTTTCTAACTGTGCCAACCATGGTGGTCTTCCTCTTCAGGAGCTGCTGGCTGAGTTCATAAGAGGTGAAGAAATTGTCACATGTGACATTGTGCCCCCTCAGTCCATCTGTCACATCAAGCACAACCCACATCCCCTGGTTCTTCTCCGGGCCTCTACTGGTCAGCTTCCCTGTGTAGACTGGCATCTTCCAAGAGTAGCTGGATTGTGCATCACAGGCCACTCATATCTTGATGCCATACTTTGCTGGCTTGCTGGGCATATACTGCCGGAAAGGACAGCGACCTTTTGACAAAAGAGATTACTGTCAGTAATTAGTATCAGTGTCACAGAAAACAATCACATAAATCAATGATATTACAGCAATACATAATAAAATTAACAGTGAAAATCACTTATATTACAGATATTCAAATAAAAATGTAACTGAATGGAACCAGTTGCTCATCCACTGTTACTTCAGTCCCAGGGTTGTTGAGTTATGGCAGACACTCCACCCACTTCTCCCAGACCTCTCTTATGGCCGCCAGTTTGTCTCTCACACGTCTTGCAGGTCTTGACTCACGGTTATCAAATTGTAGCATTCTTGAAAAGTGTGAAAGACTTTCAGTGGCATCGTGGCATGGAAAATCGCTCTGCCACTCTCTGCATCCCAGAGACTACATGTAGCCTCGCCTTGGGACCTATACACACCCGTTAAGATTAGCAGCCCTATGAAGGCATGCAGGCCGATCTCATACATCCTTTTCCAGATGCCTCCATATTTACGGAAACCCTCCAAATTTGTCATCTCCAGGATGATTGTTTCGATGGATGGTGTGATGAACATGTAGAATGTTGAGGCAATGTCCTGGGCATGGGCAACTGCATGTCTTGTGGGCCCTGGGGTCATCCTTATGACATTTTGTGCTGCCATCCTGCCTTGTTTGTCATATGGTGCGAAGGACCATGTTATTTTGCTGTTCTTTGACAAAAATGTCTCTCTTTCAGCTTGGGGGATTTCGTCTTCATCTGAAGATGATGTACCGTGCTCTGGGTTGTATTCTTCCCCATCTTCTTCTTAAGATACCTTCTCCTCTTCTAAATCATTGTTCTCTTGTTCCTCCTGGACATCTGAAAAAATCATATCTACAACCTGTTGGCCACTGAAACGTGCACTCATGGCTTCAGAAAAGAGAGAACTGGGGGGGACTGTCATCTTCAGCACCTTTATAGCCTCTGACTGCATTCCCCATTAGTAAACCATGCTTTCAATAAATGTTTATATTGTCTGAAAGTTTGTTTATTTTGTCTGAAATTTTGTTTATTTTGTCTGTGAACTTGAGTCATGTGTGGGGTCGTGGAGGGGAGATGCTGCACATGAACAAGAAAGTTTTACTTGTCTGAGTTCAGTCAGTAGCACACATAATCTCAGTTTCGTTATTGTGTGTGTGTCTTTGTGGTTTTTGTGGTGTGTAAATTATTTTATAACTGCCGGGTCAAAAATGACCCTAAGACAATCTTTCTACCCTGGTGGTGTACAGTGTTCATGGAAATATGAACAAAGGCGATGTTTCACTTTTTCAAATGTTGGGGTCACTCTAGGAAAAGTCATCAAATTTCAAGTTGAAAAAATATAATTTAAGGGGTTTTCTCTGCTATTGAACATAGTGGCGGGTCATTTTTGACCCTTAAGACAACACAAGGGTTAAGCCTACTAGAAAGTGTTTGCCCTCAGGCCTGAAGGGAAGCAAAAGTCATTCTGCTACCTCAGCATAGTAAAGTCCCCTTTAATGGCTCAAATAGCCAACCAATCGGACTGTAAGCAACCCTTAGTAAACCTTTGAAAAAAATTGTGTTTGAAGAGACACAATGCTATTTTACAGTAAACATATTGACAACAGACTTTCAGCACGCTTACAGGGAAGGACATTCGACAAGCACAGCACTTACACAAACGACTGATGATTGGCTGAGAGAAATTAATGATAAAAAGATTGTGGGGGCTCTTTTGATAGACTTCAGTACGGCTTTAGACATTATCGATCATAGTCTGCTGCTGGAAAAACGTATGTGTTCTGGCTTTACACCCCTTGCTATATTGTGGATAAAGAGTTACATGTCTAACAGAACACAGAGGGTGTTATTTAATGGAAGCCTCTCTAACTTAATCCAGGTGTCACGCATGTGTGTAGGAACGGACCAAGGAGCAGCATGAGTATCGTTCCACATCTTTTATTAGAATGTGAAACTTTGCAAGACAAACAATAAACTATAAACAAAAACACAAACCGTGACGACAGAGGCGCAACATGCACTAACTCAAAAATAACCTCCCACAAACACAGATGGGAAAAACAACTACTTAAATATGATCCCCAATTAGAGACAACGATGACCTCGATGGCCTCTAATTGGGAATCATACAAAAACCCCAACATAGAAAAAAGAAACTAGAACACAACATAGAACAAATAAATTAGAATAAACCCCCCAGTCACGCCCTGACCTACTCTACCATAGAAAATAAGAGCACTCTATGGTCAGGACGTGACAGTACCCCCCCCAAAGGTGCGGACTCCGGCCGCAAAACCTGAAACCAAAAGGGAGGGTTGGGGGGGGGTGTCTAGTGTTGGTGGCGATTCTGGTGCAGGACGAAGAACCTTCGGATCCGCCAGCATTGGAGGCGGCTCTGGTGCAGGATGAAGAACCCTCTCATCCTGCGGATCCGCCAACATTGGAGGCGGCTCTGGTGCAGGACGAAGAACCCTCTCATCCTGCGAAGCCGCCAGCATTGGTGGAGGCTCAGGTGCAGGACAAAGACCCCCCTCCGCTTGGGGCTCCCCCCACTTTCGTGGAACCGGACCGCGGATCATCGCCGGAGGCTCCGGACCGTGGATCGTCGCCGGAGGCTCCGGACCGTGGATCGTCGCCGGCAGAACCGGACCGTAGATCGTCGCCGGAGGCTCCAAACCGCGGACCATCGCCAGAGACTCCGGACAGCGGACTGTCGCCGGAGGCTCCGGACCATGGGCCGTCTCAGGAGGCTCCGGGCCGCGGGCCATCTCAGGAGGTTCCGGACTGGGAACTGTCGCCGGAAGCTCTGGACTGGGAAGGCGCACTGGAGGCCTGGTGCATGGAGCTGGAACAGGTAGCGCCAGACTGGTGACACGCACTTCAGGGCGAGTGCGAGGAGCAGGCACAGGACGTACCTGACTGGGAAGGTCCACTTCAGGGAAAGTGCGAGGAGGAGGCACAGGATGTACCTGACTGAGGACACGCACTCCAGGGAGAGTGCGAGGGAGAGGCACAGGACGTACTGGGCTGTGGAGGCGCACTGGAGACTTGGTGCATAGAACCGGTGCAGGATATACTGGACCGTGGAGACGCACAGGAGACCAGGAGCATAGAGGTCTGGAGCATAGAGCTGGCACAACCCGTCCTGGCTGAATGCTCACTTTAGCCCGGCAAGTGCGGGGCTCTGGCACAGGACGCACTGGGCTGTGAAGGTGCACTGGCGACACAGTGCGTAGAGCCGGTGCAGGATATCCTGGACCGAGGAGACGCACAGGAGACCAGGAGCGCTGAGCCGGCACAATCCGTCCTGGCTGAATGCTCACTTTAGCCCGGCAAATGCGGGGAGCCGGCAACGAGCGCACCGGGCTGTGAATGCGCACTGGAGATACGGTGCGCATCACCGCATAACACAGTGCCTGACTGGTCGCACGCTCCCTACGGTAAGCACGGGGAGTTGGCTCAGGTCTAAAACCTGACTCCGCCAATCTCCCCGTGTGCCCCCCCCAACATTTTTGGGGGGGAGCTGCCTCTCAGGCTTTTGTCGTTGCCGTGCTAATTCCTCGTATTGTCGCCGTTCCTCTCTCGCTGTCTCCGCCTGCTTCCATGGCAGGGTCTTGTCCCCTGGAATTACCTCCTCCCAGGTCCAGGATGTCCTCCACTCCCTTTTCTCCCGGGCCCAGGATCCCTGCTCCTCCTGCGCACGCTGCTGGGTCCTTTGGTGGTGGAAGATTCTGTCACGCATGTGTGTAGGAACGGACCAAGGCGCAGCGTCAGTATCGTTCCACATCTTTTATTAGAATGTGAAACTTTGCAAGACAAACAATAAACTACAAACAAAAACACAAACCATGACGACAGAGGTGCAACATGCACTAACTCAAAAATAATCTCCCACAAACACAGGTGGGAAAAACAACTACTTAAATATGATCCCCAATTAGAGACAACGATGATCAGCTGCCTCTAATTGGGAATCATACAAAAAACCCAACATAGAAAAAGGAAACTAGAACACAACATAGAACAAATAAACTAGAATAAACCCACCAGTCACGCCCTGATCTACTCTACCATAGAAAATAAGAGCACTCTATGGTCAGGACGTGACACCAGGTAGAATCAGGAATTCCCCAGGGCAGCTGTCTACGCCCATTATTTTTTATTTTTTACTTTACTAACGACACTGACTTTGAGTAATAAATAATGCAGAAATTGAGCAATTTGTGGTGACTGTCATGGTCAAAACATATTGATAGAACATTAGCTAAGATGGGGAGAGTCTGTCCATAATAAAGTCCTGCTCTGCCTTCTTAACAGCACTATCAACAAGGCGGGTCCTACAGGCCCTAATTTTGTCTCACCTTGACTACTGTTCAGTCGTGCGGTCAGGTGCCACAAAGAGGGACTTAGGAAAATTGCAATTGGCTCAAAACAGGGCAACACGTCTGGCCCTTAAATGTATACAGAGAGCTAAAGTTAATAATATGCATGTCAAACTCTCCTGGCTCAAAGTGGAGAGATTGACTTCACCACTACCTGTATTTTTGAGAGGTATTGACATGTTGAAGGCCCCGATTTTGTCTTTTTGAACTACTGGCACAGAGCTCGGACACCCATGCATACCCCACAATACATGCCATTAAAGGTCTCTTCACAGTCCCCAAGTCCAGAACAAACAATGGGAGGTGCACAGTATTACATAGAGCCATAACTATATGGAACTCTATTCCACATCAGGTAACTCATGCAAGCAGTAAAATTAGATTGAAAAAAACCCAGATAAAAATACACCTTATGGATCAGCAGGAACTGCGATGAGACACAAACAGCAGCTAATGGGAATCCATAATAAATACAAATACAAAAGCTGCCACTATTGCTGTGGGTGCCAAAAACATAATGCATGAACCTTACTCTGACGGTAAATATCTCAGTCAAATAGAGTTTCATTCATAAATGTGGATACTTAATTTACTGTGTTGATATCTTTCTGCATACTTACAGTGCATTTGGAATGTATTCAGACTCCTTTGCTTTTTCCACATTTTGTTACAATACAGCCTTATTCATCAATCTACACACAATACTCCATAATGAAGAAGTGAAAACAGTTTTTTTTTAAATAAAGCAATACCTTGAGCCTTGTCAGAGCAAAAACCAAGCCATGAGGTCGAAGGAATTGTCCATAGAGCTCCGAGACAGGATTGTGTTGAGGAACATATCTGGGGAAGGCTACCAAATTTTTTTTGCCGCATTGAAGGTCCCCAATGGCCTCCATCATTTTTAAATGGAAGAAGTTTGGAACCACCAAGACTCTTCCTAGAGCTGGCTGCCTGGCCAAACTGAGCAATCGGGGTAGAAGGGTCTTGGTCAGGGAGGTGACCAGGAACCCGATGGTCACTTTGACAGAGCTGAGGCTTCTGGACAAGTTTCTGAATGTCCTTGAGTGGCCCAGCCAGATCCCGGACTTGAACCTGATCAAACATCTCTGGAGAGACCTGAAAATAGCTGTGCAGCGACGCTCCCCATTCGACCTGACAGAGCTTGAGAGGATCTGCAGAGAAGAATAGGAGAAACTCACCAAATACAGGTGTGCCAAGCTTGTAGTGTCATACCCAAGAAGACTCGAGGCTGTAATCGCTGCCAAGGTGCTATAACAAAGTACTGAGTAAAGGGTCTGAATTCTTACGGAAATGTGATATTTGAATTTCTTAAAACCTGTTTTTGCTTTGTCATTATGGGGTATTGTGTGTAGATTGATGACGGGAAAAAAACGATTTAATCAATTTTAGAATAAGGCTGTAACATAACAAAATGTGGAAAAAGTCAAGGGGGATGAATACTTTCTGAATGCACTGTATTTATTGTTAATATTCCATTACCCTAGGTCCTCCATTCCCGTACGTGAAGCCCCCTGACCCCAGAAAAGCATTACTTTGCATTGAGTTACATTAAAATCACTCAAGTTCGTATTTAGATTTAGAGTGACTGAGCATAAACAGGCCTAGTCTACACTCAGGTGGAACATTGCATATGCAATGCACTTGTCAACAATGGTTTTGCCAATTAATGCATATCACAGTGGTTGATAGGTCTGTACACACACACACAGAGACATTTGATTTAGGTTTGTGTATAGTCAAGGCTTTGTCATTAAAATAATATTGTGCCTCTCTTTCAGATTTGCCAATAACACCTCTGCCAGCCACACCACCACTGCCAATGACAGCTTCTCCCCATGCTGCATACATTGGAGTTTGCGTTTTCGTCTTGGACCACGGTCTATGGACAGAGCCCATGAGAGCTGCCATTGATGGGCTACTGACAAAGCACTAAGAGGAGGAAGAGATCCTGGAGTGGGTGGATCTGCTCTGTGCTTAACAGCCCAAGGAAGCTCCGAGAGACAACGAACTGTGGCTGCATCTTGTTGTCTGGTCAGTGTCCCAGTCACGTCCCCTGCCACCTGCTCCAGTAAACCAACCAGTGTTGGGTCCTCCCCAGGATGCCCCTCTGACCAAGGCTGGATGTTAAAAGAGATCTTGGAGAAGAAGCAGCAAAATAAAAAAGAAGGACCTGTCTAGCGTGTGGCCAGCCAAAATACCGTTACCTCGGTGATGGCTGCGCCATTCATTTATTTTATCAGACCAGAGAGGTGAATTACTTCTACTGCTTTAAAAAAGTCTTCCAGACTTGTACAGCAGAAGGATACCATTTTAGGATTTTGCTGCCACTGCCTTCTTTCAACGGGAGCTGGGGCCTTAAAGTAGAGGGGGCAGTGAGGAAGGAGCGAACTGAGGAAAGAGAAAATCCTCAGATCAGCATTCCTTCGGCCGTCTGTGCAGGTTCTGCCACCAGATGCTGAAACAAGGCCCCAACAGCCCTCACACACATACCGGCTTTCCTGGAGTGGCAGGAAAATATCTACTGCCTAGCCAAAGGATTTTGGAGGGAGCTCCAACAGTCTGCCTCTTATGAGACTGAAAAGCAGAGATAGATTATGGAGAAGGGGAAGTGACTCTGTATTCACACAAACAACCACACAACCAGGTACTGTCCAAAACATTAAGAACACCTTTCTAATATTGAGTATTGTGGTGGCTAATTTCTGCATTACAAAATGAGGAGTTACAAACACACCAGTCTGAGTTAAACTACATCTTTAATACTTAAGATACTTTTGCAAAAGTTCTTGACCTTCAATAATGCATTCTCTCGAATGAACCAGGAAGGTGATTACAGAATTGCTACAGGGATCTTTTATAGCAACGATACCCCCTTCAACGTACATTGACAAACCACAGATACTTAGTAACAGTTCACAAAGGTTAAGTTTTGTATGACAGATATCAATAAAACACATCAGACAGTAACTGCTATGTCAACAGGATTAATGTATAGCCCAGTATCTGGTCCCCTTAGAACCGTCCCTCCCTGGTACGGTATAGAACAAAAACACAATTTCATCCAATGGCATATATCAGTTGTCAACTCTAGATACTCCCATCTCAAGCAAACCCCCTCTTGACCCTACTCCTGGACAGGCTCACTGGGGAGTGAGCCTCTAGGCCATATATTATCACAGGATAAGTGTGGACATAAGAGAGGACATACAAGGGTCCATTTACTGCCATAATCCTCCCCACAATAAAGAAAAGGAGGGAGTGACTTGCTCACAGACATTGTGGAGACAAGTCATTGGTTCCCCATTAATCACGCCATCCCTTCACATGGTTTAAGAAATAGGTAAAGACACATTCCCATGACGACAAGTCTGACCTCTCCCCTCTCTGGGCCCCAAGTGTCTGAGCCCCAGCTAAGGTAGACATGCAACTGAAAAGACACCAGAGTCCAATGGACACTTTCTAATGACAAGTACCTCAAATAAGCATATTATACTAATAAAACATCTTAATTTCCTATGTTACCCAACTAATTCTGATTCGTCCACGACAGTATATTATTGTTCATTTTATTTTGTGTAAATGTTGCACAAAGACCAACGTTTTATTTTAATCACTGAGAATAAACCAATTGCTATAGTTAAAACCTCTCTAGGGTACGTGGGACGAAATCGTCCCGCACTATTCAACAGCCAGTGACACATCAGAGCGCCAAATTTAAAACCACAAAATGTCATAATTCAGAGTTCTCAAACATAGGACTATTTTACACCATTTGAAAGATAAGACTCTCATTAATCTAACCACATTGTCCGATTTCAAAAAGGCTTTACAGCGAAAGCAAAACATTAGATTATGTTAGGAGAGTACATAGCCAGAAATAACCACACAGCCATTTTTCAAGCAAGCATATATGTCACAAAAACCAAACCACAGCTAAATGCAGCACTAACCTTTGATGATCTTCATCAGATGACACTCCTAGGACATTATGTTATACAATACATGCATGTTTTGTTCAATCAAGTTCATATTTATATCAAAAAACAGCTTTTTTACATTAGCATGTGATGTTCAGAACTAGCAACTAGCATACACACCGCAAACTTCCGGTGAATTTACTTAATTACTCAGCATAAAACGTTCACAAAATACATAACAATTATTTTAATAATTATAGATACAGAACTCCTTTATGCAATCGCGGTGTCAGATTTTAAAATAGCTTTTCAGCGAAAGCACATTTTGCAATATTCTGAGTAGATAGCCCGGCCATCACGGCTAGCTAATTTGACACCCACCAAGTTTGGCCCTCACCAAACTCAGATTTACTATAAGAATCATTGGATTACCTTTGCTGTTTTTCGTCAGAATGCACTCCCAGGACTTCTACTTCAACAACAAATGTTGTTTTGGTTCGAAATAATCCATAGTTATATTGAAATAGCTCCGTTTTGTTCGTGTATTCAGGTCACAATGACAAAAAAATTCAAAATATTCCATTACCGTACTTCGAAGCATGTCAAACGCTGTTTAAAATCAATTTTTATGCGATTTTTCTCGTAAAATAGCGATAATATTCCAACCGGGCGACGTTGTATTCGTTCAAAGACTGAAAGAACAAAATGGAGAATTCACATGAACGCGCATCTCCAGTGTCACTGTCCCCAGGCAGGCCAGTAACAAACTCTGCTGCTGTACTTTGCCCAGAGACTGCAGACATCTCATTACACTTTCTGGCGCCTTCTGAGAGCCTATGGGAGCCTTAGAAAATGTCACGTTACAGCAGAGATCCTCTGTTTTCGATAAAGAGTCTATAGAAGGCCAAGAAATGGTCAGAGAGGGCACTTCCTGTATGGAATCTTCTCAGGTTTTGGCCTGCCATATGAGTTCTGTTATACTCACAGACACCATTCAAACAGTTGTAGAAACTTCAGAGTGTTTTCTATCCAAATCTACTAATTATATGCATATTCTCGTTTCTGGGCAGGAGTAGTAACCAGATTAAATCGGGTACGTTTTTTTATCCGGCCCTGCAAATACTGCCCCCTAGCCCCAACAGGTTAATGTGTGAATATGTTTGTTCTACAAAGGATATCATACACTATCATAAATATGTGTGACGCCCTGACCGTAGAGATCCTTATTATTCTCTATGTTTGGTTAGGTCAGGGTGTGACTCGGGTGGGGAAGTCTATGTTTTTTGTTTCTTTGTTTTTGGGCCAGTGTGGTTCCCAATCAGAGGCAGCTGTCTATTGTTGTCTCTGATTGGGAATCATACTTAGGCAGCCGGTTTTCCACCTGTGTTTGTGGGAGGTTGTTTTCTGTTTAGCATCTGAGCCTGACGGAACTGTGCACTTTTGTTTTTGCTTTTGGTTATTCTTGTTTAAGTGTTTCTGAAATAAATTATCATGAACACTTACCATGCTGCGCATTGGTCCACTTCTCCCCCTAACGATGAGCGTTACAATATGCCTTTGATTTCATTAATGTAAACCTCAGAGTAAAGCAATCTTTTCTGAGTTTTTTTTATGTCTTTATAAATAATATTGGCCTATATGCATTACGATTGTGCTCTAACACTATCAGAAATATGCCTTTGATTTGAGTAAAGTAAACCTAAATTATTTGAGAGATAAACATGGTAATGCTTTCACTGATTGTACATAAAGGAAGATAGTTCCTACATGATGGAGTGCTTTGTTATCCAACTGTCCTTTATGTCATCCTGTGAACCCTATCCATTGCTGCTCGCAGCTATATTTAACTTTGGGATCCAATTTTATAATCCAAACACTGTTTTTACGATCTATCTTTTTATGGAACGTTGTGTTCAAATATTGCTGCCTCAACCACATAATCATTGCCATTAAATCTTAAAGAGCTTTCACAATGAACAGAACATCTTCATTTTGATCTAAACTACAAAGTATTTATCATTAAATTAAATATTGTGGCAGCGATGCTGGCAATTCAGTTCTAAGTTTCTCATTTACAACAGACAAGTTGAGTTCTAAAGATATTGAAGGACACATGAAAGTGCTGCAGACGTGTTGTGGATGAGGGAAACATCTAAAAGGTTGGTGCTGCACAGATGGACTGAACATGAGTCACTCTTGCTGACTGAAGCAATGATTTGGTGCCCCATTAAATGTTAACTGTGAAAATTAGTCTTCAAATGCTGCTATTACTATTTTTGGAGCTGTGGTTGCTTAGAGCCATCCATACTTGAGGTCTCTATTATTTCATAGCCAGCAATGTTCTTGAGAAGATGCTTGAGTTCTGAATTCCACTTTTTCCCTATTCATTCTAGGAGTGAGAGAGACTTAAAGTGACATTTCACTGCTGCTCTATTTCACTACATAGGTCCATTCATATGTTATTAACATATCATATGTGTCATAAAACAATTGCATTTCTTCACTTCACGCAAATATGAGCGTTTCTGCATCTCACCGGTAGAAACGGGCCAGCTACATTTCCTGTTATAAGCTAACCACAATATCCAGAATTCATAGTGATTTCAGGACATAGTACTGCCCCGTGGAGGTCTATCCAATTGATGTGAGAAATGTCCAAAAGTCTGTGTTTGTAGCCGGCACTTTCAGCCAGAGTATTTCGAAATGGAACTGAAGTCTCATCACATGGGGTTGCCATGTGAAAAAAAAGTGATGCTATTTCATAGATTTTTCCCTTCACTTCAAAGAGGAAGGCCTCCGATCAGCCAACATCAACTCAGCAGAAAGGAAGGCTAAGCTGAAGTACCGTAGCTAACGTTACCTAGCTAACTAGCTAGTGAACTACATTTGTTTATCTAAACCAAAATCTAGCTTGCTAGCTTTCATAATACACTGGCTGTATATTCCAAAGCATATCAATGTAATTAGCCAGCTGCTATCTGGCAATGTGATTTGTAACTTTGCAAGCTAACGTTAGCCTCATTAGGTTACGGTAGCTAGCTAGCTAACTAACTAACTACCACAGAGGCTAACGTAGGAAAGGTTATGTGTTCTATTTAGAGTCTGATCCTATCAACAACTACAGAGGCATCAACATCAAGCTCAGCACCAGGAACTATTGTGTCACCTTCTAAAATCTTACTTACATCGACTAAATCTTTCCATGACTCCATGATGAGCAAATAAATATATTGGAGCTAGGCATAAACATGGTCTGTGTCTTGTTGTCATAGTTGGTGTGTTTAAAAGTAGGCTACAACTTCTACTGTAGTTTTCTCTGTATTATGGAGTCTTAGTTGATTGTTCATGCAAGGCTTGAAGTCTAAATTGGAGAAAAGGAGGTAAGGAGGGGATGGTGTGGGTGACTGACTGATTTATGTTGGGGGTGGGTAATGTGTGTGAAGGTTAGTTTGCATAATCTATTGACATGAGGGGGTGGGTTGATATAGTACCTTGTTTCAGTGTATATTGATGGGGACAAAGTAGTAAAATGTTGGCTAATCACAGACTACTGTGTGTCCTACAGACTAATCCTGCTGCTGCTGATGACAATGACCTTGACACCAGCTTTAGTAGTACAGAGCCTGTAGACCCATTGGATGAAAGCTTTCAGCCTGGAATAAACTCAAGCTCAACATCATCTGACTTTGAAACAAGCCTGGACAGCCAAAGGTATTTATGAAAGCACAATACCCAATTGAGAAAACAAAATCACCAATACACTAAACTGTCTACAAGACAAGTGCTCCTCAAACCTTAGATAGTATACTCTTCAAGCATATTCACTCTATTGTTGGCAGTGCTTGTCTACTCAACAGCACAACTGTACATGCTCATACACAACAATACATGTCTAGACGGTCTACAAGTCAAGTCCCCCTCAAACTTTTCACATATTTGCTAACAGCCCACCTCAATGCCCAATTACTGACTGAGTGTAACAAAACACATACCAGTCTACTGTACCCTTTTCTGTTTACAGATTAACATGATTTATTGAATGGTTACGCATCCTCATGATCAGTCTTCATGTCTTTACAGGAGACTTGCAGTACATACACATATTTTGCAAGAGGTCAAAGCAGTGGGTGGTGAATAACATCGCCACAGTGCCATTACCCAACACAAGAAAAGGTTTACCAGCTGAAGAATGTTCTGGGACCTGCACTGAGCATTCAAACAACACAACATACAAATTCAGTTAGACTACTGTTGTAGTATAATATAAAAGGCATAGTATGCTCACAACTGCATTGTGGTATAGATATTGCTAGCTATTGTACATATGTATATAATGGTGCTTTATACACTGCTCAAAAAAATAAAGGGAACACTTAAACAAAACAATGTAACTCCAAGTCAATCACACTTCTGTGAAAACAAACTGTCCACTTAGGAAGCAACACTGATTGACAATAAATTTCACATGCTGTTGTGCAAATGGAATAGACAACAGGTGGAAATTATAGGCAATTAGCAAGACACCCCCAATAAAGGAGTGGTTCGGCAGGTGGGGACCACAGACCACTTCTCAGTTCCTATGCTTCCTGGCTGATGTTTTGGTCACTTTTGAATGCTGGCGGTGCTTTCACTCTAGTGGTAGCATGAGACGGAGTCTACAACCCACACAAGTGGCTCAGGTAGTGCAGCTCATCCAGGATGGCACATCAATGCGAGCTGTGGCAAGAAGGTTTGCTGTGTTTGTCAGCGTAGTGTCCAGAGCATGGAGGCGCTACCAGGAGACAGGCCAGTACATCAGGAGACGTGGAGGAGGCCGTAGGAGGGCAACAACCCAGCAGCAGGACCGGTACCTCTGCCTTTGTGCAAGGAGGAGCAGGAGGATCACTGCCAGAGCCCTGCAAAATGACCTCCAGCAGGCCACAAATATGCATGTGTCTGCTCAAACAAACAGAAACAGAATCCATGAGGGTGGTATGAGGGCCCGAAGTCCACAGGTGGGGATTGTGCTTACAGCCCAACACCGTGCAGGACGTTTGGCATTTGCCAGAGGACACCAAGATTGGCAAATTCGCCACTGGCGCCCTGTGCTCTTCACAGAAGAAAGCAGGTTCACACTGAGCACGTGACAGACGTGACAGAGTCTGGAGACGCCGTGGAGAATGTTCTGCTGCCTGCAACATCCTCCAGTATGACCGGTTTGGCGGTGGGTCAGTCATGGTGTGGGGTGGCATTTCTTTGGGGGGCCGCACAGCCCTCCATGTGCTCGCCAGAGGTAGCCTGACTGCCATTAGGTACCGAGATGAGATCCTCAGACCCCTTGTAAGACCATATGCTGGTGCGGTTGGCCCTGGGTTCCTCCTAATGCAAGACAATGCTAGACCTCATGTGGCTGGAGTATGTCAGCAGTTCCTGCAAGAGGAAGGCATTGATGCTATGGACTGGCCCGCCCGTTCCCCAGACCTGAATCCAATTGAGCACATCTGGGACATCATGTCTCGCTCCATCCACCAACGCCACGTTGCACCACAGACTGTCCAGGAGTTGGCGGATGCTTTAGTCCAGGTCTGGGAGGAGATCCCTCAGGAGACCATCCGCCACCTCATCAGGAGCATGCCCAGGCATTGTAGGGAGGTCATACAGGCACGTGGAGGCCACACACACTAATGAGCCTCATTTTGACTTGTTTTAAGGACATTACATCAAAGTTGGATCAGCCTGTAGTGTGGTTTTCCACTTTAATTTTGAGTGTGACTCCAAATCCAGACCTCCATGGGTTGATAAATTGGATTTCCATTGATTCTTTTTTTTATTTTATTATTTTTGTGTGATTTTGTTGTCAGCACATTCAACTATGTAAAGAAAAAAGTATTTAATAAGATTATTTCTTTCATTCAGATCTAGGATGTGTTGTTTAAGTGTTCCCTTTATTTTTTTGAGCAGTATATAATATGTTTTACAAGTGTACTGGACAAGTGACGAAATTATTCCAGCTGCATCAGAAACCAATAAAGTGTTGACTTCAACTTCTGGATCGATTCATTATGATATTCATGAAATGTATTTGGATTCAAACTTTAAATTGTTGGCAAGTAAGCATATTTCAATAAAACAGTAGATTAGGTTGTTAATATAGCAAATAAAGTGCTTTCAGAAAGTATTCACACTCCTTGACTTTTTCCAGATTTTGTGGAATTATGTTTTTTGAAATATTTACAAACTAATTCTAAATAAGTTTAAATGTCTTGAGTCAATAAGTATTCAACCCCTGTGTTTTGGAAAGCCTAAATAAATGGAAGAGTAAAACTTTGCTTATAAGGTCACACTGTGTGCAATAATAGTGTTTAACGTGATTTATGAATGACTACCTCATCTCTGTACCCCACACCTACAGTTATCCGTAAGGTCCCTCAGTCGAGCAGTGAATTTCAAACACAGATTCAACAACAAAGACCAGTGAGGTTTTCCAATGCCTCGCAAAGAATTCTACATTTTTAACAATAAGCTGATATTGAATATCCCTTTGAGCATGGTGATGTTATTAACAATACTGAGTTGCCGGAGAGGAAGGAAAACACTCAAGGATTTCACCATGAGGCCAATGGTGACTTTAAAACAGTTACAGAGTTTAATGGCTGTGATAGGATAAAACTGAGGATGGATCAACAACATTGTAGTTACTCCACAACACTAACCTAATATTTTACAAACGTTAGAATTGTTCTTATACTTTGACATTAGAGTACGGCCTTCGTCCGTGAGGCCGATACGTAAGCTTATTAAATATCAGTGATACTATTGTCATGACGTTGGCCTGTGGGTAAGGTTTATGACCCCCCCCATAAATTCCTTTCTCCCTTCCCCTCTCTTACTGACCCTACTGAAGGACTGCTGTCCTGTTAAATATAGAGAGTCTGGGAACATCAAACAAATGGGGAAAGGAACCATATTTTGGTAATAAAACCAGTTGGAAATATGCTTGATAACGTAATGAGTATGGATTTCATTTCAGTTGTCATCTGAGACATTATGACTGATGACAGGACGACATAAACTGTACCTGGGAAAGTATCCACCCTCTAGTTATCAGAGTCACATGGAATTGTTATGCAATTGAAATGTTTGATATTGAAATTGTTTGTTAGGAGATTAAATGTAATTTTAGCTTCCAAATGAGAGAATTGGGTTTTCATAAGGAAAGTGCCCTGCTTGATCAGTGGCCCAACCCTGTGAAGAGACAGGGGTTATAAACGATGAAACACCTCCCTCCCCCTCTCCACTATATAAGCCTTTGACGAAAAGATAACCAGGTTGTTCCAGCACGTGAGGTCTGCAGCCTCTACGTTAGAAGGACACACATGTCAAGTACAGAACTAAGCCAACCTCGGCGTGAGCTTTGGTGGCGAATGGTATGAACTTTGAGCTTATTCACTACAGAAGTGATACTTCCTAGACGCTGTAGACGTGAGCTAGGAAAGGACGGACGACGGATCCAGTCTAACAGACAGACGAAAAATACCACCACGTATCCAATTTACCACCAGAGACATTCTTGCGAGGACAGGAAGGTCTGTTGGCCAACCCGGCCAGCATCTACGACCAATCTACCGAAGCGCAGCTCAGAGTAAATATTTATTGCATTTTCCTTTTCCAAATGGGCGGTAATTTAGAATGCATAAGATAATGTATTTACGATAGCATAGCTGCTGTTTCTGTGTTCCTAAATCTTCCCGCTCTTTCATTCAAGCCCAACCCCCTTTCCTTTGTGTAACCAGCTTTCATACAGGTTCCGTTCACCAGGGGTGAATTCTGTATGACATCATTGTATTCTGTATATTTGTAATTCTGTGTGATTAGTTAGGTATTTAGTAAATAAATAATTAAACCCAATTTTGTATTGCTGATTCAACTTGTTAGCCAGGGTTTGTGAAGATAGCCAAGAATTTACAACTTTCATTATGAGACTGAAAATAAGATAAGGGTTAATATTGACTGCTATCGATGTAAAATATTACTAAGTATTTTAAGAGTTTATTCGGAAGATAACAGCTCTATAAACGTTCTTCCGTGGTGCCCCGACTTTCTAGTTAATTACATTTACATGATTAGCTTAATCAGGTAATATTAATTACAGAGAAAGAATTTTATAGGTTAGCATGTCATATCACTTAATCCGGCATAGCCAAAGACACGACACTATCAAGAGCAGTGTGCGGTTTCCTTTTTCCTTCATCCTGTTTCAACTGTTGCCATGCACCTGCAATACGATTGCTCAGATGTGCGAGTGCCTTCTGAATTTTGTGTAGATTATTGAAAAAAAAGACAATTAAATCAATTTTAATCCCTTAGTAACAAAACAAAATGTGGAAAAAGTCAAGGGGTGTGAATATTTTCTGAAGGCACTGCACTTGTATTCAAGACATTTGCTCTGGAGACCGAGGTGAGTTTACACAGCAGTCTGCAGTTATGGCAATGTATTGCATATATATACAGTAGAAGAAAAAAATATATACATTTACCTTTATTTAATTAGGCAAGTCAGTTAAGAACAAATTCTTTTTTCAAGGACAGCCTAGGAACAGTGGGTTAACTGACTTGTTCATGGGCAGAACGACAGAGTTTTACCTTGTCAGCTCGGGGATTCGATCTTGCAACCTTTCGGGTACTAGTCGAACGCTCTAACCACTAGGCTACTTGCCGCCCCAATTACTAACGCTTAAAATAAATATTACAGTGCTACAAGGGAATACTTGCATATGGTGTGTTTGGGTGGTGCAGTGAGGTGTTCAGAGCCACTGTTATACAAAGAGAATTGGGTAACACTGCCTTTTTAAGGGGTCATGTACACGTGTACACATGTAATTACACAGTAGCAAGTATTGTAGTTAACTGTAACAACTCATTGTTACAGTGTAATACGACATGTAGCTAGTAGTAATTGTGGTCTGTAATTATAGAAGTGTAACAACGAATGCTTGTTACCATACTTGTTACAAATGGGCAGGTTAAATTCACCAACTTATTGTTTGCTTCTTCTCAGCTGCGTCCAATTCAACCTGTTAGGGCTAGGGGGCAGTATTGACACGGCTGGATAAAAAACGTACCCGATTTAATCTGGTTACTACTCCTGCCCAGTAACTAGAATATGCATATAATTATTGGCTTTGGATAGAAAACACCCTAAAGTTTCTAAAACTGTTTGAATGGTGTCTGTGAGTATAACAGAACTCATATGGCAGGCAAAAACCTGAGAAGATTTCATGCAGGAAGTGGCCTGTCTGACAAGGTGTCGTTCTTCTTGTCTCTGTTTATTGAAGAGTGAGGATCTTAGCTGTCCCGTGACACTTCCTACGGTTGCCATAGGTTCTCAGAAGGCGGCAAAACGCTGAATCGTGGCTTTGCAGGCTCTGGCTGAAACAAAGTAGCGCGTTTGGGTAGTGGCTGGTTACAGTACTGTGAGACTCAGGCTCGTGCCCGCGTCGACCGAAAGCTTTGTTTTCTTTCCTCTGTTTAGCTAAATGGACATTCCCGGTCGGAATATTATCGCTTTTTTTACGAGAAAAATGGCATAAAAATGGATTTTAAACAGCGGTTGACATGCTTCGAAGTACGGTAATGGAATATTTCGATTTTTTTTTTGTCACGAATTGCGCCATGCGCACGACCCTGATTTACCATTTCGGATAGTGTCTGGGACGCACGAACAAAACGCCGCTATTCGGATATAACGATGGATTATTTTGGACCAAACCAACATTTGTTATTGAAGTAGCAGTCCTGGGAGTGCATTCTGACGAAGACAACAAAAGGTAATCAAACTTTTATAATAGTAAATCTGAAATTGGTGAGTGCTAAACTTGCCGGGTGTCTAAATAGCTAGCCCGTGATGGCTGGGCTATGTACTCAGAATATTGCAAAATGTGCTTTCACCAAAAAGCTATTTTAAAATCGGACATATTGAGTGCATAGAGGAGTTCTGTATCTATAATTCTTAAAATAATTGTTATGCTTTTTGTGAACGTTTATCGTGAGTAATTTAGTAAATTGTTAGTGAATTCGCCGGAAGTTTGCGGGGGGTATGCTAGTTCTGAACGTCACATGCTATTGTAAAAAGATGGTTTTTGATATAAATATGAACTTGATTGAACAAAACATGCATGTATTGTATAACACAATGTCCTAGGGTTGTCATCTGATGAAGATCATCAAAGGTGAGTGCTGCATTTAGCTGTCTTCTGGGTTTTTGTGACATTATATGCTAGCTTGAAAAATGGGTGTCTGATTATTTCTGGCTTGGTACTCTGCTGACATAAACTAATGTTTTGCTTTCGTTGTAAAGCCTTTTTGAAATCGGACAGTGTGGTTAGATTAACGAGAGTCTTGTCTTTAACCTGTTAGGGCTAGGGGGCAGTATTTGCACGGCTGTATAAAAAAAATGTACCCGATTTAATCTGGTTACTAATCCTACCCAGTAACTAGAATATGCATATACTTATTATATATGGATAGAAAACACCCTAAAGTTTCTAAAACTGTTTGAATGGTGTCTGTGAGTATAACAGAACTCATTTGGCAGGCAAAACCCTGAGACATTTTCTGACAGGAAGTGGATACCTGATGTGTTGTATTACCTTTAAACCTATCCCATTGAAAAACACAGGGGCTGAGGAATATTTTGGCACTTCCTATTGCTTCCACTAGATGTCACCAGCCTTTACAAAGTGTTTTGAGTCTTCTGGAGGGAGATCTGACCGAACAAGAGCCATGGAACGATGATGGCCCATTAGACACCTGGCGCGCGAGTTCATGTTGGGTACCCTCGTTCCAATACGTTATAAAAGAGTATGCATTCGTCCACCTTGAATATTATTCATGTTCTGGTTAAAAAAGGCCCTAATGATTTATGCTATACAACGTTTGACATGTTTGAACGAACGTAAATATATTTTTTCCCCTCGTTCATGACGAGAAGTCCGGCTGGCTTAGATCATGTGCTAACAAGACGGAGATTTTTGGACATAAATGATGAGCTTTTTTGAACAAAACTACATTCGTTATGGACCTGTGATACCTGGAAGTGACATCTGATGAAGAGAATCAAAGGTAATGGATTATTTACATAGTATTTTCGATTTTAGATCTCCCCAACATGACGTCTAGTCTGTATCGCAACGCGTATTTTTCTGGGCGCAGTGCTCAGATTATTGCAAAGTGTGATTTCCCAGTAAGGTTATTTTTAAATCTGGCAAGTTGATTGCGTTCAAGAGATGTAAATCTATAATTCTTTAAATGACAATATAATATTTTACCAATGTTTTCTAATTTTAATTATTTAATTTGTGGTGTTGACTTGACTGCCGGTTATTGGAGGGAAACGATTTCCTCAACATCAATGCCATAGTAAAACGCTGTTTTTGGATATAAATATGAACTTGATAGAACTAAAAATGCATGCATTGTCTAACATAATGTCCTAGGAGTGTCATCTGATGGAGATTGTAAAAGGTTAGTGCATCATTTTAGCTGGTTTTATGGTTTTGGTGACCCTGTCTTTGAATTGACAAAACATTACACACAACTCTTGTAAATGTACTGTCCTAACATACTCTAAATTTATGCTTTCGCCGTAAAACCTTTTTGAAATCGTAAAACGTGGTTAGATTAAGGAGATGTTTATCTTTCAAAGGGTGTAAAATAGTTGTATGTTTGAAAAATTTGAATTTTGACATTTATTTGGATTCAAATTTGCCGCTCTTGAAATGCACCTGCTGTTGATGGAGTGCACCACGGGGGAGACGCTAGCGTCCCACCTAGCCCATAGAGGTTAAATAGCTGTAAAATAGTCATATGTTTGAGAAATTGAAGTAATAGCATTTCAAAGGTTTTGAAAATCGCGCCACAGGATTCAACTGGCTGTTACGTAGGTGGGACGAATTCGTCCCGCCTGCCCCAGAGAGGTTAACAACTTTGACAAGGGTTGTGATCCCTTGTGTATGCGATGGGTGTCTGCTCAATAGGCTCTAATTACTTACCCATGAATGTATACTGTTCAAAATATATCTCCAGTCAATGTTGTTGCTATCACTTGCCCCCAAAATAAAGTGTACAATCTGGGTTAACTTTGGTTGAGTTTACGAAAACAGATCAGTAGGTCAGCCTCACTGACAGTGATCTAATACGAGATGAGTAATAAGACACTATTTCAATGCATAGTACATGTAATGTTTGCCCAAGTACAATGTAATCACTAGTTGTTACACAGGATTTAGCTAGTTAAAATGAAGTGTACCTTGAGGAGTACTTACTTGTAATTAAGTACATTACTCATCCTAACATCCTGGCCCTCATTGTAAAGCTTCTGGAAGTTTTACTTAATTTCTGTACCTTATTATGAAAGACAGAAGCTCCAGATAGCCCAGAATAAGCTGGTAGTATTGAAGGTGAATCCACGTACTCACATAGGCAGGAGCTGCTTCAGGAACTCAACTGGCTGCCTGTTAAGGCTAGGATGTCCCAGATTAGACTGGGTTTGATTTACAGGAGTATTTATGGTTCTGCAACCAGATTCCCAGTGTTAGGGATGCACACAATCACAGCACCAGATCAAGTGTTTTTAATGTGTACTTATACATGTTCAGGAGTAATGCTGGGAAAGGTACTTTCTTGTATACTGGAGCCTCAGAGTGGAATGATCTGACTCTGCCCATAAAAACGACGTACTCTCTGGGCAACTTTAAAAACACATTTAAAAACATTTTAATGTCTTCTGTGCCTATATGAATGACCCCTATGATGTAACTGCAATGATGAGATAGATGTTCTTCTTTATTTTATTATCTCGTTGAAATACTGTGTTCAACCGTGTTCGATCTTGCCTAGCCATCTTGTTTCAAGAGGACCACAATGGAAATAAGTCTCAGACATTATTGTGTGTTATCCTCAATGATTTTACTCATGTGCATGTATGGCTTTTTCACGTTTTATGTGTGCTTGTTTTTTAAAATGGTGAAATTAATAAACTAAACTAAAACAAAAGATACAGCAACAACCATAACGAAGTCAGGTTAGGGACATCTTTATTACATGATAACATTGCCAAATTCTTCCTTTACATTAGTGCGAAAACATTTTGATAGTTTGCTTATTAAATATGGTTATCTGAGGTAACAACATATATTTTTCACACATCTACTATGGCACAAATCTCTCTGCAAACGGCCATAAAAGCATCAACTAAAAGAGAAAAACAAATCACGTGGTGCAGAAGTTCTTCCTTAAGAATCTGAGATAGCATTTCACAAAACAAATAAAACATTGGGGTAAACACACACTCTAAGATCAATGTCTATTTGCTGACACAAAAAAGCAGATTTCAGAAAAAAATGAAGGTGGATGATAGCTTCAGTTGGCAGATTTGTAGTTATTTAATACAATTTATATTTTAGGAAAGGGGTATTTTGTCCAGCTACCGGAGTAAGTCCTCCCTCCCCCCGGAGGAAACTTACCCCAACAGAATTATGCCATATGGTTTCACAGTAGTGTCCCTATTTTTACCTTACCTGCACATACTGTAAACTCTCTTTTGTATTTTACCTTTTCCTTACACTCTACTATGTACAGTAAACTAAACAGAAGGCAATATTTTAAATCCCAGGAGGGTCAGAAGAAAGTATGAGGTGAAATAAATGCATGTAAATAAAACATTTGATTATATCTATCACCTTCCTTTATTGAATGTGCTTTGGATTCACATAGGATGGACACTTCACACATGTAGTGGGTATACTTTCCAAGCTACAGTATTTCCTTTATAACATTTTTAATGATATCACAAAACAACAAACGTAATGACATTAGTGTTCTTTAGATCGCCTCTGACCATTCTCCACATTCGACATTCAAAATATTGTTCCAGTATTCGCTTTTGAACGTGCTAGAGTTTCAGCGGCAAAAAGATCTGTTGAGACAAAGCACATTCCTCGGGTGAATTTGGAGAGGGAGACCTGAATCTTCTCTGTTTGATTTACAACAGAGCGTGAGTTGTTAACCCCCACCAGTTCCCTCCCACCCCCCTCTGCGGGTGAAAGGGGGTCTGGTTGAAGTCATACATTGCAAACCTGATCTGATTTATTTGGATCCTCACAGGACAGTCATAACAATTTCCTGGTTGCTAAAATTCTAATAGTTCACCTACTTTCAGTTTATGTGACAAAACAGGCAATGTGTAGAGAATCATTGTACCATCTAAACCACTGTGAAATATATTTTCAATAGATGGGTTAGCTGACGAAAATGATGCACACGCTTCAATGGGGCTGTGATTCTGGATGTCCAGATAGCTACCAATAATGACAAGAAACTGCCATGTGGGGAATCGTAAGTGACTCGTTTCAGCTAGTTCATTTTGTTATTGATACCATGTCTTGTTTTGAGGAGTTGACTGATTTCATGTTAATGCTAATATGGCAAAATTTGCTAGGTTGCTAACCAACAACTGTGACAATGTTTTTGAGAGACAACAAGTGCTCATTTATTTATGTTTTCAATTAACACTGGAGACGAAATATAGTTTACATGTTGTCAACTATCTAAGCCAACCTTGTCTGTTTTGCCCCATAGTTGTGCACGCTGTAACGGTTTTGACTTGAGGTTGTTGTTTGTTAGCTTGTGCCTACCAGAGAAAATATAGATTTCTCCTTTTTGTTTGTGAGGGAATGAGTCTGGTCCGTCAAGTCTACACCAATACGAAGGACTCATGTAAAAGTCAGTATGGAAATACACTTTTCATAAACCCTTAAAAATATTGGAAATAACTTCAAAACAACTGTTATTTGATGTTGGTTTTATTGTCACAATAATCACACAATCAATATAAGTGTCACGTCCTGACCAGTAGAGGGTGTAGTTGGGTCAGGACGTGGCAGAAGGGAGTGTGTGTTTTTTATTGTTTCATTGATTTGTAGAGGGTTGTGGTTGATTGGGAGTCACACATAAGGAGCATGTTTTTCCTTTGGGTTTTGTGGGTAATTGTTTCTTGTTTAGTGTGTTTGCACCTGACAGGACTGTTGGCTGTCAGTTTCCTTGTTTTGTTTGTTATAGTGTTCTTTCTAATTAAATTGAAAGATGAATACTAACTCCGCTGCATTTTGGTCCATTCCTGAAGACAGCCCTTACAGAATTACCCACCAAACAAGGACCAAGCAGCGGAAGAGGAAGGAGCAGCGACAGGAGAGAAAAAGGGAGGAATGGACATGGGAGGACGTCCTGGATGGCAAGGGAGCCTACACCTGGGAAGAGATCCTGGCCGGAAGGGATCGCCTCCCATGGGAACAGGTGGAGGCACTCAGGAGAGTGGAGGCAGCTGGACAGAGGAACCATCGGGAACGTTACGCTGGAACACGGTTGGCTAGGAAACCCGAGAGGCAGCCCCAAGATTTTTTTGGGGGGGGGCACACGGGTAGCTTGGCCAGGCCAGGGAAGAGCCGTAAGCCAGCTACCCGTGACTACAGGGAGGTGCAATTAAGGCCGAGGGCGCCATGTTACGCTGTGGTACGCACCATCTCGCCGATACGGACGCACAGCCCAGTTCGCCCAGTACCAGCGCCCCGCAGGTGCCAGGGCAAAGGGAGCATCGAGCCGGAAGGGGTGATGCCAACCCTACAATCAAGACCGCCAGCGCGCCATTTCGGTCCGGTGTTTCCCGCCAGACGCACTAGCATGGAGGTGCGTGTCTCCGGGCTGGCACGTCCTATACCAGCCCCGCGCATCAGGAGTCTAGTGTGTCAACCCAGCCTCGCCAGTCAACAGTCGCCAGAGCTGCCCGCCAGTCAACAGTCGCCAGAGCTGCCCGCCAGTCAACAGTCGCCAGAGCTGCCCGCCAGTCAACAGTCGCCAGAGCTGCCGGCCAGTCAACAGTCGCCAGAGCTGCCCGCCAGTCAACAGTCGCCAGAGCTGCCCGCCAGTCAACAGTCGCCAGAGCTGCCCGCCAGTCAACAGTCGCCAGAGCTGCCCGCCAGTCAACAGTCGCCAGAGCTGCCCGCCAGTCAACAGTCGCCAGAGCTGCCCGCCAGTCAACAGTCGCCAGAGCTGCCCGCCAGTCAACAGTCGCCAGAGCTGCCCGCCAGTCAACAGTCGTCAGAGCTGCCCGCCAGTCAACAGTCGCCAGAGAGGTCAGACTGCGCTGAACTGCCGGAGAGACCAGACTGCGCTGAACTGCCAGAGTGGCCAGACTGCGCTGAACTGCCAGAGTGGCCAGACTGCGCTGAACTGCCAGAGTGGCCAGACTGCGCTGAACTGCCAGAGTGGCCAGACTGCCCTGAACTGCCAGAGTGGCCAGACTGCCCGGTTCTGCCAGAGGTGCCCGCCTGCCCGGATCTGCCAGGGTGCCCTGCCTGCCCTCCGGCCCAGCCCGAGTGGCCCTCCTGCCCTCCGGCCCAGCCCGAGTGGCCCTCTTGCCCTCCGGCCCAGCCCGAGGGGCCCTCCTGCCCTCCGGCCCAGCCCGAGGGGCCCTCCTGCCCAGCCCGAGTGGTCTGTCTGCCAGGGTCAGCCCAAGTGGCCCGTCTACCCGGCGCAGCTATCGGCGCCACCAAAGTGGGCGACGCCGAAGGTGGAGCGAGGTCCACGTCCTGCACCTGAGCCACCTCCAGGATAGGTGGGTTGGGGAGGGAGGGTGTAGCACAGTGCCGTCAGTGACGGCAGCCACCCTCCCTTCCCTCCCTTATTGTTTAGGGGTTATTTTTTGTTGGAGTATTGGGGATTTTCTTGTGTGTTCTTTTTTTAGGTGCATCCCGGGGTCTGCACCTTGAGGGGGGGTACTGTCACGTCCTGACCAGTAGAGGGTGTAGTTGGGTCAGGACGTGGCAGAAGGGAGTGTGTGTTTTTTATTGTTTCATTGATTTTGGCCGTGTGACTTCCAATAAAGCACAGCTGTAGAGGGTTGTGGTTGATTGGGAGTCACACATAAGGAGCATGTTTTTCCTTTGGGTTTTGTGGGTAATTGTTTCTTGTTTAGTGTGTTTGCACCTGACAGGACTGTTGGCTGTCAGTTTCCTTGTTTTGTTTGTTATAGTGTTCTTTCTAATTAAATTGAAAGATGAATACTAACTCCGCTGCATTTTGGTCCATTCCTGAAGACAGCCCTTACAATAAGTCACAAATAATAACAACCTTGGTTCAATGGTAAATGTCCGTACCTCGGGCATAGAAAAAGTCAAGCCCAGTATATAAGTGACCTGAGTCACGCAATCGTCCTACAATAAAGTGGTGCGTAAGTGCTGCGTCAGATTGAAATTAACTCCTGTTCCACACACAATAAAGATGATCAGAAATCTCAGTCGTCTTCAACTACAAATGAACAAATAAACCAACACGGTATAAATCGCACCAAAACAAATTAAATTCCATATGCAAAAAAGTTGTAATCAGTCAGACAATCCAATCTGCCAGCGTGAAAGGCCACGGTGAACAGCAAAGACTAACGTAGATCAGTAGTCCGACATTCAGAGGCACAGCGAGGGATTTTGGGCCCCATGAAAAGATATCACATTGGGCCCCACTACAACAGGCCACACCAACCCTGCACAATTGCTGTAACCACACACCTCCAGAACCCAATCGACCCATTCAAAGCTTTAAATAACTCTACCTTTGCAGACTTGCAACTCTCTTGTAGTCCAATATTTACTGTACGATACTTACTGATAGTGAGCTGTGAAAATATAACACTGTGCAGACATGCATGCAACATTCTGCATACAGCAGAATTCACTATTTGATGCAAGACTGATACCCTCTATAAGATTTTACAGTCTAAATGTAATTTTAATGGTACAATTGTTGAATGGAAAATGATCTTAACATTAATGAATAACTTAAAATAAATATAACTTAAATATACATTAACCTCTTCAATTAAAATAAATTAACATTATCATCTATAGCATATAACAAACAAAATAATAAAAAGAAGCAGATTTTTTTAACTAAGTATACATACCAACTAGAAAATAAGCAGCTGTAAAAGTGGAAATGGAAAACAAAATGGAAATGAAAAGGCCTGATGGTGGCGCTAGAGGAAAGGTCAAGTGGTCACCAAATCAATAGGTTTCTTCCACTTGGGGTCTTGATTGCGCACAACAAATTTTATGGCAATCCAGCCATTACTTTGAGATATATCTTGTTCTCATTCTGTTCTCAGCCTGTGGTTATCATGTGTGTAGTGATCCAATATCCATAGCCATGCCATTTAACAGTTATCACTGGCCCGTGCACAGCCTTACTCACCAAGAGCCCAGCGCCGAGCCTTCTTGTTAGCAAAGTCACTGATCAAGTCTTTGAAGTCCAGCTTTCTAGCTAACTGACTTTCAATGGACAGCATGGCAAGACTGCAAAGCCTGTCCTGGAACATAGTGGACCTCAAATAGTTTTTTTTAATCCGTTTTAGCTTACTGAAAGCTCTCTCGCCACCAGCAACAGTCACAGGCAGTGTGCAAAATATACGTAAAGCAATGCACACTTCTCCAAAAATGCTTTGCATCTGCATCTTACAAATTGCATTCAGGAGACCAAGAGGGGACAAGTTACGGGGGATAGTGGCAGCATATACAGTGTTCAGGTGTCTTACTTAATTTTGAAACTCAGGTGTAAGATTTCTGGAATACTTCATGATCAGTGGTTGGGACACAGAAGGGACTTTATCCTCACTAATCTGCCCAACTTTCAGAACAGCAGAACATTATTCTACAATTTTTGCAGTGGTCTGGAACCCAGTGTCCATGTCACTTATGATGTTGTCCATAGCAGTAAAAAACACTGTGTTCTGAAACATCGTTGCTGCACTGTCCTGAGCTGTCTCCTCTTGAGAGGTCTCATCATGGAATCTCTTCCTTTTCCTCATGGCAGCTGTGTTCATTGCTAAATTGAGATGCAACATCCATTTGCGTAGCAATCAGTGTTGCCTCAGACAGGAGAGACTCCCATCCATCTCTAAGAGTCTGCATCTCTTCCTTTAAGGCTCTGATATTGGTTGCCTTTGTGTCAAGTGAGATTTTTCCTGACTGGAGAATCACATTCCAGATCTCAATGCATTGCAGTACCAGCAACTATGCCAACTGACATGTCATTCAACACAATGCTGCTCACCTCCTTCTACAGTTAGGAGTAGGGCTGGTTCAGGGGTATGGGGATGGCTACACAGGGCTGCTGAGCCTGACACTGCATCTGTTGGGCCTGGCACCAGGCAGGGGCAGCAACAACTAATTTAGTATGAATAGCTTGCTAAAAGTTTGCCTGCATTTATTAAATGTTGGCTAAAAGAGGAGCGAAATGTACACTCAGAATGTTCTGTGAAGATATTAAGTAACTAATGTTAGGAGAGCAAAAGTTGCCTATTTCACTATGGATTAAGCTAACAGGTTAATTTCCACCACTCAAGGACTACACCCACCTTCCTTTGTGAAAAATTGGGTGACATACAGTCGCCCTTTCTTTTCTCTCTCCTGTCCTTCTTTTCTTTCTTTTAGTTTTTGGAAGCCAGATTTTTCTTTAGGAAGCTGCGACATGATGCTCCGGCACTTCTCACTCGCAATTCACTGCTAGGGGGGGTTGGGCAATACAGAGGCTCTCTGCATGTTTACTTTTTGTCCTAAACAGGAAAAGATAAAGAACCGTTAGATGTATTAGTACATTGTAAATCAATTATTATAATAATGATGATAGGTTAATGATTTAATATTGAAAAAAATGTACCTAATGTTCTAATAATTTCTTATTAGGCCGTTAGAATCGTCCTAACTTTTCCCCCCCATATGGCGCCCCTGCCAACAATATACATAAGTAGATCCGATACTGGTTGATCCTGCGACACGGCTACAGTACACACTTTTAAATACACCAAAACAAACTGGGTATCAACGAGCTTTCAAGCTGAGGTTTGAACAATTACTCTCTCGCGACACTGTCACAACCCACTTCTGCGCAGCTGATGCTGGCTATTTAATAGGGAATTAAAGGGGAAGCGCCCCATCGGCAGGAGAAACACTGAGACGGTTCAGACAAATTCAATGCTGTCACAACGCGTCGGTTTTGTTGCGAAACAACCAACCTGCCTAAAACAAAAGATAATTTAGCTTACCAGTCTCAACGTCACTGTTGACGTTGAGACTGGTGTTTTGCAGGTACTATTTAATGAAGCTGCAGTTGAGTACTTGTGAGGTGTTTGCGCAACGCATAGGGTGTTTGCGTTTCACCCCAACGACCAGGGTTCCCGTTCCTGTCTCTCCGTTCACTACAGTATTGTAACTCTGCACTATTACATAATGATAGATAAGTGCTATTTGCGTAGGAAAATATAATGCTCCATTGTTTATACTTTTGTTGCTGACCCGGTTTATGAGGGCCTGCAGAAGTTAATGTATGTGACTATAATAACATTATACTACTGTAATTACTTCATATAGGATGTGTAACCATCCCTGGAAAACAAAATGCTCAATACGGAAAGGATCAATGTTAAGTCAGTTCACATAATGGACTAAATGAACGGATGGGATTCATCTTCCGGTAAGTCAGCCCATTTTAGATAATGAGAACCCACTAAATTCATGTAAATTGCACACCCTGACCCTATTCAATATATTGATAATTGTGCAATTACTATAGCTACCCACTGTTCATCATTCAGTGTGCAAAATAGAGGGACTATGCACCCGATTGCATTATATAGTATCCCGAATGAGTGACTGGCAAAGTGCCAATCTATACGCCTCCATACCCCCACTGTCCTCTTTTATGCTTACTCACTAGGCCTGTTGAGTGATGCACACTTCTTTTTAACCTGACCAATTAACAATGGGGAAGTCTCTAAGCACGTTGTAGACGCATGAGCACGAACTGTATTACATGAGAGGGGTATTCTGCAATTTTGTGTGCCAACATTAGCATGTTAGTGTTGCAGCTGTGCTGGAACTACGTTTGTTTTGTTAGGCATGTCAATGATCTTTGAGACATTTTAAAACTAAGGCATAGGGCCTTCACTAAGCTACAGTATATGAAGTCATCTCAAGCAGTAAACCTGAATGCATGCATATTTCTGTCTATAGTTCTATAGAAACATTCCTATTGGTTTACATTTCATTACCAGCTTCTCCCAAGGCCTATGACTCAAATTGACATGAAGCAGGATGGATTGGCTGGTAGTTCACAAATAAAGAAGCTCAGAAAGGTAAGAAATAAATTAGCCTAGATCCAGATCACTTTTTAAGCTTATGACCCGAGTCATTCCAAATATTAGCAAAAACACCGGTCTCCGGTTCAAAGAAGTGTAATTATGCGTGCACGCATTTTGCCGTTCTCTTCCGGTGGAAATGTACAGTATCTCCATGACCTTGCACTAAATTATTGATCCCTCCGTTGTCAAAACGCAAGTCTGTATGTGTAATCAGTAAGAACAAACAATAAGTTAACCCTTGTGCACATTCAGCTAACACAAGCTCACACCTGTTAGTCTGGCTGATACCAAACTCAAAGTCCACCTGACTTCAGAATCTGGAGAGACTGTTTGATGTTGTCAGAACGATGCGGCGATAATGAAGGGAGTTGTGCTTTTACTGCTTTGTTCTCCTCTGTGTCTTTCTCAATCAAACACCCACATGTACAGCCACACACAGTCCCGAGCGCTGCCCCCTTCCATTACAACTGTTGGATTTGCACCAACAAAGACTCCTGTCCAGACCAGTGGGTCATAGCACTCCCTCACTGTATACCACATAGGTTGCGTCATCCGGGCTACACACCTGTATACATATTATGGTAGGCTGCTGAGGGGAGGACGGCTCACAATAATGGCTGGAATGGAGTCAATGGAATGGTATCAACCACATGTGTTTGATACCATTCCATTGACTCCATTCCAGCCATTATTATGAGCTGTCTCCTCCTCAGCAGCCTCCACTGGATGATAGTGTTTGTGTGTGTTCACTTAAACAATGACATACACGTATAACTCAAACGTTCATGTGTTTTAAAGGTGTGTATGTGTACAAAGGCTTTGAGAAGATTGAAGAAATGGAACGCCTTCAAATTTGGCGGACATCACAGAAATCGATTAAATTCGATTGATTTCTGCGACATTTTTGGTTATCGTTGAGTCCAAATTCAGCCATAAAAGAAAGGTACTTTATTCAATAGGATGATGTTGATATTGCAGTCTTCTTGATGTGTTAATCTTTCTTTTCCATGTAAATACATATATTTTTTTAACAATGGAGTAGATACAAGAATAGACACTAATACAGTACTGTATATGTGGTTTACCAAACTGTAAAGTACTTGAACACTTCACAGATCTGTCTGCTTTGTATTGCGTTTTGTGTCATGTCTTTTATTCAATTTTTATTTCACAGTACAACTGGGTCTTTGGGATGTTGGAGGTCAACAGAGGTAATAGATGACCCGATTTGAAAATGGTACCTTCAAGCTCACGCAGAGTACTGATCCCGATCATTAGAAAACAACATCAAAAGAGGATCAACCATCTACAGTGACTCGTGGAGAGCATATGTGCAGGCGCTGAATCCACTAGGTTATCAGCATCACACTGTGAACCACAGGCAGAACTTTGTTGATCCACATTCGAGCAGCCACACACAGCACATTGAACGCTCTTTGCAGATGATCAAAAAACAGGTCTGGAGACTAAAAGGGAATCAATCAGAGAAAATGTTGAAGAACCATTTGAAATGTATTGAATGGACTTACTGGTTGGGCAAAAAACACAGGGGAGGCATCTTCGGACAACTGATCAACAACATTAAGAAGAGATATAAAGTGTGACTGAATTTTTTGGAGGGAGAAAAGCACATATTGGGCCCATCTTCAAATACCGTTGGAGGTGTGGAGAAGTAGATCTGGAGATAATTTCACTTTTGTTCTGTTATTGATCTGTCATTGTATTTTGTGATCACAGTATTTTCATTTGCCATAGAAAATAAAAAAAGCTTAAAAAAATTAGATTTAAAAAAAAATATTGTTAACTTTACAAATTACAACATTAAGAAAGAGAAACTTCTGGAGTATCGCAAAATATGGTTTGGGTCCCTCAGTCCAGAGCTATTAAATTAAAATAAAAGAAGAAGGCAAGGGGAAAGCTTTGGTCTATAACACCAAAGATTTGGTAGATTAACCATGTTCTGTTAATTAGGCCAACATGGTGTTTTGAAATTTTCCAGTTTGAATGTTTTTTGCATCTCCTACATCATGAAGCCTAATATATTGAAAAACTCTCTGAAAAATCTGTTTTAATTCTTAAAGAAGTGTTTTTCTTTTTCAGTTTATACTTTTATGGCAGTTTGCTGTGAGACTTGTGCCTTAGTAGATCATTGAAAAATATTTGCTTCCGTCGTTTTATTTTTTTGTGAAATGCTACCTCAGATAACCATTCTTAAAGAAGAATGTCTGCACCACATGTTTCGTTGTTCTTTTTCAGTTGATACATTTATGGCAGTTTGCAGACACTTGTGCCTTCGTAGATTAGTAAAAAAAATATTTTTACAAAAATGTTAAATTGTGAAATGATACCTCGGATAACAATGTTTAAGTAAACTATTCAAATGTTTTTACATTACAAATGTCCTCTCAGGAAAACTATGGCAATGTTATCATGTAATAAAGCTGTTCCTAAGAGATTATCTTCCTCTTGCTGACTTTTTTATGGTTGTTGCTATATCTGTCTTTTACAATAGCGTACAGAAATTAAGTGAAACTTCCAGAAGCTTTAAAATGAGGGCCAGGATGTCAGGATGGGTAATGTACAGTATAAATACACACTAATTACAAGTAAGTATTCGTCAAGATATACTTAATTTTAACTAGCTAAATCCTGTGTAACACCTAGTAATTACATTGTACTTACGCAGATATTACATGTACTCTGTGGTGTACAAATTTGTTTAGTCTCCCACTTATATAGTGCTTCTAGAAGCTTTAATTCTGAGTTCCAGGTTGTTAGGATGGGTAATGTACTGTATAAATACACATTAATTACAGGTAACTACCCCTCATGAGACACTTCATTTTAACAAGCTAAATCCAGTGTAACAGCTAGTGATTACATTGTACTTAGGCAAATATTACATGTACTACGCTTTGAAATAATGTATTTTTCCACATCTGGGTTGACACCTATATTAGATCCCAGTCAGTGAGGCTGACCTACTGATCTGTTTTTACCAGCTTAACCAAGTTACCCCTGATGGTATACTTTATTTTGAGGGCAAGTGCTAGCAACAACACTGAGTGCACATTCAAGGGTAAGTAATTAGAGCCTATTGAGTATAGGCTATAATCTCTAAGACACCCATCACATCCATGAGGGATCACAACCTTTGTGACATTTGTTACTGTATGCAGCTGAGAAGAAGCGAAACACTAAGTTAGTGAATTTAGTGGAAACCTGCCCATGTGTAACAACCATGGTAACAATAATAATTTGTTACACTGCTGTAATTACAGTGCCTTCGGAAAGTATTCAGACCCCTTGACTTTTTCCACATTTTGTTATGTTACAGCCTCATTCTAAAATTGATGAAATAAAAAATGTCCCTCGTCAATCTACACACAATACTCCATAATGGCAATGTGAAAACAGCTTGTTAGAATTTTTTTAAATGTATTACAAACAAAAATACCTTATTTACATAAGTACTCAGACCCTGTGCTATGAGAATCGAATTTGAGCTCCGGTGCATTCTGTTTCCATTGATCATCCTTGAGATGTTGCTACAACTTCATTGGAATCTAGCTGTGGTTAATTCAATTCATTGGACATGATTTTGAAAGGCACACACCTGTTTATATAAGGTCCCACAGTTCACAGTGCATGTAAAAGCAAAAACCAAGCAGTGAGGTCGAAGGAATTGTCCACAGAGCTCCGAGACAGAATTGTGTCGAGGCACAGATCTGGGGAAGGGTACCAAAAAATGTCTGCAGCATTGAAGGTCAACCAAGAACACAGTGGCCTCCATTTTAAATGGAAGATGTTTGGAACCACCAAGACTCTTCCTGGAGCTGGCCATACTGAGCAATCAGGGGAGAAGGGCATTGGTGAGGGAGGTGACCAAGAACTAGAGGTCGACCGATTAATCGGAATGGCCGATTAATTAGGGCCGATTTCAAGTTTTCATAACAATCGGAAATCGGTATTTTTGGAGGCCGATTTGGCCGATTTATTTTTTACACCTTTATTTAACTAGGCAAGTCAATTAAGAACACATTCTTATTTTCAATGACGGCCTAGGAACGGTGGGTTAACTGCCTTGTTCAGGGGCAGAACGACAGATTTTTAACTTGTCAGCTCGGGGATTCAATCTTGCAGCCTTACGGTTAACTAGTCCAACGCTCTAACCACCTGCTTTACATTGCACTCAATGAGGAGCCTGCCTGTTACGCGAATGCAGTAAGAAGCCAAGGTAAGTTGCTAGCTAGCATTAAACTTATCTTAGAAAAAACAATCAATCAATCATAACAATCAATCAATCAAGTTAACTACACATGGTTGATGATATTACTAGTTTATCTAGCCTGTCCTGCGTTGCATATAATCGCTTAGGTACACGTTGCTCCAACGTGTACCTAACCATAAACATCAATGCCTTTCTTAAAATCAATACACAAGTAAAATTTTTTAAACCTGCATATTTAGTTAATATTGCCTGCTAACATGAATTTATTTTAACTAGGGAAAATGTGTCACTTCTCTTTCAACAGAGTCAGGGTATATGCAGCAGTTTGGGCCGCCTGGCTCATTGCGAACTGTGAAGACTATTTCTTCCTAACAAAGACAGCCAACTTCGCCAAACGGAGGATGATTTAACAAAAGCGCATTTGCGAAAAAAGCACACTCGTTGCACGAATGTACCTAACCATAAACATCAATGCCTTTCTTAAAATCAATACACAGAAGTATATATTTTTAAATCTGCATATTTAGCTAAAAGAAATCCAGGTCAGCAGGCAATATTAACCAGGTGAAATTGTGTCACTTCTCTTGCAATCATTGCACGCTGAGTCAGGGTATATGCAACAGTTTGGGCCACCTGGCTCGTCGCGAACTAATTTGCCAGAATTTTACGTAATTATGACATAACATTGAAGGTTGTGCAATGTAACAGGAATATTTAGACTTATGGATGCCACCCATTAGATAAAATACGGAACGGTTCCGTATTTCACTGAAAGAATAAACGTGATAGTTTCCGGATTCGACCATATTAATGACCTAAGGCTCGTATTTCTGTGTGTTATTATATTATAATTAAGTCTATGATTTGATAGAGTAGTCTGACTGAGCGATGGTAGGCACCAGCAGGCTCGTAAGCATTCATTCAAACAGCACTTTCATTTTGCCAGCAGCTCTTCGCAATGCTTCAAGCATTGCGCTGTTTATGACTTCAAGCCTATCAACTCCCGAGATTAGGCTGGTGTAACCCATGTGAAATGGCTAGTTAGTTAGCGGGGTGTGCGCTAATCGCGTTTCAAACTTCAAACGTCACTTGCTCTGCATGGGTAACGCTGCTTCGAGGGTGGCTGTTGACGATGTGTTCCTGGTTCGAGCCCAGGTAGCAGCGAGGAGAGGGACGGAAGCTATACTGTTACACTGGCAAGACTAAAGTGCCTATAAGAACATCCAATAGTCAAAGGTATATGAAATACAAATTATATAGAGTGAAATAGTCCTATAATTCCTATAATAACTACAACCTAAAACTTCTTCCATGGGAATATTGAAGACTTATGTTAACAGGAACCTCCAGCTTTCATATGTTCTCATGTTCTGAGCAAGGAACTTAAACGTTAGCTTTCTTACATGGCACATATTGCACTTTTACTTTCTTCTCCAACATTTTGTTTTTGCATTATTTAAACCAAATTGAACATGTTTCATTATATATTTGAGGCTAAATTGATTTTATTGATGTATTATATTAACTTAAAATAAGTGTTCCTTTGGTATTGTTGTAATTGTCATGATTACAAATAAATAAATAAACAATCAGCCGATTAATCGGCATCGGCATTTTTGGTCCTCCAATAATCGGTATCGGCGTTGAAAAATCATAATCGGTCGACCTCTACCAAGAACCCGCATTGGTCACACTGACAGAGCTCCGGAGTTCATCTGTGGAGATGGGAAACTTTCCAGAAGGACAACCATTGCTGCAGCACTCCACCAATCAGGCAGAGTGGCCAGACGGAAGCCCCTCCTCAGTAAAAGGCACATGTCATCCTGCTTGGAGTTTGCCAAAAGGCACCTAAAGGACTTTCAGACCATGACAAATAAGATTCTCTGGTCTGATGAAACCAAGACTGTCCTGAATGCCAAGCGTCTCTTCTGCATAATGTCAAGAGTCATGCTGTGGTGATGTTTTTCAGCAGCAGGGACTGGGAGACTAGTCAGGATGAGGGAAAGATGAACGGAACAAAGTACAGAGAGATCCTTGATGAAAACCTCCTCCAGAGCACTCAGGACCTCAGCCCTATGTGAAGGTTCACCTTCCAACAGTTCAATGACCCTAAGCACACAGCCAAGACAATGCAGGAGTGGCTTCGGGACAAGTCTCTGAATGTCCTTGAGTGGCACAGCCAGAGCCCGGACTTGAACAGGATCAAATATCTCCGGAGAGACCTAAAAAAAAACTTTGCAGTGATGTTCCCCATCCAACCTGACAAAGCTTGACAGGATCTGCAGAGAAGAATGGAAGAAACTCCCCAAATACAGGTGTACTAAGCTTGTAATGTCATACCCAAGAAGACTTGAGTCTGTAATCGCTGCCAAAGGTGCTTCAACAAAGTACTGTGTAAAGGGTCTGAATATTCATGTAAATATGATATTTCAGTTGTTAAAAAAAAAAAACATTTGCAAAAAAATTTAAAATGATGTGTGTAGATTGATGAGGAAAAAAAACGATTTAACCCATTTTAGAATAAGGCTGTAACGTAAGGAAATGTGGAAAAGTCAAGGCGTCGGAATACTTTTCCCGAATGCACTGTAGATACCGCAATTACTACCAGTTGCATGTTGTTATTACACTGTAACTAGGAGTTGTTACAGTTAACTATAATATTTGTTAGTGTAATTAGATGTGTAATTACACTGTAATAAGGACCCTTTAAAATGAAGTGTTACAGGACATTTTTATGGCTCCTTTCACATCTCCTCTTGAGAGTCATTAACTTCGTTGCATCCAAGCGGTATTGTCTGTGAGAGAACAACGAAAACGCTATTAGACATTAATGGGCAATCGTTGTGTACTGTCTGTATTCCTACTGTAGCAGCATGGTGTAGAATTTGAGGCATCTCACAGACACACGTTAGCTAGCTACCTACAACACACAAGTATAGTTACTCCAATACTAATATGAGTCATAAACCCAAAGTCGTTCCTTTACTCTCCGCCATTATCATCAAAACATTTATCCTGTTTTGCTCCTAATAAGAGGCACTGAGTCTAGCTAGGCTAGCTAGCTAACTACAGTAGCTATAATGCTAGACTACAGTACATTTTAGGTATAGCAAACAAATGAAATCAAAGTGTATTTGCCACGTGCGCCGAATACAACAGGTGTAGTAGACCTTACAATTAAATGCTTACTTACAGGCTCTAACCAATAGTGCGAAAAAAAATGTATGTGTGTGTCTCTGTGTGTGTGTGTGTGTCTGTGTGTGTAGGTAAGTAAAGAAATAAAACAACATTAAAAAGACATTTGAAAATAACAGTAGCAAGGCTATATACTGGACCAGTTAGCTAGTTAGCTAAACTGGGCAAGCTTGGCTTGTACTGTTTTTAGCAAGCCCCGTTATGGGTGAATAGATCACCAAATTGTAATGTACTGACAACACTGCCTTGTGTAAAAAGTGAGGTTATATTGCTAGCTAGCTACCAACAGCAAAACAACTTACTTGTTTGTCATTTGCCTTCCTTTGACCTGGTCCACCTGGTCTAGGCTGCCGCCGCAGCTTGCTGGTTTCACTATTATTTTTATTGCTGTTTCAACTCCTCTTCAGTGCATTCTGACTCAAATAAACAGGGCTGTATGTTCCTATGTAAATTAACATCCCCCCAAAATTTGGCTTCCAGCTCTTCTTGGAAAGCGGAATCATCAGAAGCAGCCATTGTAGTGAATAATTTAGCAATCTCGGATATACAGTGCATAGTAGCATAGCTCCTGTGAACCTGTAAAGCAGTACCTTCCCCGTTTTGAAAAGCCTGTCTTTGAGGGTGGGAACAAGGAAGTAGGGCTCCCATTATGCTGTAGTCTTTACAAAGCCAGGGATAATGAGTCAACCTAGATATCCTGCAATATCATGGCAGATAGGAACATCGTTGAGACAAGTCCAATGGCTCTATTGAACAATGGCAACCATATCTACTCGCTGCTAGCGTGATCGTGCAATCGGCGAAACAAAAAAGGCCACAATAATTGCTACTAAAAATGAACTACTATTCATTTTTAGATCAGACAGCAGGCTCAATCAACCAATGACGTAATTGGTTGAACTCTCCCGGAGCAAAACATTAATAAATACAACTATAGTGCATAATTAGGTTTGAAACGCTATATCATCAATCATAATTATGTAGGGAGACTGGAAAAATACCCCCAATAGTGTAGTAGTGAAGGTTTATTGGGAATGTTGTAAAGTATTTTGAAAGGACCCGCACCTCAGAATATGTTATAGATTACTTCTTATTGTCTTATTATATCTGCAGACTATAGTGGCAAAACTGCTCATCAACTATGATCCTGCCCAGCAATACTGTCTTAACATTTGCATATGTGCTGGTCTTTCTGCTGCCTTGGTGCCAGATGTAAGCCATAGTGTGCATTTGTGCTAAGCACAAAAACATTAAATCAAGCCTGATTAATGGTGTAAACATGCTGGAATCAACTCACAGGGCACATTCTGTTTGCACATAATTATATTCAAATGAGTGTTTAGTCTAATGGGCATTTCCACAAAATGAGTTCCTTTTGCATACCTTTGATATTTTAAGCAGAAATTGTGCACAAATATTGCATTTTAAAAGCTTGTTATATTAAATAAAGTTCCCTTTAATATAGACCACATGGGAATAAAGATTTGCTAAAGTACCAACATTCAACATGTTGACATGTCCCTCTGTGCAGCCACTGTGACTTCTAGGAAGCTTTAACCCACTTAACCCCAACATTTATCAAAGTTTTCACAATCATTGTAAAGCCCTAGTTATTTTGTTGCTTTGAGAAAGTCATTTCTGAACATTAGTATTTATTACGTGTGATTTGTGATTCATTTTAAGTAAAAAAAACTACCTGTCCCTCATTTTAAGGTCCACCCTGTTACGTGAACCGAACTCTTGTTTCAATATGGTGAAACTTGTCACGCCTACTCCTGGGCTCGACGTCGCCTTCTTAACCAGCGGTCCTGGCAACCCACATTACGCACACCTAGTGTAACCGATGTGAAATGGCTAGTTAGTTAGCGGTGGTGCGCGCTAATAGCGTTTCAATCAGTGACGTCACTCGCTCTGAGACTTGAAGTAGGGTTTCCCCTTGTGTTGCAAGGGCCACGGCTTTTGTGGCGCGATGGGTAACGATGCTTTGTGGGGTGTCAGTTGTTGATGTGTGCAAGGGTCCCTGGTTCGAGCCCAGGTTGGGGCGAAGAGAGGGACGGAACCTACACTGTTACACTGCAACCATCATTGCGCAAAGCTGCTCCCCATCGTTACGCACACCAAGACTTCATCCTCATCCAGATTACTTCCCCCCTATTTAGCCCTCTGTAGCCTCAGTCTTCAGGCAGTGTTAGTTTTGTTTACGTTCAGTACGCTAGTTCTGTTTGGATTATGTTCATGTTTCTTATTATTAAACTCACCTACTGCACCTGCTTCCTGACTCCCTGCGTATACGTTACAAAACTATTCCTTTTCAAATACTTATTACTTTCTAACAGTCAAATAATATTGTAAAAGCAGTTTAACTGGTTCTACTCTTTTTGGTCATTTTCTGGTGTTTTGTGTTGGAAAGCTGAGTGGGTCGATCATACCATGCCAACACTGTTACCCATGGATAGACAGGCTAGAAATGTTTTAACGATTTTTATAAAATTTCATTCAATTACCCCTCCCTGTTGCACACAACAAGCTTCCATTCCCTGTCACAAGGGGATTTATGGATGATTTCAGATGAAGTCGTCAACCATGTTTCTCAAGGTTAACCCTGTTCCTTTATTTGGCACTTAATAGGTGTCTTAATATAGTACGTTTTTATTTAACTCTTGAGATGGGAAAACATGTTTTTTAATAAGTTGAAAATGTGCTCTTTATGACAGAGAACACACAGAGAACAAATGCGTTGCTCGCCATTAGCGCCTCCTACACTCAGAACCCTAAGAGCTAATATGAGTGATGTCTCAGTCTCTGCTTAAATCTATTATATATACTGAGTGTACAAAATATTAAGAACACTCTTTCCATGACAGACTGACCAGGTGAAAGCTGTGATCCCTTATTGATGTCACTTCTTAAATCCACTTCAATTAGTGTAGATGAAGGGGAGGAGAAGGATTTTTAATCCTTGACACAATTAAGACATTGATTGTGTGTGTGTGCCATTCAGAGGTTAAATGGGCAAGAAAAAAGTTTGTGCCTTTTAACGGGGTATGGTAGTAGGTGCCAGGCGCAATGGTTTGAGTATATCAAGAACTGCAATGGTGCTGTTTTTTTTCACGCTCAAGAGTTACCTGTGTGTGCCAAGAATGGTCCACTACCCAAAGGACCTCCAGCCAACTTGACACAACTGTGGGAAGCATTGGAGTCAACATGGGCCAGCATCTCTGTGGAATGCTTTCGACACCCTGTAGAGTTCATGCCCCGACAAATTGAGGCTGTTCTGAGGGTAAAGGGGAGGAATGTTTTGTTTATAAAATAAGTTCATGCTATACTAGATCAGTCATGTCACTCTACAGTACTACTAACAGGACAGGCAATATACAGTAAAACATACCGAGTTTCCGTTTCAATACCATTGTAGCATTTCAGTTTCAGATTACCTTTATTATTTGGTGTGTTGTTTCATTATCTTTTTGTAGTTTAATAAAGGGATGGTTAGTTGATGCACAATAGCCCCTACTGATTAATTTGTTTGGACTCAGCATGCCAGAATACAGTAGTGGATGACAATGTATTGGTTTAGCACTGCTTTACTATTTATTTACTTAGCTAATGCAAAGTCTGAGTCAAGCGTTTGCTTCCGGTCCTCCTGTGTTGAGGGTGAGTAGGCCTCCGCTGAGTTTTTTGATTGGACAGACTTCAAGAATGTGATGCATGGTGTGCCCCATGCAGTATTGACCGTGAATGCAGTCACTGCCAACGCTTAGGTACATTGCTGACAAAGTGCGATGGGATTGAGTCCAGGCCTAAATACACAAATTCAGATTTTGTTTTTTTGTTGTACACATATCACTATAGTCTTGTAAAATATGTCATGACACAAAACAAAAATAAAAAGTTCTATATAGATGAGACCATAGATAATTATATAAAAAATGTTTAATCTGAAATAATGTTTTCAAAATATGTCATATAACTTGTGTCATAGAACAATCTGTAATACAATTTTTTTCTAAGTTTTTTTTTTTTTTCTTGTATAAACAAATATATACGAGCAATGTTTTTTCAAATAAAAGCTTGTATATATCGACATTTGCAAGAAAAGTTTCAACCATAGATAATATACATTTTATATTCATACTCAGACGATACATTTACATTTTGTATAGTAAAAACATTTATTTTAACAAGTTTTGTACCTACATTAATCAAAAAAGCACAGCATATTTAATAATTTTACAAATTCTTCATAAAAAATATATTTCTGTACAAAAACATATTTTTTTGCACCTACTTCAAGTCAGCAGCACATGATAACATGATGTTGTAAAATGGAATGATATTTAATTGAATGCAGTTGTACAGCTCTTTTCTTGGAATATATTTTACAGATGATGAAAGAAAAACGTTATTGCAGCAAGCCAAAAGGAAGGCAAGATGTGGATTAAAAGCAGTGGGTCTTACATCACAAAATGTTGACAAAGAATGGGGGATGATTTGATAAATTTTCGTCTTAACCCTATTGATTGAAAACACTGCTGTACAGTACGTAGGTGTGCAATGAAAAACAGACATGATTTGAAATGTGAAATGCTAAATAGTTCACTTTGTAGAAAAATGTAGGAAATGCAAATTCTTCTTATTTTACGAACACACATTCAATTGATCACACTCTGGGAATCCTGCAATGCTTCAATGGCCACAAATACAACAGATATTAACTGGAATCTGATAGCTCACAAGATTATATTACACATTTTGTCATTGATCTCAAAGCAAGTGCATATGATAACAGATTTTGAAAAGACAAGCTAAGGTAGTTTATCTACTGTTAATTTTTAATATTATTTGTGAAAACATGCATAACCAAAATTATTAGGAAAAACAATAAGCTAATCTATGACTTTGGAATCACAGTGTACTGTATGCATTCAAGTAGCCCTACACTCTCAAGCATTAGTGTTGTAACAGGTCATTTGTAACTGTGACAGCTTTGTCATGCTTTTGAATTTAATAAGGCAGTGTTTCTTGGAGTGTAAATAGGAAGTCAGTGTTCCATACATCATCACTGACTCAATACCCTTAAGGATAGGATGGACATACCATAAAGGGGGAAAAAGAGATTATTAAGACAAGCTTCTAAACGACCAGCTCATGCCTCTGCTAAAGAAGGATTGCCATCCAACTTCATTCCCCATCTGGCCTTAAGTGACATGTGTGTCAGAATAAAACATGGTGTAATCTTATGGCACATTTAAATTAAAATACACTTCTGCATTAAAACTGATTTAAAGCAAGTGCAGCATTTATGAAAAATAAACATTTCATTAGTTCCAGTATTGTAGAGTAGAAAAATTATGTCCTTCTGCGCAACGAGGTATATTTGAAATGTAAGCAAAGTTGCAGCAAGACCACAAGATAGGACTGCAAACTGTTTTGTAGGGTTACAAATGTTAACAATGTTCAATGCTTGTGGTAATGTGAAATAAACTACAATATGAAGAGCAAACTGATGATCAACAATATAAACAAACTATCATGCATGATACATACTGTAATTATTTGATGCAATTTACAGTATACTACAATATTGGGCATTGTTGTTTTTTCAAAGCAGATGAGCCAGATCGCTTTGCTCTGCAGTAATACTGATATGTGAATACAATGACAAATGATTCACAATAGCTGCACATTTGCATGTACACCAGTTGCTCCTTAATTGAGATTTGTGGAATGATGCTTGATAAGCTGCATGGTATTTGTGACTCCAGAGTTAAAATGATATAACTATGTAAAAAAGTAAGCAGAGTGTTCCATAAATGTATTTGCAAAACCAATATTGATAAATAAAATAAGCCTCTCTGATCATAAAGAGTAGCATGGCAGCATGACAACTTGCTCCCTGTGGATATGGAAATATACTGTATGTTTATCTACAAATGGTCAAAAACCCTGTACGTAATTTTTTCAGTTAGGTTGAAAATTCCTCTTTTGACACATTTCATACCCATTCATAACAAACTAGTGCAAAATTTGTGCGATAAAGTTTTTCAACACAACAGCTGAGAGAGTTCCTTTAACTACCCAGAGATTAGATAGCCAAGATCTCCTGTGAGACAGTTGTAGTTGTAGCATATTTTCCCTTTATTGGAGAAGTCTGGCAAGGAATGAGCAGCACACGTTCAAAGTTGCTCCCTCCTTTGTTGTTCATCTTCACTGAAGAAAACACTTTTTATCAACAATTATGTGGCTTTTCAAGACACTTCCGTGTTTCCCCAAGGAGGGCCTTTGGGGAAAAAATACAGAAAAAAACAAAAAAGGAGAGGAGAATGAAAACTTCCATCCTGCAAAGAGCCATGAAAGGCAGAACTCCTTGATCCAAGAGAGTATTTTCTGTCCTGGCCATGTACATGGTCCTTGCTCCATAGAACACAAATAGTTGTTGTTTTAGTCCATATAAAACTGTCCTTGATTTAAAACTTGTCTTTTATCATCTCATAATGTGATGAGTCAAAGGAATATTTGCATCTCGCTGTAAAAACCAGTCCAATGTTGGCGATACAAGGGCTATACTACTGTGCAGACTGTGTTCAGAGTTGTATCAAACCTCACAGCTTTCGCCTCCGTGGGTTTCATGTTTGTGTCATACAAAGGGTTTTCAAATGATGCTTGTCCATTTGTGTTTTCATGACCTGTGTAGCCATTGTATTGTACTTTTGGTCTTGTTCTGAAAGGTGAACAATTAAAAGTGTTAATACATTTACAATATTTTAATAACTCTACTTGCTATGATTGTTGTTTACTTTTCAGACAAATATGACTTTGCTTCATGAAGGGATGTTAATGTACAGCAAAAAGTGCAAAGACGAAGCAGAAACTCTTTCCCACTTGAAGAAACTCTGTAAATTATTGTAACTGCATCTTAAAATTGAACGAATAAGAATAAATGAAACCCGTAGCTAAGGAAATTATGTTTCAGCCCTCCTTTGATCTAGAATACACATTTACCCTAGGAGACTATATAACCTCTTATTATTTGAAATATGATACTGAGGAGTCCTACTCAAAGCCTACTGACCTGATTATAAGCTTCAATATAAGATCAATGTGAAGACCTTTCCATCCGGGAGTTACTTTGTAAGCCTTTACTTAATATTCCCTTCATTACCTTACAAATCTCACTAAGTAAAAGTAAGACAAATGCAGGTTTAGAGACTTGCCTGGAGGGCTTAGTGTCTTCTACATTAACTTTGTTTGGATATAAAAAGTCCTAAAGCTAATCCCCCATAAAGGCATTGTTAAAGCAGGATCTATCTGCATACGGTATGTGGAGAATACCTCTGCATATTAAAAAACAAATTTCCAAAGCTTTCCAAAGTCTCTGTGGGAGTTTGAATGAGGTAGAGAGGGTGGTAATGAAGCCTAGCGGCTAAACATGTACAGTATGGTATGCAAAATTCCGTAAAGAAAGAAGAAAACATTATAACTATCAAAACAGACTAATCCTATATGTTATTATGACATTGTCAAAAGACAGTATTCTAAATCTGACACTTATGTGAATATGAAGATACTTAGTAAGCATGATTCTGTATTCATTATACGTTAAAACACAATACTTCAAAACCCCTCCGGTAATTTTATCAGTCAAAAAACATGGATTCTCATGAATTTTGGGGGGGTAAATGTCTACAAAAAACAAATAGAACAACATTTAGCTGGTTGAAATATGCTGACAGAGAGATGACAATATGAGATCAAAGACAACATATTAATTTAAGCCCAGCAAGTTGATATTTTTCCCTCAAATTATCATTTTTTTCTCCACAAAATGAAAAAAGTAAAAGACAGTAATGACGATGTGGAAGTAGGAATTGTTGTTTATAGTGATTTAGTTTCTTATGTCTTACCTGCCGCCAGCCCTGATTACATCTTTGGGTGTCTCATTGTCATCAGTGTCTTGTGAAAGTACCCTGCCAATTTTTTTATGTTCTTTTAATATTTGGTAATTTCCATTTTATATTGTCACATTTTCTTTCTTTTGCTTGTTCAATTAGCTTTGGAAAACTCCACTGCTCTTTCTTGTAATCATTTTGTCTCACACTCATCTAACATTTGGCTTTGTTATGTAACGATTTATCAACTGAAACTTTTAGTGATCTCTCATCGTTGGTGAATTGGCACAGGAGTTTCCCATAACTTATAAGAAAGAGACAACAATGTTTAACATCCAAGCATATATGGACAAACATCACCAATGCAGGTTACCAAGACATCCAATAGCCAGCACTCCTTACCTGTGTTTGTAGAGGTAAAATGCAAACCCTGATAGAATAAGGGCAAAGAATGGCACTAGTATGGCAACTGCTACTGAACTGCTATTCGTGCCATAGTATGGAGGATTTAATGGGTCCAGGTCTGTTGTAAAGAGACCTAATAAAGAAACATAACAGTACAATCATTCTTGTCAAGGTTTCGGGAGTAACTTATGTAAAAGGAATCACGTATCAGCAGTAAAATGTAACCGTGCATGTAGTTTTTGTTGTTGTTGTTGTTGTATTACTGAGACTACACAATGACTGTACCTCCTCTTGTTAGCACAAATTTCCCAAAGTCCTTGCTGTGAATATGACCCTGGTAAACAAAGGTTTTCTGGTCAGACTCTGCGGTTACCTAAACCAACACAAAAGAGAGTGGATTTTCTTTTTTACTGATTAAATCAGGGCAGAGTTGAAATGCAGAACCATTACACAACGAGAACTATTACCCATTTACCTCACATAACCCTTTGGATCTCATACAGCTTATCATTCTAACTCGCCTTGAAGTTACTTAATTCTGTAGTGTTCACTTAAGTGATGCCCAAGAAGCCAGTGTTTGGAGGATATATTGGCACTTGCCAATATATCCTTATATATAACAGGTTACCTACATATTCAAATAATGATTGACATATTTTCATTAAAAAAAATATTTTGATGAATGTATTCATTCTATTTCATCCTTCCACAAGATATAGTCCCGACACAAATCTAGGGTTGCTACCCAAGCCGGCTGGTCGTTTGTTCTATCGGTTCGGTTGCTAGAGACGTGACCCAGTTGTTCAGTCTTTTTGTTCTGTATCTATGGACACAACCCAGTCATTCGTTCTAAATGTTCCATTGCCATACTGGCTGGCAACGTTCTTATCCCTTGCTTGCGAGCTAGCCAACTACGGCTAACTGACAGTCACATCAAAAAGTGCAGTCAGAATAACAACAAAGTAGCCGCATTTGCTTTAGCTGTTTTCTAGTGACATTTATTTGGATACATCCATAACACTGAGCTAATGAGGTGCGATTTCGCCGGGCATAGAAAAATGTGTTCACTCGCCTGGACACTGTTTTTCAGAGGAGCTAGCCAACAACACAGCGAACACAATCACTTCAAACTGAAGCTGGAAAGACTGCAAACGAGCTGCACTTTGTTTAGTTTGACATTTCTTTGTATATATCCATAAAAATTATGCCAGCTGATTCCTGATTTCAACTCGCTGAGAAACGCTGCCTGCCTGTCTATCTCGTCCCGACTCCCAACACGTTCATTACTACGGGACAGCTGGAGATCGTATGGAGTAAAAAGTACATCCTTTCCTTCAGGAATGTAGTGAAGTAAAAGTAGAACATTGTCAAAAATATAAATAGTAAAGTACAGATACCCCAAAAAATGACTTAATTAGTACTTTCAAGTATTTTTACATCTCTGCCCATTGTATAAATGAAGATACAGTATATTTTACTTTCAAAAGAGGGCTACAGTATAGTAATATGGTATTTTAAAACTGACATGTTCATTCAAATCATTTTAAGCCACTTGTATTAGGTATGGTAGTCAAAACCTTATGCCAGAGCTGCATATTGATGAAGGACATGGTCTGCAGACATTTGCACCTCATGAGCTAGGTGTACAGCATATTAGTAGAAAACAGAGGAAGGAGAAAACAGGCTTAAGTAAGGGAGCCACAACATTTTTGTTTTGAAGTCCATAATAAGGCCCTAATGTAATTGGAAATAATGATAATTTAATTAAAATAAAAGACTCACGTAGCCATCCATTGCCCAGTTGTCGTTCTTGAATTTACTGAAATGATGCTCTGTAGGACCACGTATCTGGTAAACCTTCAGTAGCAAATGATTCTCCTCCTTTTTGTATGTTCCTGAAAACAATGGAAATTAGGTTATCGGTTGGTGTTTACTGTTGTAATGTTGACTTCAACTGTAATATTTGCCAAATCAAATAATGTCAGCGTTAACATGTGTGTTGTGCTTTACCAGAAAGTTTAAGCTGCATTCTGCTCTGATCCAAAAGTGTGACATTGACTCTACTGGTTGTTGCATTGAATCCATGTACAGTAATAGTGGCACCTTCTCTTGCCCCAAGGTACTCATAGAACCCGGTCCAGCCAAAGTTTAAAGAAAACACATTTTCAGGAACTGAAGGAAAGAAAGACTTGTGTTATACTGTATGCCTAGAACAAGATCAGGTACAATAATTCAACCAGATTATTTTAGCTTTTGCGTCATCCATCGGCTGTCTGTACATAAGATCCGTCATTAAGAGTAATCTCAAGATGTGCAGTATCCATATTAAAGGAAAAATCCATAAAAAAACTATATTTGCATTTTTTTCATTATTCCACTGTTGATACAGCCCCAAAATGTTTTGCATGTCAGCAGTCAAGTTTTCAAGATATTGGACTTTCAAGAAGCAAGGTGTCACTTGCCACATCATCATGACGACGCAAAATACCAAAAGACATTTGAACAGAGAAGATGACTCAGAGAAAATAACATACCACCAATCTTGTTTTTCTGAACATCCGACTCCACTCCTTTTTTACCATTTATTTTTGGGCCAACTGAAAGACAGAATAAATAATTGATTCAATTACATTTATGGACGTGACCTACTCACTGTCAGTTACTGCTTGTAGCCTAATAGTCACAACGTTGTTTTGGCCACATTTTACCAAAGTGATTCAGATGTGATGATAGCAGAAATGTTGTATACTCAGTTATCTAGGTATTCTCAGCCAGCACAGAGAACAAAGCAAATTAACTACTTTATTGAATACCAATGTATAGGGGGAAATATGATTGATAAATACAAGATGCAGGTGAACTGATAATCTAAATATATGGCACACAGTACAATTTATCCTCCTCACCGGAAATAGTGACATTTTAATAATAGGCATATTCCAGTGCCAAAGTATACCTTTGCAGACAGGTGGCTTTCCAGACCACTTTCCATCAGGTTTACATGTCCTGTGCTCTGATCCCCCATCCAGGAAGAATCCGTCCTGACATGTATAGATCAAAGTATAGCCCAGAGTTGGTAGATCAATAGCCCTCACATCAATGTTAGACGGTGTCTCGGGCTGTCTGCAGGCATGGGCTACAAAAAATAAAGAAAGCAAGGTAATTCACAATAAATTCCCTTGACCACTGACCGGGATACACCAGTACTATGGAGTTATGTAGAGATCAAGCAATCCTATCAGGAGTGAAATTATTAAACAAATCCTGAGTGTTGCTATCTATTTGTAACATAATATATGAGCTCAGTCTTCACACCTTTCCTGTCATCAACTTAAGCCTCCCTACTCCCAAGCCTCTGACAGTGAAGCCACTTTATGTGGAGGAGACGCCTGAAGGATTTTGTGGGGTATGTTGTCAAAATCGCACACTGATTTACCACTCACATACGAACATCTTAAACTTGGCTAACTTTATATATTTTTTTGCTGAGGGCAGCAATCCCTACTTTACTTCCGTCCATGAATCACACAGCCATTTCTCAAATGTCCATTCCCTTTTGAACATCACCCTCAATGGCTTTTCCGTTTTGATCTGTCTTTCAATCCATATATACAGCTCAAGACCTATAATACTGGGCAGAGTTATTAAGGAGAGGGATAGAGAACATGACACTGCCATGGGGAGAGTAGTGATCTAGAATGCAGTAAATCAAAGGGTTACATTTGCTAAACCAATACTTTACTCCTTTTGGCTGTCATACCCCCCTATATACCGCCTGTATCTCTCCCTCTAGTCATTAACAAGTCAATGCTAAGAAAAATGATACCTGCTGGATTAATAAATTACTTCTTCAGTTTTCTTGACAATGTCTTGGGACAAAAAAAAACGTTAAAAAAGTCTTACCGATACATTCTGGTTGCACACCACTCCACGTCAAATTTTCCAGACAGGTTCTTGTCGTAGATCCCAGTATATGGTAGTTTTTACGACATTTGAAGGAGATTTTACTTCCAACCTAAAATAGAAGACACTTTACTATAAATGGTAAACAACCTGGGAATTACTTTGACTGACCAGAATACTATTTTGGATTGTTTTAGCTAATTATCTGAGCACAAATGTCAATACAAAGATGTCTGTTTACTCATAATTTCACATTGCTTAAAGTAAGGACCTTACCTCAAATCCTTGGAACGTGACTGGTATCCCGTAAGATGGAGTTCCAGGGTCTCTGCATGTGTTATATGCAGGATCTGAAGACAAATGGAATGTTTAGCTCACTGCCTACCAACATCATCATCACTGAAGAAAAGAAGGAAACACTCAACATGATATGGTACAACACACCACAACTAAGGCAGCAGATGTGTATTATTATTATTATTATTATTATGGTATGAATGGGCGACCCACCTATACATGAGGGCTGTATGCCACTCCAGCTCCCATCAACCTGACACAGTCTCCTGGGGGACCCGACCAGGATGTTGGGGTCTCTGCAGAAGAAGGTCACCTCTGACCTGTAGGTGAACTGCTTCCCCTCAGCATAACCCTCTGCTGGGGTGCCAGGGTCTCCACACAGCACAGCTAGGCACAACAAACCACAGAGACCATACATCAAATGACACAATTCACATCACACACATCATCCGGGTTACGTGGGTTTAGGATTTCATGTTTCACAATTTTTTAATAGGCATGAGGATCACAACGTTTCATAGGCAAAACTGACCAGCTAATCTGGAGGTGAAAGAGGGGCTAGCGAGGTGCTAGCTAGTGGAGGAGAATACTTGAAAAAGAAAAGGAGAGCCACACACTCTAGGAGCTCAGATGCAATAATTTAATAACCTAATAACCAACATTTCGACAGACAAGCTGTCTTCATCAGGGTATACATGACAACTGACTAGCTAGTCATTTATAACATGGCTCTTGGAATCACAACATTATGAGGTGAAAAAAGATAATCTAGTTGTGAGAGCTTGTTCTTTACAGGGTTATGTGAGACAGAGAGCCTATATAATATAGGTCAGTGGTTCCCATTACACACACACACACACACACACACACACACACACACACACACACACACACACACACACACACACACACACACACACACACACACACACACACACACACACACACACACACACACACACACACACATATACAGTATATATACAAATATACATATTTATTTTGGAGTCCAGCTTTCAACTTAATCTTGAAAGTTGTAATAGTAGAATGCACAAAGTGCAATTTTCGAAACTGGGTTGTACTTCATAAATTTTCCTCTTCTCAAGTCAGTCATTGCATATCTCTTATGGATAGTGGTAGTATTGAGTAGCTTGGATGACTGACGTGCCCAGAGTAAACTGCCTGCTACTCACGCCCAGAAACTAAGAAATGCATATTATTAGTAGATTTGGATAGAAAACACTCTGAAGTTTCTAAAACTGTTTGAATGATGTCGGTGAGTATAACAGAACTCATATGGCAGGCAAAAACCTGAGAAAAAATCCAAACAGGAAGTGGTTTGTAGTTTTTCAAGTGATTGCCTATCCAAACTACAGTGTCTGTGGGGTCATTTTGCACTTCTTAAGGCTTCCACTAGATGTCAACGGTCTTTAGAACCTTGTTTGAGGCTTCTACTGTGAAGTTGGGATGAATAAGAGCTCATTGAGTGAGAGGACTGCCAGCAGGGCATGAGCCTCAGCCATGCGTGCTCACGTGAGAGGTAGCTCAGTTCCATTGCATTTCTGAAGACAAAGGATATCTCCGGTTAAAACTTTATTGCAGATTTATGATAAAAACATCCTAAAGATTGATTGTATACATTGTTTGACATGTTTCTACGAACTGTAATGGGATTTTTTGAGTTTGTCTGACCTGCGCATCGTGAATTTGGATTTGTGAACTGAAGGCGCGAACAAAAAGGAGGTATTTGGACATAAAGGATGGACTTTATCAAACAAAACAAACATTTATTGTTGAACTGGGATTCCTGGGAGTGCATTCTGATGAAGATCATCAAAGGTAAGTGAATATTTATAATGCTATTGTTGACTCCAACATGGCGGATATATTGTATGGCATGTTTTTGTGTCTGAGCGCCGTACTCAGATTATTGCATGGTGTGCTTTTTCGGTAAAGCTTTTTTTAAATCTGACACAGCGGTTGCATTAAGGAGAAGTGTATCTATAATCCTATGCATAACACTTGTATTTTCATCAACATTTATGATGAGTATTTCTATAAATTGATGTGGCTCTCTGCAAAATCACCGGATGTTTTGGAAGCAAAACATTACTGAGTGTAACGCGCCAATGTAAACTGAGATTTTTGGATATAAATATGAACTTTATTGAACAAAACATACATGTATTGTGTAACATGAAGTCATATGAGTGTCATCTGATGAAGATCATAAAAGGTTAGTGATTAATTTTATCTCTATTTCTGCTTTTTGTGACTCCTCTCTTTGGCTGGAAAATGGCTGTGTTTTTTTGTGTAAAGGCGCTGACCTAACATAATCATATGGTTTGCTTTCGCCGTAAAGCCTTTTTGAAATCAGACACTGTGGCTGGATTAACAAGAAGTAAAGCTTTAAAATGGTGTATAATACTTGTATGTTTGAGGAATTTTAATTATGAGATTTTTGTTGTTTTGAATTTGGCGCCCTGCACTTTCACTGGCTGTTGTCATATCGATCCCGCTAACAGGATTCAAGCCATAAGAAGTTGCTACACCGCCTTCGGAAAGTATTCAGACCCATTGACTTACGTTAGTGTCTTATTCTAAAATAGATTTTTTTTTAAAACACAATACCCCATAATGAAAAAGCGAAAAAAGGTTTTTAGAATTTTTTGCTAATTTATAAAAAAGAAAAACAGAAATACCTTATTTACACCACAAGCTTCAAGAGGGCCACCATTGTTTCTGTTCCCAAGAAAGCTAAGGTAACTAAGCTAAATGACTATCGCCCCATAGCACTCACTTCCGTTATCATGAAGTGCTTTGAGAGACTATTCAAGGATCATATCACCCCCACCCTACCTGACAGCCGAGACCCACTCCAATTTGCTGACCACCCCAATAGGTCCACAGACAACGCAATCGAAATCACACTGCACACTGCCCTAACCCCTCTGGACAAGAGGATTACCTATGTAAGAATTCTGTTCATCGACTACAGCTCAGCATTTAACACCATAGTACCCTCCAAACTCGTCATTAAGCTTGAGACCACCCTGTGCAACTGGGTCCTGGACTTTCTGACGGGACGCCCCCAGGTGGTGAGGGTAGGAAACAACATCTCCACCCCGCTGATCCTCAACACTGGGGCCTCACAAGGGTACGTTCTCAGCCCTCTCCTGTACTCCCTGTTCACCTATGACTGCGTGGCCATGCACGCCTCCAACTCAATCATTAAGTTTGCAGACGACACTACAGTGGTAGGCTTGATTATCAACAACGACAAGACGACCTTGCGAGGAGGTGAGGGCCCTCGGAGTGTGGTGTCAGGAAAATAACCTCACACTCAACGTCAACAAAACAAAGGAGATGATCGTGGACTTCAGGAAACAGCAGAGGGAGCACCCCTCTATCCACATCGACAGGACAGTAGTGGAGAAGGTGGAAAGTTTCTATCGCAAGACCATCAGACTGTTAAACAGCCATCACTAACATGGAGTGGCTGCTGCCAACATACTGACTCAAATCTCTGGCCACTTTAATAATAAAAAATTGGATGTAATAAATGTATCACTAGTCACTTTAAACAATGCCACTTTATATAATTTTTACATACCCTACATTACTCATCTCATATGTATATACTGTACTCTATACCATCTACTGCATCTTGCCTATGCCATTCGGCCATCGCTCATCCATATATTTATATGTACATATTCTTATTCATTCCTTTGTTGTTGTGAAATTGTTAGATTACTTGTTAGATATTACTGCATGGTCGGAACTAGAAGCACAAGCATTTCGCTACACTCACATTAACATCTGCTAACAATGAGTATGTGACCAATAAAATTAGATTTGAAGTAATCAGACCCTTTGCTAGGAGACTCGAAATTGAGCTCAGGTGCATCCTGTTTCCATTGATCATCCTTGAGATGTTTCCACAACTTGATTGGAGTTCACATGTTTAGAATTAAATTGATTGGACATGATTTGGAAGGGCGCACACCTATCTATATAAAGTCCCACACTCTGACAGTCTTCTAGAGTTCCTCTGTGGAGATGGGAGAACCTTCCAGAAGGACAACCATCTCTGCAGCACTCCACCAATCAGGCATTTATTGTAGAGTGGCCAGATGGAAGCCACTCCTCAGTAAAAGGCACATGACAGCCCGCTTGGAGTTTGCCAAAAGGCACCAAAAGACTCTCAGACCATGAGAAAGAAGATTCTCTAGTCTGATAAAACCAAGATTGAACTTTTTGGCCTTAATGCCAGTCGTCATGTCTGGAGGACATGGCAGCATCATGCTGTGGGGATGTTTTTCAGCGGTAGGGACTGAGAGACTAGTCAGGATCGAGGCAAAGATGAACAGAGAAAAGTACAGAGAGATCCTTGATGAAAACCTGCTCCAGAGCACTCAGGACCTCAGACTGTGGTGAAAGTTAACCTTCCAACAGGACAACAACCCTAAGCACACAGCCAAGACAACGCAGGAGTGGCTTCGGGACAAGTCTCTGAATGTACTTGAGTGACCCAGCCAGAGCCTGGACTTGAACCCGGTCGAACATCTCTGGAGAGACCTGAAAATAGCTGTGCAGCAACGTCCCTATCCAACCTGACAGAGCTTGAGAAGATCTGCAGAGAAGAATGGGGAAAAACTCCCCAAATACAGGTGTACCAAGCTTGTTGCGTCACACCCAAGAAGACTCGAGGCTGTAATCTCTTCCAAAGGTGCTTCAACAAAGTACTGAGTAAAGGGTCTGAATAATTACGTAAATGTCATATCAGTTTTTTATTTTTAATACATTTTCGTAAAAATGTCTAAAAACCTGTTTTTGCTTTGTCATTATGGAGTATTGTGTGTAGATTGATGAGGAAAAAAACAATTTAATACATTTTAGAATAAGGCTGTAACCTAACAAAACGTGGAAAAAGTCAAGAGGTTTGAATACTTTCGAAAGGCTCTGTATTTATAACTTGTCAGAAATGTCCAGATCAACTAGCCCATGTCAGTTAAGATTTTTTTAGCCCATAGATTTTGTTGTAATGTTTGAGTCACTGAAATATCACATGAATCGACATTAGGAATAGAAAAATGTATAGAATTGCAAGGAAATTAGCTTTAAAACGACAAAATGTTATCTGCACCCCATGACAAAATGTGTAGAATTACAGGAAATAAGTTTAAAACCTGTAAAATGTTGACTCCACCAACAAGAGGGGTGGGATGTTCCACAATGCTGGAAGGGGGCCTTGAGTGAAAAAGTTTGGGAACCCCTGATATAATGTAGGTGAGTGTAAAAAGTGTGAACTAGTCCTGCTCTTTATAATGGACAATACAATGGTTTCAAGTTGCTTTTTCATAATAGGTCCTTCATGTTTGCGAAATGCCTCACTTAAATGTTCCACAAAGAGTTTAGTGGCAGAAGTCACTCAGACCTGTTTCAGACCCACAGCATGATAAGTTTATTTTACAGAGTGTGCTCTCCTGCAGACTTTAGATGAAAACTCACTCTGTGCATAGAATTTCTCAACATTCTGGCTCTACTTCTGACACTGTGTCAGGAGCTTATGATCAAGGGCCTGCAGGCTGCAGCAGCAGACTCCATCCATGCACCTTGTAATGCTCATGTAATGGGCAGACTTAGCTGCGGATACTTGAGGGATCAATTTATAAAATGTTTGCATCTGTCACAACAGTTTCCCAATCTGTCAAATCTGACATTTCACAGAGGGTTTAGTCTGGTCATGCACTCCCCAGCAGCACAACTTTAACAGGGCTATAGGAAGGATAAGTAGGCCAGGTACGGCACATTTCATTTGAAAGGCACCGCTTTCATTAGTTTGATGTGTCTACTATAGAATTACATTTTTTACAAAAACCAGCAACAGGCAAATAGCTAAGCTTTGAGCACACTGCCATTGCACCAAAGATTAGATCAAGTGCTCAGGTTCAGTCTTAAAATAACTTGAATTTCAACTTACGAAGACAATGAGGGATCTCCCCTCGCCATGTGCCGTTCCCCTCACATGAGACGATTCCAGGGCTTGATAGCTGGTACCCATCGAAGCAGCTATAGGTGACACTGGAGCCCCACTGCAAGTCTGATCCCTCAACCTTCCCATTGCGAACAGCCGGAGGATGGCCACACATGATCACTGATGTGGGGGAAAAACAATATCAATATTTTGAGTGAGTAAGTACTGTAAGTACTCAATTTTCTAAACATATCTATTGATGTAATAGAAGGGAATGGATGATTTACAACGGTTCATATCCTATTTGATTATCATATCCGTTCTCCAACAGAGAGAAAGTGTTTTCACTTGCCTATTAATGGCAAGTAATGTAATTCATTGGGAAGTAGTCGTCCCTTTAATCACAATACATATCCGTTATGGGAAGTGTATCTGTTTTTGATTATATGCAGGGTATTGCATGAACTGTAATTTCTTAACACTCCCGCTGAGACGATAAAATATTACAATTCTAAAACAGGAACTTCTGGCATATTAAACAGTATTCACCCACAGGATTGCAATTGCTTTGCTAAAGTACTACTCTGGGAAATTATATGTGAAGTGCACACATTCATTCTCTGCCTGTCAATCTGCTCAGGAGGAGACTTCCCTGCTCTATGCTTGCCTGCATTGCACCACTAACTGGATACATTGTTTTCTCCACACGTTTGAAGTCTGACATCTGATAGCACAGAGCTTACACATTTCATGGATAACATCCCTTCAGTCTGTGCAAGTCAATAATTTTGCTTGCTGTGCCAAAAAGGTAGAGAAACTACTCCAAAAAGGATCAAAAAACTTTTGAAATCTTTTGATCTCTGAGTGCTTGAAATTCTGGGGTGTTGTTGTGATATCTGTACTATATTTCTCTGGTTGCACCTTCTCATCTCAGCCATAAGTAAAGTAATGTTTGTTTCTTTGTAAGCCAACGGCAAGTATTATTGAGTCATAACCAAAGTTGAATTACCTTTACAGTTAGACTTGGTTTGGTTCCAAGACCCGTCCTTGGTGCAGAGGAGCACAGACGTACCGACAGTATCCATGACGTGGCCTGGGTTACAGTGGTACTGAACAGTCTTGTTGAAGGTAAACTCATTCCCTATGTAAATCCCATTGGCAACAGGACCTGGATCTCCACAGCTGATCACTGTTGAATTGGTGAAATAGTCATAGACAGTACTGTACAAGCATAATCAAAGGCACAGAGTGGCATGTAGGATTAGGTGCATTGTGGCCACGTCTCATTGTCTAGATTGAATGAACACAAGATGTGTGTTAGACGAGTCCACTGTAGTGCTCCTATAGTACAGTCAGTGGCAACGCGTCATTCTGGGGAGGTGGGGCAGAGCCCGAGCGTACGGGTTGGTAATATTCTCTGATTGGCTCAGTGTTCTGTCACTGATGAAGACACTACATCACAGCAAAATCTACAGGTAGAGCTCGAAAACTCAAGTGCCTATCCAAGAAGGCTCGAGGTCATTTGCCAAAGATAAAACGGACATCAAATCAAGTTATATCTACCGTAGCTTTGATTGGACTAATCATGTCAATACTTTCATAATCTTAGCTAGCAAGCTAGACAAGCAGTCCTCATCATGCATCAAGTCTACAACCTACTGGCAAATCCTTTTCAACCCTTGTCACATGAAGAGAAATTCTAGTGAAAATGTATCAGTGCTCATCGGCCATAAACATTACACAACAAGTTGGAAATCGCAAATTCAGAAATGAGTGCTAAGGCGCCACTGCAGCCCCGGGTTCGATCCCAGGCTGTGTCACAGCCGGCTGTGACCGGGAGACGCATGAGGTGGCGCACAATTTGCTCAGTGTTTCGCCCGGGTTAGGGGAGGTTTTGGCCGGCCAGGATGTCCTTGTCTCATCGTGCTCTAGCAAGCTGACTTCAGTCATCAGGTCGACAGTGTTTCCTCTAACACATTGGTGCAGCTGGCTTCCGGGTTTAGCGAGCAGTGTGTCAAGAAGCAGTGTGGCTTGGCTCACGACCTTCGTCGAGTCCGTAGGAGAGTTGCAGCGATGAGACAAGATCGTAACTACCAATTGGATATCACGAAAAAGAGGGTAATGCCAGTTTGAATACTTTGGCCATGCTGTCAATCCAGCATTTCTGACGCGTTCAAAACAACTAAAAACTTGGAACTGGGAAATCTAAGACTTCAGTGAGTTCAAGACAACTGGGAAAAAACTATGTCAGACTGGGAAAATACGGAAAAAAATGTTGAATGGTCATCCAACTCAGAATTCAGGGTTGGGATTTTGGCCCACAAGAAGGACCTCCGTGCCACCTTCCACAACAAGCTGAGTCCAAAAATGTATTGTATGCTGCTGCATAAATTATGTAATATGCCAGGGAGATATGTATAGTGTAGCCAAGAAAGTAATATTAAGTGAATGTTGTGTAGTAAGCTGTTAGTAACACATGTGCCTCACCCTAATCATTTGGTTCCTTTCCTCCCTCATAACTTAGCCTACTGTTCTGACATGATGGTGCACATGTAGCCTATAGCCTGTTTTAGAGAAATGTAATAATTTAATATTGTAAGAGCTTTCATTGTCTGCTTTTATGCCACCTTTATTTATCCTAATTTCTGACTTGTTGTACAGGGAGAACGGCCCATGTTCTGAATTCTGTCGCTGTACATTTCAAAAGTGCTGAACACATAGTTATATTGACTACGACTGCTCAATAATGTCTTAATCGAAATTACGGATTGCCTCTTATCCGCTTGTTGTTCCCTTATGCCATAGTTTGTACATCTCAATTGTCAGTAGAAACCACATTTGTTTAAGCAAGTCAGCCATATCAGCTATGTTTTTTTTAAAAAAGGTAGTAAATGAGGCTGAATGAACTGTTTCGCTGCCAGACAAGGCTCTGCTGATAGCCAGGTGTAGCAGTGGTAAGGTGTTGGGACTGCTGTTTGGACTCTGCTGTTGGGACAGCTTTATGTAGGCCCTAACAGTTTGTGTGCACCGTTTATCACCATTATAGTGCAATTAATGTATTGTTTAGTGTTGTGTTGTGATGTGTAGGCTTTGCTGGCCTGCATAAAACAATATATTTTTTGTTTGCCCCACCAAGATTTACATGCTAATATCGCCACTGAGTACAGTACCTGTGCAGTCTGGGGCCGAGCCGGTCCAAGTGCCATTGGTGGTGCAGTGGCGAGTGGTGAGGCCTGAAGTCTTATATCCTTCCCAGCAAGCATATGCCACGGAGCTTGAAAACAGTATTCCATCACTGAAGACAATCTTCCCGTAGGCAGGCGTACCTGGATTCCCACAGGAAACCGCTGAAAAAACATCAATAGGTAAACATAAAAAAATATTGGGAAAATACTTTGAGATAAATTTAAGGTAAATAAACCCTACATTAATTGTTATCATTAACGCTTTAGAACCCATAGCGGTCGTCAACTGCCTTTCCTTAAATTACTATAGCGGTCGCGAACGGCCTTGTTTTTCTAACAATAATATCAGTGTCAATATCGCAAAATTAACTTGCAAACAACCTGTTGTTGTATTCATGCGGCTGTTGTCATCAACCAGAAACCAGAAACAGGGTATGCTGTCATTTGACTTTTGGGGTGTTGCTATAGTTCACCAAGTGCAAACAGTATCTATATAATATGTATGAAATGCTTGATAATATATGTGATGTAAACAGAGAGCAAAAGGAGTGGCTAATAAATCTGCCTGCACATCTGACTGGCTGACTTATGTGACTAAACTCAACAAAAATAAAAAAAAATGTATTATGAAGCCAAGATCAATGATATAAAGAATGATGGATAAAAACTTTGGAGTACTTTAAATGAAATTATGGGCAGAAACACAAATTCAACTGAACCTTTCATCGAATCAGATGGCTTATTCATCACAAAACCATTTGATGTTGCCAATTATTTTAATGATTACTTAATTGGCAAAGTGGGAAAACATAGGCAGGAAATGCCAACAATGAACAGTGAGTCATCGTATTCATGCATAAAAAAAAGAATGAAAGAAAAGCATTTTGTAAAGTTAGTGTGGGAGAGGTGGAAAAATTATTGTTATCGATCAATAATGACAAACCTCCTGGCATTGACAACTTAGATGGAAAGCTACTGAGGATGGTAGCTGACTCACTCCTATCTGTCATATATTTAATCTGAGCCTAGAGGAAAGTCTTTGTCCTCAGGCCTGGAGGGAATCCAAAGTAATTCCACTACCCAAGAGTGATAAAGCGGCCTTTACTGGTTCTAACAGCAGACCTATAAGCTTATTGCCAGCTCTTAGCAAACTGTTGGAAACTATTGTGTTTGACCAAATACAATGCTATTTCTCTGTAAACAAATTATCAAAAGACTTTCAGCATGCTTATAGAGAAGGGCACTCAAACATGTACTGCACTGACACAAATGGCTGATGATTGGTTGAAAGAAATTGAAGATTGTGGGAGCTGTACTGATTTCAGTGCAGCCTTTGATATTATTGACCATAACCTTTTGTTGAAAAAACATATGTGTTATGGCTTTTCAACCTCTGCAATATCGTGGATTCAGCGCTATCTATCTAATATAACTCAAAGGGTTCTCTATAATGGAAGCTTCTCTACTGTCAAACATGTAAACTGTGGTGTACCGCAGGGCAACTCTCTAGGCCCTCTTGGCTTTTCAATATTTTTAAACAAGGCATGCGTGTCCATGTATGGTGATGATTCACCATACATGGACACGCATGCCTTGTTTAAAAATATATAAATATATATAACCTTAACCCTAACCCTATACGCATCAGCAACCACAGCTAATGACGTCACTGAAACCCTAAACAAAGAGTTGCAGTCTGTTTTGGAATGGGTGGCCAGTAATAAAATGGTCCTGAACATCTCTAAAACGAAGGGCATTGTATTTGGTACAAATCATTCCCTAAATTCTAGAATGAATCTGAATCTGGTAATCTGGTAATGAATGGTGTGGCTGTTGAAGAAGTTGAGGAGACTAAATTACTTGACGTTACCTTAGATTGTAAACTGTCATGGTCAAAACATATAGATTCACTGGTTGTAAAGATGGGGAGATAAATAAATAATAAATAATAAAGATAGCATTTTTGACACCAAACTCCAAAAAGCAAGTTCTGCAGGCTCTAGTTTTGTCTAATCTTGATTATTGTCCAATCGTGTGGTCCAGTGCTGCAAGGAAAGACTTAGTTAAGCTGCAGCTGGCCCAGAAAAGAGTGGCACGTCTTGCTCTTCATTGTAATCAGTGGGCTGATATAAATACTATGCCTGCCAGTCTCTCTTGGCTAAGAGTAGAGGAGAGACTGACTGCATCACTTCTTTTTATAAGAAACATTAATGTGCTGAAAATCCCAAATTGTTTACATAGTCATCTTACACACAGCTCTGACACACACACTTAGCCCACCAGACATGCCACCAGGGGTATTTTCACAGTCCCCAAATCCAGAACAAATTCAAGAAAGCATACAGTATTATATAGAGCCATTATTGCATGGAACTCCATTCAATCTCATAGTGCTAAAAATAAACAGCAAACCTGGTTTCAAAAAACAGATAAAGCAACACCTCAAGGCACAACGCCTCTCCCGTATTTGACCTAGAAAGTTTGCGTCTATGCATTGATATGTAGGCTACGTGTGCCTTTAAAAAATGTTTTTATGTAGTTCTGTTCTTGAGCTGTTCTTGTCTATTAATGTTCTCTATTATGTCATGTTTCATGTTTTGTGTGGACCCCAGGAAGAGTAGCTGCTGCTTTTGCAACAGCTAATGGGGATCCTGATAAAATACCAAATACCAAAAAGCTTGCACTGCAGTGCATACAATGTGATGAGTAGTTGACTCAAAGTGAGAAAAAGGCAATAGTTGAACAGTTTTGAACAAATTAATTTATTCCTAAATTAAGGAGAAGCAAAAGAGAGAGACGGGGAGAGCTAGCTACAGTACCCCATAATGACGAAGCAAAAACAGTTTTTTAGACATTTTGGAAAATGTATAAAAAAAAAACTTAAATATCACATTTACGTAAGTATTCAGACCCTTTACTCAGTACATTGTTGAAGCACCTTTGGCATCGATTACCGTTTCTAGTCTTCTTGGGTGTGACGCAACAAGCTTGGCACACCTGTATTTGGGGAGTTTCTCCCATTCTTCTCTGCAGATCTTCTCAAGCTCTGTCAGGTTGGATGGGGAGCATCGCTCAGGTCGAGAGAGATGTACGATCGGGTTGAAGTCCAGACTCTGACTGGGCCACTCAAGGACATTTAGAGACTTGTCCCGAAGCCACTCCTGCATTGTCTGGGCTGTGTGCTTAGGGTCGTTGTCCTGTTTGAAGGTGAACCCTCGGCACAGTCTAAGGTCCTGTGCGCTCTGGAACAGGTTTTCATCAAGGATCTCTCTGTACTTTGCTCCATTCATCTTTCCTTCGATCCTGACTAGTCTTCCAGTCCCTGCCGCTGAAAAACATCCCCACAGCATGATGCTGCCACCACCATGTTTCACCGTAGGGATGGTGCCAGGTTTCTTCCAGACATTCAGGTTTCTTCCAGATATTCAGGACAAGGAGTTCAATCTTGGTGTCATCAGACCAGAACATCTTGTTTCTCATGGTCCGAGAGTCCTTTAGGTGCCTTTTGGCAAACTCCAAGCGGGCTGTCATGTGCCTTTTACTGAGGAGTGACTTCCGTCTGGCCACTCTAGCATAAAGGCTTGATTGGTGGAGTGCTGCAGAGATGGTTTTCCTTCTGGAAGGTTCTACCAACTCCACAGAGGAACCCTGACCAAGGCCCTTCTCCCCCAATTGCTCAGTTTGGCCGGGCGCCAGCTCTAGAAAGAGTCTTGGTGGTTCTAAACTTCTTCCATTTAAGAATGATGGAGGCCACTGTGTTCTTGGGGACCTTCAATGCTGCAGGCATTTTTTGGTACCCTTCCCCAGATCTGTGCCCTGACACAATAATGTCTCGGATCTATACGGACAATTCCTTCAACCTCATGGCTTGGTTTTTGCTCTGACATGCACTGTTAACTGTGGGACCTTATATAGACAGGTGTGTGCCTTTCAAATGAATGTCCAATCAGTTTAATTTACCACAGGTGATCAATGGAAACAGGATGTACCTGAGCTCAATTTTGAGTCTCACAGCAAAGGGTCTGAATACTTATATACATAAGGTATCTGGGGTTTTTTAAATCTAAAAACCTGTTTTAGCTTTGTCATTATGGGGTATTGTGTGTAGATTGATTAGGGAAAATGTTATTTAATCAATTTTAGAATAAGGCTGTAACGTAACAATATGTGGAAAAAGTCAAGGGGTCTGAATACTTTCCGAATGCACTGTATATTTCTTAGTATATTTTTTCACTTTCACTTACTTAGCTAGTGTCAAATGCAGTTATGTGATGTGTATGGTTGAGAAAAGGAAATAGAGAGAAAGGAAAAGAGAGACAGAGAGAGAGGGAGAGAGATTATTTTCTTGACCACTATTGTATCCTATTTGTCTGGGCTTGTCTGGTCTCCCTCTGTTACTCTATTTCTCTAGCTCGATGAAAGCGAGGGAAGTGATGTGGAGAGTCAGGGCTAAGCAGCAAAAGGCAGGGAGGAAGAGAAGTTAGAGATGATTAGAGGGATAGAGATGTGGAGGGTGAAGTGGAGCGAGAGGAGATTGGAGGGAGAGAGGAGAGTGGAGGGAGAGGAACATAGAGAGGGAGAGGAGGAGGAAAAGGGAGGGAAGGAGGGAGAGGAAGAAGCAGGGAGAGGAAGAAGCAGGGGGAGAGGAGGAGGAAGAGGTAGGGGAAGAGGGAGAGCACACATGAGAGGGGAGCCTACGTTTCCATTGTCTGCCCTAGGTCCCACCATTCACCCTTGTGGCAGGGGTTTTGGAGTTGTATTTAAAACGTGGTAGGAACTTATATCAGTGCCAGAGCTTGTAATGGATTACAACAATAAAATGGGCAGGGTTGACCACCTTGACCAACTAAGGAACTATTGCAATGTTGGAGGCACAGGCATAAAATGGTGGGAGTATGTGTTTTGGGGAATGCTCAGCATTGTCATCATAAATGCGTACATTGTGTCGGGGACGCTGCAAAGGTCGCTTCTCAGAAACTGCAGGCACTGGTTCCTGAAGGCATTCAAAATGCAGCTTGTGCATTCACTTTGTGATATGGCTACAATGACAGGAAGAGGGAAGCCAAGAGTGTGGCATCAGGGTGTGTGGACTCACAATTTGAAAGCAGGTGAAGTTTGAAGGGCGCAAGAGAGGGTGTGTGGTGCGCATCCGGGGTGGACGCAGGCCAAAGAGTGGAAGATGTGTGGAAACCTTCTTTGGGTGCGCTACGTGTTTTGTGCCACATTCCAGGATGGGGCCGTGCTTCCAGAAGTTCCATGACATATTCCAGGCTAAATGCAAACACTAAAGTGGCCATGTGAAATATGAATTTGTCCTACAAATCTTTTAGGGAAATTGTGTACTTTTAAAAATTGTCTCTGAACAGTCTATTTATCTGTCTCTATCTAATACTTGTTGCATTCACTGAATTGTTGTCAAAGTAGGCTACTAGTTCTACATTGTAACAGGCAAGGAGGTACTAAATCTTATTGAGAGAGGTTATCTACATTTTTAAATGGTCTCTGAATAATTGTTTGAACTTTTACATTGTTACAGAAGTAAGAATAGTTTAAAATCAAATAGCCTACTTTGTGTGGGTTTTGAAATACTTTCTGAACATTGTCCTCTGGTCACATTTTGGATAAATGTGTACATTTTTTATATGTAATTTTTTTTAAAGTATGATATGTTATACTTGGTACATTTAGAGCGAGTAATTTAGTAAAATTTACTACAATTTAAATACGCTAGGTTTTTTTGGTGTGTTGAGTGTTAATAATTTTTTGATTGTCAGTGTCTTTACACAATGGAAGACAAAATTAATGTTATTCCTATTGACATATTTTACCCCCTTTTTTCTCCCTAATGTTCGATTTTGTCTCATCGCTGTCTCATGCAACTCCCCATGTGTCCTCCGAAACATGACCCACCTAACCGCGCTCCTTAACACCCGCCGGCTTAACCCGGAAGCCAGCCGCACCAACGGGTCAGAGGAAACACCATTCAACCTGCCGACCCGCACACGGCCCGCCACAAGGAGTCGCTAGAGAGCGATGAGCCAAGTGAAGCCCCACCGGCCAAACCCTCCCCTAACCCGGACGACGCTGGGCCAATTGTGCGCTGTCCTATGGGACTCGCGGCCACGGAATGCAATGCAGTGCCTTAGACCGCTGCGCCACTCGGGAGGCCTATGTGGTGTCATATTAACTTTTTAAGGTATAGGGGGCAGTATTTTCATTTTCGGATGAAAAGCGTGCCCAGAGTAAACTGCCTAATACTCGAGCCCAGAGTCAAATATTTGCATATTATTAGTAGATTCGGATAGAAAACACTCTGAAGTTTCTCAAACTGTTTGAATGACGTCTGTGAGTATAACAGAACTCATATGGCAGGCAAAAACCTGAGAAAAATCCAACCAGGAAGTGGGAAATCTGAGAATTGTAGTTCTTCTTTTGAATCCCTATCAAAATTACAGTGTCTGTGGGGTCACGTTGCACTTCCTAAGGCTTCCATTGGCTGTCAACAGCCTTTAGAAACATGTTTCATCCTTCTCCTGTTACTGGGCAGAAAATAGGAGCTCAGTCAATGAGTGGACTGCCTGGGACCAGTGAGTTGTTTACTGCGTGGGCACGTTTGGCGCACCGCTCCTTCTTTTTCCTCTGTAATGAATACGCTATTGTCCGGCTGGAATATTATCGACGTTTTATAATAGAAAGACCCTAAGGATTGATTGTAAACAACGTTTGACATCTTTCTACGAATGGTAATGGAACTATTTGACTTTTCGTGTCTGGATTTACGCTCCCGCGTTATGCCTTTGGATAGTGATCTGAACGCACAAACAAAACGGAGGTATTTGGACATAAATATGGAGTATTTCGAACAAAAATAACATTTCTTGTGGAAGTAGGAGTCCTGGGAGTGCATTCTGACGAAGATCAGCAAAGGTAAGATAATATTTATAATATTAATTCTGAGTTTAGTTGACCCCAGAACTTGGCGGGTATCTGTATAGCTTGCTTTGATGGCTGAGCTATGTACTCAGAATATTGAAAAATGTGCTTTCTCCGTAAAGCTATTGTAAAATCTGACACAGCAGTTGCATTAAGGAGAAGTAGATCTATAATTCTTTCAATAACTGTTGTTGTCACGTCCTGACCAGCAGGTGGAGTAGGTGTATAAGTTTTGGTCAGGGCGTGGCAGAAGAAGTTGTGTTTTCTATGTTCTGTCTAGGTTGGGTGTTTCTATGTAGAGTTAATTGGGGTGGACTTCCAATTGAAGGCAGCTGTGTGGTGTTGCCTTTGATTGGAAGTCCTATATTAGTTGGGTGTTTTTTTTCTGTGTGTTTGTGGAGAATTGTTTGTGAGCACTGCGTTATTGAGCCTGCTACACTGGTGTGAGTCGTGAGTACTGTTTATTGTTTTGTTTTTGTTCTGTGGATGCTTCACATTTTTTCCTTAAAAGAATGAGTATCTATATACCCGCTGCATTTTGGTCTTCCCTGCAACACCACGACGAATTTCGTGACAGTTGTAAATTTAATCAACGTTTATGATGAGTATTTTTGTAAATTGATGTGCTCATTCACCGGAGGTTTTGGTGGGAATACATTTTCTGAACATCATGCGCCAATGTAAAATGGGGTTTTTGGATATAAATATGAACTTTATCGAGCAAAACATACATGAAGTCCTATGAGTGCCATCTGATGCTTGGAAAATGGCTGTGGTTTTTCTTGTGAAGTTTATGTCCTAACATAATCTAATTGTATGCTTTCGCCGTAAAGCCTTTTTGAAATCGGACAATGTGGTTAGATTAACGAGATATTTCTCTTTAAAATGGTGTAAAATAGTTGACTGTTTGGGAAAATTCAATTATGAGATTTTTGCTGTTTTGTATTTCGCGCCATGCTATTTCACTGGCTGTTGATAGTGTGTACCACTTAGTCCCACCTAGCCCATAGAAGTTAAAGAAGAGGTTGTGCTCTTTATAACTAAGTTAACTTGTATTTCTCATTTTTGTTTTTGAGCTACATCTTTGTTTTTGAGCAAATTCATCTACTCCCATAATAAGTCCAATCGTTCTTCAGTACAATATATTCTACAGGTGCTGACAAACCCGATCAACTTAATTGTAATCTAACAGAAACAAGACATTAAAATGAAATACTTATTGATTTGATCCAATTAGTTAAAGCTTTTTAATGAAATGTATCAGCCTTTGTCAATGACTTGGAGTGGCATTTTAGAAGTTAGACAATAAATTAAATGGGCTCCTCACTCTCAAAGGCTGCATTTACACAGGCAGCCCAATTCTGATATTTTTTCCACTAATTGGTCTTTTGACCAATCACATCAGATCTTTTCACATCAAATCTTTTTAAAGGCTGATCTAATTGGTCAAAAGATCAATTACTGCAAAGAAAATCAGAATTGGGCTGCCTGTGTACACACAGTGATAGATATCGTCTTTAAAAACCAATTACATTAATTGGGAACAACAAGTCCATCCCATAAATAATGAGGCATTGGGGACATATGACAACAAATAACCACACGACTCACATGAATAGAGCTTTCAGAGCTTTCACTCACACAGCCTGCTTAAATACTCTCAATAGCGCTTAAGCAGTTTCATCTTTGTTTACAGAAGGGGAGAACCAGCAGCATGGGAATCTTCCGAGGGCATTAATCATAGAGGGATCAGTCAAAGCATGACATACGTTGTGAGGAAATATGCTCTCCACTTTCCCCCATGTTAAAGTGAATGGCAAATGTACACAAATGCTGATCTCAAAATGCAATGAATGCTTTTGATTACAGCAGGAATATCCGGGGCTTATGCTACAGTGCAAGCTTTGAGTATTTATGACTCAATTAGGGTTGATTGAGCGAATACTCATTAGCTCAAGTCATAGAAAAGCCAATAGCTGAGCATTTAAGAGCAGTGAACTCTGGTAATCATTCATCTTGATAAGAATGTTTAGCATTATCTCTGTGTAGACATAATATCACTTCAAGGCTGCAACAGGATACTCAGCAGGTTAAAGGAAGCAAATACCCATGTACAGCTTCCCATAAGAATGTAACCACTTTATATAGAGAATAAGTGGATCAATAAGGAGTTAATGAAGTCCCTAGGGGAGACTGCTGTGGCCATATGTATTTACCAACCGTTAGGGAATAGGTTAGGTAGTTTAAATAGCACACTACAGCTCACTACCCCTTCCACACTCCATTCCTCCAGGGGGCAGCAGCAACCTTGTCCAGGTGCTGAGCCTTGTTGATAAGCACATCAGGTGCTGCCAATTAGGTGGTTGTCAAAGTCATTATTTCCCAAGTGACAGCAGTGTTGTGGTCCCCCTGTGCATGAGAATTTGTATTTAGTACCTGGGCACAGCATTATTGTGTCACAGAAATAGTGTGCCGCCATCCACTTTGCATCACCCAAGCAGTGATCCGTCTCAACTCCCTTATAGCAACCGTTAAACCCTCGTCAATTATGAATGACCTCTAAATAATGCAGCGTTATTGATCTCCTGTAAGCAATCTGCGGGCTTATCTCACTTTGTACTTTGTACTGTTGCCGTGAAGACTGAATAACTATGATTAATAATACATATAGAAATGCACAAAAACTGACCTAATGATGAAAATAAAAACGATGAATGAAGGAATGAAGGACGGAAAGAAAGGTGGAAGGAGACGGAGTAATCCACCAGGGCTTCTTTAAAAGATATAGTGTTCTCTGACAGATGTATCAGAGAGGAATTCCTTCAGCTTGGATGAAAGGTAAATACCCTTTGAAGGTTGTGCCATGCTGATTTCAGATAGTAGACAATCCATTAACCACTCAGGCTTACATGGGCAAAACAAATATCTGTATTACATTAATTATGTTTAGGGTTAGGAGCTAAATGGCATAGTCAAACACGCCTAGTAATAATTTATCTTTATCTAAACGATACATTAACTACTAGGTAATGCAAAATAATAAATGCTAACGTCAACCAACACTTAGCATAGGGGATCCGACCCCATCTAACACACAACACTGATGATAACTGGGTTAAAATAAGAAACAGACAACAGAGCAACTAAGAGCTGAAGAATACATAACAACCTCAACACCAAAACATACATAGGAATGAGAAACAACGTAACCTGAAAACAAGGAACCCATAATTACCCACAATCTTAAGGTACGCTACGATATGCGTTATGTTGAGCATACATAATAATGACGGTCATAATTCATTTGATTTTTACTAATTCTTTGTATTTGATTGTTGGATTACAGAGATATAAAGCTCAATCAATGTTGTTCGCCGATGAGACACAGTTTAAGACGATCTTCATTTAAGATTTATTTAGAAATATAGATCAATTCTATTTAAATTCCAGTAAATTCAGGGAGTACATTGAAATTGCAATTCCAATTATCTTCAAAACTTTTCAATGAGGAACATTTGGAATTTGAATTTGAATAAAGTTTACTTTATGAATTGACCCCAACCCTGATCAGCTTAGATATTCAGTACACCCACATTTGCATGCCTTTGTACATAATTTATTTTATACTTCATATGAATGTGCCAATAAGCATCCCTCCTGGCTTCACTCAAGGTTCCCTCTTCATTTTTCAACCGATGAATTAAACAGTGTCAGAAATAACCCTGGGTTCTCCTCTTTTGAATTCCTCCCAAAATGGCTGAGCATTAAGGTAATTGCCGACTATAATAGGTGCTGGATGGAGCAATCCTTTCTGAAAATGTGCATTAAAGCAATGCATTATCGTACACTACATTACCGGTGGCGGGTTGCCTGTGTAGGACTTCTAACCCTTGCATACATCAACGAGTCCTAAATTCAGACAAGTGAGTATGAAAATGTAGCATTTATAGCAACCAGTAAATCTGTCAAATAGCCGGTTTAACTGTTATTATAATATATCATGCTTGAGTAGTTCTACTGTTATCCTAATTATGAAAAAATCCCTGCATTGCACAGACATGCAATGTTCTCGTCATTGATTTTCCATTAAAATAGAAATGCATTGGGAAAACAATTATTTGTGCAATGCCATACAATCTAAAATATTTCCTTTTGCAATAGAACTGATCATTAAAACAGTCCGACAAGGCGAACCATGACACTGCCTTATCAGCCCTCAATGATGCCCAGATTATGCTCATTCCCAGTCAAGGGAGTCATTGTCACAGTGGATAACGTATCTACAGGTATAGTAGTTGAGTATATATGGCAGGGGTCTCACCTTCACAGACTGGCTGGGTGCCACTCCAGGAGCCATTGTGGAGGCAGGTCCTCTCAGGTGAGCCACTCAGGGAAAAACCGGCATCACAGGTGAATCGCAGCAGGCTCTTCAGCTGGAACTTCTCCCCTAGCCTGGAGCCGTGAGGTGGGATTCCAGGGTCACCGCACTCCCCGGAACTACCGCCTCATGAGGGAGAGAGAAAATATCCAACACTCAAATAACCAGCCATCCCTTACCACAGCAGTCCCAATTGGCAGCTCATATCATTCACTCTAGCCTTTTTTCTGAGATGGAAATAGGCTTTTCCCCCTCCCTTTCAACTAACATGAAAGGCTACCATGGCTCTACCCAGAGTGCTTGCATCTTACATCTCTAGCTACCACACAAGGAAAAACCCACAGAAATCCATAGCTTTTCTAGCTCGGTTTGACATCCCTGAAACCTGTTGATCTGTGGTATTTCTGTGCACCATTAGAGCCTTCAGGTCGCCCCTGGCTGGCAGAGTGGTAGGCCCATGCTGATGGAAATACCTGAGCAGTAGGGTGGTGACCCACTCCAGTGCCCATCCTCCTGACAGTAGCGCGTGGCGTTCCCAATCAGCGCTCGGCCCTGGCTGCAGGTATAATGGACCACGCCGCCGTTGGTGAACTTCCTGCCTGACATGACAGCTTGGGGTGGTGTGCCAGGATCACCACAGGAAATAGCTTCAGGCGAAATGGAGAGAAAAGGTTCAGAGAGGACAGTTGATAGAAATACTGAGTTGATCATGGATATACACCATTGTTCTTGTGCCTTCAGTGTTAGCTACTACCACAATTACATTTTAGTTTATCTACTACTACTCCCACTACTACTCGTACTACTCCCGCTCCTGCTGCTGCTACTATTACCACCACTACTACTACTACTACTACTACTACTACTACTACTACCACCACTACTACCACCACTACTACTCCCACTCCTGCTACTACTACTACTACCACTACTCCCACTACTACTACTCCCACAACCCACCTTTTATCACAAACATTAACACTACATATGACATTGTCAGCAAAGCCATAATGTTTCTATATTCTTTATTTTCAAACACTAACAATATAAATTCTTCACAAATCCCTTGCACCATCCCCATATTACATCTCTTCTCCCCACTATAAGAAGAATGGTACATTTCACACTTTCTATCATTCTCCAACAGTGACTAACCACACGAAGTGGGACCCAGATTCCACCTCTGCCACTTCTTGTACCCTGATCAAGACAATCCTAGCATATTACTCACAAAGGCACTTAGGAAGTGATCTGTCCCAGAGGCCGTTTGACTGACAGGTGAGAAGTGATGAGCCGAGCAGATAGAAGGCCCTCTTGCAGTGATACATCACACTGGTTCTATAGTTGAAGCTCTCGGGGAAACGCTGCTGCGGGTGACGAATGGCATTCTCCACAAAGCCTGGATCTGAGCAGTTTACCACTGCAAGATAAAATCAACCGAATGCTTAACGCCTGACAGTGAAACCAAGAGTGAGAAGAGAAGGGAAATCAATGAGAAAGCTTGAATAGCAGGGTTATTGTTCAAGTTCTGAGTCATTTCAATCAACCCATTCATGCTTTTTAATATATACTTAAACAGTGTGTAAGCTTCTCTCATATTTCTACAGTCAATAGCATTTGACATAAAGTTGATCTAATAACTGTGTAACAATGTAATTCATGTGGGTTGATATGCAGTTTCAGTTTAGTTTAGATTCACTTGTCACAAAATGTAAAACCATCAGGGCAGGAAGCCCCAGTAACAATAAGTTGCACCTCTTGCCTCAGAGTTGGCTGAACATGTTTTCAGCTATTGCCCTTCAACAACAAAAAATGCCTAAAGTTAAAGTAATGTCCAGGGGAAACAAAACAGATTGCTTTCCCTCAGTGACAGCTGCCAATGCCCTGGCAGTCAATTAAGCCCTAGGGAAAAGAGGGAGGAAAAAAATATAAAACAATTGATTATTAGCACCTGCTGTTGGCAGGTGCCAAAAACTCTTATTCCTAAAACGGCACCAGAGAAGGCTGAAGTTTTACGTGTTCCTATCCAATTGTGTTTTTGTTCGTTTCTTTGCATTGTTTGTAACTTAATTTTTTTATTATTTTGTACACAATGTTGCTACTACCGTCTCTTATGACCGAAAATAACTTCTGGACATTGGAACTGCGACTACTCACCACGAACTGGCAGAATCCTTTTTTTCCTTTAACGAGTCCGACTAGCCCGACCTGAATGACATACTGCTTTCCCGGGAACAGGCACAGATCCCCGTCATTTGCGTGAAGAGAAGGCGGAGAAAAAGGGGCCAGAGGGCGGGCTGCCTTCTGAGAATTCGTAGTTGATCGAATAAACCCCCACTGCCTTCCATTCTGTTAGCGGACGTGCAATCTTTGGAAAATATAATCGATGACCTATGTCAAAGATTAAACTACCAACGGGACATTCAAAACTGTAATATCTTATGCTTCACGGAGTCAGCTGGCTGGTTATACGCTGTATCAACAGGATAGAACAGTGGCGTCTGGTAAGACAAGGGGTTACGGACTATGCATATATGTAAACAACAGCTGGTGCACGGAAGTCTCAAGGTTTTGCTCACCTGAGGTAGAGTATCTCATGATAAGCTGCAGACTGCACTATCTTCCTAGAGAGTTTTAATCTGTATTTTTCGTAGCTGTCTACATACCCCCACAGACCGATGCTGGCACTAAGACTGCACTCAATGAGCTATATTCCGCCATTAGCAAACAGGAACACACTCACCCAGAGGCGGCGCTCCTAGTGGCTGGGGACATTAATGCAGGGAAACTTAAATCGGTCTTACCAAATTTCTATCAGCATGTTAAATGTGCAACCAAGGGAAAAAAACTCTGACCACCTTTACTCCACACACAGAGACGCATACAAAGCTCTCCCTCACCCTCCATTTGACAAATCTGACCATAATTATATCCTCCTGATTCTTGATTACAAGCAAAAATTAAAGCAGGAAGCACCCGTGACTAGATCAATAAAAAATTGGTCAGAAGAAGCAGATGCTAAGCTACAGGACTGTTTTTCTAGCACAGACTAGAATATGTTCCAGGATTCTTCCTATGGCATTGAGGAGTACACCATATCAGTCATTGGCTTCATCAATAAGTGCATCGATGATATCGTCCCCACAGAAACCGCACGTACATACCCCAACCAGAAGCCATGGATTACAGGTAACATCCGCACTGAGCTAAAGGCTAGAGCTGCCGCTTTCAAGGAGCAGGACTCTAACCCGGAAGCTTATTAGAAATCCCACTATGCCCTCTGACGAACCATCAAACAGGCAAAGCGCCAATACAGGACCAAGATCGCATCGTACTACACCGGCTCTGACTCTCGTCGGATGTGGCAGGGCTTGCAAACCATTACAGATTACAAAGGGAAGCACAGCTGAGAGCTGCCCAGTGACATGAGCCTACCAGACGAGTTAAAAAACTTAGATGCTCGCTTCGAGGCAAATAACACTGAAACATGCATCAGAGCACCAGTTGTTCTGGAAGACTGTGATCACGCTCTCTGCAGCCGATGTGAGTAAAACCTTTAAACAGGTCAACATTCACAAGGCCGCATGGCCAGACGGATTACCAGGATGTATACTCATTGCACGCGCTGACCAACTGGCAAGTGTATTCACTGACATTTTAAACCTCTCCCTGTCCGAGTCTGTAATACCAACATGTTTTAAGCAGACTACCATAGTCCGTGCCAAAAAACACTAAGGTAACCTGCCAAACCTCTCCAGCTTCTCCTTCACCCAAATCCAGAGAGCAGATGTTCTGAAAGAGCTGCAAAACCTGGACCCGTACAAATCAGCTGAGCTAGACAATCTGGACCCTCTCTTTCTAAAATTATTTGCCTACATTGTTGCAACCCCTATTACTAGTCTGTTCAACCTCTCTTTCATATCGTCCGAGATCCCTAAAGATTGGAAAGCTGCCGCGGTCATCCCCCTCTTCAAAGGGGGTGACACCCTAGACCCAAACTGTTACAGACCTATTTCCATCCTGCCCTGCTTATCTAAAGTCTTCGAAAGCCAAGTTAATAAACAGATCACTGTCCATTTCGAATCCCACCGTACCTTCTCTGCTGTGCAATCCGGTTTCTGAGCCGGTCACGGGTGCACCTCAGACACACTCAAGGTACTAAACGATATCATAACCGCCATCGATAAAAGACAGTACTGTGCAGCCGTCTTCATCGACGTGGCCAAGGCTTTCGACTCTGTCAATCACCGTATTCTTATCGGCAGACTCAATAGCCTTGGTTTTTCTAATGACTGCCTCGCCTGGTTCACCAGCTACTTTGCAGAGTTCAGTGTGTCAAATCTGAGGGCCTGTTGTCCGGACGTCTGGCAGTCTATGGGGTACCACAGGGTTGAATTCTCGGGCCGACTCTTTTCTCTGTGTATATCAATGATGTCACTCTTGCTGCGGGCGATTCCCTGATCCACCTCTACGCAGACGACACCATTCTGTATACTTCATGCCCTTCCTTGGACACTGTGCTAACAAACCTCCAAACGAGCTTCAATACCATACAACACTCCTTCCATGGCCTTCAACTGCTCTTAAACGCTAGTAAAACCAAATGCATGCTTTTCAACCGTTCGCTGCCCGCACCTGCCCGCCCGACTAGCATCACCACCCTGGACGGTTCCGACCTAGAATATGTGGACAACTATAAATACCTAGGTGTCTGGTTAGACTGTAAACTCTCCTTCCAGACTCATATTAAACATCTCCAATCCAAAATCAAATCTAGAATCGGCTTTCTATTTCGCAACAAAGCCTCCTTCACTCACGCCGCCAAACTTACCCTAGTAAAACGGACTATCCTACCAATCCTCGACTTTGGCGATGTCATCTACAAAATAGCTTCCATTACTCTACTCAGCAAACTGGATGCAGTCTATCACAGTGCCATCCGTTTTGTTACCAAATCACCTTATACCACCCACCACTGCGACCTGTATGCTCTAGTCGGCTGGCCCTCGCTACATATTCGTCGCCAGACCCATTGGCTCCAGGTCATCTATAAGTCTATGCTAGGTAAAGCTCCACCTTATCTCAGTTCACTGGTCAAGATCACAACACCCACCCGTAGCACACGTTCCAGCAGGTATATCTCACTGATCATCCCCAAAGCCAACATCTCATTTGGCCGCCCTTCCTTCCAGTTCTCTGCTGCCAGTGACTGGAACGAATTGCAAAAATCACTGAAGTTGGAGACTTTTATTTCCCTCACCAACTTTAAACATCAGCTACCTGAGCTGCTAACCGATCGCTGCAGCTGTACATAGTCCATCTGTAAATTGCCCACCCACTCTACCTACCTCATGCCCATACTGTTTTTATTTTATTTACTGTCTGCTCTTTTGCACACCAGTATTTCTACTTGCACATCATCATATGCTCATTTATCACTCCAGTGTTAATCTGCTAAATTGTAATTATTCGCTCCTATGGCCTATTTATTGCCTACCTCCTCATGCCTTTTGCACACACTGTATATATACACTTTCTTTTTTTCTACTGTGTCAATGACTTGTTTATTGTGTTATTGGCTTGTTTATTGCTTACTCCATGTGTAACTCTGTGTTGTTGTCTGTGTCACACTGCTTTGCTTTATCTTGGCCAGGTCGCAGTTGTAAATGAGAACTTTGTTCTCATAAAGGCCAACCTGGTTAAATAATGGTGAAATAATAATGACTACTGACCCGTAGTTCTCACGTCTGTAGCTGTGAAGTGCTTTGAAAGGCTGGTCATGGCTCACATCAACACCAATATCCCAGAAACCCTAGACCATCACCAATTTGCAAACCACCCTAACAGATCCACAGATGCTGCAATCTCTATTGCACTCCACACTGCCCTTTCCAACCTGGATAAAAGGAACACCTATGTGACAATGCTATTAATTGACTACAGCTCAGAGTTCAACATCATAGTGCCCTAAAAAACTAATCAATAAGCTAAGGACCCTGGGACTAAACACCTCCCTCTGCTACTGGATCCTGGACTTCCTGACGTGCCGCCCCATGTGGTAAAGGTAGGTAACAACACATCCACCACGCTGATCTTCAACACAGGGGCCCCTCAGGGGTGGGTGCTCAGTCCCATCCTGTACTCCCTGTTCACTCATGACTGCACGGCCAGACACGACTCCAACACCCTCATTAGGTTTGCTGATGACACAACAGTGGTAGGCCTGATCACCGATAATGACGAGACAGCCTATAGGGAGGAGGTCAGAGACCTGGCCGTGTGGTGCCAGGACAACAACCTCTCCCTCAACGTGATCAAGACAAAGGAGATGATTGTGGACTACAGGAACAAGAGGACCGAGCACGTCCCCATTCCTATCGACGGGACTGTAGTGGAGCAGGTTGAGAGCATCAAGTTCCTTGGTGTCCACATCAACAACAAACTAACATGGTCCAAGCACACCAAGACAGTCGTGAAGAGGGCACGACAACACCTATTCCCCCTCAAGAGACTGAAAAGATTTGCCATGGGTCCTCAGATCCTCAAAATGTTCTACAGCTGCACCATTGGGAGCATCTTGACTGGTTGCGTCACTGCCTGGTATGAAAAACGTGCGGCCTCTGACCACAAGGCGCTACAGAGGGTAGTGCGTACGGCCCAGTACATCACTGGGGCAAAGCTTCCTGCCATCCAGGACCTCTATACCAGTTGGTGTCAGAGGAAGACCCTAAAAATTGTCAAAGATTCCAGCCACCCTAGTCATAAACTGTTCTCTCTGCTACCGCATGGCATGCGGTACCTGAGCGCCAAATCTAGGTCCAAGAGGCTTCTAAACAGCTTCTACCCCAAGCCATAAGACTCCTGAACATCTAATCAAATGCCTACCCAGACTATTTGCATTGCCCCCCCCCCCCTCCCTTTTACACCGCTGCTACTCTCTGTTTTTAGCTATGCATAGTCACTTTAATAACTCTACCTACATGTACATATTACCTCGACTAACCGGTGCCTTCGCACATTGACTCTGTACCGGTACCCCCCTGTATATAGTCTCGCTATTGTTATTTTACTGCTGCTCTTTAATTACCTGTTACATTTTTTATTTTTTTTATTTTATAACTGCATTGTTGGTTAGGGGCTCGTAAGTAAGCATGTTGTATTCAGCGCATGTGACTAATAAAATTAGATTTATTGGCGTGTTCCTTGCCTATAATAGAAAACCTTATTGGGGTAACCCTCTTGAGGTGATTGTTGGAAGGCTATACTACAGGAACCCTGGGTGAATGTGTGGAAAGTGCAGATTAGCTTACAAAATGAAATAGAACAATGTCGGTAGCAGGGAGCACACTGACATACTATAAGTACACTCAATGGATTGAGTGAGGAAGTGACTGACCATTGTTGTGGCAGGTGTATGAGGATATTTTCTTTACAAATGCAACTTTATTTTTTCCTAGTTGTACCTGAATTTTTCAGCATGGAGAACTATTATTTCCATACAAATGAATGTGATTATTGACTTAAGCATTTGGTCTTTAGAGAACGTTTAATCTGATAGTGATATATACACTGCTCAAAAAATAAAGGGAACACTTAAACAACACAATGTAACTCCAAGTCAATCACACTTCTGTGAAATCAAACTGTCCACTTAGGAAGCAACACTGATTGACAATAAATGTCACATGCTGTTGTGCAAATGGAATAGACAACAAGTGGAAATTATAGGCAATTAGCAAGACACCCCCAATAAAGGAGTGGTTCTGCAGGTGGGGACCACAGACCACTTCTCAGGTCCTATGCTTCCTGGCTGATGTTTTGGTCACTTTTGAATGCTGGCAGTGCTTTCACTCTAGTGGTAGCATGAGACGGAGTCTACAACCCACACAAGTGGCTCAGGTAGTGCAGCTCATCCAGGATGGCACATCAATGCGAGCTGTGGCAAGAAGGTTTGCTGTGTCTGTCAGCGTAGTGTCCAGAGCATGGAGGCGCTACCAGGAGACAGGCCAGTACATCAGGAGACGTGGAGGAGGCCGTAGGAGGGCAACAACCCAGCAGCAGGACCGCTACCTCCGCCTTTGTGCAAGGAGGAGCAGGAGAAGCACTGCCAGAGCCCTGCAAAATGACCTCCAGCAAGCCACAAATGTGCATGTGTCTGCTCAAACGGTCAGAAACAGACTCCATGAGGGTGGTATGAGGGCCCGACGTCCACAGGTTGGGGTTGTGCTTACAGCCCAACACCGTGCAGGACGTTTGGCATTTGCCAGAGAACACCAAGATTGCCAAATTCGCCACTGGCGCCCTGTGCTCTTCACAGATGAAAGCAGGTTCACACTGAGCACGTGACAGACGTGACAGAGTCTGGAGACACCGTGGAGAAAGTTCTGCTGCCTGCAACATCCTCCAGCATGACCGGTTTGGCGGTGGATCAGTCATGGTGTGGGGTGGCATTTCTTTGGGGGGCCGCACAGCCCTCCATGTGCTCGCCAGAGGTAGCCTGACTGCCATTAGGTACCGAGATGAGATCCTCAGACCCCTTGTGAGACCATATGCTGGTGCGGTTGGCCCTGGGTTCCTCCTAATGCAAGACAATGCTAGACCTCATGTGGCTGGAGTGTGTCAGCAGTTCCTGCAAGAGGAAGGCATTGATGCTATGGACTGGCCCGCCCATTCCCCAGACCTGAATCCAATTGAGCACATCTGGGACATCATGTCTCGCTCCATCCACCAACGCCACGTTGCACCACAGACTGTCCAGGAGTTGGCGGATGCTTTAGTCCAGGTCTGGGAGGAGATCCCTCAGGAGACCATCCCCCACCTCATCAGGAGCATGCCCAGGCGTTGTAGGGAGGTCATACAGGTACGTGGAGGCCACACACACTACTGAGCCTCATTTTGACTTGTTTTAAGGACATTACATCAAAGTTGGATCAGCCTGTAGTGTGGTTTTCCACTTTAATTTTGAGTGTGACTCCAAATTCAGACCTCCATGGGTTGATAAATTGGATTTCCATTGATTATTTTTGTGTGATTTTGTTGTCAGCACATTCAACTATGTAAAGAAAAAAGTATTTAATAAGATTATTTCTTTCATTCAGATCTAGGATGTGTTGTTTAAGTGTTCCCTTTATTTTTTTGAGCAGTGTATAATCTGAAAGTGAAAATTCATCCATAGGTGATTTTTACATAAATTGGGCAAATTCTGTCACACTACCACTACACTTGTTTTATTCTTCATTCATTCCAAAGAGGGGATATAAACCAAAATCCATCATTATTTGACCTGTAAACTGGAAAATAGTTGAAACCAGGTCAAAGCCACAGCACAAGATGTCCTGGATAACTGTTAAAGTCAATTTTACCATTCCTTAAGCACATAACCAGATTAATTACTGATCTGCAAAGATTGCCTACATGTACCTACTTTGTCAGAAAATATGTTGTCATGTAATATGGTTTGTTACTTTACATTAGAATTTGAAATCACCTCACTGGAACAGGAAATCACCTAATACACAGTGGGTAAGATGAATGCACAGACAATGACGTGCACAGACTAGTAATACAAAATAAAGAATGCACTTTACCCACAAATTAAATTGATATACAGTCGGTAGTATTTTCAAGCATTGCGGCTGCATCATGTCATGGGTATGCATGTCACAGGCAGGTACTGTGTAGTTTGTCAGGATCAAAATAAATATGAAAGGAGCAAAGCCCAGGTAAAAAGTTAGAGGAAAACCCGCTTCAGTCTTTTGAAAACCTAACCCTGGTATAGAATGTTATTTTTCAGCGGGACAATAAAAACAAAAGTTATGTCATAGACACCAGAATGGCTTTTCAAGAGGTGTTGAGTGATCCAGTCTCAGTCCTAACTTAAATTTGCTTGAAAATCAGAGACAAGGTTTCAATATTGCTGTTCATCAATGATTCCCAACCAGATTTACTAAGCTTGAGCAATTCTTACAAAAACAATGGATTTACTGTATGTTGCCCTAAGAGGTGATTCATTTGGATGTATTTGTTACTGTGTCTTACCTCTACAGACTGGAAGAGGGTTGCTCCAATGTCCATTCATCCTGCACTGGGCTCTTGAGGCACCATGCAACAGAAATCCTTTGCTGCAGGTGAAGTTTACAACATCGTTCAGGTTGAACTCGCTGCCGTTAGTTCGACCATTTGTTGGGTTTCCAGGGTGACCGCAGGTAATGGCTATGAAAACATTTGAGGTAGCCAAGGGAGAGCAAAAATAGTTTGGTACAGACATTTAAAGTAGGTAATGGGCCGAAGCATCGAATCTGCTCTAGTTTTCGAGGTGATCGATCTCTGGTGAGGGAGGAGCTGGGTTTTACATACTGTGTATATTTCTTTCTTCTGAACACATTTCCATTTGTTGGCAATGTCAATTATGGCAAATGTTTTTAAAACCTGTTGAGGATAGACGTTCCGCTAGCGGAACCCCGTTCCGCCTGCGGAACCCCTAGCCAACAGCCAATGGCATTGCACGGTGCGAAATACAAAATCAACTAAAATACCACAATTCAATTTTCTCAAACAATCAACTATTTTACACCATTTTAAAGATAGGACTCTCGTTAATCTAACCACATTGTCTGATTTCAAAAAGGCTTTACAGCGAAAGCAAAACATTAGATTATGTTAGGAGAGTACATAGGCACAAATAATCACACAGCCATTTTCCAAGCAAGCATATATGTCACATAAACCCAAACCACAGCTAAATGCAGCACTTACCTTTGATGATCTTCATCAGATGACACTCCTAGGACATTATGTTATACGATACATGCATGTTTTGTTCAATCAAGTTCATATTTATATCAAAAATCTGCTTTTTACATTAGCATGTGATGTTCAGAACTAGCATACCCACCGAAAACTTCCGGTGAATTTACTAAATTACTCATGATAAACGTTGACAAAATACATAACAATTATTTTAAGAATTATAGATACAGAACTCCTTTATGGAATCGCGGTGTCCGATTTTAAAATAGCTTTTCGGCGAAAGCACATTTTGCAATATTCTGAGTACATAGCTCGGCCATCACAGGCTAGCTAATTTGACACCCACCAAGTTTGGGGCTCACTAAATTCAGAATTACTATTAGAAAAATTGGATTACCTTCGCTGTTCTTCGTCAGAATGCACTCCCAGGACTTCTACTTCAACAACAAATGTTGTTTTGGTTCCAAATAATCCATAGTTGTATCCAAATTCGTGCGTTCAGGTCACTATCCGAAGGGTGACGCGCGAGCGCATTTCGTGACAAGAAATTTCAAAATATTCCATTACCGTACTTCGAAGCATGTCAAACGCTGTTTAAAATCAATTTTTATGCTATTTTTCTCGTAAAATAGCGATAATATTCCAACCGGGCAACGTTGTATTCATTCAAAGGCTGAAAGAAAAAAATGGAGGACTCTCGTGCACGCGCATCTCCAGTCTCACTGTCCCCAGGCTGACCACTCACAAACAGAGCTGCTGTACTTTGCCCAGAGACAGCAGACACCCCATTCCACTTTCTGGCGGCTTTAGAGAGCCAATGGAAGCCTTAGAAAGTGTCACGTTACAGCACAGATGCTGTAATGTTGATAGAGATGCAACAGAAGGACAACAAATTGTCAGACAGGGCACTTCCTGTATGGAATCTTCTCAGGTTTTGGCCTGCCATATGAGTTCTGTTATACTCACAGACACCATTCAAACAGTTTTAGAAACGTTAGAGTGTTTTCTATACAAATCTACTAATTATATGCATATTCTAGTTTCTGGGCAGGAGTAGTAACCAGATTAAATCAGGTACGTTTTTTTATCCGGCCATGCAAATACTGCCCCCTATCCCAAAGAAGTTAAAAATTCTTACTTTTATGTTCGCTAGCTGAACAGGCAAACTCTGCCAAGTACTTAACAGTAAACCAATCAAAACTCGTGTACTATCCAGGTACCATCTCTGTTGATCACATCTGCCAATCACATTTTCTGTACTTAAGGATAAGTTGTGAACATGAAAGAATAATCTGTAGTTGTAAATACATTCTCGAACATGTAACTGATGAGTTGTGAACATGGAAAAATGTGCATGTCAATTTTGCACGCTCAGACTTTTGACACTGCTTTAGCGCCCTACCAGCGCACATAGCGCCCTATGTGTAAACAGCGATTTGCAAGCATGGAGAGAGAGAGAGCAGGAGTTCTTGGTGGTGGGACCTGTTTCTTCTAACATGAGGTTTTCATAGACCAGTATTCTCTACACTGGTTCGTTGGTGACAGCTCACATGGGCCGTGTTGTATGTCAATCACGACGTGCTTAACCACATTACCACTTCGGCAATGTCCACCAAAGAAGCCCAGCTGTTAGCTATCATGGTGGGTAAGTTTAAATGTATTTATTTTATGGCTAGGTAGCAAGCTTTTTTCTTCTTTGTAATACATTTTTGGAATCTATTGTCCAAATTATTGTTATTAAGTGTTTGTAACTTCAACGTTGTAGTCTGACGCTAGCTACCAAAATCAATTAGGCAAAATAATTTAGCAAACTCAGTTGTTGTTATTAGTAAAATAATGGATTGTCAAGAATTAGGCACCAACAACTTTCACAAGGTTAGTAGGAAAGTTAGCCTAATCATTTAAACCACCACTGTATATTCACATTCATACTCCAACTGGCCTATGGTTGGGAAACTTCAGGAACTCCGATTTCAAGAGAAAATGCTGTTATGTAGACGAACAAGACTATCTAAATTCTTTAGAAACTGCTTGGGTGTACTAGCTACATCTCTCTGTCACGCCCTGACCTAGGATAACTGTTTTTTCTCTGTTTAGTTAGGTCGGGGTGTGATAGGGGGTGGGCATTCTATGTTTTGGCCGGGTATGGTTTCCAATCAGAGGCAGCTGTCTATCGTTATCTCTGATTGGAAGCCATACTTAGGCAGCCTTTTCCCACTTGGTTTTTGTGGGTAGTTGTTTTCTGTTTAGTTTGTGTAACCTGACAGAACTGTTGGCTGTCGTTTTGTTTATTTGTCTAAGTGTTTTCGATTTCATTAGAATACAATATGAGCACTCAACACGCTGCGCCTTGGTCCCCTCTATACGACGCCCATTGGACCAAGCAGCGTGGTCAGGAGGACTGGACCTGGGAAGAAATCCTGGATGGGGCAGGAACTTGGACAAGGCCTGGGGTGTATCGCCATCCGCAAGGGGAGATAGAGGCAGCGAGAGCGGAACGGCGATACTATGAGGAACAAGCACGGCAACAAAGGAGAGGCAGCCCCCAATTTTTTTTTTTTTTTTGGGGGGGGCACACAGGGTAGTTTGGCGGGGCCAGGGGTGAAACCTGAGCCAACTCCCCGTGCTTATCGTGGTGAGCAGGTGTCTGCTCCTCGCACTCTCCCTCCAGTGCGCCTCCATAGCCCAGTACGTCCGGTGCCTGCTCCTCGCACTCTCCCTCCAGTGCGCCTCCACGATCCAGTATGCCCTGTGCCAGTTCTGCACACCTGGTCCTCAGTACGTCTCTCCAGTCCAGTGAGACCCGTTTCAGCTCCACGAGAAAAGCCTCCAGTGATAATCTATGGTCCGAAGCCGGTAGCGATGATCCATGGCACGAAGCCTCCAGTGATGATCCATGGCCCGGAGGCTGTAGGAATGTTCCATGGCATGAAGCCTCCAGAGGTAATCCATGGCCCGGAGCCTGTAGGGATAATCCATGGCAAGAAGCCTGTAGGGATTATCCATGGTCTGGAGCCTGTAGGGATGATCCATGGTCTGGAGCCTGTAGGGATGATCCATGGTCTGGAGCCTGTAGGGATGATCCATGGTCTGGAGCCTGTAGGGATGATCCATGGCAAGAAGCCTGTAGGGATGATCCATGGCCCGGAGCCTGTAGAGATGATCCATGGCGCGGAGCCTGCAGCGACGCTCCCCAGTCCGGAGCCTCCGGCGACGCTCCGCAGCCCCGAGTCTTCGGCGACGGTCCGCAGCCCCGAGTCTTCGGCGACGGTCCGCAGCCCAGAGTCTTCGGCGGCGGTTGACGTTCCAAAGCCTCCAGCGATGATCCATGGTCTGGTTCCTCAGGAGACACAGAAGCGGGGGATCAGCGGGCGGTGGGGGTGCTATGCCCCGAACCAGAGCCGCCGCCAAGTACAGATGCCCACCCGGACCCTCCCCTATAGGTTGAGGTTTGCGTCCGGGAGTCTGCACACTTTGGGGGGGGGGGGGGGGGGGGGACTGTCACGCCCTGACCTAGGAGAACTGTTTTTTTCTCTGTTTAGTTAGGTCGGGGTGTGATAGGGGCTGGGCATTCTATGTTTTTGTTTCTATGTTTTGGCCGGGTATGGTTTCCAATCAGAGGCAGCTGTCTATCGCTGTCTCTGATTGGAAGCCATACTTAGGCAGCCTTTTCCCACTTGGTTTTCATGGGTAGTTGTTTTCTGTTTCGTTTGTGTAACCTGACAGAACTGTTGGCTGTCGTTTTGTTTATTTGTCTAAGTGTTCGATTTCATTAGAATGCAATATGAGCACTCAACACGCTGCGCCTTGGTCCCCTCTATACGACGCCCGTTACACTCTCCTCAAGTTCGTGAGCTAACATAAATACTGTTTAACGCAGGCAGGTATGGTATCTCCCATAGGGCATATAAGGTGAGTAAAAAAGAACACACAACAATAATTCAAAAGGGATACATAGAGAACATAACAAATACAACTGTTTAAAATGGATGCTCATGACAAGTTGGAATACAACTTACATTTTTGATGCCGTTGACAGCATGTGATTATTAATTATTATTCTTTTTTTAGAGGGTGGATCAGCTTTAATATTGCAGATATATTGTGGCTTCAATCAATGTAATTGTGTGCATCATTTTCAATCCCCCATATATGTTTTTGTAAATATATAAAATATATACAGTTGAAGTCGGAAGCTTACCTTAGCTAAATACATTTAAACTCAGTTTCACAATTCCTGACATTTAATCCTAGTAAAAATTCCCTGTTTTAGGTCAGTTAGGATCACCACTTTATTTTAAGAATGTGAAAATGTCAGAATAATAGTAGAGAGAATGATTTATTTCAGCTTTTATTTCTTTCATCACATTCCCAGTGGGTCAGAAGGTTACATACACTCAATTAGTATTTGGTAGCATTGCCTTTAAATTGTTTGACTTGGGTCAAATGTTTCACGAAGCCTTCCACAAGCATCCCACAACAAGTTGGGTGAATTTTGGCCCATTCCTCCTGACAGAGGTGGTGTCAGGTTTCTAGGCCTCCTTGCTCGCACACTCTTTTTCAGTTTCGCCCACAAATCTTCTACAGGATTGAGATCAGGGCTTTGTGATGGCCACTCCAATACCTTGACTTTGTTGTCCTTAAGCCATTTTGCCACAACTTTGGAAGTATGCTTGGGGTCATTGTCCATTTGGAAGACCCATTTGCGACCAAGCTTTAACTTCCTGACTGATGTCTTGAGATGTTCCTTCAATGTATCCACATCATTTTCCTTCCTCATGATGCCATGTATTTTGTGAAGTGCACCAGTCCCTCCTACAGCAAAGCACACCACAACATGATGCTGCCACCCCCGGGCTTCACGGTTGGGATGGTGTTATTCGGCTTGCAAGCCTCCCCATTTTTCCTCCAAACATAATGATGGTCATTATGGCCAAACAGTTCTATTTTGGTTTCATCAGACCAGAGGACATTTCTCCAAAAAGTACGATCTTTGTCCCAATGTGCAGTTGCAAACCGTAGTCTGGCTTTGGAGCACTGGCTCGATATAGGACTTGTTGTACTGTGGATATAGATACCTTTGTACCTGTTTCCTCCAGCATCTTCACAAGGTCCTTTGCTGTTGTTCTGGGATTGATTTGCACTTTTCGCACCAAAGTACGTTCATCTCTTGGAGACAGAACACGTCTCCTTCCTGAGCGGTATGACGGCTACGTGGTCCCATGGTGTTTATACTTGCGTACTATTGTTTGTATAGATTAACGTGGTACCGTCAGGCATTTGGAAATTGCTCCCAAGGATGAACCAGACTTGTGGAGGTCTACATTTCTTTTTCTGAGTTCTTGGCTGATTTCTTTTGATTTTCCCATGATGTCAAGCAAAGAGGCAGTGAGTTTGAATGTAGGCCTTGAAATACATCCACAGGTACACCTCCAATTGACATAAATGTCAATTAGTCTATCAGAAGCTTCTAAAGCCATGACATCGTTTTCTGGAATTTTCCAAGCTGTTTAAAGGCACAGTCAACTTAGTGTATGTAAACTTCTGACCCACTGGAATTGTAATACAGTGTATTATAAGTGAAATAATCTGTCTGTAAACAATCGTTGGAAAAATTACTTGTGTCATGCACAAAGTAGATGTCCTAACCGACTTGCCAAAACTATAGTGGTTAACAAGAAATTTGTGGAGCGGTTGAAAAACAAGTTTTAATGACTCCAACTTAAGTGTATGTAAACTTCTGACTTCAACTGTATACAGTAAAAGTCAAAAGTTTGGACACACCTACTCATTCCAGGGTTTCTCTTTATTTTTACTATTTTCTACATTGTAGAATAATAGTGAAGAGATCAAAACTATGAAATAACACATATGGAATATATTTCAAATTCTTCAAAGTAGTCACCATTTGCCTTGATGACAGCTTTGTACACTCTTGGCATTCTCTCATCCAGCTTCATGATGTACCCACCTGGAATGCATTTCAATTAACAGGTGTGCCTTGTTAAAAGTTCATTTGTGGAATATTTGCTTCTTAATGTGTTTGAGCCAATCAGTTGTGTTGTGACAAGGTAGGGGAGGTATACAGAAGATAGCCCTGTTTGGTAAAAGACCAAGTCCATATTATGGCAAGAACAGCTCAAATAAGCAAAGAGAAACGACAGTCCATCGTCATTTTAAGCATAAAGGTCAGTCAATACGGAACATTAAGAACTTTGAAAGTTTATTCAAATGCAGTCGCAAAAACCATCAAGCGCTATGATTAAACTGGCTCTAATGAGGATCGCCACAGGAAAGGAAGACCCAGAGTTACTTCTGCTGCAGAGGATAAGTTCATTAGATATACCAGCCTCAGGAATTGCAGCCCAAATAAATGCTTTAAAGAGTTCAAGTAACAGACATATCGCAACCTCAACTGTTCAGAGGAGACTGTGTGAATCAGGCCTTCATAGTGGAATTCCTGCAAAGAAACCACTACTAAAGGACACCAAGAAGAAGAACAGATTTGCTTGGGACAAGAAACCTGAGCAATGGACATTAGACTGTTGGAAATCTGTCCTTTGATCTGATGACTCAAAATGTGAGATTTTTCGTTCCAACCGCCATGTCTTTGTGAGACACAGAGTAGGTGAACAGATGATCCCTGCATGTGTGGTTCCCACTGTGAAGCATGGAGGAGGAGTTGTGATGGTGTGGGGGTGCTTTGCTGGTGACACTGACAGTGATTTATTTAGAATTCAAGGCACTCTTAACCAGCATTTGTACCACAGCATTCTGCAGCGATACGCCATCCCATCTGGTTTGCACTTAGTGGGACTATCATTTGTTTTTCAACAGGACAATGACACAAAACACACCTACAGGCTGCGTAAGGGCTATTTGACAAAGAAGGAGAGTGATGGCGCGCTGCATCAGATGACCTATCCTCCAAAATTACCTGATCTCAACTCAATTGAGATGGTTTGGGGTGAGTTGGACCGCAGAGTGAAGAAAATCATCCAACAAGTCTTCAGCATATGTGGGGGAAAAATGCATTTCAGGTGAAGCTGGTTGAGAGAATGCAAAGTGTTATAAGCTGTCTTCAAGGCAAAGGGTGGCTATTTTGTAGAACACTTTTTTGGTTACTACATGATTCCATAGGTGTTATTTCATAGTTTTGATGTCTTCACTACTATTCTACAATGTAGAATAAAATTAAGAAAAACCCTAGAATGAGTAGGTGTGTCCAAACTTTTGAATGGTACTGTATATATACACACTACCATTCAAAAGTTTGGGGTCACTAAGAAATGCCCTTGTTTTTTTAAAGAAAAGCACACTTTTTGTCCATTAAAATAACATCAAATGGATCAGAAATACAGTGTAGACATGTTTAATGTTGTAAATTACTATTGTAGCTGGAAACGGCTGACTTTCTTTTCATGGAATATCTACATAGGCATACAGAGGCCCATTATCAGCAACCATCACTCCTGTGTTCCAATGGCACATTGTGTTAGCTAATCCAAGTTTATAATTTTAAATGGCTCATTGATCATTAGAAAACCCTTTTGCAATTATGTTAGCACAGCTGAAAACTGTTGTTCTGATTTAAGAAGCAATACAACTGGCCTTCTTTAGACTAGTTGAATATCTGGAGCATCAGCATTTATGGGTTCAAATACAGGCTCAAAATGGCCAGAAACAAAGAGATTTCTTCTGAAACTCGTCAGTCTATTCTTGTTCTGAGAAATGAAGGCTATTCCATGTGAGAAATTGCCAAGAAACTGACGATCTCGTGCAACGCTGTGTCCTACTCCCTTCACAGAACAGCGCAAACTGGCTCTATCCAGAATAGAAAGAGAAGTGAGAGGCCCCGGTGCACAACTGAGCAAGAGGACAAGTACATTAGTGTCTAGTTTGAGAAACAGACACCTCACAAGTCCTCAACTGGCAGCTTCATTAAATAGTACCCGCAAAACACCAGTCTCAACGTCAACAGTGGAGGGCTGAATTCGGGATGTTGGCCTTCCAGGCAGAGTTCCTCTGTCCAGTGTTTGTGTTATTTTGCCCATTTTAATATTTTCTTTAGATTGGCGTGTCTGAGATATTTTTTTGCAACTCTGCCTAGAAGACAACCATCCCGGAGAGTCACCTCTGTTGACATTGAGACTGGTGTTTTGCGGGTACTGTTTGAGGAGTATCTCCCATTCTTCTCGCAGATCCTCTCAAGCTCTGTCAGATTGGATGGGGAGCGTCGCTGCACAGCTATTTTCAGGTCTCTTCAGAGATGTTCGATCGGGTTCAAGTCCGGGCTCTGGCTGGGCAACTCAAGGACATTCAGAGACTTGTCCCAAAGCCACAGCATGATGCTTCCACCACCATGCTTCACCGTAGGGATGGTGCCAGGATTCCTCCAGACGTGACGCTTGGCACGCCAAATAGTTCAGGCCAAATAGTTTAATCTTGGTTTCATCAGACCAGATAATGTTGTTTCTCATGGTCAGAGTCCTTTAAGTGTCTTTTGGCAAACTTCAAGCGGGCTGTCAGGTTCCTTTTACTGTAGAGTGGCTTCCATCTTGCCACTACCATAAAGCGCTGATTGGTGGAGTTCTGCAGAGATGGTTCTCCTTCTGGAAGGTTCTCCCATCTCCACAGAAGAACTCTGGAGCTCTGTCAGACAGACCATCAGGTTGTTGGTCACCTCCCTGACCAAGGCTCTCCCCCCCGATTGCTCAGTTTAGCCTGGCAGCCAGCTGTAGAAAGTCTTGGTGGTGCCAAACGTCTTCCATTTAAGAATGATGGAGGCCACTGCATTCTTGGGGACCTCCAATGCTGCAGAAATGTCTTGGTACTCTTCCCCAGATCTGTGCCTCGACACAGTCATGTCTCGGAGCTCTACGGACAATTGCTCTGACATGCACTGTCAACTGTGGGACCTTATATAGACAGGTGTGTGCCTTTCCAAATCATGTCCAATCAATTGAATTTACTACAGGTGTACTCCAATCAAGTTGTAGAAACATCTCAAGGATGATCAATGGAAACAGGATGCATCTGAGCTCAATTTCGAGTCTCATAGCAAAGGATCTAAATATTTATGTAATATTTATTTATTTTTAAAAAAAGGTTGAAAAATTGTCTAAACCTGTTTTCGCTTTGACATTATGGGGTATTGTATGTAGATTGATGAGGAAAAAATTGTATTTAATCCATTTTAGAATAAGGCTGTAATGTTACAAAATGTGTAAGTCAAGGGGTCTAAAAACTTTCAGAATGCGCTGTATATATAAATTCCAGTCTTACTTTATCAAAAGCTATAAGGGCACAAGGCGAGACCCAAATGTAGACACAGCAGACAGATGGTTGAGCTCCGATATTTATTACACCAAAAGGGGTAGGCAAAAGGCAGATCGGGGACAGACAAGAGTTCATAAACCAGGTAAGAGTCCAAACAGTACCAGGGCATAGGCAGGCTCGAGGTCAGGACAGGCAGGGGTTCAGTGAACAGGTCCTAGTCCAAACAGTACAAGGGGATAGGCAAGCTCGGGGTCAGAACAGGCAGAGTGGTCAAGCAGGCGGATTCGGCATCAGGACAGGCAAGGGTCAAAATCAGGAGGGCTAGGAAAAAGACTGGGAAAAAGACTGGGAAAAACAGGAGCTAGGACAAATGCTGGTTGACTTGGCAAAACAAGACGAACTGGCACAGAGAGACAGGAAACACAGGGATAAATACACTGGGGACTAATGGGGAAAACAGGAGACACCTGGAGGTGGGTGGAAACAATCACCAAGACAGGTGAAACAGATCAGGGTGTGACAAAAGCCTTTTCAAAGTCATCTATGAATACCAGGCCTGGCGTGTGATTACCGAAGTTACTTCTTCAAACGATCAAGACAATTTGTATTGCATGCTGCATCCCCCTGGGCACAGACTGGTTGAATCAACATTGTTTCCAAGTCATTTCAATGAAATTACAATGAACCAACGTGGAATACTGAAAACATTGAATTGAAGTCTGTGCCCAGTGGAACATTTCAAGTGCACTCAAACAGATATTTATCTTATTTCATCACACACGTGAGGCTGCGTTTACATTTTATATAGAAGCAGGCTATTGGCTGCCTTCATCACATGGGGAATATACAGGAGTTCTGATTGGTTCCAAGTTCAGCAGTTTGGCAAATTTGCCTGAGAAGACAGTGTTGAAGTATACTTTTTATGAGAAGTTGTGCAAGAACTGAAGGTGACAACAAATGTTAGTCATCATAAGAATGTTTTACTGTCATAAAAAAAAAATCAGCTCCTCCCTTGACAAGGATCGATCAGCTTCACGTTTTTAAGCTTCGGCCCACCACATAAGGGGGAGAATTCCTGTACATCTCTGATTGTTAAGGGAGAATCGATAGGAACAATTAAAAAAACTAAAGTTATTGCACTTACGAACACAAACAGGAGCTTGTCCAGACCATCTGTGGTCCTGTTGACAGATCCGAACCGACGTTCCAATAAGGCGAAAGCCCAGGTTGCACTGATAGACAACAGTGTCACGATAACTGGAGCCATCTCCACTGATATGACCATTGATGATTGGATCAGGGGAGTCACAGTGGCCAGCTATAAGGGATAATAAACCAAATATTTGCATAATATTTTCAGTTAGATAAAACGTAAAATTGTCAAACATTAGTATGGATTGGCATGAAAAAGTAGATTTGTTACGTAAACTTTCTTCTTATTCCCTGTCACGTCCTGATCAGTAAAGGGGTATTTTGTTATTGTAGTTTGGTCAGGACGTGGCAGGGGGTGTTTGTTTTATGTGGTTCGGGGTTTGTTGGGCTATGTTATTATGTAAGAGGGGTATTTGTTTACAGTGTTCCGGGGTTTTTGGTCTATGTTCTAGGTTAGTGTTTTTCTATGTTCAGTCTAGTCTTTCGATTTCTATGTTTAGTTAATGGGGTTGACCTTCAATTGGAAGCAGCTGGTCCTCGTTGCTTCTAATTGAAGGTCTTATTTAAAAGGGGTGTTTTTTTTTCTATGGGATTTGTGGGTAGTTGTCTCCTGTTTTGTCTGTGCACCTGACAGGGCTGTTTAGTGTTGTTCATTGTTTTGTATACGTGATTTGTTTGTTTTTCCCTTCTTTTGATTTAATAAAGAAGATGAGTATACCCATTCCCGCTGCACCTTGGTCTAATCCTTACGACGCCCGTTACATTCCCTAACACAAATCTTTTCAAATATTCTCATGACTGTAATAACCATTTGTCACTTTGACACATAAGAATATATACTGTAACACAGAAATGTATTTGATCCTTTCCTCCCCCAATAATTAATGTATTTTTTGGGGGAAATGCCTCAATAATTTTATCTACTCAATAATCTAATTGATAATAATGAGGGGTGGTATATCTTCATTTTTAACTGACATTTTGGAGTTGACTGCTGGGGTTGGATTAAAACTCATGGATAGAATTATCAATATATAAAGTTCCCTACATAGAATTTGGGACGCTGGTAATTGAAGAGAAATCATGACCTTCAAGAGTTTGAAACTGTAAACACAACTGTAACCTGGCATAATGATGTGAAAACCATAAAGATGTGCTAGCCCATTTGGGGCTCTTACAAGATCATAAACTTGGGGACTCATCTAGGATGATACAATTTTGGGGCTCGTCCGGGATGAGAAAATAAAGAACTTAAGCATTAGAAAACCATTTATACTGTACCAAGACACTTGGTTTCCACTCCACTCCAGAGCCCGTTGGCCCCACATTCCCTCACATGTGACCCAACCAGTGTGTAGCCCGTATTACACATGAAGATCGCTGTGGCGCCAAACGTAATCAGGGTTCCTATCTTGTTGCCATAGGGAGGAGAGGGGAGGTCCCCACACGAGATAACTGGAAGTGACACAGACAATCAGAGACTGGGTTATACTTGGTTGCATGCCACTGTGCCTGAGTGGAAACAAATTCCACAATGAAGAATGATTAGCGAATCATTTTGATCTAGTTACTAGATATCCTGGATGAAAGGTATGCCGAGTATTGTGTATTTGTTCTAGAACACTAAATGGGGAAGTGAAACGTGTCTTACAGCAGCTGATTGATTCAGCCCTAACAAATTACCTGTAAATGTTACAATAATTTGAATATGCAACTACCTTATGTAAACACACATTGCTGGCCATTATGCCAACAGACATTATACTGTATATTACCCCTATTTCTGTTTTGTCATATCGTTGTAATGTATGCCACAGTGTGCTTGTTTGTTTGTCTACTAGATTCAAGTGGAATGACTAAAGAGGGTGAACTTTTTAAGAACTATGCAGAGCAGTGCCCTGCGGATCACTGTGTGTATTCACCTTCTTCAATTCAAATACAGTCTGGTTCACCACATGAATAAAAAGAGGCGCTAAACAGAGTATGTAAGTGCATTGGCTATACATACAAATGAGTACTCATCCAGCATATTGTCTTCCCTGTAAAAAAGGCACTCATGGAATGATCAGAAAATATCAGGGGCTCCTAGATGCACCCAATCAAAGCCAAGGCCAATATACCTGTGCATGTTGTGACGGCTCTGAATTTGTCTGAACTGTCTCAGTGCTTCCCCTTAAATTCCCAATGAAATAGCCAGCATCAGCTGCGCAAAAGGGGGTTGTGAATGGTGGTGTGAACGAGGATGTGTTCAACCCTCAGTTCCGAAGCTTCTTTACTCCGTTTGTTTTGTTGTATTTAAAAGTGTGCTTTGTAGCCTTGTCTCAAGTTTAACCAGGATCGGATCCACTCATTGCTTCCTTTGGACTACACATCTTAGTTGCTCTCCTCTGGTTCTTCGTGGCCTTTCTCTGCTGGAGATCTGTTGGCAGATTGGATTGTCTAACTGACCGATTGACTACAACTATTTTGCATACCATATTTCATTTGTTTTAGTGTGATGTATACCGTGATGATTTATGTGGTCAGTTGTAGTTGAAGACTTACTGAGATTTTATACACTTTATGCTTGTTTGGTAAAAGAGTTTGACATTTTGATTGTATGATTGAGACTGGGTTTACGCTACACTTTATGAATGGACAAACATTGCGTGAATAAGGTCACTTGAGTTCACTGAACTCATTTACCGGGCTGGACTCTTTTAGGCCCTTTTAGGCCCGAGGTACGGAACTTTTCTTGAGGAACCAGAGCTCGTTGTTTGTTATATTATTATGTGTGTGATCATTTATGTTGGTAATACAACCCACACAAAAGGATACAATTGTTTTGAAGTTATTTCCAATGTTTTAAGGGTTTATGAAAAGTGCATGTCCATCCTGACTTTTACAGTGCCTTGCGAAAGTATTCGGCCCCCTTGAACTTTTCGACCTTTTGGCACATTTCAGGCTTCAAACATAAAGATATAAAACTGTAATTTTTTTGTGAAGAATCAACAACAAGTGGGACACAATTATGAAGTGGAACGAAATTTATTGGATATTTCAAACTTTTTTAACAAATAAAAAACGGAAAAATTGACCGTGCAAAATTATTCAGCCCCTTTACTTTCAGTGCAGCAAACTCTCTCCAGAAGTTCAGTGAGGATCTCTGAATGATCCAATGTTGACCTAAATGACTAATGATGATAAATAGAATCCACCTGTGTGTAATCAAGTCTCCGTATAAATGCACCTGCTCTGTGATAGTCTCAGAGGTCCGTTTAAAGCGCAGAGAGCATCATGAAGAACAAGGAACACACCAGGCAGGTCCGAGATACTGTTGTGGAGAAGTTTAAAGCCGGATTTGGATACAAAAATATTTCCCAAGCTTTAAACATCCCAAGGAGCACTGTGCAAGCGATAATATTGAAATGGAAGGAGTATCAGACCACTGCAAATCTACGAAGACCCGGCCGTCCCTCTAAACTTTCAGCTCATACAAGGAGAAGACTGATCAGAGATGCAGCCAAGAGGCCCATGATCACTCTGGATGAACTGCAGAGATCTACAGCTGAGGTGGGAGACTCTGTCCATAGGACAACAATCAGTCGTATACTGCACAAATCTGGCCTTTATGGAAGAGTGGCAAGAAGAAAGCCATTTCTTAAAGATATCCATAAAAAGTGTCGTTTAAAGTTTGCCACTAGCCACCTGGGATACACACCAAACATGTGGAAGAAGGTGCTCTGGTCAGATGAAACCAAAATCAAACTTTTTGGCAACAATGCAAAACGTTATGTTTGGCGTAAAAGCAACACAGCTCATCACCCTGAACACACCATCCCCACTGTCAAACATGGTGGTGGCAGCATCATGGTTTGGGCCTGCTTTTCTTCAGCAGGGGCAGGGAAGATGGTTAAAATTGATGGGAAGATGGATGGAGCCAAATACAGGACCATTCTGGAAGAAAACCTGATGGAGTCTGCAAAAGACCTGAGACTGGGACAGAGATTTGTCTTCCAACAAGACAATGATCCAAAACATAAAGCAAAATCTACAATGGAATGGTTCACAAATAAACATATCCAGGTGTTAGAATGGCCAAGTCAAAGTCCAGACCTGAATCCAATCGAGAATCTGTGGAAAGAACTGAAAACTGCTGTTCACAAACGCTCTCCATCCAACCTCACTGAGCTCGAGCTGTTTTGCAAGGAGGAATGGGCAAAAATTTCAGTCTCTCGATGTGCAAAACTGATAGAGACATACCCCAAGCGACTTACAGCTGTAATCGCAGCAAAAGGTAGCGCTACAAAGTATTAACTTAAGGGGGCTGAATAATTTTGCACGCCCAATTTTTACGTTTTTTATTTGTTAAAAAAGTTTGAAATATCCAATAAATTTCATTCCAGTTCATGATTGTGTCCCACTTGTTGTTGATTCTTCACAAAAAATCACAGTTTTATATCTTTATGTTTGAAGCCTGAAATGTGGCAAAAGGTCGAAAAGTTCAAGGGGGCCGAATACTTTCGCAAGGCACTGTACATGAGTCCTTTGTATTGGTGTGGACTTGACGGACCAGACGGGACTCATTCAATATTTTCTCTGGTAGGCACAACCTACAGTGGGGGAAAAAGGTATTTGATCCCCTGCTGATTTTGTACGTTTGCCCACTTACAAAGAAATGATCAGTCTATAATTTTAATAGTAGGTTTATTTGAACAGTGAGAGACAGAATAACAACAAAAAAATCCAGAAAAACGCATGTCAAAAATGTTATCAAATGATTTGCATTTTAATGGGGGAAATAAGTATTTGACCCCTCTGCAAAACATGACTTAGTACTTGGTGGCAAAACCCTTGTTGGCAATCACAGAGGTCAGACGTTTCTTGTAGTTGGACACCAGGTTTGCACACATCTCAGGAGGGATTTTGTCCCACTCCTCTTTGCAGATCTTCTCCAAGTCAGTAAGGTTTCGAGGCTGACGTTTGGCAACTCGAACCTTCAGCTCTCTCCACAGATTTTCTATGGGATTAAGGTCTGGAGACTGGCTAGGCCACTCCAGGACCTTAATGTGCCTCTTCTTGAGCCACTCCTTTGTTGCCTTGGCTGTGTGTTTTGGGTCATTGTCATGCTGGAATACCCATCCACGACCCTTTTTCAATGCCCTGGCTGAAGGAAGGAGGATCTCACCCAAGATTTGACGGTACATGGCCCCGTCCATCGTCCCTTTGATGCGGTTAAGTTGTCCTGTCCCCTTAGCAGAAAAACACCCCCAAAGCATAATGTTTCCACCTCCATGTCTGACGGTGGAGATGGTGTTTTTGGGGTCACAGGCAGCATTCCTCCTCCTCCAAACACGGTGAGTTGAGTTGATGTCAAAGAGCTCCATTTTGGTCTCATCTGACCACAACACTTTCACCAGTTGTCCTCTGAGTCATTCAGATGATCATTGGCAGACTTCAGACGGGCCTGTATATGTATTCTTGAGCAGGGGGACCTTGCGGGCGCTGCAGGATTTCAGTCCTTCACGGCGTAGTGTGTTACCAATTGTTTTCTTGGTGACTATGGTCCCAGCTGCCTTGAGATCATTGACAAGATCCTCCCGTGTAGTTCTGGGCTGATTCCTCACCGTTCTCATGATCATTGCAACTCCACAAGGTGAGATCTTGCATGGAGCCCCAGGCCGAGGGATATTGACAGTTCTTTTGTGTTTCTTCCATTTGCGAATAATCGCACCAAATGTTGTCACCTTCTCACCAAGCTGCTTGGCGATGGTCTTGTAGCCCATTCCAGCCTCGTGTAGGTCAATCTTGTCCATGACATCCTTGGAGAGCTCTTTGGTCTTGGCCATGGTGGAGAGTTTGGAATCTGATTGATTGATGGCTTCTGTGGACAGGTGTCTTTTTTACAGATAACAAGCTGCGGTTAGGAGCACTCCCTTTAAGAGTGTGCTCCTAATCTCAGCTCGTTACCTGTTGAACCTGTTAGGGCTAGGAGGCATTATTGACACGGCCGGATAAAAAATGTACCCGATTTAATCTGGTTACTACTCCTGCCCAGTAACTAGAATATGCATATAATTATTGGCTTTGATAGAAAACACCCTAAAGTTTCTAAAACTGTTTGAATGGTGTCTGTGAGTATAACAGAACTCATATGGCAGGCAAAAACCTGAGAAGATTCCTTACAGGAAGTGCCCTCTCTGACAAGATCTTGTTCTTCTTGTCTCTGTTTATTGAAGACTGAGGATCTTTGCTGTAACGTGACACTTCCTACGGCTCCCATAGGCTCTCAGAGCCCGGGAAAAAGCTGAATGATATCGAGGCAGCCCCAGGCTGAAACACATTATCGCGTTTGGATAGTGGCCGGTCAGAGTACTCTGAGACTCAGGCTCGTGCACGAGGGCACGAGATGTTATTATTTTCTCTCTCTTTGTACGTATACACGCTTTCCCGGTCGGAATATTATCGCTTTTTTACGAGAAAAATGGCATAAAAATTGATTTTAAACAGCGGTTGACATGCTTCGAAGTACGATAATGGAATATTTAGACATTTTTTGTCACGAAATGCGCCGTGCTCGTCACCCTTATTTACCCTTTCGGATAGTGTCTTGAACGCACGAACAAAACGCCGCTATTTGGATATAACAATGGATTATTTGGGACCAAACCAACATTTGTTATTGAAGTAGAAGTCCTGGGAGTGCATTCTGACGAAGAACAGCAAAGGTAATAACATTTTTCTTATAGTAAATCTGACTTTGGTGAGTGCTAAACTTGCTGGGTGTCTAAATAGCTAGCCCTGTGATGCCGGGCTCTCTACTGAGAATATTGCAAAATGTGCTTTCACCGAAAAGCTATTTTAAAATTGGACATAGCGAGTGCATAGAGGAGTGCTGTATCTATAATTCTTAAAATAATTGTTATGTTTTTTGTGAACGTTTATCGTGAGTAATTTAGTAAATTCACCGGCAGTGTTCGGTGGGAATGCTAGTCACATGCTAATGTAAAAAGCTGGTTTTTGATATAAATATGAACTTGATTGAACAAAACATGCATGTATTGTATAACATAATGTCCTAGGGTTGTCATCTGATGAAGATCATCAAAGGTTAGTGCTGCATTTAGCTGTGGTTTGGGTTTATGTGACATTATATGCTAGCTTAAAAAATGGGTGTCTGATTATTTCTGGCTGGGTACTCTGCTGACATAATCTAATGTTTTGCTTTCGTTGTAAAGCCTTTTTGAAATCGGACAGTGTGGTTAGATTAACGAGAGTCTTGTCTTTAAAATGGTGTAAAATAGTCATATGTTTGAAAAATTGAAGTTTTTGCATTTTTGAGGTATTTGAATATCGCGCCACGGGATTACACTGGCTGTTGAGTAGGTGGGACGCAAGCATCCCACCTAGCCCAGAGAGGATAAAAGACACCTGGGAGCCAGAAATCTTTCTGATTGAGAGGGGGTCAAATACTTATTTCCCTCATTAAAATGCAAATCAATTTATAACATTTTTGACATGCGTTTTTCTGGATATTTTTGTTGTTATTCTGTCTCTCACTGTTCAAATAAACCTACCATTAAAATTCTAGACTGATCCTTTCTTTGTCAGTGGGCAAACCTACAAAATCAGCAGGGGATCAAATACTTTTTCTCCCCACTGTACCTCTGGCACCCCTGCAAACAATAACTTCAAGTCAAAACCGTTACAATGTTCACCATGGCATGTAAACATATTAAATATTAAGTCCCCGCTAATCAGAATATTTATATACTCCCTCTGACCTCTAATTAGCCGGACCTTATTTCCCTGATTACTTCATCGCCACTACAGTTTATTGTTTATGCAGCACGTCCATGCAGAGGAAATAGGGAGGGCTGTGATCAAAACAAATGATTGGATACTGCCTTGTGACTTCCCAGCTCCCACACCAGATCCTGGAGATTATGAATGCATCAGTCCAGAAATACACTGGGAGCCACAAAGAGGAAGGTTTTCAGACTTGTTAACTGCCAGTGTGAATAACAGCTCTGGCCAGACAATGAAATTGCTCTCAGTAATTAGAACAAGGTACTATTAATACTCAAAATGTCAACTATTTTGTGCTCAATTCTTATGATAATTATTTCCTATTATTTTTCCATAACTCTAAGCAGCGCAGCCTGGTGGTAGATGTACACTCTGTATCTTACTCTTGCAGGTAGACCTCTCCTGGATTCCAGCCCAGGTTCCATTAGCTAAGCACTTGATGGTCCTCCTGCCTCCCAGGTAGAAGCCAGGAGTGCAGCTTAGCATTATCTGAGATCCAAATTCATTCAGTGACCCCGAGATCAGCCGCCACACCATGTGTTCTGAGAGCATGCTCTCAATGTAAGGGCACTGGATCGCTGTGGGGGGAGAGAGAACATGCCAGATTTAATAGAACACACTCAAAAAGCCAGACATGACAGAGAAACATTTCTCTATTTCCTTCTCCATATTTGGCGAAGTAATATTCTAAAAGCCTTATGTACATTATCAATTTCTGTCCAGTATCTATTCTTAAAGCTGAGAAATGCCAAAGCACTTTATGATATAAAACTATAAAATATAATGAGTATAAAAGTATTTGTTATATATACTGTATTCACATACATCACATTCATTGAGGTATTCAAATGTAATTTATACAGTCATGTCCGAAAATGACTCCAACATGATTGCTTAGTGTGTTTCTGGTAATGCAGGCCTGAGGGGGCGGGTTGCATCCTACCATTTGTTTTTTGTGAGTGCTTAACTGCAAAAATCTAGTCATTATTGCTCTCATCTCAGCCGTTACCTGCTCCACATTACTCTCTAAGGAGGACATTAATGAGAACTGCATTGACTGCAGTGGCTCAATGAGGCAGGGGAATTTATCATACTGTTGGCATAGAAACAAAGGTTATTTTTCTCACGTAAACAAAGAGGTGGGTGGGCAGCGTTGCTCCATGTCCCATTCTCTAGACAGACGGTGCTTGTGGGGAGACTTGTCTCCATCCTGTACCCTTCATTGCACTGGTAATTCACTTTGCTTCCCACTGTGTACTGGAAACCATGGAATGAACCATTGGCAGGAGACTCAGGGATTCCACAAGATAAAGCTGCAGATGGAAAGACATTAAAAGACATTAAAATATTAAAATGATACTCATCGAACGATGACCTCAGCTGCATGGATTACTCTCAGCACTTACAGAAATTATGGCACATAATTAGTGGACACTATGGCCACTTCTAATAAAAACGTGAAGTGTTCTGACTATAGTGGCATTATATCTCAAAGGGGATAAAGAGTAAGTAAGCAAAGTGTGTATGTTCCAACTATTAGGGTACTATGGAAACCAGATATTTCCCTTGAAGATTGTGGCATTCATTTGCTTAAATACACATTTACCATTCAAATACCATGTTCAGAATACTGTGCAAATGGAACAATCAATCTCATCTAATCAAATTATAATTTACAATCAGGTTTAGTGAGAATAACAAACAGTTATATTGTTTTGTATGCTACTTACCCACCTGTAGTTTACCACAAATGAGGGGACACAGTACCTTTAAAGAGATAATTGCCTTGCATGCTCGTAAACAGGCATGTACAGATACAACCCCCAGAAGTAATTAGCTCCAACTTATCCTCTATTCCTTTATTCAAATATACATCTCCTTTGCTTAAAGCAACACGCTGTCACACTAATTAACATAATAGAAAAAGGGTCAGTTACATAACTATCAATGATATACTTCTGAAAAAGTTTGTTAGAAGACTCATTATAATATATTTTCTCGCTACAGTAAGATATTAGGAAATATTCATGAATTGTAGCCTGCTATGTTGAAGAGAAAGAGAAATGGAGAAAGACAATGAGTCACAACTCCTTTGTGCAGACACAAACACATCACATTCTGACACGAGAAAGCCCCCAGACATAAGATTAAAGTGAATCCCCCTCAAGTCAGTAAATGTCATTCGCAGCTCTGCATTACCTTGACAGAGTGGAGCTGGGGCATCCCAATGATACAGCCCATTCCGATGCAACCGGCAGGTGGAATTTCTGGGGCCCACTAGCCTGTAGCCAGCATAACAATAGTACTGCAGCTTGCTTCCTGGGCGCTCTCTTGTTCGATTAAGCACCCCTCCATTTCCAGGTGGGTCATTAATGCTACAATAAGGAGCTACATTGAAAAGAAAGAGCATTTTAAGTGTTTCTATATCATGCCACCATCTAAATGATTAACGATATACGCTACATATACATTAGTACTTTATATTACATTACATAAGTATTTTCCAGATTTCTCAAAATCCCCTGCCTTAAATTAAAACCATTAATCGGGCTAAATGGTTGAGTCTAGGTTCTGGGTGATTAGACCACATGTTAAAACTCCAGGCAGCATATCATTCTAATTTACTTTGATGAATGCCCAATGGACTGTTAAAGACGAAGGGAAAAAAATCCCCTGGCTGGTTAAAGACTTCTTTGCTCCCAAAGCAGTTTTGTAAAGATCAAGCAGAGGTGTATTACCCTGTCTGTGTTCAACATCCCTGCATTATTTAAAAAGCCTTTTACACAGTCTGACAGCACCGTGGTAGCCGTTCTGAAGCCTTCAGAAACCATCACTCATTCTGACACGTCAGGCCTCAATGCAATGTAACCATTTTTTACCCCGAATCATGCCTTTTTTCTCCACAGCACAAGGAATGGCAAATTGAAAAAATAGGGAAACGTGGAAACAAACTGGAATAATAACCAGCACAGGGGCTGGAATGGCAAAAGGATCGACTAAAATGAATAGAGAGCAGAAAAGTGACAGAAAAGGCAGAGGGAGAGAAAAGAAATGGAAAGTAATCATGGCCACTGGGCTTTGTGAGCTATATATCATGTTTGGTCATTGGTGGAAATGTCTGTTTGAGTCACTGGACATGGCAGTTATTCAGCCAAATTCATTATGGGATCTTTGACCTCTATTATGGAGGACTTGCAAAAGGATCCCTGCAGGTATACATGTCTGGGCCCAGCCTAATGAGGGCTAACTTGGAAAAGTCTGACTTCCTCACACTCTTTGACCTAAATTGGATCCAAAGCAACTGCCTCAGAGGACAGAGGATGGTGTATAATCTTCTCTGACACCCATACAAGAGGAAAAGGCTATGGTGCTTTTCCCCCATTTTGAATGTACTGTAGTTCAAATGTTTCAGAATTCGTAAAATCAAATTGTATTTGTCACATGTGCTGAATACAACAGGTGTAGACTTAACTGTGAAATGCTTGCTTACGAGCCCTTTCCAACGATGCAGAGTAAAACAATTATAAGAAAAAAGAAAAAATAACACGAGGAATAAAATGCACAAGAATGGCGCTATAAACGGAGTACTAGTAGCAGATCAATGTGCAGAGGTATGAGGTATTTGAAGTAGATACTGTATGTACATGAAGGCAGGGTAAAGTGACTAGGCATCAGGATAGATAATAATAAGAGTAATAAAGAACAGAAAAATAAAGAACTGAGTAAAGAACTGAGTAGCAGCAGCAAATTATGAGTGTAAAAGTGTGTGTGTGTGTATGTTTAAGTTTGTTTGTGTTGTCGGTATGCATTTGTGTGTGTATGTGAATGTGTGTGGGTTTTGTGTGAGTGTCAGTGTAGTGTGTGTATATATAGTTTCTATACAGTATATACTGTAGTATTGTGAGTGTACATAGAGTCAATGCAAGATAGGGTCAGTGAAGATAGTCCAGGTCACCATTAATTAACTATTAGCAGTCTTATGGCTATTTAGCAGTCTAATGGCATGGGGTAGAAGTTGTCTCGAAACATAACAGTCAGCCCTTATAAGAATTGTGATGCAATGCTGTAGGCATCCCCAAAGCAATTGTGAAACATAATGTCTTATCGCAAAAGGAAACATATGGTTATGCACTACAAACCTGTGTATCGGATTTTGAACCCTCTTTTGCTGGTTGCATGATCAGTGGACCATCTCAGGTAAAGGTGGTTGGTCTTGCTTGTAAAGTTTAACTGTGTGGAGTGATTTCCACTAAGGGCCACCAGCAAAGGGCTCTGGCCAGATGGTCCTAACGGATAAAAATTAACACTAAAACATTACAGTACTCGTCGTGGAATATATATTTTTAAATCACGCATCGCTGACATTAGATAAACATTTGAAAACTGCACAAAAAAACCAATGCGTGTGACTTAGTTGGCTGTTGGAAAAGGAAACTACCGTCAAAGATCTCAAGTTCGTCGAACTGCTTCTCACTCTGAAACATCTCCACGAAGATGGAAATAGTGTACGCAGGTTGAACTCTGATGACCCAGGAGCAGGTCTGAGAGTTGGGGTAGTTTTTAGGGAAACCTGGACTAAGGATAACCCCGGATGAGAAGGCACGTTCTTCATTTGCAGGACACTGGGCTAAAAGCACAACAAACACAAGCAGACAAGAATTACTCATGAGAAAAAGGTGATTGTTGCTGCAGTACACATCTTTATAACCTCAACTGTAGTTCTTGTGAACCTCTTCAGGTTGCAAATCCAAATAAGCTTAGGGTTAATGATCTACGACAAGAAATAATGTGAAGGCATTTAACATATTCATATTCTACCCTGTGGGCAAATAATAATGAAAACAAACCGAATGGCCCATAGCTGCTTAGCTCCATTATGGAATTACAAAATTCAAGGCAACTGCTGTGCTTCTCTATCTCCCCCAAAAAAGGCTAGGTAGTGCTTTGTGCTATGCTTTAATAGAGCCATAGTGCTGCCTCCCCATCTGTGTCATCTCATTGGCACTATGATTAGAAATTATATGTATGAATAAGCCATTAAATCTGTGACTCACTTCTGTTAGAGCTCTGATTACAAAGAGACACAGAGGCTCTAGCAGCACTGCACTACCATGACAAAAAAGGGGTGTTTGTTTTTTAACAGGGTGATACACACCTTGGAACAATGCCTACTAATACTGTAGTATAACGGAGTCATCACAAGGATGCAAGGGAAGAAGGATCTTGGTAAGTAAGCATTTCACTGTAAGGTCTACACCTGTTGGATTTGGGGGAAATGTGCATAGATTTGCATAGAATGTCAAAGGGCAGCAAACTGCCATGCTTGTAAAAGCAGATAACATAAATCATTTATTGGAACTGTCTGAGCTGAAAGTTCACCTCCTGTTATAACCTTCCTTTCCAAGAAAAAAAAATATAATAATAATAATCCTGGTCAGAACATTCTCTTACCTTCACAAGTAGGCGGAGGACTCTCAAACTGGAGATGAGAGTTGAGCTTACAGGTAAGCTCACTGTTGCCTACCAGGGTAAATCCAGGGAAGCAGCGATACTTCACAATGTCTCCTGGACAAAATAATGATTTAATACGTCTTATAGCAGATGTGACATTATCAACATCTGATGGAAACCTACATTGGATATTAAGGGTATTGTCTCTAGAGACATAACAACAGTTATATTACATAACAGCCTGTGTAATAACCAGTGTTTTGTTCGAGACCACCTACTGTAAAGCGAGACCAATTCACGACTGGAGCAAATAAAGTCCGAGTCAAGACCAAGACCGGAGGGTGGGGCGAGACCGAGTCAAGACCGAGACCGGGAGGGGGGCGAGGGGTCCAAGACCAAGTCCAATTCAAGACCATGGTTGTAATTGTAATTGTGTCAAATCGTCACCATATTAAGAGGTCAAAATGTCCAGTATTTCTGTGTTCATATTTCAGAACAACATATGGATTCTTTAGACATTCAGAATGGTGAGAAAATGCATGCTGAGGTCAAATAGAGAGCCCCTCATAAATTACCACTAACCCGAACAGGTCTATAATAGATCAAAAGCCATGTTACAACTTCCCCTGGTCTCCCCTTACTAATAATGAGCGTGCAACTTCCAAACAATGTCCCCCGCTCTTCCCTACCAGCGAATCAAGGAAATTCTGATTTGCGCGACAAAATTTGAGAATACTTTTCTACGAAAGTAAAGGACAATAATGTTACGAGTAAAGTAGTAAGCCCATGTTTCAATAGGCAATAAGATAGTCATGTGTCATGAAGGAGTGTGGATATTTGGTCTGGCAAAGAGGTTTTATGGGCTGACTGAATGGGAGCTGATAATTATGAATTTTTCACTCCGCTAGTCTCGGTTGGTCTCAGCAAGAAATGAGTCCTCATTGTCCGAGACCAAGTAAAAATGTATCTGACACCGAGACAAAAACCGAGACACTCAATATGTCTCTCGAGACTGGACTCGAGACCGAGACTGGTCTTTAATACTACAACACTGGTTATTACTCTAACATGGTTGTCCAAAAACGGCAGCATTGGTGACAATATGTACGTAACACATTTCAATTAAATATACCCTTCAACCCTCAGCAAAAATGAGGATCACACACCACCACGGTACAGTAAATCCTCTTTGATTCAAAGTCACATAGGAACATGTTGAACTGAAACAAGTAGCGGATCACTGCCTGACGTTCCACTGCAACTAATAAATGATGAATATGTGGATAACAAAGTGTTTATCATCTCCCTGGTTCACACTAACCTATTTCATAATCTTGATCTTCATATACTATTTCAGCTTCTTCCACTGTTGGGGGAGGTGGGCATTTCTTCAGACGATAGGCTGGAGGAGAGAAAGAAAGAAAAGGTATTTTGCCAAAACTGTTTGCAAATTATGGCTACAACATAGAAAAATTATCCCTCAAATCACATTATTTCACACTATCATTTTATCCATTTGAAAAACATCATAATCAAATGTCACCCACAAGGGATAGGTTATACAACAAAATAAAGGGATATATAAATACAAACTGCAACACTAAAATGTACTACACTTACCCAATCTCATAGTAAAAACATGAGAATTCTTTATTTCTGATATATTTTTAAACAGGGATTCAGCAAGCCTTAACAGTATTGCATTTTAGCTACAACATGTTACAACATGAAGAGAAACTAACCATGGAAATTGAGGACAAAGAATCCACTTGTGGAGAAGTCACTGTGAAACTTGATAAGGACCTGATTGAAAGAACTGTAGGCTGACTCTAGCGCTGTATTACCACTGAAAATCCCAAGTTGTGGGTAGCTCTGCTCAGGGCCATCCCTGGAAGAAACCAGAAGGCATTGAAAATGCATTACATTTATAATGCACACGTTAAAGAGTGCAATAATGTCTAGCATTTCAGTGTGTCTTGGTTGAATTGATTTGTTCTCAAATCTATAGCAATATTTGTGCTCACTTTCAGATAAAAGCATTAAATTCAGACTGTTGAATGAAAAAGCAAAAAATTATGGCTTTACTGACTACTGGCCTCTTTTAATGGCTTCGAATAGTAGTAACTTATATAACTCACAGAGGTATGTATTGTGGCAGAAAGTGTGTATTTTCCCCATTGATATACAGTGTTTTAATCCACTTTCAAGTGCTGCAGATTATTCTATTGTGACATTCAAGTGCATCTTCACTAGTAAAGGGAGTTAAGGCAACATGTACTGTACAGTAATATGTTTATATTTTTCCTGTCTTGCTGTATTCTTAGTATAACTCTGAGTCTTCCTATGCTGTGACGTAAATGGTAGTTCTTCACAGAAAATACATATCAGCCAATGGATTAACCGACGGGTGTTGTGAAAACCATTATTCCCTTACCATACAGCAATGTAATCCGTGACAGGCTCTGTCTGAAGCAGGGTGAAGTTGATATAAATGCCATGTCCATGTGGCACGATGATGAGCCAGGTGCAGTCCTGTGAGTTAGGGTACTCATTTGGGTATTCAGGCGAGAATATGGTGCCATTCTGAGCTGTCATGTTGTAGCCACATGGAGCTGCATTAGAAGGGAAGAGGGAGCAGTATTATCACAGTGTAGCATATAGTGGGAATAGATGTTAAGTGGATTGGTCTCGGTAGCTTTGCTTAGCTTTGTCTGCTAACAATTTAAGAGCATTACTTCACCAATTGAACCTTCATTTAAAATATTTGCTGGTAAATTCTGTATACTCTACTACTTGTAGATAAAATATGAGCAGCAAACATGAGTTTTGACTGTGTTGACAACAGAGTAAACCTCACACTTTATTGTACTATCATGCTGTCTCTTTCCCTGTTTTCCGGGATTAGTAAATTCTGCACATTGAGCTTTGAAAATAAAAGGGAAAAGTGGCAATGACTTTAGATACTTCAACAAGAACTGAACATACCAAATACACTGCAAAAACCCACAATCATGATGCTGAAAGGTGTGGTTGAATGAGGGACCCCAAGTGGGATTATTCCAATTTTTTAAAATATACATTAATCATATTTTTTTTAAAGTATTTTTAGTACATTTAAAAAAAATCTAAATTGGAACCATTTTAAATGCATTTATTGCATTGTCAATTTTCTTTGTATTTTATGAGCATTTAAGTATATTAAACACACTTAAAATTATCTAAATTGGGACACTTTTTTGTACTTAAGTATTTTCTTAGTATAGATAAAGAGCAAAACAAATATACTTCAAATACACCTCAGGTAAATATTATGTATATTTCTCATAAATTAGAATTGTACTAAAATGTTATTTGAAATACAATTCCTGTATTTTCTTAAAAAAAAGTATTTATATTGTATTTCAAGTATACTTTTACAAATACAGTCATACTAATTAAGCACATCAGCTATTGTAATTAGCCATGTAAATGTTACCTTAATTGACCAAGGCATCTTCTCAACCAATGTCAACATGCGATTTACAAAGCAGTTGTAGCTGGACCAACAATTTACTAATACCACTTTTGATAACTGTGCACCATGGGCATTTCACGCTTTAGTTATTCATATTATGGTAATAAGTACACATTTCACTAAAATGAAATGTGTAATTAAAAGTACACCATTATTCAGTTTGAAAATGAACATCAAAACATTTGAATAAGCTAAATATGAGGAACAATATCCTATTATAAATCAAAACTACACATGCAGAAAAGGATTCTGGTAATATGCAAATGTTGAGCTCATGCATTTTTGAAAGTACACTTTAAATATATTGTGTGGACATTTAAGTTAAATACACTTTTTTGAAAGTATACTTAAGTATATTTTCTTGAGATATGAAAACATTTACTCTCAGGAAGCATGTTCCTCAGCTGTGCATGTTTCGTTATGTGGAATAAACTATTGTTATCATTGTCAACTTTCTCTGCACTCTTCTGCACAGGAATTCAGAAAGTACTGTACTTAAACTCATTATTGACACTGAAACTACAGTGCCTTGCAAAAGTATTCATAACCCTTGGATTTCTTCACATTTTATTGTTTCAAAGTAAGATAAAAAGAAAAATGTCAACAATCTACACAAACTATTCTGTCAAAGTGGAAGATTTCCATTTTTTAATTTTTTATTTGATCGATAGAAATTAAATAACTGAAATATACTCATTGCATAAGCATTCGGGAATTTATTCAGACTTTATTCAGACCACTTGACTTTTCTAAATTCTGTTATGTTACAGCCTTATTCTAAAATGCATTAAATAGTTTTTTCCCCCACATCAATCTACACACAATACCCCATAATGACAAAGCAAAAACATTTTCTTTTTTTAATTTAGCAAAAAAATAAAGCAAAACTTAAATATCACATTTACGTAAGTATTCAGACCCTTTACTCAGTACTTTGTTGAAGCACCTTTGGCAGCAATTACAGCCTAGAGTCTTCTTCGGTATGATGCTACAAGCTTGGCACACCTACCTGTATTTGGGGAGTTTCTCCCATTATTCTCTGCAGATCCTCTCAAGCTCTGTCAGGTTGGATGGAGAGCATCGCTGCACAGCTATTTTCAGGTCTCTCCAGAGATGTTCGATCGGGTTGAAGTCCGGGCTCCGTCTGGGCCACTCAAGGACATTCAGAGACTTGTCCCGAAGCTACTCCTGTGTTGTCTTGGCTGTGTGCTTAGGGTCGTTGTCCTGTTGGAAGGTGAACCTTTGCACCAGTCTGAGATCCTGAGCACTTTGGAGCAGGTTTTCATCAAGGATCTCTCTGTACGTTGTTCCGTTCATCTTTCCCTCGATCCTGACTAGTCTCCCAGTCCCTGCCACTGAAAAACATCCCCACAGCATGATGCAGCCACCACCATGCTTCACCGTAGAGATGATGCCAGGTTTCCCCCAGACGTGACACGTGGCATTCAGGACAAAGCGTTCAATCTTGGTTTCATCAGAACAGAGAATCTTGTTTCTCAAGGTCAGAGTCCTTTAAACTCCAAGTGCGCTGTCATGTGCCTTTTAATGAGGAGTGGCTTCAGTCTGGCCACTCTATCACAAAGGCCTGATTGGTTGAGTGCTGCAGAGATGGTTGTCCTTCTGGAAGTTTCTCCCATCTCCACAGAGGAACTCTGGAGGTCTGTCAGAGTGACCATCAGGTTCTTGGTCACCTCCCTGACCAAGGTCTTCTCCCCAACTTGCTCAGTTTGGCCAGGCGGCCAGCTCTAGGAAGAGTTTTGGTGGTTCCAAACTTCTTCCATTTAAGAATGATGGAGGCCACTGTGTACTTGGGGACCTTCAATGCAGCATTTTTTGTACCCTTCCCCAGATCTGTGCCATGACACAATCCTGTATCGGGGCTCTATGGACAATTCCTTCGACCTCATGGCTTGGTTTTTGCTCTGACATGCACTGCCAACTGTGGGACCTTATCTATACAGGTATATTTAATCAATTTTAGAATAAGTATGTTTTAGAATATTTTATTTTGTATACTTGCATTATTATTTTCACTCTGTCAATAAATTCATTATTGTGTCACAACAATGTTGTTGATCCATCCTCAGTTTTCTCCCATCACAGCCATTGAACTCTGCAACTGTTTTACAATCACCAATGGCCTCATGGTAACATCCCTGAGCAGTTTCATTCCTGTCCTGCAGCTCAGTTCAGAAGGACGACTGTTTCTTTGATGTGTTTGGGTGGTTTAATACATAATCAACTGCATAATTATTAACTTGACCATGCTTAGAGAGATATTCAATGTTTGATTGGATATTGTGAACGATCTACCAATCACTGCTCTTTTATGAGGCTTTCGAAAGGCTCCCTGGTCTTTGTAGTATAATCTGTGCCTGAAATGCAATACTTGACTGAGGGACCTTACAGATGTTGTATGAATGAGGGACAGAGGAAGGGTTAATCATAACAAAAATGATTACAAACCCCTATTATTTCACACAGAGTCTATGTAACATATTCTGTGATTTGTTAAGCCAAATTTGACTCCTGAACTAATTTAGGCGTGCTTAAACAAAGCGGCTGAATACTTATGAAATTACTACATTTTAGTTATCCAATTTGACATTAGAGTATTTTGAGTTCATTGTTGACAACAAATCACATTTAAATAAATTTTAATCCAACTTTCTAACACAATACAATTTGAAGAAATACAAAAAAAACATTGAATATAAAGTACACTTAAGTCTGTTTAGAATGTAACGATATTATATTTATAGTATACTTCAGATATAATAGAAAAATACATCTCATATTTGAAGTATATTATTCAATTTTTTTTGTATATTTAAGTATAGTATACTTGTAATATACACTGCTCAAAAAAATAAAGGGAAACTTAAACAACACAATGTAACTCCAAGTCAATCACACTTCTGTGAAATCAAACTGTCCACTTAGGAAGCAACACTGATTGACAATAAATTTCACATGCTGTTGTGCAAATGGAATAGACAACAGGTGGAAATTATAGGCAATTAGCAAGACACCCCCAATAAAGGAGTGGTTCGGCAGGTGGGGACCACAGACCACTTCTCAGTTCCTATGCTTCCTGGCTGATGTTTTGGTCACTTTTGAATGCTGGCGGTGCTTTCACTCTAGTGGTAGCATGAGACGGAGTCTACAACACACAAAGTGGCTCAGGTAGTGCAGCTCATCCAGGATGGCACATCAATGCGAGCTGTGGCAAGAAGGTTTGCTGTGTCTGTCAGCGTAGTGTCCAGAGCATGGAGGCGCTACCAGGAGACAGGCCAGTACTCAGGAGACGTGGAGGAGGCCGTAGGAGGGCAACAACCCAGCAGCAGGACCGCTACCTCCGCCTTTGTGCAAGGAGGAGCAGGAGAAGCACTGCCATAGCCCTGCAAAATGACCTCCAGCAGGCCACAAATGTGCATGTGTCTGCTCAAATGGTCAGAAACAGACTCCATGAGGGTGGTATGAGGGCCCGACGTCCACAGGTGGGGGTTGTGCTTACAGCCCAACACCGTGCAGGACGTTTGGCATTTGCCAGAGAACACCAAGATTGGCAAATTCGCCACTGGCGCCCTGTGCTCTTCACAGATGAAAGCAGGTTCACACTGAGCACGTGACAGACGTGACAGAGTCTGGAGACGCCGTGGAGAACGTTCTGCTGCCTGCAACATCCTCCAGCATGACCGGTTTGGCGGTGGGTCAGTCATGGTGTGGGGTGGCATTTCTTTGGGGGGGCGCACAGCCCTCTATGTGCTCGCCAGAGGTAGCCTGACTGCCATTAGGTACCGAGATGAGATCCTCAGACTCCTTGTGAGACCATATGCTGGTGCGGTTGGCCCTGGGTTCCTCCTAATGCAAGACAATGCTAGACCTCATGTGGCTGGAGTGTGTCAGCAGTTCCTGCAAGAGGAAGGCATTGATGCTATGGACTGGCCCGCCCGTTCCCCAGACCTGAATCCAATTGAGCACATCTGGGACATCATGTCTCGCTCCATCCACCAACGCCACGTTGCACCACAGACTGTCCAGGAGTTGGTGGATGCTTTAGTCCAGGTCTAGGAGGAGATCCTTCAGGAGACCATCTGCCACCTTATCAGGAGCATGCCCAGGCATTGTAGGGAGGTCATACAGGCACGTGGAGGCCACACACACTACTTAGCCTCCATGTTGACTTGTTTTAAGGACATTACATCAAAGTTGGATCAGCCTGTAGTGTGGTTTTCCACTTTAATTTTGAGTGTGACTCCAAATCCAGACCTCCATGGGTTGATAAATTGAATTTCCATTGATTATTTTTGTGTGATTTTGTTGTCAGCACATTCAACTATGTAAAGAAAAAAGTATTTAATAAGATTATTTCATTCATTCAGATCTAGGTGTCACGTCCTGGCCAGTCTAAGGGTTAATTGGTATTGTAGTTTGGTCAGGACGTGGCAGAGGGGTATTTGTTTTATGTGGTTAGGGGTGGTGTGTTTGTTGTAGGGCAGTTGATTTAGGTATTCCGGGGTTTTTGGGCACGGTTTGATTTTCATGTATTCTATGTTGAGTCTAGTGTGTCTGTTTCTATGTTTGTGTTCATTGGGGTTGGGACTCTCAATTGAAGGCAGGTGTTGTCTATTTGCCTTTGATTGAGAGTCCCATATACGAGGGTGTGTTTGTCTTTTGTGGGAGATTGTTGTGTGCACTGCATTTGTTTGAGCCTGCCACACTGTTGCCATTGTGAGTATTGTTTATTGTTTTGTTTTTTTCTTCAAGTGGATACCTTACCTGTTTTTATCAGGAATAAACATGAGTGTCCACAATCCCGCTGCATTTTGGTCCTCCTTTCCTCAACACAACGAAATACGTGACACTAGGATGTGTTATTTTAGTGTTCCCTTAATTTTTTTTAGCAGTATATTAAAATATGTTTTTTAAATCAAGTGGAACAACTCAGAAATCTTTGGAGGTATTGACTGATTAAGCTCTCACTGCACAAATCAGAAGCAATTTAGAAGATGTCCCAGTAGTGTGGGTCTGTCACGTCCTGGCCAGTATAAGGGTTAATTGTCATTTTAGTTTGGTCAGGACGTGGCAGAGGGTATTTGTTTTATGTGGTTCAGGGTGGTGTGTTAGTTAGGAGGGCGTTTGATTTATTATTTCCGGGTTTTGAGTTATGGTCTATGTTGATGTATTTCTATGTGTAGTCTGGTTGATCTGTTTCTATGTTGAGTTAATTGGGGTGGACTTCCAATTGAAGGCAGCTGTGTGGTGTTGCCTTTGATTGGAAGTCCTATATTAGTTGGGTGTGATTGTCTGTGTATTTGTGGGAGATTGTTCCGTGTTTAGTGTGTGTAAACCTAACAGGACTGCCAGTGTATCGTGCGTTCGTTTTTTTGTTATTTTGTATGTTCGTTTTGGAATTTATTAACCTGTTAGGGCTAGGGGGCAGTATTTGCACGGCTGGATAAAAAAAATGTACCCGATTTTAATCTGGTTACTAATCCTACCCAGTAACTAGAATATGCATATACTTATTATATATGGATAGAAAACACTCTAAAGTTTCTAAAACTGTTTGAATGGTGTCTGTGAGTATAACAGAACTCATTTGGCAGGCAAAACCCTGAGACATTTTCTGACAGGAAGTGGATACCTGATGTGTTGTATTACCTTTAAACCTATCCCATTGAAAAACACAGGGGCTGAGGAATATTTTGGCACTTCCTATTGCTTCCACTAGATGTCACCAGCCTTTACAAAGTGTTTTGAGTCTTCTGGAGGGAGATCTGACCGAACAAGAGCCATGGAACGATGATGGCCCATTAGACACCTGGCGCGCGAGTTCATGTTGGGTACCCTCGTTCCAATACGTTATAAAAGAGTATGCATTCGTCCACCTTGAATATTATTCATGTTCTGGTTAAAAAAAGGCCCTAATGATTTATGCTATACAACGTTTGACATGTTTGAACGAACGTAAATATATTTTTTCCCCTCGTTCATGACGAGAAGTCCGGCTGGCTTAGATCATGTGCTAACAAGACGGAGATTTTTGGACATAAATGATGAGCTTTTTTGAACAAAACTACATTCGTTATGGACCTGTGATACCTGGAAGTGACATCTGATGAAGAGAATCAAAGGTAATGGATTATTTACATAGTATTTTCGATTTTAGATCTCCCCAACATGACGTCTAGTCTGTATCGCAACGCGTATTTTTCTGGGCGCAGTGCTCAGATTATTGCAAAGTGTGATTTCCCAGTAAGGTTATTTTTAAATCTGGCAAGTTGATTGCGTTCAAGAGATGTAAATCTATAATTCTTTAAATGACAATATAATATTTTACCAATGTTTTCTAATTTTAATTATTTAATTTGTGGTGTTGACTTGACTGCCGGTTATTGGAGGGAAACGATTTCCTCAACATCAATGCCATAGTAAAACGCTGTTTTTGGATATAAATATGAACTTGATAGAACTAAAAATGCATGCATTGTCTAACATAATGTCCTAGGAGTGTCATCTGATGGAGATTGTAAAAGGTTAGTGCATCATTTTAGCTGGTTTTATGGTTTTGGTGACCCTGTCTTTGAATTGACAAAACATTACACACAACTCTTGTAAATGTACTGTCCTAACATACTCTAAATTTATGCTTTCGCCGTAAAACCTTTTTCAAATCGTAAAACGTGGTTAGATTAAGGAGATGTTTATCTTTCAAAGGGTGTAAAATAGTTGTATGTTTGAAAAATTTGAATTTTGACATTTATTTGGATTCAAATTTGCCGCTCTTGAAATGCACCTGCTGTTGATGGAGTGCACCACGGGGGGGACGCTAGCGTCCCACCTAGCCCATAGAGGTTAAAAGTTCAAAATGAACTATCTCAACTCTGCTGCATATTGGTCCTCATTTTCCGATGATGATTTCGCCATATCGTCCTCCGACGAAGAAATCCCTGACAGAATCTCCCACCAAACCAGGACCCAGCAGCAGAGGAAGGAGCAGAGGAATTTCGAATTGGACAAACGAGAGAGATGGACTTGGGAGGAGATTTTGGGGGGAGAAGGCTCCTACACTTGGGAGGAGATCCAAGCAGGAAAAGATCGCCTTCCATGGGGACAGGTGGTAAGCGAGAGAGAGGAAAGGCGAAAGGCTGGTATGGACCGGGAACGTTTCCGAGGATCACGACAGGCGTTGAAGCACGAGAGGCACCCCCAAGAAATGTTTTGGGGGGGGCACACGGGTAGTTTGGCTAGGCCTAGGAAGAGCCGGAAGCCAGCTACCCGTGGTTTTATGGAGGAGCGTATGAGGTGGAGAGCGCCATGTTTCGCTGAGGAGCGCACTCTCACCCATACGCACGCACAGTCCGGTGCGCGTTATTCCAGCCCCTCGCAGGTGCCGTGCTAGAGCGGGCATCCAGCCTGGTAGGAGGATGCCTGCGCAGCGCATCTGGTCGCCGGTACGCCTCCGAGGACCAGGCTACCCAACTCCCGCTCTACGCACGGCTACCATCAGGCCCCTGCACAAACCAGTCCGCCCTGTACAAGCACCCCGCTCGTGCAGGGCTACTAGTTCCATCCTGCCAGGACGGGTTGTGCAGGAGGTAAGATCAAGACCGCCTGTGCGCCTCCATAGCCCTGGGTTTCCAGCTCCTGTCTCTCGTGCGGACCCGGAAGTGCATCAGCCCAGTCCGACTCGTCCTGTTCCCGCTCCCCGCACTAGCCTGGAGGTGCGTGTTCCCAATCTGGTACGTCCAGTACCAGCACCACGCACCAGGCATCTAGTGCGTAAACCCAGCCCGTCAGTCAAGAGTCGCCAGAGCCGCCCGTCAGTCAAGAGTCGCCAGAGCCGCCCGTCAGTCAAGAGTCGCCAGAGCCGCCCGTCAGTCAAGAGTCGCCAGAGCCGCCCGTCAGTCAAGAATCGCCAGAGCCGCCCGTCAGTCAAGAGTCGCCAGAGCCGCCCGTCAGTCAAGAGTCGCCAGAGCCGCCCGTCAGTCAAGAGTCGCCAGAGCCGCCCGTCAGTCAAGAGTCGCCAGAGCCGCCCGTCAGTCAAGAGTCGCCAGAACCGCCCGTCAGTCAAGAGCTGCCAGAGTGGCCACACTTCCCGGAGATGTCAGAGTGGCCACACTTCCCGGAGATGTCAGAGTGGCCACACTTCCCGGAGATGTCAGAGTGGCCACACTTCCCCGAGCTGCCAGAGTGGCCAGACTGCCCCGAGCTGCCAGAGTGGCCAGACTGCCCCGAGCTGCCAGAGTGGCCAGACTGCCCCGAGCTGCCAGAGTGGCCAGACTGCCCCGAGCTGCCAGAGTGGCCAGACTGCCCCGAGCTGCCAGAGTGGCCAGACTGCCCCGAGCTGCCAGAGTGGCCAGACTGCCCCGAGCTGCCAGAGTGGCCAGACTGCCCCGAGCTGCCAGACTGCCCCGAGCTGCCAGAGTGGCCAGACTGCCCCGAGCTGCCAGACTGCCCCGAGCTGCCAGACTGCCCCGACTGCCCCGAGCTGCCAGAGCGGCCAGACTGCCATGAGCTGCCAGACTGCCCCGAGCTGCCAGACTGCCCCGACTGCCCCCCGGCGATGCCAGAGTGGCCCGACTGCCCCACGGCGATGCCAGAGTGGCCCGACTGCCTGGAACCGCCAGAACCGGAGCCACCTCCAGATATAGGTGGGTTGGAGAGGGGGGGTGTAGCACAGTGCCGTCGTTGACGGCAGCCACCCTCCCTTCCCTCCCTTTAGTAGGGGGGAATTTTTGTTTTGTTGTTGTTTGGGGTTGTTTTTTTTAAGGTGCTTCCGGGGTTAGCACCTTTAAGGGGGGGGGGGGTACTGTCACGTCCTGGCCAGTATAAGGGTTAATTGTCATTTTAGTTTTGTCAGGATGTGGCAGAGGGTATTTGTTTTGTGGTTCAGGGTGGTGTGCTAGTTAGGAGGGCGTTTTATTTATTATTTCCGGGTTTTGAGTTATGGTCTATGTTGATGTATTTCTATGTGTAGTCTGGTTGATCTGTTTCTATGTTGAGTTAATTGGGGTGGACTTCCAATTGAAGGCAGCTGTGTGGTGTTGCCTTTGATTGGAAGTCCTATATTAGTTGGGTGTGTTTGTCTGTGTATTTGTGGGAGATTGTTCCGTGTTTAGTGTGTGTAAACCTAACAGGACTGTCAGTGTATCGTGCGTTCGTTTTTTGTTATTTTGTATTTTCGTTTTGGAATTTATTATAAGTTCAAAATGAACCATCTCAACTCTGCTGCATATTGGTCCTCATTTTCCGATGATGATTTCGCCATATCGTCCTCTGACGAAGAAATCCCTGACAGGGTCTTAACTGGAGCAGTTTTCAAAGTCAGTTTTGGAAAACATTTTTCGTGCAGAGTTAAAACAAAAGACTTCACTTCAAAAGCATTATGATAAATAGGTAATGGCTGGATAGAATTCTAGTGTAGGGCTAAAACACTTCCTAACAAATACATTCTAAAATAGTTCGATAAACTGTAAAGCAGAGAAGTCATTTATGCTTTTGGTGAAACATCTGAAATGTATCATATTAATTCATGCTCACCCTCACACCGGGGAAAGGGATGATTCCATTTTCTGTTGATTCCATGTTGGCATGTGAGCACAGGATGTCCAATCAGAACGTAACCAGGAAAGCATTCAAAAGTTATTGATTGGCCAGCATTGTAGTCATTATTAATAATATATCCATTAGGGAATTGAGTAGGGTCTTGGCAATTCAGCAATTCATATGCTGAGAGACAGAGAGAGAGAGAGAGAGAGAACATAATTATAACAGGAATATACGTACTATCATCACAACAAGACATTTTCAAACAAATTCTGTGGTCTCTCCACAGGTGACTCATCCCACTTAACCTTTTGAGACAGTACTGGAACACATGCCACCTGACACATTTCCAAGCATATGTATTTCAAGCATATGCCAACAACAAAGAATGGCTATCAGGAAACCATCAAGCTTTTCTATTTCAACCTAAAAATACATTACCGTTCAAAAGTTTGGGATCTGAGAAATTTCAAATGATCAATTAGCCTTTTAAAACGCTAAACTTGGATTAGCTAACACAATGTGACATTGGAACACAGGAGTGATGGTTGCTGATAATGGGCCTCTATACACCTATGTAGATATTCAATAAAAAATCTGATGTTTTCAGCTACAGTAGTCATTTACAACATTAACAATGTCTACACTGTTTTCTGATCAATTTGATGTTATTTTAATGGACTTTTTTCTTTGCTTTTCTTTTAGAAATGTCCTTGTTTTTGAGTGACCCCAAACTTTTGAACGGTAGTGTACATCAGCGTTACTCCAAAAGCTACTGAATCTTGATAAAGCTGATAATTGACGATCACAAGTTGACATATACAATAACGTTGCCGGACGACTCAAATTGAATTATTCCGCTGTTCTATGTTAGCTACAGGCTTCAGTCTGAGAGTGCCATCGTTGAAGTCGTTTGTGGTAACGCTAAAATGAGGGGTGTTAAATAAAAGTAATCAGTGATTGGATCATCTCTAACCAATCAGAGTATAAATGCCAATGAATCATTTTCAAAACACTGCTTTACCCACGTGTGTTCTGGCTCTGGCCCAACCCATCGGTTTCTGGGATCAATCAGAACGGTTAGAATGTGTTTGCGTTCTAGAAATCTTCGGGGAGGTATTCAGATCCAGACTCATTGTGGAGACTAAACCGGCATTTGGCCAGAGAAAGGAGTTTGGGTAGTCAGGCAACAATGAACTAGCCTGTAAGCAGCAATTGTCAAATGAGATGTAGTATTCTAGCCATATGGTTGTTTTAGTCTACTAAGAGGAGAGGAGGGAAAGCCAGAATATGAACCCTCTGGCCTAGAAGTTGGAGAAAAAGACATACAGGGTTATCTCTTGTAAGGTGGAAGCCATACACTCAACATCTAAATGCCACTCTCCATTAATTCTGAATGCTTTATCCAGACGGGTGTAGCCACATAATGGAGTAACCTCTCAATGATCCTAAGTGGGCAGATTCTCAGATATTTTAACTGACAGGCACTTAAGTCCTTGAATCTGACATTCCATCTATTTTGCATTTAACATTTAATCACTCTTGAGTTGCTTCCTAAAAAGAAAGCTAGACTATATCAACAGCAGATAGATAAAAACGGTGACGATAAGGATTTCACATCGGTCTTTTCCATAGATTGTTTTCCAGATGTGGCACAAAATCCCCCAAAACAACAACCAAGTACCAAAATTGCCAATTGAAACCAATAGAGATCTAGCTCGTTTAGAAGAAACGGAGCTAGACAGATAGGGAATTAACTGTTTCACATGGTTGATGAAAACAGAGTATACCACACCTTGGTAGGCCAGTTTGAATCCCTGCCTGTTTTCGGAGTGGTCACTGTAGAAGTGGATCATGGTCTCATGTGTTGTACTCAGCAGGTTGGGCGGCAGCTGACTTCCGCTGAACTGTCCAATCAGAGAGCTGCTGTGCTGCGGCCCATTTCGCACCTCTAAAAAATCATGGTTGTCTTCAGAGGAGAAGTTGAAAAACTGAATATGAGCACCTGTAAAACACAGAAATATTATATGAGGTATACTGTATGGACAAAGGCTTACGGTTGTTGGAGCTATGTTCATTTCATAATTAAAACATGCATCAAAGTGTTAAATGGTTTAAGTCCCATTAACCTAAAGCGTTAACTGTTAACAGAAATTGTGGCACGTGTGGACATGTGTTGTAATCATTTAATGCATTTAGCAGACATTAGCATGGCTCATTTGATGTGATTTATTTTCACCTATTGTGCTAGCCTATTTTTGTCAAGCTACATCATATCGGCATGTTGAGAGAAACTATTCAACTCATAATTTGTTATGATGGTACAAATGATTCCGCAATATAACATTAAGATCAGCTCATGTTTTGCCAGGGGAAACACAGAAGTGGGAAATGATTATAATCAATTTCAGTCTGTTTTTCTGGTAAGTTGTGTTCTGTTAGTTCAAGGCCTAATGCTAGAGGAAAGCATTTGCCACTTGGTGATCCTTAGGACAATCCATTGAAGGATAATCTTGTAGTTATGCATCCATATACCACTTTCTTACAATGCGTTATTCTACCCACTCTGTCTGTCCTAAAAGCTAAAATCAGTGTCTGCAAAAGCATTTTTTGTGTCTTATAAAAAATATTGGTCCCTGTAAACAACACAAGCGTATGCATTGTTGGTATACACACAGTACAAAATTATTGCTTTTATTCTTACTTGGAGTGGCTGCTTGATAAGGCAGAAAATTGCTTTTGTGTATCTCGATGTGTTACAATATTTTTCTTAGGTTGGGTAAAGAATATTTTTGTGCTCAGAGCCTGAATAGCTGAATAGCTTTTTAAATCACACACAATTACCTAACATCTGGACTGGTTACTTTGTTCTGGAGTCATTTGAACTATGAAGAACCACCAATATGTGGTCTGCAAACAACAGCTCTCTTGTATATTACTTTACAGATTTAAACTCACAGCAAAGGTAAAAAATGTAGATAAATTAAGCAAGAGGATAACTACATACCTGCTATCCATTTTCCTAAGGACTACCTTTTGTTAGTTCCAACAAAATACAAAAAAATAAAGATACTATCGCTGACCTTGTTAACATTATCGTTACCATAGCAGGTTCCTCACCATATCCAACTGGCAAAAGAATCCTCCATGTACAGTCCATGTTACCAGGGTAGTTGCCAGGGAATCCAGGACTTAAAATAACATTGGTCAAGTCATGTACTGTTCCACCACACTTTGCTGGAAAGGAAAATGCACATAATGCGTGGTACACATTGTAAAATTGTGCAGACAATGAATAGCACTGAAACTGTCAAAAAGAGCCTGGAATGTGACAATTTCAAAGTAAAAGTTCTTACCAATGCAGAGTGGGGGAGGGTAGTTCCAGCGCCGCACGGTTCCTGGCATACATGATATATGGGAGTGGCCCTGGAAAAAAGGCAGGAGGTTTCTCTCTAAGCACACTGAACTCAGAGACAAATCACTGTTTGCCTCTGCTACTGAGTTTACCATGCATACACATGACCCAGCACACATCTCTGCACATTTACTTATTGAATAAAGCTTAGCATGTTGACATAGCAGTGGGAATACAGCAGACATGATTCTCTAAAAGGCAAAAGCTCTCACCTGCAGCATGTATCCCGGTTCACAGCTGAATGACACCACTTCGTTGACCATGTACCTGTCCCCTGTTTTGATCCCGTTGGCAGGCACCATCGGCTCTGGACAGGTGGTGAGACCAACGGCTGGATGAAGCAGAGCGAGAAAACAGGTGTCATCATGTCTGGTTAGATGGAAGATTTGATGTTGCACATCACACAAATGTTTGGTCTTTATTCCTCAGTTTGGTGATCATGTTTTGAGACTTATGTGTTTCAGAGTTGCACAGTACTTATCAAATCTGGAGCAACAAAAGGCAAACACATTGGAGAATTTTGCAAAGCCAATTGGATGTGATTATTGAATGCTGTGAACAGGCTCTAGTATAGCCTATAGCTAATTAAATAGAAAAAAAGTAGATTGGTTTTGTCATGATGACATAATGATTTTAGTAAGTTTAAGTGTTGTATATTCAAATAATTTGTCATTTGGATCAAGGGCGAAACAGTACAGACGGGGGTCCTCCCACTGATTTTTTTGTTGTTGACATTTTAAAACGCATTTCCTGTAATTCTACACAGTTTGACATTACTTATTATGCCTCTGAGGGGTATTATATGGAGGGGTATATGGGAGTAATATGGAAGGGTATTTTGAAAACACAGTATAAGTGGAAGGATAAGTGGAAGGCTGTCCAACAGATATCTTTTGGGGAAAACGGCTAACTTCCTGCATTTCAACACATTTGGCCATGGGGCAGAGAGAAAAATGTGCTGTTTTATAGCTTATCTCATGCTATTCTTCACAATTTGCAATGAGGATGATAGAACATTTAGCAGATTTAAAGTTAATTTTCTGATACTCCACACATTGTTCCATGAGGCTGAGAGAAAACGTTGTAGTTTTAAAGTAACTGTCCAGTGAAAATCTCACTTTTAAAAGTTTATATCCTGCCAAGGCAGCAGCTACTCTTCCTGGGGTCCAGCAAAATTAAGGCAGTTGTACAATTTTAAAAACATTACAATACATTCACAGGTTTCAGACCATTCTGTTGTTGGGCTAAGCCCACACCATTCCAACACAGAAAATGTGCTTTTTAACATAGCTTTTCTTCCCAAAAATTGTAATTATTTCACTCATATTATAATTAATTATATGTCATATTTCATAGAAATCTGGAAACACTGGTTGACCTTTTGAAAAAATAAGAATAAATAAAAAATTACGGCTTTAAACTGTATAACTGTTTAATGCACCATCATACCAAGGTCATTTAATGCTTAAAAACAAAACAAAAGTGGATGAATATGTCACGTCCTGACCAGTATAAGTGGTTATTTGTTATTGTAGTTTGGTCCGGGCGTGGCAGGGGTGTGTTTGTTTTGTGTTATCGGGGTTTTGGGTATGGTTCTATGTTTTTGTATTTCTATGTTTTTCTGTGTTGTGTATTTCTTTGTGTTGGCCTGGTATGGCTCTCAATCAGGAACAGCTGTACATCGTTGTTGCTGATTGGGAGTCATACTTAGGTAGCCCTTTTTCACCTGTCTTTTGTGGGAAGTTGTTTTTACATAGCGGTGTTTAGCCTGCAATACTGTGTGTTCGTTCGTGTTCTTGTTTTGTTGTTAAATGTTCAATAAAAGTTAAAATGAGCACTCAACCCGCTGCGCCTTGGTCCACTACCTTTGACGACGGCCGTTACAGAATAAGATATTTGGCTACAGAAGTGACATTTCTTATTGATCCTTACAGAACCGTCCAAAAACGAATCCTGTGAAATGATGTCAACACATACTGGAGGAGTTACTAGCTAGCTACAAGTGGCTAGCTTAGCTAACGAACTAACTACAATACGTCGGTCGGGGTGCGCATGACCCGAATGACAAAATGATGAACCACCAAAGGCACACCCCATTTCTGTTTGAAAATTGAGAAAGAGGAGGAGTTCAAATCAAATCAATAAAATGTTATTTGTCACATGCTTCGTAGACAACAATTGTAGACTAACAGTGAAATGCTTATTTATGGGTCATTTTCCAACAATGTAGAGTTAAAGATAAAAAATAAAACATTTAAATAGTGACACAGTGAATAACTAATAAAACATAACGAGTAAAATAACCTGGCTATATATAGGGAGTAGAAAATAACATGGTTATATACAGGGAGTACCAGTACAGAGTCAATGTGCAGGGGTTCGAGGTCATTGAGGTAGCTATGTACTGTACATATAGGTAGGGGTAAAGTGACTAGCAGCAGCGTATGCGGTGAGTGTGAAAGTAAGTGTGTATGTGCATGTGTAACAAACTTTAAGTCACTCTGGATATGAGCATCTGCTAAATGACTAAAATGTCAACGTAAATGTGTGAAACATCAGTATGCATGTGTGTGCATGTTATATGTGCGTGGGTGTATGTAGTGTGTGTGTGTGTACTGTATGTGTGTGTTGGGGTGTAAGTGAGTGTGAGTGTGTGGGTAGAGTCCAGTGTATGTGTGTGAATAGAGTCAGTGAAAAAGAGTTGCTGCAAAAAGGGTCAATGCAGGTAGTCTGGGTAGCCATTTGATTAGCAATTTAGCAGTCTTGTTTAGAAGTCTTGTGGCTTGGGGGTAGAAGCTGTTGAGGGTCCTGTTGGTTCCAGACTTGGTGCATTGGTACCGCTTGCTGTAGCAGAGTGAACAGTCTGTGGCTTGGGTGGCTGGAGTCTTTTGCAATTTTTTGGGCCTTCCTCAGATACTGCCTAGTATAGAGGTCCTAGATGGCATGGAGCTTGGCCCCAGTGATGTACAGTACGTGGATCGTTTTTCGTGCCCACTAAAGCTAATTTCCTGCAATTCTACAGATTTTGCCATTGCTAATAACGTGTTCTTATGCTATCTGTGGGCCCCTGACCTCCAATAATATATTTTTTGATTTTAAATAAATAATTGGGGGGACACGAATCGACCTGTTCTGAATATTGTAGGGGACATGTCTGCCCATCCCCCGTGACAATTTCACCTATGATTTGGATGGATAAACCCACAGTCGTGGAAAGGTAATGCTGATAAATGACTACAGTTGGGGTACCCAGGTGCACAGAGTATTGACAAAATGATGAAGCTATAAGTGCCATTTTTGCTGTGTAACCTTTGTCTCTATGCTTTTGAATTTAGAACGCAAAAACGGTATTGTTAAAAAAATCTGAAAACAGCATTACCACTGATCTGTGTTATGGAAATACATATTGTAATTAAACATCTTTAAAGCATCTTTCAATAGGTTAAAACTGTGCACACTGCAGTATGAGGCGGCGAGAGAGCATGTTGCCATGACAACCACGTTAGTCAAGCCAATGAAAGGAGAACCTGTATAAATTCGCCTTGTTTGGATGTACGACTCAGCAGGTGGCACTGTGCCGTTGTGAGTGTGTGTAAAACTGCCTCATTGTTTCTCTCCCTATCAATAGCAAAGCACTTTCACATGCAATGCTTAGTCCTACAATACCAAACACGAAAAAAGGTAAACTGTTTCAAACAGGGAAGCCCAAATGGCTGTTGGGGGATGGGGTGAGACTATGGAGATTAAACATTAGCTTTGGTTCCTGGAGAATTCACAGCAGAATTCGGAGCAAGTTACTTTCAATAGATTTTAAGGAGCATGTGCTCATGTTCAGGAGGGGGTGAGTGGAGATTAATACAACTGATGAGAAACCGTTTGAACCACAAAAGGAAAACTGGGTATTTATTTAAATGCCAAGGCATCAGAACACTGGCTTATACCAAACTACTAGCACATCATTTATTTTTATCAATATCACTTGTTAATTCCAATTCCATCTAGCTGACACTCACATACTCACATACCAACCATTTTAAATGTTTTTCTGCCGAATAAATCAATAAAATGCCACATGGCCATATTCTCTCAGATGATAAATGATAACCCTTGAGCATAAAAAATCTGACATTTTCTCCACAACCACAGAGGACTGATCCAGGCAGGAATTCAGCCTTCAAGATCTAGAAAGTCGAACATTTGATACACTTGTCTCGTCACCCGAGCTCTAACTAATTCACCATCTTAATGGGTGATCAAAACACGTGCCATGAATCTCCCAACTGCATAATAGCTTTGGCACTTTGCAACTATTGCGCACAAGACAGATTCAGTCTAGGATCATTAAGATGCAGCCACAGTCATCCGATGCTAAACATTAACAATTAACCTACAAGTTTCCTGCAATTCTACAGCCATCTCCGTGCAAATATAACAAGCTGCTCTCGTTCTGACAGAAAGTCAGAAAGCTTTTTCTTTTTAATAATGATATCTATTTTTAAAGTACATGTAGCTCTGGAAATAAAAGCATTTGTACAGTGTATGTCCTTTATATACATTTTTCCCCTCTTCTGCAGAACATTGCAGAAATGGCATGGCTTTATTCTCAGCAGGTCTTAGTTTTCTCCAAGTCTATTAGCAAGGTTGGGCTGAGGTTTTTGCCAAGCATTTGCACATGCCTCCTTGGTCTGAACCTGCCTGTTCTGCATTCTTTTATCTTTATTTGACCAGGTCATTTTCATTTATACATGTAACAGCCACCTGGAAAGGGAAGTGTAGCTATGGAGAGATGAAGGGTTAAACAAGTCAATTCAAAGATAGATAATTTGGTTGCTGTTGCCATGTTTGAAGGAGGTTTCAGGTTGGCAATTGAGCCAGGACTCCAAGGTTAATACGCCTAATCTAGCATGTAGGTTTGTGTTGTGGGGCGTGTACCCACTGGGCACAGATGTCAATTTAACATGAAATGACATGGAAACACCATTGATTCAACCAAAGTGTGCCCAGTGGGTAGTGACCAGAAGGAGTCATGACCTTCGTTAAATATCTCCTCTCCATATACAGTGGGGTCCGAATTTATTGACACCCTTGATAAAGATGAGCAAATATGATTGTATAAAATAAATAACTTAAACACTGAGCTATGTTGTATGCTCAAAAAGATAGTATAAATGAATATAATTTCCCTAATACAATTGCTCAGAGAAAGAGATTTGGTTTAACAGTAATACTTTTTTTTCTCAAAAAGCTATGAGTAAAAATTATTGACACCCCTGTTTTCAATACCTTATGAGGATAACAGATAAAGATATCTTAATTGAAAATTACTAAAAGGGAAAATTACCCAGTAAAATACTACTTGCGTAAAAGTCTTAAAGTATCTGAATTTAAATGTATTTAAGTACAATGGTGGAAAAAGTACTAAATTGTCATACTTGAGTAAAAGTAAAAGTAAATGATGTGTGTATATATATATATATATATATATATATATCATATATATATATATATCATATATATCATATATATATATCATATATATCATATATATATATATATCATATATATATATATATATTATTTTTTAAGCAAACCAGATGGCATGATTTAAAAAAAATATGTTTTATTAATGGACAGACCGGCACATTTCAACACTCAGACATAATTTACAAATGGAGTACTTTAAAGTATTTTTACTTAAGAGCTTTACACCACTGACCATTCCACCATACAGAATCCTTTCAGATCCTTGATATCCTTCATCTGCACTTATGGACTGCCCTCTTCAATTCAGGCGTTTACATTTGTTGGATGACATGAAAATATAGCTCTTTGGCCACGCACACCAGTGGTGGGTTTGGCATCAAAATGAAAATGCATGAGCAGAAATGCATGAGCACAATGCTAGTCGATATATAGGGGGGTCTGAAATATAGGGGGGCAGGTCAATACGGCTGCTGGCCTCCGTATTAAGCTACAGCTCATACAGCGGTGAGAGAAATAATCTCTCGGGTCAAGATAAGAGACTGAAAACCCTCTTTATGACAGACCAGAGCCTGGTTTCCCAATAGCGATGGAATTTAGGCTTACAATTATTTTAACGATGCATCTTTCCTACAGGGAGCACTGGTCTTGGGTCAGCTTCTCCATTCAAATATTTCCTTAACATTGTAATTATTTCACAATACAGATGACGGATCAGCTCTTAAAGATATTACCACTTACGGCTGCAAATATTGAGGCGGCTTATCATAATGCTTACCCAATAAAAATGCACAAAACCGCAGATTTCGTACATCATTTCGCACGTCATCCTTAAATATACTTAGACAAATTACAGACAGTAGCCTACAAGTAGAAAAATAGAACTCAAATGATTGAACATGAAATGTATTTCAACATGCAGTCATCTCAGTTTTCATTAGAAGCATATTTTTATACGTCGCTTTGTTTGTATCAATTGCAAAGACAGAGTTGGATAAACCATGTTATTTTATGTTTATTGGAGACCTTCACTGTATAGAGTGTCGTGGGAGGGCAAAAAGCATCTAGCGATGCACTTCGCTGTTCTATGAGTGGTCTGAGGCAGGTCTTACTTAGCCTTAAGATGTTTTTTGAGAAACCGAGAACAGGTTATTTAGTTGTAAAGCGCAAATACAAATTTGGTAAGTTTCCTGGTTAGATCTACTGTATATCACATAACACACTGGCTGCACATAGGGGCTATCCTTCTAAGTGGACTGAGAGAGGGGAAACAGACAAATTGGTATCCCCCTGAGAGGACTTTGAGATAGTGACAGAGGAATTGGAGGTGTTAAGAATGAATAAGGTGAAATGGTATACATCATGATATGCCACAGCAGCTAAAGGGCACTGTTTCTTCTGTTGAGACAGAACCAGGTGAGGCAAGCGGACACAGAGACAGAGGATCTCTGATGCTATCAGTGTCCACACAGCGCAGATTGGGAGCCCATTTTGGAATACAAATAAGGAATTCACATCAGGCTCCAGCAGTCAGTGGTAAAAATCTCCAACTCATCTAAAAGTCAGTGTTAAAAATATGTCTCCAACCCATCTAAGAGTCAGTGTTAAAAATATGTCTCCAAACCATCTAAGAGTCAGTGGAAAAAATCTGTCTCCAAACCATCTAAGAGGCAGTGGTAAAAATCTGTCTCCAACCCATCTAAAAGGCAGTAGTAAAAATCTGTCTCCAACCCATCTAAGAGGCAGAAGTAAAAATCAGTCTCCAACCCATCTAAAAGGCAGTAGTAAAAATCAGTCTCCAACCCATCTAAGAGACAACGGTACAAATCTGGATCCAACCGATCTAAGAGGCAGCGGTGTCTCCAACCGATCTAAGAAACAGCGGTAAAAATCTGGCTCCAACTAATCTAAGAGGCAGCGGTAAAAATCTGTCTCCAACTAATCTAAGAGGCAGTGGTAAAAATCTGGCTCCAACCGATCTAAGAGGCAGCGGTAAAAGGTGGAGACATAAGATTTTAAATCGGCCAGTTTTCTATGTATTTATTTTTGGGTTAACAACATTTCGGTTGTAATGCATTTGTCGTTATGTTGTAAAAAGGTTGGCACTTCATCTAGCAACAAGGGTCTGTGTATGTGTAGATTATGTATTATTTGATCCTGCTAAAGTACATTGGTTTATACAGTACAGTAGAGATTCAAGAGGGGGCAGTTCTTTGGTCTACTGTCTTTTGTTGTCCAAGTGAAAGTAGTTGAGAGGGATGGCATCCAAAGGCAAGCTGACAACCTTCCAAAGGCTATCATTTTCCCTTAGACAGGTTACTGTATTCAAATCAGTCTTACTCAGTAGGCTACAGTAGTGAGTTAATAGACAGGTGGACAGAATGCCAACTATAATGACAGCTTTGGTTACTTTTCTTAAGCTTTTACATATGTCGAAAATGCACAAACCTCACCCAGAGCTTCTTAATTCTGGACATAAAAAAGTAAAATGCCCTGTTGAGAGTTTTTGATCATGATATTTTTAGCTGCACTGTAGGTGATGCTACTACATACCCACTACATCCTTGTTATAAACAAGGATGCACAGAGAGAGAGAGGGGGGAGGGAGTGAGAGAGATAGAGAGTGTTTAAGCAAAATGTAATTTGCAAAGGGGAAATATTGTGTATTCCTTTTTTTTCTTCACAGTGGCAGAGGGTATGGAGATAATTAACGTTTCACAATGAGACACACTGTACTCACTTTTGTACTCAAGGTGGAATCCAGCAGCAACAACACTGATATCACTCTGGAAGTGAAGGTAGAGCTGGTTGGAGGTACTATTCAGCAAGGCTGGAGCAGTTGTACCTGAAATGCATCACAGAATAAATCCACTTTCATCTCACTGTTGAAAGAAGTCAATTTGCACTACTGATTATATATGGATGTTCTCTTGAGGATTGGTTTGTCAAATGACTACAGTTTATATTGATTGCCAAAACAGAATAAGGTGAACAGCTGTTTGCTATTCTATGGACTTTTTTCCTCCTTTATAAAATACAATCCTTTTTGGAACTCAACCAAAATAAACAAATGGGAAAGAGAGGAAGAGGAATCAAAAATATGCTGATAAATTCTGACAGGCAGTGGTCATTGAAGTTTGTCGCTGATCTTCAGCAAGAACTGATCTCCCAGGGGAGAGTGCTCTTCAAATCAAATCAAAGTTTATTTGTCACGTGCGCCGAATACAACAGGCGAAATGCTTACTTACAGGCTCTAACCAATAGTGCAAAAAAGTTTTAGGTGAACAATAGGTAAGTAAAGAAATAAAACAACAGTAAAAAGACAGGCTATATACAGTAGCGAGGCTATTTTTTTTTTTTTCACCTTTATTTAACCAGGTAGGCTAGTTGAGAACAAGTTCTCATTTGCAACTGCGACCTGGCCAAGATAAAGCGTAGCAATTCAACACATACAACAACACAGAGTTACACATGGAATAAACAAAACATACAGTCAATAATACAGTAGATCAAAAGAAAACAACAACAATACAGTGAGTGCAAATGAGGTAAGTTAAGGCAATAAATAGGCCATGGTGGCGAAGTAATTACAATGTAGCAATTAAACACTGGAATGGTAGATGTGCAGAAGATGAATGTGCAAGTAGAGATACTGGGGTGCAAAGGAGCAAGATAAATAAATAAATACAGTATGGGGGATGACGTAGGTAGATAGATCGGCTGTTTACAGATGGGCTATGTACAGGTGCAGTGATCTGGGAGCTGCTCTGACAGCTGGTGCTTAAAGCTAGTGAGGGAGATATGAGTCTCCAACTTCAGAGATTTTGGAAGTTCGTTCCAGTCATTGGCAGCAGAGAACTGGAAGGAAAGACGACCAAAGGAGGAATTGGCTTGGGGGGTGACCAGTGAGATATACCTGCTGGAGCGCGTGCTACGAGTGGGTGCTGCTATGGTTACCAGTGAGCTGAGATAAGGCGGGGCTTTACCCAGCAGAGACTTGTAGATAACCTGTAGCCAGTGGGTTTGGCGACGAGTATGAAGCGAGGGCCAACCAACGAGAGCGCACAGGTCGCAATGGTGGGTAGTGTATGAGGCTTTGGTGACAAAACGGATGGCACTGTGATAGACTGCATCCAGTTTGTTGAGTAGAGTGTTGGAGGCTATTTTATAGATTACATTTACGTCATTTAGCAGACGCTCTTATCCAGAGCGACTTACAAATTGGTGCATTCACCTTATGATATCACCGAAGTCGAGGATCGGTAGGATGGTCAGTTTTACGAGGGTGTGTTTGGCAGCATGAGTGAAGGATGCTTTGTTGCGATATAGGAAGCCGATTCTAGATGTAATTTTGGATTGGAGATGCTTAATGTGAGTCTGGAAGGAGAGTTTGCAGTCTACCAGACAACAAGGTATTTGTAGTTGTCTATGTATTCTAAGTCAAAGCGATCCAAAGTAGTGATGCTGGACGGGCGAGCAGGTGCGGGCAGTGATCGATTGAAAAGTAGCGAGGCTACATACAGACACTGGTTAGTCAGGCAAAGGCTTCCAAGGGGCAGTCAACCATCTGACCACTGTTAGGGGAAAAGTACAATTTAAACACCCACAACTGATGAAAGATAATTCCCAGAGCTTACCTATGATGTTGCGCAACGATTTAAGTCAATAAGTCATTGTTTTAGTCAAAGTATGATACATTTGAGCTTGATGTGGAAAATTCATGGAAATCCGTGTCAATGCCATGTCTTTTCCTATGAGATGACATGCAAATACTTATCTGACTACGTTTCGTTTCAGGGCTGGGCTTAGTTTGAAAGTTACCACCCACCAGCATGGCATTGTCAATTAATCAGAAACACCTGCAAAGTTCTCCCTCTTCACGAGTCATGATTGAGCTGAGCCAAATAGCCTTTCAACGTCCATTTGGGCTCCTGAGACAAGTTTGCACCCCCACTTTTTTTTACATGAAAAGGATCATTTTAAAAGTTTCACTTAATTTTTGAGCTTGCTTGTATTACAAAATATAAACTGTATATACAGTGCCTTCAGAAAATATTCACACCCCTTGTTCGTCGGGAGCTTCGTGAAATGGGTTTCCATGGCCGAGCAGCCACACATAAGCCTAAGATCATCATGCGCAATGCCAAGCGTTAGCTGGAGTGGTGTATTGCTCGCCGTCAATCACGCTTCACCATCTGGCAATCCCACAGATGAATCTGGATTTGGCGGATGCCAGGAGAATGCTCCCTGCCTGAATGCATACTGCCAACTTTACATTTTGGTGGAGGAGGAATATTGGTCTGGGGCTGTTTCTTGATGGTTTGGGCTAGGCCCCTTAGTTCCAAAGCCTTCCCAAAGGAGTGGAGGCTGTTATAGCAAGGGAGGGACCAACCCCATATTTATGCCCATGATTTTGGAATGAGATGTTCGACGAGAAGGTGTCCACATACTTTGGTCATATAGTGTATCATTTGCGGCGTGCATCATGAGTAAATTTCTTGTAGCCTATCATTCCACTTCCCCTGTGAGAACCATAAGCATGGGCTAACTTGGCTTTGCTGTACCGCAGCCTCAAGCAGCCAACCAAAGTTTGCACCATGTCCACTACAATGTAGAAAAGCATGTCTTTATCACAAACCGTTCAATACTTATTCATATTACCGGAGCTTCATCGTATTCTTTCAAACTATTTCTGAGGTGGATTCGTGGCCACAATTTATGGAAGAAATTTAGAGATAACAATAGATGTCAAATATATTGGTTTCCCTATCCGTCTGTGGCAAAGTTTGCCCAAAATGCTTATGACAAATCCAGCTCCAGAACCAGCCGAGCCAGCTGGCAATGTTTTTTAATACGGTGTATTAAAAAAAATCTAGCAACAACAGATAAGATTAGCTAGCTATATAAGGTTGGCAAAATACAGGTTACATGTAACTGCCAAAAGAAAGGAAACACTTAAGTAAATGAGGGATACAAAGTATGTTGAAAGAAGATGCTTCCACACAAGTGTGGTTCCTGAGTTAATTTTGCCATTAACATCCCACCATGCTTAGGGTCATGTATAAAAATGCCCATTATTCTGGCTACCATGGCAGGAAGAAGAGATCTCAGTGACTTTGAAAGAGGGGTCTCAAAGAAGCATAGGGGGTTTAAAGGTTGTGTGTGTGTGTGTGTGTGTGTGTGTGTGTGTGTGTGTGTGTGTGTGTGTGTGTGTGTGTGTGTGTGTGTGTGTGTGTGTGTGTGTGTGTGTGTGTGTGTGTCTTAGTCACCAACACCAGATCTCAACCCAATTGAACACTTATGGGAGATTCTGGAGCGGCCTGTGACAGCGTTTTCCACCAACAACAAAATACCACAAGCATTTCGCTACACTCGCATTAACAGCTGCTAACCATGTGATTTGATAACAAATTATGGAATTTCTCATGGAAAATGGTGTTGCATCCTTTCAATAGAGTTCCAAACACCTATAGAATCTATGCCAAGGTGCATTGAAGCTGTCTGGCAGCTCATGGTGGTCCAATGCCCTATTAATACACTTTATGTTGGTGTTTCATTTATTTGAGCAGTTACAGTACCTGTAGTTAGCTAGCTAGATCAGGTTAGCATTCTAGCTAGCTACACTGACAACTGTCAGTGCCCTAGTGTTTTTTCTCCACTTCACGTAGAAATCACCACGTTTCTATCCCCCATTCGTGAATATGAATTAGGAGCCATACGTCATTCTTCGGAGGTAGAACCTAAACAAGCATTTCCTCTCTAGGACAGGAATTACGTCGAAATAGGGGCGGAAACTTCCTCTCGAGGGTGCCTTTAAAAATCGGAACATAGTGTTCACTATGTGTAAGCAAACATGCTGTTGAAAAAGAGTCTGTTATATAACCTGAAACAGTGTCATTCATCACTTGTATCAAACTTTTTAATAGCAATACATCTCTGGTGTCTTCGGCATCAGTCAGTTTATTAAAGAAATGTTGAAACTCCCCTGTGCAGTTTAAAGATATAGTAACAAATTCTGTTGATACACCAGTTCACTAGCAGGCTTATATATTATGTTCAAACCCCAGCTCACAAGTTCTTTGACATAGTTAAAGAAAATGATAATTGTTATGCTTTTCAACAATGTCAAACATATTACATGTTTATCCTCCAATCGAGCCATCTTCACAGGTTTTAGAGCTATGCTATGAGATGGCAAAATACCCTTTACTCACTCATGACAAACTGTTGACTGACCAAATACGAACAACGTTTATATTCATTCACATTAATTAATCTGATTAAATTAATAAAGCTCTCCTGGAAAATACTGACTTGATAGATATTAACATATGGTCACCTGCAAATCATGTTAGTGAGCCACCCACTTTGCAATGGGCTTCTGTAATGTAATGGGATCCAGCATAGTATGGCAGTAGAAGAACGGGAAGGTATAAGATAGTCCATTATGCTGATGATTGGGGTCTGTAAAATGCTTCTTTACGCTTGAATGACTTGACTAATAATTTTGGGATTAAGTTTGACAGCTCTGTAGAGCTCATCCACTGTCCAGCTATTCAGAGGTCCATCATTTATATTAGTGAGACAGGCATCTCCAGCATTTCTAGAGCTTGTCAGATAAATCACATGACCTTAAAATGTGTTTTGTGGGATTAAATCTGGCACATTTAGAACGTACATGTGATTAGGGAGTCTAGAACCGTGCTATGATTTAAGAAATTCTTGATGTGAACTTTCAGCCAGGAAGCAGGGTAAATTTATTTTTGTAATTATGGCTCCTTTGGTTGAAATGTTTACAAGGAAAACCAATCATGAAGTACAATTTTTTTTAAAGATCAACATTAACCATTGGGCATTCATCTCAAAACATGATGAAGCAAAACTATCAATAAATGCCAAAGCCACAGAATGAGAAAGGTATGCAGACAAACTGTCACTATCTAGGGACGGCAACAGTAAATGAGCAACTTCGGAGTCCTATATTTCCATCAATCACAAATTAATCATGCTTCAAATGTAAGTATTCACCGCAAGTCATTAAAGCCACAATGTGTTACTCATGTTCCAGTCTAGGAATACCAAGCTATGCAACGACAGCAGCTAGAGTAATTGGACAGAGACTTTGTCAACAAATATCACGTTTAAATCAAATCAAAATGTATTTGTCGCGTGCTGAATACAACAGGTGTAGTAGAGCTTACTGTGAAATGCTTACTTACTTACTTACTTACAAGCCCATAACCAACAATGCAGTTTTAAGAAAATATTTACAAAAAAAAGAAGAGTGCAACAATAAAATAACAATAACGAGGCTATATGCAGGGGGTACCGGTACCGAGTCAATGTGTGGGGGGACAGGTTAGTCGAGGTAATTGAGATATGTACATGCAGGTAGGGGTAAAGTGACTATGCATAGATAATAAGCTGCATAGAAAAAGGAGGGGGTCAATGTAAATAGCTGCCATTTGATTAACTGTTCAGCAGTCTTATGGCTTGGGGGTAGAAGCTCTTAAGAAGCCTTTTGGACCTAGACTTGTTGCTCTGGTACTGCTAGCTGTGCGGTAGCAGAGAGAACAGTCCATGACTACGGTGGCTGGAGTCTTTGACAATTTTTAGGGCCTTCCTCTGACACCGCCTAGTATAGAGGTCCTGGATGGCAGGAAGCTTGGTCTCAGTGACGTACTGGGCCGTACGCACTACCCTCTGTAGCGCCTTGCAGTCGGAGGCAGAGCAGTTCCTATACTAGGCGGTGATGCAACCAGTCAGGATGCTCTCGATGGTGCAGCTGTAGAACTTTTTGAGGATCCAAGGACCCATGCCAAATCTTTTCAGTCTCCTGAGGACAAATAGGCATTGTCGTGCCCTCTTCACTACTGTCTTGGTGTGTTTGGACCATGATAGTTTGTTGGTGATGTGGACACCAAGGAACTTGAAGCTCTCAACCTGCTCCACTACACCCCGTCGATGAGAATGGGGGAGTGCTCAGCCCTCCTTCTCCTGTAGTCCACGATCATCACCTTTGTCTTGATCTTTACCTATCTTTACCTACCAATTTTTCAACAGCATATCCTCATAATTTGCACGTTTTACAGACTACTGTTAATAGTGGTAAAGGTGATAGTGGTAAAACTAGAGGTAAACAAAAAAAAGATAACTCATTCAATTGTAATTGAATTGGTATTTGGTGAAGTGTGATTAATCCTATATGATACATCATGCAAAGGGAGACAGAGAACACAAAGCATTTTTGACAGTTTAATTAAGAGAATTATCCTAATGGATTTGTTACTAAAAGTAGAATGAAAAGCCTGATTATAATGGGTGAGGGTGTCAAGGATGTAAAGGTGGACCACACAACGATGGAGGAAACTGTGCATCTTAATGTGTCATCGCACACAATACGGTCTTCACCCCTCCCATCTCTCTCTTATCCCCTCCTAATGTCACTGATTGCTGATTTGGAGATATTTCACCAGTGTTAGAGATGACTCAGTGGCTGTGCCATCTGGACAACCAAGCTCAAAATGGAGCCAAATTAGCATTGCATTTTCCTTCAGATTCTTATGCACCCGTCACCAGGTGCTCTCTGGCATCATTATTTATTAATTCGCAAGATGGGCCAGACAACATTTTTTTCGGTGGTGGAAAGTGAACCAATATATTCAGCATGAGATCTGGGCATAAACACTTTGCCTTAAAGGACACACAACTCCATCACAGGAGGTTGGTGGCACCTTAAATTGGGAGGACGGGCTCGTGGTAATGGCTGGAGTGGAATAGGAGGAATGGCATGAAATACATCAAACACAAAATTTCCATGTGTTTGATGCCATTCCATTTGCTCTGTTCCAGCAACTGAACTCCATAGTTGCCTGACCTTTGGTAAGCCGGGGGTCAAGACACTAGCAGAGTTCATTACAGACTTGTAGAAGGCATTGTTTGAGACATGGCCACATGTATCTCCATTGGGAGGTACAAAAAAAGGTTAATCCCCCATTCCCCCTGCAGAAGACTCCCTTCTTACTCTCCTGCTGGGGAGACCAGGCTAACAGATATGCACATTTTACATTTACATTTTAGTCAATTAGCAGATGCTCTATCCAGAGCAACTTACAGTTAGTGCATTCATTTTAAGATAGCTAGGTGGGACAACCACATTTCCTTAGTTATAGTAATGAAGTAGCTATCAACAAAGTCAGTGCTAGTGGGAGGCATCAAGTGCGAGTGGCATATATATACCAGTCAAAAATGTGGACACACCTACTAATTCAAGGGTTTTTCTTTATTTGTACTATTTTCTATATTTGAGATACTTCAAAGTAGCCACCCCTTGCCTTGATGACAAATTTGCACACTCTTGGCATTCTCTCATCCAGCTTCATGAGTAGAGGTCGACCGATTATGATTTTTCTCAACGCCGATACCGATGCCGATTATTGGAGGACCAAAAAGGCCGATAACGATTAATCGGCCGATTTTTTTACATTTATTTATTTGTAATAATGACAATTACAACAATACTGGATGAACACTTATTTTAACTTAATATAATAATATAATACATAAATACTATCAATTTAGCCTCAAATAAATAATGAAACATGTTCAATTTGGTTTAAATAATGCAAAAACAAAGTGTTGGAGAAGAAAGTAAAAGTGCAATATGTGCCATGTAAAAAAGCTAATGTTTAATTTGTAAGTTGCTCTGGATAAGAGCGTCTGCTAAATGACTTAAATGTAAATGTTTAAGTTCCTTGCTCAGAACATGAGAACATATGAAAGCTGGTGGTTCCTTTTAACATGAGTCTTCAATATTTCATATACCTTTGACTATTGGATGTTCTTATAGGCACTTTAGTATTGCCAGTGTAACAGTATAGCTTCCGTCCCTCTCCTCGCTCGAACCAAGGAACACATCGACAACAGCCACCCTCGAAGCAGCGTTACCCATGTAGAGCAAGGGGAACAACCACTCCCAAGTCTCAGAGCGAGTGACGTTTGAAACGCTATTAGCGCGCACCCCGCTAACCTCTATGGGCTAGGTGGGACGCTTGCGTCCCACCTACGTAACAGCCACTTGCAGCCTGTGGCGCGATTTTCAAAACCTTAAAAATCCTATTACTTCAATTTCTCAAGCATATGACTATTTTACAGCTATTTAAAGACAAGACTCTCGTTAATCTAACCACACTGTCCGATTTCAAAAAGGCTTTACAACGAAAGCAAAACATTAGATTATGTCAGCAGAGTACCAAGCCAGAAATAATCAGACACCCATTTTTCAAGCCAGCATATAATGTCACCAAAACCCAGAAGACAGCTAAATGCAGCACTCACCTTTGATGATCTTCATCAGATGACAACCCTAGGACATTATGTTATACAATACATGCATGTTTTGTTCAATCAAGTTCATATTTATATCAAAAACCAGCTTTTTACATTAGCATGTGACGTTCAGAACTAGCATACCCCCCGCAAACTTCCGGGGAATTCGCTAACATTTTACTAAATTACTCACGATAAACGTTCACAAAAAGCATAACAATTATTTTAAGAATTATAGATACAGACCTCCTCTATGCACTCGATATGTCCGATTTTAAAATAGCTTTTTGGTGAAAGCACATTTTGCAATATTCTAAGTACATAGCCCAGGCATCACGGGCTCGCTATTTAGACACCCGGCAAGTTTAGCACTCACCATAATCATATTTACTATTATAAAAGTTTGATTACCTTTTGTTGTCTTCGTCAGAATGCACACCCAGGACTGCTACTTCAATAACAAATGTTGGTTTGGTCCAAAATAATCCATCGTTATATCCGAATAGCGGCGTTTTGTTCGTGTGTTCCAGACACTATCCGAAATGGTAAAGAAGTGTCGCGCGCATGGCGCAATTCGTGACAATAAAATTCTAAATATTCCATTACCGTACTTCGAAGCCTGTCAACCGCTGTTTAAAATCCATTTTTACGCCATTTTTCTCGTAGAAAAGCGATAATATTCCGACAGGGAATCTCCTTTTCGGCAAACAGAGGAAAAAATCACAAAGGCGGGGGCGGTCGGGTCACGCGCATAAGCCCAGAGTCCCTTGATCGGCCACTTGAGAAAGGCGATAATGTGTTTCAGCCTGGGGCTGGAATGACGACATTCTGTTTTTTCCCGGGCTCTGAGCGCCTATGGACGACGTGGGAAGTGTCACGTTAGAGCAGAGATCCTTAGTAAAAGATAGAGATGGAAAAGAAGTTCAAGAAATGGTCAGACAGGCCACTTCCTGTAAAGGAATCTCTCAGGTTTTGACCTGCCATTTGAGTTCTGTTATACTCACAGACACCATTCAAACAGTTTTAGAAACTTTAGGGTGTTTTCTATCCATATGTAATAAGTATATGCATATTCTAGTTACTGGGTAGGAGTGGTAACCAGATTAAATCGGGTATGTTTTTTATCCAGCCGTGTCAATACTGCCCCCTAGCCCTAACAGGCTAACTAGCTAGCCATTTCACATCAGTTACACCAGCCTAATCTCGGGGGTTGAAGTCATAAACAGCGCCTACCATCGCTCAGTCAGACTGCTCTATCAAATATCAAATCAGACTTAATTATAACATAATAACACACAGAAATACGAGCCTTTGGTCATTAATATGGTCGAATCCGGAAACGATCATTTCGAAAACGAAACGTTTATTATTTCAGTGAAATACGGAACCGTTCCGTATTTTATCTAACGGGTGGCATCCCTAAGTCTAAATATTCCTGTTACATTGCACAACCTTCAATGTTATGTCATAATTATGTACAATTCTGGCAAATTAATTACGGCCTTTGTTAGGAATAAATGGACTTCACACAGTTCACAATGAGCCAGGCGGCCCAAACTGCTGTATATCACCTGACTGCTTGCACGGAACGCAAGAGAAGTGAAACAACGTTGCTTCCCTAGTTATAAGAAATTCATGTTAGCAGGCAATATTAACTAAATATGCAGGTTTAAAAATAAATAATTGTGTATTGATTTTAAAGAAAGGCGTTGATGTTTATGGTTAGGTACATTGGTGCAACGACAGTGCTTTTTTTGCAAATGCGCTTGTTAAATCATCACCCATTTGTCGAAGTAGGCTGTGATTCGATGAGAAATTAACAGGCACCGAATCGATTATATGCAACGCAGGACACTTTATCTAACTATACATGGTTGATGATATTACTAGTTTAACTAGTGATTATGTTAAGATTGATTGTTTTTTATAAGATAAGTTTAATGCTAGGTAGCAACTTACCTTGGCTTCTTGCTGCCCTTGCGTAACAGGTAGTCAGCTTGCCACGCAGGCTCTTCGTGGAGTGCAAAGTAAGGCAGGTGATTAGAGCGTTGGACTAGTAACCGGAAGGTTGCAAAAACGAATCCCCGAGGTGACAAGGTAAAAATCTGTTGTTCTGCCTCTGAACAAGGCAGTTATTAACCCCCGTTCCTAGGCCGTAATTGAAAATAAGAATGTGTTTTTAATCTGACTTGCCTAGTTAAATAAAGGTGTAAAACATAATAAAAGAAATAAAAAAATCGGCAAATCGGTGTCCAAAAACACAGATTACCGATTGTAATAAAAAATTGAAATCGGCCCTAATTAATCAGCCATTCCGATTAATCGGTCGACCTCTATTCATGAGGTAGTCACCAGGAATGCATTTCAATTAACAGGTGTGCCTTGTTAAAAGTTAATTTGTGGAATTTCTTTCCTTCTTAATGCGTTTCAGCCAATCAGTTGTGTTGTGACAAGGTAGGTATGGTATACAGAAGTTAGCCCTACTTGGTAAAAGACCAAGTCCATATTATGGCAAGGACCTACCTCATCCACCTCTGGCCTGCTGGTCCCCCTACCTCTGCGGAAGCACAGTTCCCGCTCAGCCCAGTCAAAACTGTTCGCTGCTCTGGCACCCCAATGGTGGAACAAGCTCCCTCACGACGCCAGGACAGCGGAGTCAATCACCACCTTCCATAGACACCTGAAACCCCACCTCTTTAAGGAATACCTGGGATAGGATATAGTAATCCTTCTAACCCCCCCCCCCCCCCCCAAAAAAAGATATAGATGTACTATTGTAAAGTGGTTGTTCCACTGGATATCATAAGGTGAATGCACCAATTTGTAAGTCGCTCTGGATAAGAGCATCTGCTAAATGACGTAAATGTAAATGTAAGGACAGCTCAAATAAGCAAAGAGAAACAACAGTCCATCATTACTTTAAGACGTAAAGGTCAGGCAATACGGAAAATCTCAAGAAATGTTCAAGTTTCTTCAAGTGCAGTTGCAAAAACCATCAAGCGCTATGATGAAACTGGCTCTCATGAGGACCGCCACAGGAAAGGAAGACCCAGAGTTACCTCTGCTGCAGAAAATAAGTTCATTAGAGTTACCAGCCTCAGAAATTGCAGCCCAAATAAATGGTTAACAGAGTTCAAGTAACAGACACATCTCAACATCAGCTGTTCAGAGGCGATTGTGTGAATCAGGCCTTTATGGTCGATTAGCTGCAAAGAAACCACTACTAAAGGACACCAATAAAAAGAAGAGACTTGCTTGGGCCAAGAAACACGAGCAATGAACATTAGACCGGTGGAAATCTGTCCTTTGGTCTGATGAGTTCAAATTAGATTTTTGGTTCCAACCACCGTGTCTTTGTGAGACACAGAGTAGGTGAACGGATGATCTCCGCATGTGTGGTTCCCACCGTGATGCATGGAGAAGGAGTTGTTATGGTGTGGGGGTGCTTTGCTGGTGACACTCTCAGTGATTTCTTTCAAATTCAAGGCACACTTAACCAGCATGGCTACCTACAGCATTCTGCAGCAATACGCCATCCCATCTGGTTTGTGCTTAGCGGGACTATCATTTGTTTTTCAACAGGACAATGACCCAACAACCCTCCAGGTTTTGTAATTGCTATTTGAAGGAGAGTGATGGAGTGCGGCATCAGATGACCTGGCCTCTACAATTACCCGACCTCAACTCAATTGAGATGGTTTGGGATGAGTTGGACTGCAGAGTGAAGGAAAAGTTGCCAACAAGTGCTCAGCATATGTGGGGAAAAAAGCATTCCAGGTGAAGCTGGTTGAGAGAATGCCAAGAGTGTGCAAAGCTGTTATCAAGGCAAAGGGTGGCTACTTTGAAGAATCTCAAATATAAAATATATTTTGATTTCTTTAACACTTTTTTGCTTACTACATGATTCCATTTGTGTTATTTCATAGTTTTGATGTCTTCACTATAATTCTACAATGCATAAAATAGTAAAATAAAGAAACACCCTTGAATTAGTAGGGGTGTCCGAACTTTTGACTGGTACTGTAGATATATTTTATTTTGTTTATTATTATTATATTTTTGCACCCATTCTACAATCTACATCTAAGGATGTGTAGTTTTGACCCACAGGAGTACATCCTTAAAGACCAAAGATAGGAAGGCTTGAGAACTTAAAACATGCCATGGAAATCTCCCACAGTTTAACACGTCCACTGGGCTAACACCTATCAGTTCTCATTTAGCATGATCAGGTTAGGCTAAAGGAAGACACACTTAATTAAGTCAAGACACCCTCCCCCCACTGGTGTACCAGGTATGTGAGTTCAGGGTTGCTGAGTTCCCAACTGTCCCCAATGTAGATGTCAGTCATTAGCTTCTTCCCCAACTGGCCTCGCTTACTGACTCATTTAAAATGACATACACACACTGAAAATCATGAACTAGTGGATCTAGTCAAGATTGATAAACCCAAACATTTGCCAGACAGGGGAAGTGCCCTCTATTTTCTATTTTAATAAGGCCCATATGTATCACTGATCATGCCTAATACAGCCATAGCATTCAAAATCTTCATTAGATAGCATACACAGCTGTTAAGTTGTGGGAATGCTGTTACTAGAATTAACAGGGAGGCAATGAAGGCCAAGTTGACAGCCAACTGGATCTCAAAAGGTCTCTGGAGCTGATACTGTTAGTCATCCAACATGAAAATAGGGACATTGGTCTGCTGTGTAAAAGATGGCACAGAAAAGTATTGGAGCCAGATCAATGTTCAGTCCCCTGGAGGAACTACGGAAGATAAAAATGAGTGGGTTTCATTTTTACTGTGGTCTTCAAAATTAAAGGCCTGTAAGAATTCTGTAGAACACATGAAACCTAATTCGGAAGAAGTATTATATTGCACACAGATATGATCTCTCAGATTGAATGAAGGGGAAACTTGCAGTTCAATGCGTGATTAAGTGATCCAATTTCCACCTGAAAAGCTTCCAAGTTTAGGAGCTGTCATGTCCCGTCCATCATAGATTTCCAAGGAATCCCAATTGTGCTCGGTGGCAAAGCTCATCACCTGGATCTGCAAAATAAATAAAAATAAATAGAGTGACAAAAATGATGTGCCTGCCTTCTCTCTGAAAGGACAAGCATGTGTAATGGTTAGTTGAGAGACTGGTGTTTTTTATTGAGGGGAAGGTTTCTTTCCTGCTAAAGCATTATAAACATAAACCCAGGTTTTATACTGTGCCTTTGTAAGAAATATTTCTGGAAAAAAGTTGTTCTCATTGTTGCACGATCAATAGCGATAAGAATGTAGCTGTTTTTTGTGTGGTTTTAAACTACTTCTGTTGGCAGCAGGTCAAATTTAAACCTACATTGCCAGTCAAATTTTTTATTTTCTTCTCAGTAGGATGACTGGCGGTTAAAATGTGCTACAGCCTGTCACTCAAAATACATTTTCCCTATCTTCTCTCTGTCAGAGTAACTTATTGCTTTTGATGAGTTCAAACCTGACCCTTTTGTACTTGCCTGAATCCCAGCTCCTTCGGTGACAATGATTTTCCACACACAGTTCAAGCTGTTCCCATAGGGTTCTGGGAATCCCGGGGAGAGGATTGTGCCTCTTCTCTCTGTCAGATTACCGCTGCATGGAACTGGGGAGCGAAACAGAGGGGAAATTAAAATCACACTGAATGGGGATCATGCCAGGTTCCTGTAACCATGGTGAGACAAGACAACCAGGGTAAATTTGAATCATTTCAATGCAGAACATTATTGTGACTAAAGAATCCCCTCACTCACCAATATCTTAGTATGCTTATGGTAACTTACCAATGTAAAAATAATTACATATCTATTACATATTCTGTATGTTCTTAAAGAGAAATTCCACCACATTTCAACATCATATTCATAATTATTTCCAGCACCATACCGATGTCTACATAAAAAAACGGCGCATTCTTACGTTTTGTAGTAATTAAACATCTCAAGCACCATACTGGGGTCTACAGTCGTGGCCAAAAGTTTTGAGAATGACACAAATATTAATTTTCACAAAGTCCGCTGCCTCAGTTTGTATGATGGCAGTTTTCATATACTCCAGAATGTTATGAAGAGTGATCAGATTAATTGCAATTAATTGCAGTCCCTCTTTGCCATGCAAATGAACTGAATCCCCAAAACACATTTCCACTGCATTTCAGCCCTGCCACAAAAGGACCAGGTGACATGTCAGTGATTCTCTCGTTAACACAGGTGTGAGTGTTGACGAGGACAAGGCTGGAGATCACTCTGTCATGCTGATTGAGTTTGAATAACAGACTGGAAGCTTCAAAAGGAGGGTGGTGCTTGGAATCATTGTTCTTCCTCTGCCAACCATGGTTACCTGCAAGGAAACACGTGCCGTCATCATTGCTTTGCACAAAAAGGGCTTCACATGCAAGGATATAGCTGCCAGTAAGATTGCACCTAAATCAACCATTTATCGGATCATCAAGAACTTCAAGGAGAGCGATTCAATTGTTGTGAAGAAGGCTTCAGGGCATCCAAGAAAGTCCAGCAAGCGCCAGGACCGTCTCCTAAAGTTGATTCAGCTGCGGGATCGGGGCACTACCAGTACAGAGCTTGCTCAGGAATGGCAGCAGGCAGGTGTGAGTGCATCTGCACGCACAGTGAGGCGAAGACTTTTTGGAGGATGGCCTGGTCAAGAAGGGCAGCAAAAAGCCACTTCTCTCCAGGAAAAACATCAGGGACAGACTGATATTCTGCAAAAGGTACAGGGATTGGACTGCTGAGGACTGGGGTAAAGTCATTTTCTCTGATAAATCCCCTTTCCGATTGTTTGGGGCATCCGGAAAAAAAGCTTGTCCGGAGAAGACAGGGTGAGCGCTACCATCAGTCCTGTGTCATGCCAACAGTAAAGCATCCTGAGACCATTCATGTGTGGGGTTGCTTCTCAGCCAAGGGAGTGGGCTCACTCACAATTTTGCCTAAGAACACAGCCATGAATAAAGAATGGTCCCAACACATCCTCCGAGAGCAACTTCTCCCAACCATCCAGGAACAGTTTGGTGACGAACAATGCCTTTTCCAGCATGATGGAGCACCTTGCCATAAGGCAAAAGTGATAACTAAGTGGCCCAGGGAACAAAACATCAATATTTTGGGTCCATGGCCAGGGAACTCCCCAGACCTTAATCCCATTGAGAACTTGTGGTCAATCCTCAAGAGGCGGGTGGACAAACAAAACCCCACAAATTCTGACAAACTCCGAGCATTGATTATGCAAGAATGGGCTGCCATCAGTCAGGATGTGGCCCAGAAGTTAATTGGCAGCATGCCAGGGCGGATTGCAGAGGTCTTGAAAAAGAAGGGTCATCACTGCAATTATTGACTCTTTGCATCAACTTCATGTAATTGTCAATAAAAGCCTTTGACACTTATGAAATGCTTGTAATTATACTTCAGTATTCCATAGTAACATCTGACAAAAATATCTAAAGACACTGAAGCAGCAAACTTTGTGGAAATTAATATTTGTGTCATTCTCAAAACTTTTGGCCACGACTGTATGTATGTGAAAATGACGCATTTATAGTCATTGTAGAATAATAGTGAAGACATCAAAACTATAAAATAACACATATGGAATCATCAACACAACTGATTGGCTCAAACGCATTAAGAAGGAAAGAAATTCCACAAATTAACTTTTAACAAGGCACACCTGTTAATTGAAATGGATTCCAGGTGACTACCTCATGAAGCTGGTTGAGAGAATGCCAAGAGTGTGCAAAGCTGTCATCAAGGAAAATGGTGGCTACTTTGAAGTATCTCAAATATAAAATATATTTTGATTTGTTTAACACTTTTTTTTGGTTACTACATGATTCCATGTGCTATTTCATAGTTTTGATGTCTTCTTTCTTATTCTGCAATGTAGAAAATAGTCCAAATAAAGAAAAACCCTTGAATGAATAGGTCTGTACAAACTTTTGACTGTTACTGCATATTAAATATATAAATATATAAAGTTAAAGTATATTTTAACCGCAGATCGTATAAACGTGGTGTTGGAGATAATTAATATGAGGTTGAAAAGTAGTGGAATTGTCCTTTAACAACAACATTTATCCATCTTTAAATCAATCTCCACAAATGTGACTGCTTTGAGGAGGCTTACCAGCACAAGAGGGCACAGTATCATTCCACTGGGCTAGTGCGTTGGGGACCGCATTGCACTTGATGGCTTTGGATCCCTGTAGCAAATACCCTGGGTTGCACTCAAAGCGAACAACGGAGCCTGCGGAGAACTCGGACCCAATCCGTCTGCCGTAGCGTGGCTCTGGGACAGAGCTGCACTGCGTGTCACTGGTGCGAGGAACAGCTACAAACAAAAATAGTTCCCAGTGTTTTTAACACCTAGATGTGTGTTAACACAGGAAAATTGCAATACAATGTGATATGTCATTATGGGCATATGAGACCTTTGGAAGGACCCAAATGTATCATCAGCCATATATATTTTTTTACCTTTATTTAACTAGGCAAGTCTGTTAAGAACAAATTCTTATTTTCAATGACAGCCTAGGAACAGTGGGTTAACTGCCTTGTTCAGGGGCAGAACAACATATTTTTACTTTGTCACCTCAGGGATTTGATCTTGCAACCTTTCGGTTACTAGTCCAATGCTCTAGGCTACCTGCCACCCCGAAATGTGTGGCTAATGCATTCTGAATTAATAATGCATTACCATGTGTTATCCCTGTTATTCAGTCAGGAACATTTAGAACACCAAGGCATGGAAGATGACAATGAAACCAGATGTATATTTTATATTCAAACATGACTGGGTACAATCTGTACTATAGTACATTAAAAAAAGTATGTACCACTGCATGGCCTTGCCCCCTCTTATCTGACAGACATGCTCATTCCATACAACCCAGTGAGGGCGCTCTGCTCCCAAGGAGCCGGTCTGCATACTGTACCTAGATGCAGAACCAAGGCGGTTCTCTATTTTAAAACCCCTCAGTTATGGAACAGCTTCCTCTGTCAGGTAAGAGGTGCAGACACCATTGAGGTTTTTAAATCACATTTAAAAAAACAACCTTTTTAGCCTGGCCTTTAATCAATGATTGTTTTAGACATCCTCTGTGTTTAGTTTTATTTTATTAATAATTTTTACTTCCTCTTGTTTGCCTTTATTTTATGTAAAGTGTGTTGAGGTTTAAAATGCACTTGAAATAATTTTAGATTTTATTTATTAAAACAGTCTGCGTTCTCATAAACTGTTTTGCATTAATGAGTGCATAGCATTTTTTTAAACTTTAGGTTCAATTCAAGTCCCTGAACTGAATAATAGCTTGGTTTGCGCTGTGCCTGTATTCATCTAGACCTGATTCAAATACTATTTAATCTCTGTGGTATACCTTGGTGCCATATTTGAGGCCTTTACTGTTGGGCTGATATTATGTCTAATATTTCTAGATCTGTACAGGAGCAGAGAGTGCTCTGCAATCATCACTTGGATGCCTCCATGTACCAAACCAACTGTCCTAACTGTCAGGGAGTATTTTTCAAACACCCTTCAGTGCAGTACATCATCAAACAGTGAAGCAAGAAAACTGCAGACATAGTAAGCATGCTCTGGCAAACACTGTACAGTATACATGCTCAAATTCCTTCATGAAAGATTAAGATTTGAGATCATACATTTTTATAAGCCAGCTAGAAGTTTGAAAAGTTCATGTAATTCACACAGCTTAGTTATTACAACTTTCACAGAGAGAAAATGCTTAACGCGTCCTAAGGGTGGGCTATTATCTGCATCTGGAGAGAATCTCTAATTGACACTGAAATAAAGTAGGAATGACACCAAAAGCGTCATTGGAATTATTGAATCCAAAAATATTGAGTAAAAAAAAAGTTCATTCGTACTCCATTCTAGAAATGTTTTATAAAACGTGGGTTTCTATTTTATATATTCATGTGTGACATTTTCTATTGATTATGCAAGAGAGGGAGTCCTTGAATATTAGATATGACACTTTCAACACTATCTGTACGGAGGTTGTGAGCCCTTCTGCTCCTTGCCTACTACAGTAATGCAGATAGAAATCCCTTTTCCCATTACATTCCCTGCGCAGCTGTAATGATTAGAGTACTGGCCCCCCTAGGCTGCCATGGGGTAAGAGAGATAACGGCAAATCCCCTGAACAGCCTGACAACCATGAGAACAATAACACCAGAAGATAAGACCCTCTGGTGCCTGGGGTGGGAGGGCTTTAGGAGGCCTCCAGGACCCCCAGAAACACAACCACTGCCACAGGAGTAAAAACGGGGAGGAATTGTCATGCATGTGACCAGAGTGTGTGTATGTATTGCTACAGTACGTACACATACCTTGGTAAACAAAGTGGAAACCCCTGGCAGAAGGACCATTCTTTGCAGTGAATCGCACCATAATTTGGTTTGATGTGGCCAGGGGCAAGGTCTCTCCTACAAAAGAAAGGATAAAAATATGAAAATATACAGCATTTTTTTTAAACAATATGTTGACTTACAGTGTTAACCATCTGAAGCCAACAGTGCTCTTTCTTGATATCCCTGACCCTTCTTGTGTGCTATACGTAACAATACCTAGGCTGCTGGCTTCAATATACCAGCTCACATTCAAACGCTTGATGGGTAAATAGCATGCTGTTAGTAGTTTAACTTTGAAGTATTATGTATGCAGTAGAGAACTATTTTAATAATAAGGGGGCGAACAAAGTCTTATCAGTAATGAGAATGTTGGACAAGGAAACAACTTTTTATACACAATAGTAGGCCTGAGTCTTGACATTTTTCATCAGCCGTGATGAATGAGCTGGATGAAGAAAACATGGTAGGGAGTGTTTTCCTAATGGCTTGAACTTATTTGAAAGCCATGACATTTGAAAGCCTATAATAAGATAGAGTAGCTTATTGTGGGTGTGGCTAATGTAGGTGGCTAATCAGGCTACATTTAGGTGAAAACACCCAAAGCATTATGAACCTGTATGATGTAATGTATCATTATAATTCAAATGTCACCATGAATAGACAGTAAAAACACAAGTTATTTGTTGACAGAAACCCAGAGAAGATTAGTGTGCACGTCTTGGACATGTCAGAGGTAATTCATGTGTTATCTAATTCAGTAATAACCTTTTAATTTACATTTTCTATAGTACTCCACCAGGGTTGGGGCGTAACGGATTACAAAAAACAGTAACTGTAATCCGTTACATTACCAGCAAAAATATTGTCTTTGACCAGAAGTCAGAGACCACTATGATGACACACCAGTCCAAGCTACAGTCCAAGCTATGTCTTCCAATGGTACGACTGCTGTTGGCATCCAAAGATTATCCAACTTGAAAAAAAAGCTTGGAGGAAAGGATGACAGAAGTGGTGTAGTCTACGGCGATAAGGATATCACTTATCATTGTTATCTACATAGCACATTGATGTGAATCACACTGCTGCTCTCATTTAGCTATTTGCGCCTTACGGATTGTCGATGTTGTGGATGGCTGTTCACAAATCTAAATGTGCAATTGAACCTAATAATGGTTGAATTCAATAAGTTTAATCTGCCTATCAATCATTGTTTTTTAAATCAGCTGACAGCCAGATAAAAATGCACTCTTGCAACAGCTGCACAGTGCGGATCCCAGCCTATGGAATAAAAGTGGGGCTTTTATTGCTCAATGTAATTCATGCTGATAATAATTTTTTTATCCATAGGCTTCAAGGACACGTTCAAACTCGTACACTTTTGATAGACTTAAAGGGGCAACCTGCAGTTGTGACATACATTTTTGGACTTATAAAGTAAATATACACTACCATTCAAAAGTTTGGGGTCACTTAGAAATGTCCTTGTTTTTTAAAGAAAAGCACATTTTTTGTCCATTTTAAAATAACATCAAATTGATCAGAAATACAGTGTAGACATTGTTAACGTTGTAAATTACTATTGTGGCTGGAAACGGCAGATTTTTTATGGAATATCTACATAGGCATACAGAGGCCCATTATCAGCAACCATCACTCCTGTGTTCCAATGGCACGTTGTGTTAGCTAATCCAAGTTTATTATTTTAAAAGGCTAATTGATCATCAGAAAACCCTTTTGCAATCATGTTAGCACAGCTGGAAACTGTTGTTCTGATTAAAGAAGCAATACAACTGGCCTTCTTTCGACTAGTTGAGTATCTGGAGCATCAGCCTTTGTGTGTTCGATTACAGGCTCAAAATGGCCAGAAATAAAGAAATGTCTTCTGAAACTCGTCAGTCTATTCTTGTTCTGAGAAATGAAGGCTATTCCATGCGAGAAATTGGCAAGAAACTGAAGATCTCGTGCAAAGCTGTGTAGTACTCCCTTCATAGAACAGCGCAAACTGGCTGTAACCAGAATAGATATATATATATATAAAAGTTTACATACACCTTAGCCAAATATATTTAAACTCAGATTTTCACAATTGCTGACATTTAATCTTAGTGAAACGTCCCTGTCTTACGTCAGTTAGGATCACCACTTTATTTTAAGAATGTGAAATGTCAGAATAATAGTAAAGAGAATGATTTATTTCAGCTTTTATTTCTTTCATCACATTCCCAGGGGGTCAGAAGGTTACATACACTCAATTAGGAGACAGAAAATCCGTGAATACACTTTTATTGAGCATCCACAACGTACGAACACGGTAGGGCAGGGCGCATAAAAACAAATGCTCCAAAAACCCCAGCTCAAACACTAAGCAGGGATGCAGCCCACAATAACCTCTGCGGCCAAAAAAAAAACACAGGCAGAGGGAAACACTCGTTCCTCAAACGACATAAGTCCTGACACAGAACAATCACGCACAAAACACAAACCTACCTAGCTAGACTAAATACCCCCCCCCCACTAACAACTAATACAAAACAGGTGCGTGCCTAACCTAGACCTAACCAACAGAAAGTGAAACAGGATCGGTGGCAGCTAGTAGGCCGGCAACTACGACCGCTGAGCGCCACCTTCCGTCGGTGTCGTGACAATTTCGGGTAGCCTTCCACAAGCTTCCCCCGATATTTTGGGTGAATTTTGGCCCATTCCTCCTGACAGAGCTGGTGTATCTGAGTCAGGTTTGTAGGCCTCCTTGCTCGCACATGCTTATTCAGTTCTGCCCAACAAATGTTCTATAGGATTTAGGTCAGGGCTATGTGATGGCCACTCCAATACCTTGACTTTGTTGTCCTTAAGCCATTTTGCCACAACTTTAGAAGTATGCTTGGGGTCATTGTCCATTTGGAAGACTCATTTGCGACCAAGCTTTAACTTCCTGACTGATGTCTTGAGATGTTGCTTCAATATATCCACATAATTTTTCTACCTCATTATGCCATCTATTTTGTGAAGGGCACCAGTCCCTCCTGCAGCAAAGCACCCCCACAACATGATGCTGCCACCCCTGGGCTTCATGGTGGGGATGGTGTTCTTTGGCTTGCAAGCCCCCCCCCCCCTTTTTCCTCCAAATATAACGATGGTCATTATGGCCAAACAGTTCTATTTTTGTTTCATCAGACCAGAGGACATTTCTCCAAAAAGTACGATCTTTGTCCCCATGTGCAGTTGCAAACCGTAGTCTGGCTTTTTATGGCGGTTTTGGAGCACTGGCTTCTTCCTTGCTGAGTGGCCTTTCAGGTTATGTCGATATAGGACTCATTTTACTGTGGATATAGATACTTTTGTACCTTTTTCCTCCAGCATCTTCACAAGGTCCTTTGCTGTTGTTCTGGGATTGATTTGCACTTTTCACACGAAGTACGTTCATCTCTAGGAGACAGAACGTGTCTCCTTCCTGAGTGCTATGATGGATGTGTGGTCCCATGGTGTTTATACTGGCGTACTATTGTTTGTACAGATGAATGTGAGACCTTCAGGCGTTTGGAAACTGCTCCCAAGGATGAACCAGACTTGTGGAGGTCTACAATTTGTTTCTGAGGTTTTGGCTAATTTCTTTTGATTTTCCCATGATGTCAAGCAAAGAGGCACTGAGTTTGAAGGTAGGCCTTGAAATACATCCACAGGTACACCTCCAATTGACTCAAATGATGTCAATTAGCATATCAGAAGCTTCTAAAGCCATGACATCATTTTCTGGAACTTTCCAAGCTGTTTAAACGCACAGTCAACTTAGTGTATGTAAACTTCTGACCCACTGGAATTGTGATACAATGAATTACAAGTGATGTAATCTGTCTGTAAACAATTGTTGGAAAAATTACTTGTGTAATGCACAAAGTAGATGTCCTAACCGACTTGCCAAAACTATAGTTTGTTAACAAGAAATTTGTGGAGTGGTTGAAAAACGAGTTTTAATGACTCCAACCTAAGTGTATGTAAACTTACGACTTCAACTGTACAGTATATACACACACATATCCATTGATACTTGAAGAATATAACTTATAAATGCCTCATGAGCTTAGCTCAACTGTCACACTCCATGAGAACCCAGAATATAAGCTTGTTTGATAAATGTAAACAAACACTGTATAGCCTCATAACATGGTTAAAACAATAATTTTGATATCATGGATGGATGGTCAGTCCTTGCATCCATAGCTATGTCTATTAATCTGAGAGGGGTTACATTTCTCCTTACTCATCCCTCATCTTTTTACAAAACAGAGGGGTGACCGTTTTGTTGTTGTTTCAACAGCTATCAAGATATCAAAGTGTCACCAACAAAAAGTTAAACAATAAGCCTATAGCAAATGCAGCATATGGCATTCATTTTTCACATGTAAATAGCACTTACAGTCGTGCTCAAAGCATGCCATTCCATGAGCGCAGCATTTATTTTTCTACTCTAATCAATGAGCCCAATCAGTCCTCCATGACAACAAAATCATAAACAACAGAGTAGGGCTGGCTAATAAGTCCTTCATTTTGGGGTTATGCTCAGGTAAAACAATTTGGCTAATCTATACTTCCATATTTCCAAGTCCTACTCTTGAAGATCAAGGGGTATAACATTTATTGAAATGACTGGAATTCTGTTAGACTTTGGTTTTTAATGTAAACATATCATTTTATAGTATTATTATATGTAGTAGAAAGCGATGGGTTAGAGGAAGCCTACATAACCAAACCATAAAGCAAAATGTAACATCCATATATGGCCAGCTATGTAACCTTTAACATTGATTTATCCTGCAATAGATGTGGTTCAATTGGTAACATACATTTTTGTCTTCTTCTAAGGCCTCTTAAGGGGAAAGTAATATAATGTAATCAGATTACGTTACCGAGTTTGGGTTATCCAAAATTTACTTTACTGATTACAATTTTGGACAGTTAACAAGTAACTGTAACAGATTACACTTAGAAAGTAACATACCCAACCCTGTACTCCGCATACTGTATTACTGAATGCTGAAATCTAATGTTTTCAAAGACAAAGTAAAATCAAAGCATATTTCTTGGGAATATATGGTTGCACAGTAGAATAAAACAAATCTGAACCGTAAAAGGTGCCATAGAAACAGTTTATATTCATTGGCCCTATTCATCAACCCTCAAAATAATGTAATGTTGAGGGTGATTTCTGTTCAGAAATGTAACTACCTTCCCCAATGACAGCGATAAATCAGATGGGGACAGCAATTCTCAAATGTTATAAGTTGGCTTGAAATAATACAAATACAGAGCGAATTTTCTATAAGGCATATGACCGTTGAGCTTGGTGGAACAGACCTATCATTAAAAAAAACACTTGTTTATTTGTGATTGGTTCTATCTTCAGTGAATATTCCTTTCTTAAGTAGATACAGTACACAATGGCTGACATTTTGATAACACATACTTATTACGTCAAATAATATCAAGTCACACTCTTCCAGCTTGCATTTCAAAACAGATTTGGATTGCAACAGTGCCTTCGGAAAGTATTCAGACTAGAGGTCGAATGATTAATTAGGGCCGATTTTAAGTTTTCATAACAATCGGTAATCGGCATTTTTGGACGCTGATTATGGCCGATTACATTGCACTCCACGAGGAGACTGCGTGCAGGCTGACTACCTGTTGCGCGAGTGCAGCAAGGAGCCAAGGTAAGTTGCTAGCTAGCATTAAACTTATCATATAAAAAACTATCAATCTTAACATAATCACTAGTTAACTACACATGGTTGATGATATTACTAGTTTATCTAGCTTGTCCTGCGTTAATTTATCATCAAATCAGAGCCTACTTCACCAAACGGGTGATGATTTAACAAGCGCATTTGCGAAAAAAGTACTGTCGTTGCACCAATGTGTACCTAACCATTAACATCAATGCCTTTCTTAAAATCAATACACAAGTATATTTTTTTTAAACCTGCATATTTAGTCAATATTGCCTGCTAACCTGAATTTATTTTAAATAGGGAAATTGTGTCACTTCTCTTGCGATCTGTGCAAGCAGAGTCAGGGTATTTGCAGCAGTTTGGGCCGCCTTGCTCGTTGCGAACTGTGTGAAGACCATTTCTTCCTAACAAAGACCGTAATTAATTATGACTTTTATGACTTCAAGTCTATCAACTCCCGAGATTAGGCTGGCAAAACTATAGTGCCTATAAGAACATCCAATAGTCAAAGGTAGATGAAATACAAATGGTATAGAGAGAAATAGTCCTATGATTCCTATAATAACTACAACCTAAAACTTCTTAAGTGGGAATATTGAAGACTCATGTTAAAAGGAACCACCAGCTTTCATATGTTCTCATGTTCTGAGCAAGGAACTTAAACGTTAGCTTTTTTACATGGCACATATTGCACTTTTACTTTCTTCTCCAACACTGTGTTTTTGCATTATTTAAACCAAATTGAACATGTGTCATTATTTATTTGAGACTAAATTGATTTTATTTATGTATTATATTACGTTAAAATAAAAGTGTTCATTCAGTATTGCTGTGATTGTCATTATTACAAATATATAGAAATCGGCCAATTAATCGGTATCGGTGTCACGTCCTGACCATTAATAGGGGTTATTGGTTATTGTAGTTTGTTCAGGACGTGGCAGGGGGTATTTGTTTTATGTGGTTCGGGGTGTGTGTTTATGTAGAGGGGTGTTTGATTTATGTATTCCGGGGTTTTGGTCTATGTTCCGTGTAGTCATTCTATTTCTATGTTTAGGTAATTGGGATTGGGGCCTTCAATTGGAGGCAGCTGTTTATCGTTGCCTCTGATTGAAGGTCCTATAATTAGGAGTGTGTTTGTTATGGGAATTGTGGGAGGCTGTTCTTTGCACTGATGTGTTTGGCCTGCAAGACTGTTTGTTTGTTTATTGTTTTGTTTATTTAAGTGTTCACAATAAAAGTTAAGATGAGCACTCAACCCGCTGCGCCTTGGTCCAATTACTACGACGACCGTGACAGAACCTCCCACCACCAACGGACCAAGCAACGGGGTAAGGAGCAAAAAATGAATTTTGTGGACTATAAGGAGTACTGGACTTGGGAAAACATCTTGGAGGGTAAAGGATCCTACACATGAGAGGAGATCCAGGCTGGAAGGGATCGCCTCCCATGGAGAAATAGCGAGGGAGGAATGGCGAAGGTGGAGTGAAGACCGGGACTATTATATGAGAACACGGATGGCAAGAAAGCCGGATAGGTTTCCCCAAGAATTTTTTTGGGGGGGCACACGGGTAGTTTGGCTAGGGCAGGCAGTAGACCTGAGCCAACTATCCGTGTGTGCCATGCTCGAGTGAGCACTCAGTCCGTAGGGGTTGTGTGCTCCAGACCTCCAGTAATGCTTCACGGCCCAGTGTATCCTGTTCCCGCTCCTCGCACTAGCCCTGAGGTGCGTGTATCCAGTATGGCGTCTCCAAATCCAGCACCACGCACCAGGCTTCCAGTGCGTCAGCCCAGTCCAACTCGTCCTGTTCCTGCTCCTCGCACTAGCCCTGAGGTGCGTGTATCCAGTATGGCGTCTCCAAAGCCAGCACCACGCACCAGGCTTCCAGTGCGTCAGCCCAGTCCAACTCATCCTGTTCCTGCTCCTCGCACTAGCCCTGAGGTGCGTGTATCCAGTATGGCGTCTCCAAAGCCAGCACCACACACCAGGCTTCCAGTGCGTCAGCCCAGTCCAACTCGTCCTGTTCCTGCTCCTCGCACTAGCCCTGAGGTGCGTGTCTCCAGTCTGGCACATCCAAAGCCAGCACCACGCACCAGGCTTCCAGTGCATCAGCCCAGTCCAGTACGTCCTGTTCCTGCTCCTTGCATTAGCCTTCGGGTGCGTGTCTCCAGTCTGATACCTCCAGTACCAGCCCCACCCACCAGGCTTCCAGTGCGTCAGCCCAGTCCAACTCGTCCTGTTCCTGCTCCTCGCACTAGCCCTGAGGTGCGTGTCTCCAGTCTGGCACATCCAAAGCCAGCACCACGCACCAGGCTTCCAGTGCATCAGCCCAGTCCAGTACGTCCTGTTCCTGCTCCTTGCATTAGCCTTGGGGTGCGTGTCTCCAGTCTGATACCTCCAGTACCAGCCCCACCCACCAGGCTTCCAGTGCGTCAGCCCAGTCCAACTCGTCCTGTTCCTGCTCCTCGCACTAGCCCTGAGGTGCGTGTATCCAGTATGGCGTCTCCAAAGCCAGCACCACACACCAGGCTTCCAGTGCGTCAGCCCAGTCCAACTCGTCCTGTTCCTGCTCCTTGCACTAGCCCTGAGGTGCGTGTCTCCAGTCTGGCACATCCAAAGCCAGCACCACGCACCAGGCTTCCAGTGCGTCAGCCCAGTCCAACTCGTCCTGTTCCTCCTCCTCGCACTAGCCTTGGGGTGCGTGTCTCCAGTCTGGTACCTCCACTACCAGCCCCACGCATCAGGCTTTCAGTGCGCAGTTCCCGTCCAGAGCTTCCGATGACAGTACCCCGTCCAGAGCTTCCGACGACAGTACCCCGTCCAGAGCTTCCGGCGACAGTACCCCGTCCAGAGTGTCCGGCGATAGTGCCCCGTCCAGAGTGTCCGGCGACAGTGCCCCGTTTAGAGATGGCCCACAGTCCGGAACCAAGAGAGACGGCCCACAGTCCGGAACCAAGAGAGACGGCCTACAGTCCGGAACCGGCACAGCCAGAGTCGACCTACAGTCTGGAGCTCCCAGAGTCGACCTACAGTCTGGAGCTCCCAGAGTCGACCTACAGTCTGGAGCTCCCAGAGTCGCACTACAGTCTGGAGCTCCCAGAGTCGCACTACAGTCTGGGGCTCCCAGAATCGCACTACAGTCTGGAGCTCCCAGAGTCGCACTACAGTCTGGAGCTCCCAGAGTCGCACTACAGTCTGGAGCTCCCAGAGTCGCACTACAGTCTGGAGCTCCCAGAGTCGCACTACAGTCTGGAGCTCCCAGAGTCGCACTACAGTCCGGAGCGCCCAGAGTCGCACTACAGTCCGGAGCGCCCAGAGTCGCACTACAGTCCGGAGCGCCCAGAGTCGCACTACAGTCCGGAGCGCCCAGAGTCGCACTACAGTCCGGAGCGCCCAGAGTCGCACTACAGTCCGGAGCGCCCAGAGTCGCACTACAGTCCGGAGCGCCCAGAGTCGCACTACAGTCCGGAGCGCCCAGAGTCGCACTACAGTCCGGAGCGCCCAGAGTCGCACTACAGTCCGGAGCGCCCAGAGTCGCTCTTCTGCCCGAGGTCTACAGCGAAGCGCTTCAGGCCGAGGTCTACAGCAAGGAGCTTCAGCCAAAGGTATTCTGCGGGGGTGGATAGGTTAGGTGGTGGACTAAGGCCAGAACCTGAGCCACCTCCACAGTAGGAGGATTGGGGAGGGGGGGTGTAGCATGGGAACCGTCAGTGACGGCAGCCACCCTCCCTTCCCTCCCTTTTGTTTGGGGGGTTTATTTTGTGTTTTTTTTTGTATGAGGTGCATCCGGGGTCTGCACCTTGGGGGGGGCTACTGTCATGTCCTGACCAGTAATAGGGGTTATTGGTTATTGTAGTTTGGTCAGGACGTGGCAAGGGGTATTTATTTCATGTGGTTCGGGGTGTGTGTTTATGTGGAGGGGTGTTTGATTTATGTATTCCGGGGTTTTGGTCTATGTTAGTGTATTTCTATGTTCCGTCTAGTCATTCTATGTTTAGGTAATTGGGATTGGGGCCTTCAATTGGAGGCAGCTGTTTATCGTTGCCTCTGATTGAAGGTCCTATAATTAGGAGTGTGTTTGTTATGGGAATTGTGGGAGGCTGTTCTTTGCACTGCTGTGTTTAGCCTGCAAGACTGTTTGTTTGTTTATTGTTTTGTTTATTTAAGTGTTCACAATAAAAGTTAAGATGAGCACTCAACCCGCTGCGCCTTGGTCCAATTACTACGACGACCGTGACAATCGGCTTTTTTTGGTCCTCCAATAATCGCTATTGGCGTTGAAAAATCATAATCGGTCGACCTCTAATTCAGACCCTTTCACTTTTTCCACATTTTGTTAGGTTACAGCCTTATTCTAAAATTGATCAAATAAATGTTTTCCCTCATCAATCTACACTCAATGCCCCATAATGAGAAAGCAAAAACTGTTTTTTTATACATTTCTACTAATTTATTTAACAAATGAAACTGAAAATACACATTTACATAAGTAAATAAGTAAGACCCTTTACTTAGAACTTTGTTGAAACACCTTTTGCAGCGATTCCAGCCTCGAGTCTTATTGGGAATGACTCTACAAGCTTGGCACACCTGTATTTGGGGAGTTTCTCCCATTCTTCTCTGCAGATCCTCTCAACCTCTGTCAGGTTGGATGGGGAGCGTTGCTGCACAGCTATTTTCAGGCTCTCCAGAGAGGTTCGATCAGGTTCAAGTCCGGGCTCTGGCTGGGCCACTCAAGGACATTCAGAAACTTGTCCCAAAGACACTCCTGCGACGTCTTGGCTGTGTGCTTAGGGTCATTGTCCTGTTGGAAGGTGAGTTCAATCTTGGTTTCATCAGACCAGAGAATCTTGTTTCTCATGGTCTGAGAGTCTTTAGGTGCCTTTTGGCAAACTCCAAGCGGGCTGTCATGTGCCCTTTACTGAGGAGTGGCTTCCATCTGGTCACTCTACCATAAAGGCCTGATTGGTGGAGTGCTGCAGAGATGGTTGTCCTTCTGGAAGGTTCTCCCATCTCGACAGAGGAACTCAAGGTTCTTGGTCAGGGAGGTGACCAAGGTCCTTCTTCCCTGAGTGCTCAGTTTGGCCGGGCGGCCAGCTCTAGAAAGAGTCTTGGTGGTTCCAAACTTCTTTCATTTAAGAATGATGGAGGCCACTGTGTTCTTGGGGACCTTCAATGCTGCAGGAATGTGTTGGTACTCTTCCCCAGATCTGTGCCCGGACACAATCCTGTCTCGGAGCTCAACAGACAATTCCTTCGACCTCATGGCTTGGTTTTTGCTCTGACATGCACTGTCAACTGTGGGACCTTATATAGACAGGTGTGAGGTGTCCAATCAAGGATGATCAATGGAAACAGGATGCACCTGAACTCAATTTCGAGACTCAAAGCAAAGGGTCTGAACACTTATGTAAACAAGGTATTTCGTTTTTTTTATTTAATAAATTAGCAAAAATGTCTTAAAACCTGTTTTCACTTTGTCATTATGGGGTATTGTCTGTAGATTGCTGTGGATTTTTTTTTATGTCATCCATTTTTTAATAAGGCTGTAATGTAACAAAATGTGGAAAAAGTCAAGGGGTCTGAATACTTTCCGAGGGCATACAGAGCTTTTGAGATAAATGTGGCCACTGTATAAAGACTGACACCGTGTCTTGGGATACTCATTGAAGCAACGCTTATTTCCAAAATGGCTGCCCTTCCTGTTCTTGCATGGATAGAATGTCGCAATACTAATTACTGAAACTAAAACTTTTTGAATGAGACAGTAACAAGTGCCAACAGCAGTTACTAATACAGTTATCATGCAGAGGCATTTTGTCCTTGCAACACCTCTTCTGACTGCAAACAAAATCCACGTCTGAATGTTTTGTTCACTTAAAGACTATAATCAATGGAAGGAATGAAAAGCTATTACTTACCTGAGTGAAACCCAGCGAGGGAGCTTAGCAGCCTGGCATTCAGATTGGCTCCATCAAATAGTTCCACTGAGTCATTCATTGCTGTCTGAAAGTAGGCAAACTGCCCAAATACCACTGAGGAGGCAAAATGGGGACATCATACAGGTTCTCAGTACATGTAAAATGTGTCTACAAAACAATCACATCCCCAAATGGTAAATTGAGTGCTTAAATGGAAAATTGGGATTTGGTGTCTTGTCAACAATGACACAAAGCTAGCGTGCTAACCACTCGTCTACCAAAACCATTGTTGTTATACTGTAGGCTGGGGCTGACTCAGGTCTCAGGGTGGGTGATGTCACCACACAATGGGCTAGCCAACACTGTTTAAAACCTCTTGGGGCTAGGGGGCAGTATTGAGAATTTTGAAAAAAATATGTGCCCATTTTTAACTGCCTCCTACACCAACTCAGAAGCTAGAATATGCATATTATTGTTCAGGTTTGGATAGAAAACACTCTGAATTTTCTAAAACTGTTTGAATAGTGTCTAAGTATAACAGAACTCATATGGCAGTCAAAACCCTGAGACAAATTCTGACAGGAAGTGGATACCTGATGTGTTGAATTACCTTTAAGCCTATGCCATTGAAACACACAGGGGCTTATTAATCTTTGAGCACTTCCTATGGCTTCCACTAGATGTCACCAGTCTTTAGAAAGTGGTTTGAGTCTTCTACTGTGAGAACTGAACGAACAAGAGCCTTGGAACGGTGATGGCCGATTAGACTCTTGCGCGCGAGTTCATGTTGGGTACGCTCGTTCCAAAACGTTTTAAAAGAGAATGCAAACGTCCGCCTTGAATATTATTCATGTTCTGGTTAAAAAAGGCACTAATGATTTATGCTATACAACGTTTGACATGTTTGAACGAACGTAAATATTTTTTTTCCCCTCGTTCATGACGAGAAGTCCGGCTGGCATAGATCATGTGCTAACAACACGGAGCTTTTTGGACATAAATTATGAGCTTTTTCGAACAAAACTACATTTGTTATGGACCTGGGATTCCTGGAAGTGACATCTGATGAAGAGAATCAAAGGTAATGGATTATTTACATAGTATTTTCGATTTTAGATCTCTCCAACATGGCGGTTAGTCTGTATCGCAAAGCGTATTTTTCTGGGCGCAGTGCTCAGATTATTGCAAAGTGTGATTTCCCAGTAAGGTTATTTTTAAATCTGGCAATCCGGTTGCGTTCAAGAGATGTAAATCTATAATTCTTTGAATGACAATATAATATTTTACCAATGTTTTCGAATAGTAATTATTTAATTTGTTGTGCTGCTTGACTGGCGGTTATTGGAGGGAAACGATTTCCTCAACATCAACGCCATAGTAAAACGCTGTTTTTGGATATAAATATGAACTTGATAGAACAAAAAATGCATGCATTGTCTAACATAATGTCCTAGGAGTGTCATCTGATGGAGATTGTCAAAGGTTAGTGCATCATTTTAGCTGGTTTTCTGCTTTTGGTGACGCCTGTCTTTGAATTGACAAAACATTACACACAGCTAAATTCAATGTACTCTCCTAACATAATCTAACTTTATGCTTTTGCCGTAAAGCCTTTTTGAAATCGGACAACGTGGTTAGATTAAGGAGATGTTTATCTTTCAAAGGGTGTAAGATAGTTGTATGTTTGAGAAATTTGAATCATGACATTTAATTGTTTTCAAATTTGGCGGTCTTGATATTTCACCTGTTGTTGATTGGGTGTACCAGGGGTGGGACGCTTGCATCCCACATAGCCCATAGAGGTTAACTAGCGATTTCACATCTGCTACACCAGGTCATGCATGATAAACACACACTGAGGCATAGATACATATCTTATGCAGTTAGAGATGTTTTGGATGTCATACCTGCTGCATATCACTCACAATTAAGAAAGCATGACTTGTGTGAGTACAAACAAGAACCAGCGCCATCTCTAGCATACCTTGTCCATGATTCATCACTTCATGACTGGTCTATGCTTTCTATAAGCCTGAATATGAGGAGATTTCAGGGATGTCAATTTAAAATAGTCTAGAGAATTGTATTGGATTCACTGTCCACCATGCCTCCTAAAGGTCTCAACCAAAAATTTGATATCAGATAATTTCTTACATGCATGTGTTATATTGATTTGTCTTGCCATCCAGGTCTGCACTGTCATTTTGCACATACTGTACGTATATATTAGATTCTGTAACTACTATGTGCCCATCACATTGATATACAATTATTAGAGGTACACCATTTTTTTTTTTTTAAATAGGTCACTCTAATTATATCTACAGCCACCACACCCCATGTGCGTAATGGTCATTAAGGCGGGTAAGGCGGGTATTCCAAAAGTTTCCAAAGTAATCTTTTTTACTGATGCATAGGTTTTAACTCGGACCGATTTGTATGCATACAATATTTTCTGAACATATGTACCTTTAATTATGAATGAATATGCGCAAAAGTTAATTGAATTGTTTCCACACCCACCATGTGTCATGGGCATGATGGTCATGTGAGGTGAAATGTGTACTTTATATTTTGGGATGTGAGCACTCAGTCTGTTTTACCTGACGAAGATTTGTTTCGGATCTAAATGTCATCAATAAAGCAGGGAATTGGGAGCAAAAACAGTGTGCAGGCCTTCCTGTTCTAAGATTGAGGGGAGACCACTGGATTTTAGCTAACGATAACATTGCCATCAGTCTAATGTAAATGTGATGACATGATGATGATGGCTAAGCTGTTTCCTACTACATATTTGCCTACTTTAGCAATGTCATCACATTTCCAGGCCACCAGTGTAATTTAGGCAAAACAGTCATTAGCTCACGTTCTACTTTTGGACATTAATGTGACTACGGAGTCTGTAGAATGCTGATCACAATGGCAACGATGCGACCGAGTGACGGAGGAGCAACCCACGAATAGGCAGATAAATCAGAGGTGTAAAACTAGTCAAGCGTAGCATAAGTTTAAGTGTTGCATTAATAATGATGCATTTGATTAACCTCACCAAATTCTCCAGAGACAGTGATATAGTAGGAGCAGGTTTGCCCAGCAGTGTAGTTGTGGGGGAAGTTAGGAGATAGTACCACGCCTTCAGATCCATTATAATGGCCACCACATGGAGCTGAAAGACAACAAAACAACCTCAGTGTTACTCAATTCCCAGAGACAATATTCCTGAATGGACAAGCACCATGGATTAGCATGGGATAAAAGTCAGTGCACTAGCTGTGAGCTGTGGTGTTGGAACAAGAATGTTCTAGGATAGATCTAAACTCACTGTACAGAATATCAACAGTTTCAGACCAACATTAAGCCTATCAGTCCCGAGCAAAAATCTGCTTTTTATTTATCTGACTTTCATTTATCTGTATGTCCAGCCCTTATATTTACAATAAAGTGTTTTACCTATTTATTTTCAGGACAACCAGGCCACAAGTAAAACACAAACAATTTTAAATAAAGAGTTGCATTCATGAGTTGTAAAATATAAAAAGGTCAGCTAAAGAAAAAACGTGATACAAAGGAATTTATATGAATGCTGCAATTACAGAAATGTTTTTTCTCAGTGGAAAATGAATATCCAACTAGCAACTGTGTGGAGTATGTAATCTGTGACAGCAACTATGTGAGTTTATTACAGTATTATAGACACTACTTCCTTGGATTTCCTATGACCTATGTACATTTTACATTTACATTTTAGTCATTTAGCAGACGCTCTTATCCAGAGCGACTTACAGTAGTGAATGCATACATTTCATAAATTTTTTGTACTGGCCCCCTGTGGGAATCGAACCCACAACCCTGGCGTTGCACACACCATGCTGGCATTGCAAACACCATGCTCTACCAACTGAGCCACAGGGAACTAGAAGAACCCCTTACCTTCTAACGACTCTTGTGTAGCTTGTGAGCATCATAGAGCATGTGAGTGTTTGTGAGAATCTCAGATTTACATAGATAGCTTTTAATAGTTTGTAGCTCAAACTATTCAGACTCTACAGACGTTTTTGTAAAAAGACCCAGCCCGGGCCCCTTTGGGAACCGCCCTTGTCTCACAAACACCGCTCTAGCTCAGCCCCCGTTAATCACACATACAACTGATGCAGAAGAAATAGACATATCTAACGGTACAACCCAGAAGTCTGTAGCTCAAACACACAATGTTTAAAATAGGTATGCAGTCCAAATTGACTGGCGTGTTAAAGTTGCCCTTAAGCATGTGTAAATTCTTAATATGGCCTGTAATGGGTCCAGAGATGAAATATACTGATGTCAATGGCTCCATGGAAACACACGTGGCTTCACTTTAAAGGGGAATTTCACCCAGGCTCTGTCATGGCATATAGTCATTACGATATTAACAACATTACGTTTTTATCATAAACATCACAAGCTAACTAGCAAATTTAAATTTCACTGGTAGAATCGGGAAGTTTCGAATCCCTGTGTATTCGTCTGTTCATAGTGAACCACTAAGTGCTGCATTCATAGCGAATGCTGATACCGCCCGCTAGGTAGAGGAGGCTAATGGCATTGTTTACTTCGAACGACCAACACACAGTAATCTCAGAAATTCTCTAGGCAAGATTTTTGTGAAAATGTTTGTTTTTCAGTAATGTTTTCCATCATGCCCATGTAGTGTTCTGTGCATGGCTGTGCTAATTACAAACAAGCACAAAATTAGTTATCTTTCACCATCCTACCTACTAGAGATTCACCCCAATTCTGCCAGTGGCTTGCAGCTAACAAGAATGATGCGGTGACCAAATAATATCAGAGGGATTTTCAGGCTGAACTGATGGGGAATTCATTTCGACGACAACTGAGAAGTGATGCGATACGTCAATTTTGTTTCCTTCACAACAAAACAAAAGATTTGCAATTAAAGGTTACCTAATGTTAGCTAGCTTGCAAGGGTGCCTGGGTAAATTAGCTAGCTAGATAACGTTACAGTCCTGTATTGAACTTTCAAAGCCATCAGCTAAATCATATAGCTATCTTTTGGTTTCCATACTTTTGGTTTAAATTTTGCCTATGCTATGGTAGTCACTGCTAGACTGGTAGCTACCATCAGTAAAGTAAAAATGCTTGTTTGTGCTATCTTTGACTGGCGTTAGCTAACTTCAGCTAGCTAATGTTACCAAAAAAGAGTATCTCAATTTGGTAGCCATCTATTCCACCCTTGGATAATACTCCATTACTAAAAATAGAATAGTCAATATAGCTAACTCACTCTCTGTGTGTTGGTAGCAATGATGAATGTGCATAAATTGTCTATGGTTGGTTAGTTGATTCTCATACAGTCTCAGCTGCCAATTTAGTGACGCTAGTTAGCTAATAGCAAGCTGACAATATTGAAATGTCCATGTTAGGTATGCTTAGCTATAAACTATAAAAATAAAGAGAGTCACACACTCCATATATAAACTCCCAGTAATTTATTGGGTAAATCATCAACGTTTCGGCATCACTGTGCCTTCTTCAAGGTGAAGAAGGCACAGTATTAGAATAGCTAGCCATTCTAATAGAGATCAATACAATTAGTGGGGTGGTTAAATTGTGTATTGTTGTGTATTTTGTTGTAGGTGGTACAGAATTGGATTCTACCAACCCCTAGCTCCGCACAAGGTAAAGGTAAGTTGGCCAAAATATTTACAAGCTGATGGCTAAGATACACTATGCATGATATAAACATGAATTGGGTAGTGTTTGTATAATTTGTGTTATGGGGTTACAGGTTTAAAGGTACCCTGAGGACCACAGAGTAGCTTCCAGACCATGTAATTGTAACAGGGTTGGTTATGTTTCCATTTGCCTCTAAAGAAATGTGTATTTAATGTTCAAGCATTCTTATTGGTTGGTTCAACTCTGATGACAATAAGGCGTGTTGTGATTGGCCCCACTTGCAGCTAGCGGGAGATCGCGAACGTCAGGTCTTCCCAGTATGAAAATGTGATGCAAGGGGTAGGTCACGTTCTGAATACTGTTTTATATTTTATATTTTACAATGTGTACAAGTTTGCTGTACGTTACTGATTTATACATGTGTGGGTATATGGTACCTGTTAGGGATTGAGGGGCTTTCTGGGATGTGCTTTGGCATATGATTGCTGTAAATAAGTGTGTTAGCTAGCATACACCGATGTAATGGTCACATAAGCCCACTGCTAACACAGTTGTCTTCATGCTACATATTTTGCCATCGACAGCCATCAATATCGTTAAGCCCTGCACAACTAACGTGCTGTTTCCCATTTAACAACAGGTATTTACACATGTTGTATTTTTGTATTTTGTTTGCCCAGTATGAAAATTTGAGGCAAGGGATTTTGCCATCGACAGCCATCAATATCGTTAAGCCCTGTACAACTAATGTGCTGTTTCCCATTTAACAACAGAAATAAATGATGCTCAACTGGGACCACTGGCTGATGTGATTTATTAGGAGAAAACACAATGCAAGGAGAGTACGATATACATCTGTTACATAATCAATTTAGTCTATACCTCTTCTCCTTTTAACCGGAGTTTTACAAAAAAAGGTATCTGGAGCCATTCCACAGTGCCCTGCTGAAAAATACCCCAAAGCGGGGGCATTTTGGGCACACAAGCATGACTGAGCGGACACACCTTACGGTTATGGAGCACAACAAGATTGTGGGACAGAAACCAGCAAGAGATACTGAAAGGTATAAAATCAAGACTACAACAGTAATGACACAACCATCTCATTCATCTCTCTGCAGATTGTCTAACCACAATACAATGACATGTCTACCCCTGCAAAGGGCTACTATTGACAAGAATGATCTGTCAAAGTCAATGGGCTGGGGGAGGTTTACAGGCAGTACTTTGAGATGAGGAAGGGGGTTTTGGTTGTGCAGCGTTGTGCTTAGACAGTAAATGTTTTGTTGTGTATATGAGCGATTGACATGCCATTTCTCTTCAATCTCCCATACACAACAATTAATATGTGTAAGAACTGTCTTCCTAAGACTATTTACACCTTCTTTAGGGAGAGCCCATCCCTTCGTTGACTGATCTTTCCTCTCAAAAGCAGCTCCCAATGTCCCCTCATTGTCCCTAAACAATACGCTAGCTGGTCTCATTTGGTTGATACCTTTACCAAAAGGTGTGTTGGCCTACGTCCCTTCCACAAAAAGTGCAAAATGCTAAGACCACATCCATGTCTTTCCAGGAGACATGCAGTACCAGCAAATCTTCTGCAAGAAGACCATACAGTTGGTGGTTAAGTAGCCCTACACCACTTTCAGCAGAGTTTTATCCATAAGCACAAAGAATCTCAGCTTCCCCAGCCCAACATTGCCAGTGTACAGAAGCCAGATAAAGGACTATGGCTGCCTTTACACAGGCAGCCCAATCAGATCAGTTCTGACAGATCTGATGTGATTAAGACCAATTAATTGGGCTGCCTGTGTAAACGCAGCTAGTGTGGTTCAGCATGGTTCAGCATGTGTTTCAGACCATGTAGAAAAGGGCTCTCCAACCCTGTTCCTGGAGAGCTACCCTCCTGTAGGTTTTCGCTCCAACTCCAGTTGTAACTAACCTGGTTCAGCTTATCAACCAGCTAATTATTAGAATCAGGTGTGCTAGATTAGGATTGGATTGAAAACCTACAGGATGGTAGCTCTCCAGGAACAGGGTTGGAGAGCCCTGACGTAGAACCACCATAAAATAAATATGGATCTTTTCTATCAATCTTTGAAATGTGTCTGCCTTTATGGATTCACATAAGATATTTATATAAACTGTACAGGGGCCAAGGCTCTGTAGCATCAAACAGATGCTAGACATTAAGATATCCAACATTTTTTGTTTTTTTGTCAAAATCTAAAATACAGGAGAGTGTCCACTATTTAATGCTACCTCAAGAGAACTGGGTATTCAAAAACAATGTTATATGGTAAAAGTAACATAAAAAAAAAAATAGTATGAACAGTGTAGTACAGTTCAGTGTTGCCCTAGTGTGTCAGGTGTAGAGACACACAAGTGCAGAGAACTGTAGCTACAGATTGTTACACCAGATAATGTGATTTACCCAAAGACATCTTGTCTATTTGACATCTTGTCTATTTCAGGTCTTCTCTCATTGATCGAGACAGGTGGGTGTCTACCCCAAAGTACTGCATGTCATGATGACAGAGACCTGTCTCGATCAATGTGTGAGAAGACTTGAAATAGACACAATGGCGGTGCACATATTGTTGTATTACTTTTTTAATAACAGAGCATTTTCTAAATTCAAACTGACCCCCTGCAACTGGACACAGACATTTTATGAGACACCTGTTTCCCCAAATCAAGGACGAAAAATCTCTGTGCAACACCAAACAGTACCAATCCTGTAACTCCCAGTAATGGATACCAAACATCTTTGGTTAAATCACATTATATTGTTTAACAATTTGTATCTAAGAGAACTGGTGATCAGCAGATGATGGGAGAGGTGGTCTTGATGAAATTGCCATTCCAAAGAAACATACAGTATGTTCAGAGATACAATAGAACACTGATTGTAAAACCTCTTCTATTTTAAGTCATAGATATGACTACTGGTAGTTGTTTAGCTAGCTAGCTACATAGCTGGCTAAGTTAGCAAACATAAAAATTAATTGATTCCCCCCACTGTAACACAGTAATATGTTAGCCAGCAATACACAATACGGGTTTCAGTAGATAAACTAAATTTAGCTAGCTAGCTAGGTGGCTTGCAGGAAAGATAATTTATTTAGCTAGGCACCATATTTGTCATCTGCCCTCTTGGTGCTGGCATTGGCTGTAGCTGAGCTTCTAACGTTAGCTAAATCAAACTCTTTGTTTAGAATCCTCTTCGCTATAATGAAACATGTATGGTTGAATGTCACCATGTGGCTAATAAATGCTCCATCATCAAATTCGTGTTGATGAGAGGAATCACTTGAAGAAATTGTGTCTGGTCAGTTCTTTGAGTTTTGCCCAAAGGATTGTTGTTAGTGTCACCCTCCTTTTTAAAAAAATCCCAGCTTGGGGAAGGGATGGGGGCCAGAGCACAAAGCATCTCCCAACACAAGTTGTAATCTTTCAGAGACTACAACTTGAAAAACTGTGTGTGCTTGTATATTTAGCACTGAATCCACCGATAGGAACATCGCTGAAAGACGTCCAATGGCTCTATCGAACAAGGACAACCATATCTACACCCCAAAACACGTATAGTGAGATCAGTATAACATAGAGCCTTCGTGAAATGCCACAAAGTAGGACTACATGTATTTTTAGATCTTGCCCCCCCTCCCCCCACCCCATCAATACTGCCATCATAGGGTTATCTATCATTCAGCATGCAAAGCCCTGACCTGCCTTCCTCCTGGGCAATTATGTGTAAAACACATCTCACTGTCCTAGAAATGCCTCAGACATGATAAAAACAAGCCCAGATTCCCCCAGAGTGAAATTCCCCTTTAAGGACATAGCATGAAGGGTGAAATAAAATAATTGAGGGTATCCAACTTTAAAATGTAAGGTCAATGAAAACAGAACACAACCGAGGAAATTTGTCAATGTCAATATTCTATTATCTTACTGTACATGGGCCCCTGGACTAGTAGTGTACTGCTCTCCAAACTACTTAAAGAAACTCTGAATAAATACTGACCAAATGAGAGAAAATGACTGAACGCACAACGTTAGAGAGCAGCGAGCGCTCACCCTCTTGTTCTCCCTGACCCTAAATCCCTAGTTAACCCTTCTTCTCATTTCCTTTCATAGTATTATTACTCCCTGCCTTCAGAAAATGTCAATCCCAATCGCTTGAAACCCTCATGTGATCTTTCTGCACCTACCTTGTTTCTTTCATCCCCTTGGTCTTTGCTACAATGATCATGGATTTAGATTCTTGCCACATCTCCAGCATGCTAAGCCTCCCAGCGCTCATCCCCCCAGGTCTGCTCCTTCATCTGCCCACAATACCTTGTGGAGCTCAAAAACCTGGTGTCAGGATGCAGCTGCGGCTCATGGTCCTCTGCATATCAAACACCTTCCCCATACCTTTGATCACATCACCCTCACCTCATACTTTCTATGGCAAGACTGAGTTGGTACTGTAAGAAAAAAACTCTTGGTTGCGGGGTCTACCCTGCCTGAAACTAGAAATTTCACACACATGGAACGAGAGAATTAGGTAACAGTCAGTAATTTGTAGATCATTTTTTAACTGTTTCCACTGTGAGCAGTCAGTGTCATGTCAGGCCAAAGCATCCTTTCTCTTCTAGGTATCAAATGCTGGGTCACTCACTCACTAAGGGTTTTGATAGAAAACACAAACCTTACCAATGACTCCAAATCCTTGGTCCCTCTATATTTATCAAAAGCAAAATTGGATTTCATTATTTAATCTGTCAAGACGGGAAATGTAACAATCTTCATTATAGATTTACAAACCAGGGCCCTAACATTACCCACAAAAAATATGAACATCTCAAATATCAGGGGACTGGGGGGGGTCAATCTACTCAGCAGACATCCAACTGTGGGATACCACGGTGATACTGAATATTACAATTTAATATGAAATATGCTGTTGATATTACTGGTTACTTGAGCATCAATCAGGCAGTATGAATTATTATGATAGTAGTTATAAATGTGTACTAGCATGACTAGTAAGAGTTTATTTCAGACAATGCCATAATGAGAAGGTTCCAGAAACCATGGCCTGTTTTATTTGGTTTGCTGTTCAATATATGCAAATATTATCCAAAGTGAACAGAAGTATGGACAAAAATAAGAGAATAAAGACAAAAGAATACACTATACAATATGCTCAATCAACACCAGATAATATGCCAGCCACTGTAGCAACATGCCAACATAGTCATTGTCCGAACATATTTAAAAAAAATATATATATATGGAATTATTTAAGGACATTTAACATAGCATCATGTTTATGCATACAGTAATGTAACAGACGCCACAAGCTGCTTAAACCTAACAGACCGTACAATGTGGGCTGAGAGAGAGAGAGAGAGAGAGAGAGAGAGAGAGAGAGAGAGAGAGAGAGAGAGAGAGAGAGAGAGAGAGAGAGAGAGAGAGAGACCATGCCTAAATCCAAACAAGGTCTAGTTCCTCTAGTGCAGGTATTCTCCCATCGGTACGCACAAATTTAAAAAATAAAACATTCTTCACATTTTCAAACAGTACATTTATATTTTCCAATGGGGCTATACATTTGGGTGAGTTTTTTTTCTTAACAAAGTAGCCTCGTTTCACTACCAAAAATAAAATTAAACCCCGCGGGTGAGAAGCTAGCGTCCCACATACCCCAGAGAGGTTAAAGACATACAGAGCCTGTAATGGCATTACCATAATCTCACGGTCATGCCGAGTTCAACGAGATGCCCCGCTTGACCGTAGCTCGCTCGGTCTAAGAGCAGCGACCGTGAAAAGTAGGCCAAAAATGAAGCCTGTCCCTAAATTTCAGGTGCTTCTGGGGGACAGCGGCGGAACCGTTAGGGTTAGAAGGACAATTCAACCTCAGGAATGTTCCTAAGGCCCACCCGATCTGTGCAAGCCTAACCTTGACCATGTGGCATTAACCCTTAACAGTTAAAAGAAAGTGTTTACATCAAAAAGTTTGCAATGACTTCTCTCCCCATAGGATTACATTGCCTGCTCCCCTAAATTCAACCTGAAGCCTATGTGAGTTATGAATGCCTTATGAAACTGTCTTCAATGACAATCCATCAGGCCACTATGAGGTCTACATGTGTCGATTCTAAGCTTCCTGGAGCAACCGGAAGTAGTTAAAATCACCCTAAAAGTGTTTTGCCATACCCAACCTGCAGTTTGTGAGAAATAGTGCATTCAACCCTGTGTAAATCAGTCAGTTCTTAACGTAAAGACTTAAAACTCAGGATTCTGTAAAAGCTTCCTGTGCCAACCGGAAGTGCCTTTAACCTGTTAGGGCTAGGGGGCAGTATTGACACGGCTGGATAAAAAACATACCCGATTTTATCTGGTTACCACTCCTACCCAGTAACTAGAATATGCATATACTTATTACATATGGATAGAAAACACCCTAAAGTTTCTAAAACTGTTTGAATGGTGTCTGTGAGTATAACTGAACTCAAATGGCAGGTCAAAACTTGAGAGATTCCTTTACAGGAAGTGGCCTGTCTGACCATTTCTTGAACTTCTTTTCCATCTCTATCTTTTACTAAGGATCTCTGCTCTAACGTGACACTTCCTACGTCGTCCATAGGCGCTCAGAGCCCCAGGCTGAAACACATTATCGCCTTTCTCAAGTGGCCTATCAAGGGACTCTGGGCTTAGGCGCGTGACCCGACCGCCCCCGCCTTTGTGATTTTTTCCTCTGTTTGCCGAAAAGGAGATTCCCTGTCGGAATATTATCGCTTTTCTACGAGAAAAATGGCGTAAAAATGGATTTTAAACAGCGGTTGACATGCTTCGAAGTACGGTAATGGAATATTTAGAATTTTTTTGTCACGAATTGCGAAATGCGCGCGACCCTTCTTTACCATTTCGGATAGTGTCTGGAACGCACGAACAAAACACCGCTATTAGGATATAACGATGGATTATTTTGGACCAAACCAACATGTGTTATTGAAGTAGCAGTCCTGGGAGTGCATTCTGACGAAGACAACAAAAGGTAATCAAACTTTTATAATAGTAAATATGATTATGGTGAGTGCTAAACTTGCCGGGTGTCTAAATAGCTAGCCCGTGATGCCTGGGCTATGTACTTAGAATATTGCAAAATGTGCTTTCACCAAAAAGCTATTTTAAAATCGGACATATCGAGTGCATAGAGGAGGTCTGTATCTATAATTCTTAAAATAATTGTTATGCTTTTTGTGAACGTTTATCGTGAGTAATTTAGTAAAATGTTAACGAATTCCCGGAAGTTTGCGGGGGGTATGCTAGTTCTGAACGTCACATGCTAATGTAAAAAGCTGGTTTTTGATATAAATATGAACTTGATTGAACAAAACATGCATGTATTGTATAACATAATGTCCTAGGGTTGTCATCTGATGAAGATCATCAAAGGTGAGTGCTGCATTTAGCTGTCTTCTGGGTTTTGGTGACATTATATGCTAGCTTGAAAAATGGGTGTCTGATTATTTCTGGCTTGGTACTCTGCTGACATAATCTAATGTTTTGCTTTCGTTGTAAAGCCTTTTTGAAATCGGACAGTGTGGTTAGATTAACGAGAGTCTTGTCTTTAAAATGGTGTAAAATAGTCATATGTTTGAGAAATTGAAGTAATAGCATTTCTAAGGTATTTGAATAACGAGCCACAGGATTCCACTAGCTGTTACGTAGGTGGGACGATTTCGTCCCGCCGACCCTAGAGAGGTTAATCCTTTACGTCCCAATAGCTTGTTCTTGTTAGCGCGTTCTGAAGGCTTCACCAAATTTTCCGACGTGCGCGGGGCAACTCTTTCAACAAAATGCATTTTTTTCTTATTTAGGTTCGTTCAAACATGTCAAACGTTGTATAACATAAATCTGTAGGGCCTTTTTCAACGAGAGCTCCAATAAGATTCGAGGGGGACGATTGCATTGTGTTTCAAAACGTTTCGAAAGGGGAGTGTAACCAGGGGCGCCGGCGTCATAATGGTGATGGCCCTCTCCGTGTGACCACGTTCCACAGCGTGTCATTCTGTCAGTTTTCACAGTAGGAGACTCAAATCACTTTGTAAAGACTGGGGACATCTAGTGGAAGCAATAGGAAGTGCTCAATGAACCATAGCTCACGGTGTGATTAAGAGGCAACGTGATGAAGTTGAGTTCGCAATTCAGAATTTCACTTCCTGTTTCGATCTGTCTCGGGGTTTTGACTGCCATATGAGTTCTGTTATACTCACAGACACCATTCAAACAGTTTTTGAAACTTTAGGGTGTTTTCTATCCACAAGTATTAATTATATGCATATCCTAGCTTCTGAGTTTGAGTAGTAGGCCGTTTAAAATGGGCACAATTTTTTTTCAAAATGCGCTGTGGCGCCCCCTATCCTAGGCGACCGTCAAGAGGTTAATTGGGGTCAAAGTGGCTGTTTCGAAGGGTTACAAAAGTCACATCTTTCCAAAACTTCATATGTGTGACTAGGTAACCCTCATGAACTGTAAATCAGTCATTTCTCCCATCAGATTTCCAAGAAAAGCTTACACACACACACAGCAAGGACGGCGTGACATAGTGTGGGGCTTACAGACACACAGAGCCTGCAATAGTTACCTTTGTTCGAACTATCAAAGAACCGTCAGACCTAGAGCTCTGAAACTTAGAAACCTGTTCTAGAGCTCAAGTCGATAGTGCACAGTGAGTTATGTGGCTCTAGAAGGTTCTCAGACCGAGAAACAGCCTCCTACATCAATTAATTTTGACCATCACAAAAATGACAACATTTAGAAAAGTCCCAGTCGCAAGATAGCTCATTCAAGGACCCCGTAGCAACGCCCGGAAAATGTGGATTTTCAGCACCAATTAAGGTCGCTGCTCGGGCTCCAAATGACCTATCGAGCCGAACCTTGGGATTCGGGGTCGCCTCAGCTAGGCCTACACATAATGTCAGCACTGGACCCGCAACTAGAACGTAACTATGTGTTTTATGTTTTTATTATGGTTTGAACAGAAGGCACTGTGAATTTTGGGCCTGCTCTGGAATATGTGATAGTTGGCTTGGTGTCAGATGGTATCAGTTTGTTGTCAGAATGATATCTAATTGACTGATGTATAGTGACTTGCTGGGTGACTTTTGTCCATTTGCAATATGTTTAAACCTTGATATACCATCACCAAATTGACATTCTGAAATCAACACCAACGAGCGATGGAGAGGAACCAGAATCACTGCCAGGCCATCCCGAGTTCATCGGGCCAGTCAATTTCGCATTCCGGCAGTATTTTTGATCATGTCAATTTCGTGATGGTAAATGCCCATTGAAATATATTGCAAATGGACAGCAGTGCGCCTGGTGATTGGATCCGGTTACCAGGAGAACATTTTTAAAATGTTTTTTAATGTCTTTAGGGGATGCAAGGGGTCCATGGTTGGGTAAGGAGCACCCCCCATCAGTTTGTTGTCAGAATGATATCTAATTGACTGATGGTCGGTGACTTGCTGGGTGACTTTTGTCCATTTGCAATATGTTTAAAACTCTTACAGCTCCTTAAGGATAGGGGGCAGTATTGACAATTTTGGAAAAAATATGTGCCCATATTAAACTGCCTCCTACTCAAACTCAGAAGCTAGGATACGCATATTATTAGTAGATTTGGATAGAAAACACTCTGAAGTTTCTAAAACCGTTTGAATGGTGTCTGTGAGTATAACAGAAGTCATATGGCAAGCAAAAACCTGAGAGAAATCCTACCAGGAAGTGGAAATCTGGATGCATGGGCTCTCTTCAAGTCGTTTCCTATTGAATACACAGTGACGTAGTAATAATTGTGCACTTCCTACGGCTTCCACTAGATGTCGACAGTCTTTACAAAGTTGTTTGAAGCGTCTACAATGAACAGAGACCAAATGAGAAGGAGGGGAAGTTGTTGAGGCAGGGGATGACTTCACTTTACATTTACATTTTTACATTTTACATTTTAGTCATTTAGCAGACGCTCTTATCCAGAGCGACTTACAGTAGTGAATGCATACATTTCATACAATTTCATACATTTTTTTTTTTTTTTTTCTGTGCTGGCCCCCCGTGGGAATCGAACCCACAACCCTGGTGTTGCAAACACCATGCTCTACCAACTGAGCTACAGGGAACGGCACTTCTTGGCGCCGTTGAAATATTACTGAATCTTCACGTTCTGAAGGCCCTAAAGATGGATGTTTTACAACGTTTGACATGTTTTAACGAACGTAAATACAACTTTTTTTTACTTTTCATCGCGACATCGTCCGCGCGCTTCCTACACTTGGAGTAGCTTACTGGACGCACGAACAACAAGGAGTTATTTGGACATAAATTATGGACTTTATCGAACAAAACAACATTTGTTGTGGACCAGGGAATTCCTGGAAGTGCCTTCTGATGAAGATCAAAGGTAAGGGACTATTTCTAATGCAATGGATGACTCCAAGATGGCGGCTATCTGTATAGCCTAGTGTATTTTTCTGAGCTCAGTACTCAGATTATTGCAGAGTGCTTTCCTCATGAAGCTTTTTTTTTAATCTTTCATAGTGTTTGCATAAAGGAGATGTTCATCTATAATTCTTTGAATGACAGTTTAATTTTGTATCAATGTTTATGACAAGTATTTTTGTAAATTGTGCCGCTGATTCACCGGCAGTATTTGAGGGAAAATATTTTCTGAACGTCACGTGCCGATGTAAAATGCTGTTTTTATATATAAATATGAACTTTATCGAACAGAAAATGCATGTATTGTGTAACATGATGTCCTAAGAGTGTCATCTGATGAAGATCGTCAAAGGTTAGTGCTGCATTTAGCTGTGTTTTGGGTATTTGTGATGCATGCTAGTTGCTTGGAAAATGGCTGTGTGGTTATTTTTGTCGATGTACTCTCCTAACATAATCTAATGTTTTGCTTTCGCTGTAAAGCCTTTTTGAAATCGGACAACGTGGTTCGATTCAGGAGAAGTGTATCTACAAAATGGTGTAAAATAGTCCTATGTTTGAGAAATAGAAATTATTAGATTTGGTTTTGAATATGGCGCTCAGATTTTTTCACTGGCTGTTGATCCCGCTAACGGGATCCGAGCGGCAAGAGATATACCATCACCAAATTGACATTCTGAAATCAAGACCAATGAGCAATGGAGAGGAACCACTATCACTGCCCTGCCATCCCGAGTTCATCGGGCCAGTCAATTTTGCATTTCTGCAGTATTTTTGAGCATGTCAAATTTGTGATGGTAATTGCCCATTGAAACATATTGCAAATGGACAGTACATTTGCAGTATGATTCAACAGTGAAAAAACATCACCAAATGGACATGATGAAATCAACACAACGAGCGATGGAGGGGAAGCACTATCAATTCCCGTTCATCCCAAGTTCATCGGGCCAGTCAATTTCTGCATTTCTGCAGTATTTTTGAGCATGTCAAATTCGTGATGGTAAATGCCCATATTGCAAATGGACAGCCGTGCACCTGGTGATTGGAATGGTTTTTAATGCCTTTTTGTGGGGAGCAAAGGGTCTACGGTTGGGTAGGGAGCACCCCCCACCCGTGCCAATCCAATAAGGGTGGTCATTTTGGATGTTTTTCCAAAAATCATTAAAAACAACAGAGTCCCACTTCTCCCTCATCATTCATGACAAATAGACCATCTAGGTTGATTCATGGCTTAACATAGTGCTATATATAATTTGGGCAGTATAAATGCCATTTGGACATGGTTCACTGACTTTTGGGTTTGGAAACTGACTTCCTATGATCATACATGGCAAATGGACAAAACATCCTGATTTGGCACTTTCAATACTTTCATATTGCATTTGGACATTTCTTACTGCATTTGGCAATGTTTCCCTGACATTTGACTTCCTATGATATCATATTGCAAATGGACAAAACATATGCCTTATGGACAAAATAAATAGAAATTATGACAATAAAATGTGACAAAAGTATGTTCATACAGATCTTATACGTGTATAACCTCTCTGGGATATGTGGGACGCCCCGCCAACAGCCAGTGAAATAGCAGGTCACCAAATTCAAAACAACAAAAATCTCAGAATTAAAATTCCTCAAACATACAAGTATTATACACCAATTTAAAGATGAACTTCCACAGTGTCCGATTTCAAAAAGGCTTTACGGCGAAAGCATACCTTGCGATTATGTTAGGTCAGCGCCTAGTCACAAGAAAACATACAGCCATTTTCCAGCCAAAGAGAGGATTCACAAAAAGCAGAAATAGAGATAAAATTAATCACTAACCTTTGATGATCTTCATCAGATGGCACTCATAGGACTTCATGTTGCACAATACATGTATGTTTTGTTTGATAAAGTTCATATTTATATCCAAAAATCTCAGTTTACATTGGCACGTTATGTTCAGTAATGTTTGCCTCTAAAACATCCAGTGATTTTGCAGGGAGCCACATCAATTTACAGAAATACTCATCATTAACGTTGATATAAGATACAAGTGTTATACAATTAAAGATACACTTCTCCTTAATGCAACCGCTGTGTCAGATTTCAAAAAAGCTTTACGGCAAAAGCACACCATGCCATAATCTGAGTACAGCGCTCAGACACCAAAACAAGCCATACAGATACCCACCATGTTGTGTAGTCAAAAGAAGTCAGAAATAGCGTATAAATATTCACTTACCTTTGATGATCTTCATCGGAATGCACTCCCAGGAATCCCAGTTCCACAATAAATGTTTGTTTTGTTCGATAGAGTTCATCTTTATGTCCAAATACCTCCATTTTGTTTGCGTGTTTAGTCCAGCATTCCAAATTCACAAAGCGTGCGCGTTTAGCCCAGACGAAAAGTCCAAATAGTTCCATTACAGTTTGTAGAAACATGTCAAACGATGTATAGAATCAATCTTTAGGATGTTTTTATCATAAATCTTCAATAATATTCCAACCAGACAATTCCTTTGTCTTCAGAAATGAAAAGGAACTCAGCTCGCTCTCACAGCTGTGCGCATGACTGAGCTCATGCCATTTTTCCAAACACCTGGTTCAAATAGCTCTTATTCTCTCCCCATTCACAGTAGAAGCCTGAAACAAAATCTAGTGGAAGCCTTAGGAAGTGCAATATGACCCCACAGACACTGTATATTGGATAGACAATCACTTGAAAAACTACAAACCTCAGATTTCCCACTTCCTGGTTGGATTTTTCTCAAGTTTTTGCCTGTCTTATGAGTTCTGTTATACTCACAGACATCATTCAAACAGTTTTAGAAACTTCAGAGTGGTTTCTATCCAAATCTACTAATAATATGATATCCTAGCTTCTGGGCCTGAGTAGCAGGCAATTTACTCTGGGCACCTTATTCATCCAAGCTACTCAATACTGCCCCCAGATCCCAAAGAAGATAATTGACAAAAAAATCAAAAGAATTTCGAAAAACGGTCCAGAAAGCACTTTTTTAAGGGGGTGATAAGTTTTAGAATTTATTTTCAAAATTTGACCCTTGGGTCTTGACTTGATGTGCATTTGCAATATGAACATTTATGGTGGAGCGCACTCGCCATCTATTGGATTTTTGCTGTGTGACACTTGGCATTTGCAATATGTTTTGAAAACGGCGTCCAATTGAGTGGTATTGTACATCGTGTATATGTTTCGTACGGGGCCAATAAGATCCCATTCATTTTTGTCCATTTCAGGGGGGTATTCCCTTACATCTTTGTATGATTTGTTGTGTGCAAATGAACTCAATCTTACAGATAATGTCAAATGTGATATAGCGAAGCACCTGAGTGAGCTGGGTGTGCAATTACGCAGGTACTTTCCTGAAACGGACTACACAAACAACTGGATTCGTTATCCCTTTCATGCCCTGCTTCTAGTCCACTTACCGATATCTGAACAAGAGAGCCTCATCGAAATTGCAACAAGAGGTTCTGTGAAAATTGAATTTAATCAGAAGCCACTGCCAGATTTCTGGATAGGGCTGCGCTCAGAGATTCTTGCCTTGGCAAATCGCGCTGTTAAGACACTGACGCCCTTTGTAAGCACGTACCTATGTGAGAGTGGATTCTCGGCCCTCACTAGCATGAGGCCCTCACTAAATACAGGCACAGCCTGTGTGTGGAAAATGATTTAAGACTGAGACTATCTCCAATAAAACCCAACATTGCAGAGTTATGTGCATCCTTTCAAGCACACCCTTCTCATTAACCTGTGGTGAGTTATTCACAATTTTCGATGAACAAATAAGGTTTTATATGTAAGATGCTAAATAAAGAGCAAAATTATTGATTATTATTATATTATTATTTGTGCCCTGGTCCTATAAGAGCTCTTTGTCACTTCCCACAAGCCGAGTTGTGACAAAAACTCACACTCATTCTTATGTTTAATAAATGTATCATATAGTGTGTGTGTGTCGCAGGCTTACAATGATAGCAAAAAACAACATTTGAGTGTGCGCTGACCCTGGTGCTAGAGGGGGTACGCAGCTGGAGGTTGAATGTTTGAAGGGGTACAGGACTATAAAAAGTTTGGGAACCACTGCTCTAGTGTATGCAGTTATTTTGCTTCCTGCCTCTGAGGGGCGCTATACTACTGTGCTTTAACCACATTACACACCCCTTCTATTTACAGTCATGGAAGATTCCTCATTCAAGAGCACTGAGAAAGTCTTTTAGTTACTATGGAAACAAATAGAAGACCTGTTTGGATGAGAAGCTGAGAGAGAGGGGGGGAAATTCTTTATTATTTAAAGGGATCTCACCCCTTTTCTAATTAGTTTTGTCTAAAGGCCCCAAAAAGTGCCTCAGAGTACATCAGTATTCTAAAAAGCAGCCGAAAATCACAGCCCAGTGAAACATTTCAAATGGCAACAACTTGGTCTTCAGCTTGTCGAGAGCAAAACCAAAGGGGCAGATATACTGCAAGTTTTTCATGGGTGAACAGTTTGCGCCTGCTATTTTCTGAGGAGATTAAAACATAAAAGGCTGAACATGAAGTAGCTAAATAAAGTTGGAAATAAGGGTTGTTGGTGTTAAATAAAGACAGTATCATGGTTTGAGTTTGTTTTTACATTACTATTCCTTTTTGAACATAACAGTTGTTAACTTCGCACTTGTGTAAACATTCAGTAAAGCTGGCCCTAGATACCCACCATCACCCTGAAGCAACAACAATACATGACAGATACATTGCAAGTGTTTGCTTTTCTTCCATACTGAATGCTGAAAATGTACCACTTAAACACTTACGGCTGCTAAAAGTGGGGATTAATTGGGTACGGGACAGTTTTCATGGACAAATATTCCCACCCCCTTCCCACACAGTCTTTATTGAATACATAACGATTCCTTTCATTAGCCGGGTGATACTGGGGACATTAGTAATCATTTCTCTCAACCGGCAGCAGAATGTCAGGAGTGCAGAGTTTAACATTCACAGTGAGTACACCCTGTCTCACTTTGACTGATCTGCATATAACCCACGTGGCGTTTCACTGTCACTCAAGGGGCTTTGGCTTGCAGGCACAGCCACAGCCTTTAGAAATGGCTCTTTCTTTTGTTAATTTATGAACACAATGAGCAAATACCTTTGTTCACCTTTATCATCTGGCAAAATAAGATCAATTCAACCACAGATGAGGTGGTTAAATGCTTTTACTTAAGCGGTCATTATGCGTTTGCTTGGAAATATGCTTATGTTTAAGCATGTTGAAATAGGCTAGGCTACTGATGTACGTTTCCCAGACATCAAACTATTAGCTAGCAGATTACAATGTCCTTTCACAAAATGTTGTTTCATCTAGCCAAAATCCATGACCTTGAACGAATGACTCGAACGACTTTAAATATATAATTTCCCTTCCTTTCATGGATTTAAAACTTGTTCTTCATAACATTGCTTTAGTGTAGCATATACACACCCACAATCCTCTTCAAAGGTGACATAACAAAAAAAATCTGGATTACAAATACACATAACTGACAGACCATATAAGCAAATGGCCCATGACAACGAACATCAGCTGCCTCTAATTGGGAACCATACCAAGAGCACCAACATAGAAATGAAAAGACTAGAACACCCCCTAGTCACGCCCTGACCTACAACACCATAAAGAACCAAGGGCTCTCTATGGTCAGGGCGTGACACCATGAAACAGCAACATTTGCTTCACATCCCTTTGGTTTTCAGAGTGATTTCCAATTGTGCCTGCTGTGTGCTTTTCATTTTTTTTAAAACACAGTAAAGTGGTATTCATATCACCGATCAAATTTTGCCTGCACATTGTTGGCTATTGGAGGTAGGCTATATACAACTGTTGAAAAGGCCAGAACAAGCCATTTAGCTCATTACCTACGCTCTCTTTCAAGCCCAGGGAATCGATCAACAGAGGCCATTGTTCCATTGTTGAGAGGCCTTGTGAATCACTAACAACATCATGTCTCACCCTTACAATCCACACACTTTTCCTTTATGGAGTTCAGGGATTAAACAGAATGTGCTCAGACATCCATAAATCAATGTTATGGTACCACATTGTCACTGTTTAACATTCTTGATAATGACAAATTATATTTCAATAAGCTCTTAGCGGAAAGACACTTTCCCATTTCCACTTATGAAACGTTCAATGAGACAAAACCCAGGACTAGACAACACCTGAAAGTCAGGTTCAATTTAATGATATAATGGATAAGCAGATAGTGATCCTGAGGTCCTTAGCTGTGCCACAAGGTCAACCAAACTGTGCCGCTATGTCCATGACCAAGCCTAAACTCTAATTACGCAATGTAATTTAATAATTCCATTAAGAATGAAATATTGAATGTTTAAGCCACATCCATAATGCACAATGTTCATCAAGGGAATACAGCTTATGGTATGAATGCTCTAGCTCGTCACCAAAATTAATATAAATAAATAAAGGAAAGAATAAAAATAGAAAAGGTAACGGGCCAAATGTACCATCACTGTACGCAAATAAATGATCTGGGAGTGAAGGATTGAGAGCTCTCTCAAAGGGAAAGGCATTTTCGCTCAATCAAAAAGGGTCAACTAATCAACACATGCTGTTTAAAAGCTAAAATCCCCTTAGACTGACTTACAAACAGGGGTCAGGAGTGTTAGCAATGTAAAACCATTATAGATCCATGGATTCGATTTCAGTACCTTTGCTGGTTTGTTCTCCAGTCTCCTGTTGTTGTAAACAAAATATATTCTTTGAAACAGTTTTTTCAGTGTTCAACCCAGTATGGTCAAGAGACTATGTGCTGTTTGCTTTGCTTCAGCTGTGTCTTGGTACACAAAACACCCTCTATTGTTTATGTGAACTCCAGAGTAACTTCTTAATTACTTTTAATCAGATTTACAAAAGCCCCAAATCTCTCAAAAGAATGAGCTCAGGTGGATTTTCTCTCATGCGTCTCACACTCCCCTCTTGATCTGACACTTGAAAAATGAAAACAGGTTAAATTTGGTTTAAAAAGTAGAAGGTAGCTAAAGCTAGATTGTGTATGTTTCCAAGAAAATAGCTTATATATGAAAACAGTTAGCTTTATGCATACATCTAACCATTTTTATTGAAAACAACATCATTCCATGTTCATCATGTCAACCATACAACTTGTGTGTGGTGTGTGTCTCCCATATCCAAGTCATGTCTCAAGTGGCCATGCTGCTATAAGGTAGAGGCTCGGTGTGTGAAGTGGCAGGGTGGAGACATAGAGACGGTGAGTGGCAGCAACTACAAGGCCACCTGTCTGGGTTTTTGTGTCTCCTCAGAGACGCAGGGACATAAAGGAGAGAGAGAGAAAGAGGGAGAGAGAGGGGGATGAAAAAGAGAGGGAGTGTGAGAGAGGACATGTGAGTGGCAGTTGTCACCGCCAAGCTCTCACGACTGTCAATAAATGACAGAAAGTTCAGCCTTGGTCTTTGAAAAACCCATACTCCCCTCTTGTGCAAAGAAAAAAAGGGGTCCTCAAAACCATTTGGTAAAGCCAGTGAAAATTGGCTTGATATTAGCCTTGATTGATAGTGGTGATGATGGTACCAAGACCAACCAATTAGACTTGAAGGGAGAACAACAACAACAAAAGGTACTCTCTCTTTGATAAGCTGTTGCAAATCAGTTTTTAGAACTGTAGGCAAACCAAAACCGAAAATATTGTACCTTTACATGTTGGTAGGGCCTTGTTCCATATAGGTTTTCCATCCAAACCAATAACACATGTGATTGTGGCTTGTCCAACAGCAGTATATCCAGAGTTACATTGATAGGTCACTGTGGAGCCCAGTTTGTAGTCCATCCCCACACGACTGCCGTTCATGATATTTCCAGGGTCAAAACATGCCTCCCTGGGTTTCTCTGTGGAGTAGAAAACATATACAAGCTCAAGATAAAGTACTGTGCAGGACAACAGGTCTTGAGCAGAGAGAATTGATTTCAATACAACACCAAGGAGGAAAATGTAAAACCATTTTTATTTTGCTAAAGCATTGTAATTTATCCATAAATGCAAAAGAAACTCAGCAGTTGAAAAGCCCAGATATCATTAACAGGTAGGGTATGCATCGTGAGATATTTGATGCATTCAAACACTGAACATTCCAGGGATTCCCAGAAGCTGCTACTGATATTTTGATCCCCTAGTTTATCGCCTAGACTTCTGCTGTGGCTCTGCGGTGAACCTTAATGTATGAGGAAGAACACATGGAGTTTGAGAGTAAAAAAGAGCAGGTACAGTAGAGTTGCTCCAAGGCATCCTCAATAGAAAAGACCAGCACAGAGGGGAATGCAAGGTAAGCATGTGGGTCTGTAGAGGCAGCCAACCAGTGTCCTTCTGGCAACAAGACACTCAAAGAAGGACAGTTGGAAAAAGCTCTGGAGGTGGTGCTTGTATACACTGCCAAACAAGATGACAGGTAACAGCCCACTTCTTTCTGCTGCCCTGTGCTTTGGGGAGCAGTGAAAGTAGGAGGCCTGTGGTGGGAGATTCTATCACTGAAATTGCTACAGTGCATCACAATTTCAACAGCATTTCAATACCCAGAGACAGGAAATGATTCTCAACATATAAGGCCAAAGTCTACATGCTACTGCCCATAACCTAAAGCTACATTTTGAAATGGATGTATGAATACATTAGAAATACAGTAGTAGAAAACTTAATAAAAAAAATATATGAAGTATATTACAGTAATAAGTATGAAAACAGAAATGGCAATGCCATTTTTTTTTTTTACCCTCTTTAATCAACATTTAAATGACCTTAGTTACCGGTGCATGGATGGGGGGGAAAAACTACGATATAGGAGATTGATTTACAGGAAAAAATTGTGTTTTTAGCCTTGGGAGATGACAAATCTCACCCAGTTCCCCTTAAAGGTAATTAGCTGCTCTTATCGACAAAAGCACAGCTAAATACAGGGCCGTATGTACAAAATCAAACAACAAATTATGCTATTGATTGGTTTTAGTAAATCTTCCAAGAAGAACGAGAGGTCAAAAAGGAAAAATACTACACACATCTGTGTTCATGGGTTTTGTGAACTTCATGGGCTTAATAAATAAAACCACTTATCCAGTCGATCATCAATGCACTCAATCAAAAGGCATTTAATACAAAGACGTAGGTTGGAAAACCTACTGTTTTTCAGATGCTGAATAGCTCTCTATGAACAACAGGCAAAAGGGCCAGCTAATAAGGACAGTTAGCTGACAGGAAGAAACACATACAATAAGGCTTTATCAATAAATAGTCTACAAAATATATTATCCAGTGGCTAGAAATCTTTCATCCTAACAACCTATATCTATTGAAAACATTTCAATAGAGACATCAACCTTACAATATGGCCGGAGCTATACACTTTCAAAGAAAGCTAGGGTCATTTCCTACGAGACTAACATGATGCATCACTTGCCTTTGAATTCAATGGCAAAACCAGACATCCCGAGGGAGGCATCACTTCTGAAGGCGAGGAAGAGGCTGTTCCCACTGCTCTCGATGCGCTCCGGAGCCTGGTTTCCCTGCAGGCTGCTGATCAGTGGACCATTGGAGTTCTCACCCTCATAGATGTGCAGGAAGTCATAGCTGGGCTCCATGTTGAAACTGGGAGGATACAAAAGAGAACCTGGGTCATAAAAGACTGATGCCTGATTCACACTATAGGGTCAATCAGAAGCATACTGTGCTGGCTCGGATATTTCCTTTTCACATATTTCCTTTCACATTGTCTTTTCTAGCAACTATGGCAAGGCCAGCCCGGCTCAGCCTGGCTTGACCCTGAATCAGGCATGTGGGGGCTGTCTGTACTGTCAGATCAGTTTGTTTTGATTTTTCTCATGGGAGTCAATGTAATTCCTGTGGGTACATACACCGCTAGCAAGTATTCTACATTCATCACACAGTAGGCCTATAACTCTGGGGCGGCAGGGAGCCTAGTAGTTAGAGCATTGGACTTGTACCCAAAAGGTTGCAAGATCAGATCCCCAAGCTAACTGCCCCTGTACAAGGCAGTAACCCACTGTTCCTAGGCCGTCATTGAAAATACGATTTTGTTCTTAACTGACTTGCCTAGTTAAATGAAGGTAAAAATAAAAAAAGTAACACAAGCTAAAATTATACATTTTATAAAAGCTATTCCATTTATAGGTATCATCTAGGGATATTGGATAATACAGTACAACACATCGATTTGGATAATATTTGAACAAAGGCAAACTATTTCACCTCAAACACAGCAGTGTTTGATAGTGTTTGATGTTTGTTTACGGTAATTGCCAAACTGACAAAGACAGAGTGGAATCGCTCTTTCCATCTATTCTTTGACTTTGGTCCTTATTACCGTGGGTGGCTCAAAGCGTAGCATGAGCGACATACCTTTTGAAAATTAGGGCTATAACAAAGTCAGGGTTGACTTTAATTCTCCAGTCACATTCTTTTCCTGGTGGGTATGGCTGTGGATAGTTGGGTGATAGAATTACCCCAGCAGGGCCTGTCACGTTGCCGCCACAGGTAGCTATCACAACAAGGAGAGTGAGGGCAACACAGGTTTTAATACGACATGTCTCCAACACATTAAATGTTTACGGTGATTGAAGTGACAAAACAGGCCCCCATAGACATTCAGTGACAAACAGTAGTGATGGAATTCCTTCCTGCAACTGTCATTCAGAAGGGTTATTAGCATCTTTGCTTTTCTTTTTAGCGTTGTGTGAGACTTGTTCTATTGCCAATTTAAGTGTGTGTGCTAAGCAAAATCCTGTCAATCATGTGCTTGTTTGGGAGGGTCTGTGAGAGCAACATTTGTATAACCTTAGTAATCTTCCACCGTTACTAATGATTCGGCCTATAAATGGCCTTCCATCAAACAATGATCAGTGTTGTAGTAAACATGTCAAATGACTAGAAGTGACAAAGCGTACTGTCTGACAAAGGATTTGTTGACAATGGCAGAAAATGCCAATTACATTTCAGTTACTGATGAATCATTCTTCACACAGGGATTCACACTCTACTGAGGCATGGTTTACATTCTTAAGGATTCATTCATTCTTATAATAAACATGTCACTCATTCAACATAAAGTAATTAAACTGATGCAAATGAGTGGTTGGGTGCCCAACACCAACAGTAAGTGGTTCATAAAACACTGCTTACATGTATTTTCAAATACCACAAATCCTTCAATGAAAACAAGGCAGTGGGACGCTATAGGCCTAATATACAGATTCCAAATCACCTTCTTGCAGCAGAATAATCCTAAAGAGAACATCTACCTATTGTACAAACCCTTTGATGACATACAGGTATAGCCATGAAAAGAAAGGTATTATTTCTCCATTACTGTGGAGGTCAAAGCAACATACCTATACAGGTCGGAGGGTCTGGCTGCCAATAGAACCTGTTATTGAGCTGTACACAGGTGATCTTGTCTAGGCCCTGGACCTGGTAACCTGGGTCACACTGGAAGGTGATAGTATCCCCAGGCTCCCGACTATCCCCGTAACGTGTCCCATTTTGGGGTGTCCCGGGGTCATTACAGGTCGTTGCAGTAGTAGCTGAAATCACACAAATTAATCCCTTATAAACATTTTGACAGGACGGTTTTAAATCATACAACTCTCATTTTTTTTCAGCCAACGGCTGATAAAGATATAAGCATAATTTCATGTGTTGAAATCATTGGACTGGCAGCAAACTGATTTGTGGAGACTAATTGTCTTTTAAATCATATTTCCAGAAAATATTTGCCATTTATATACAAATGCTATGCTCAATTTAATTTACATATATTTGTATGAAATACTTATTTGTCAAAAGGATTTGTCATAATAGTGTTTTATACATGGCCCAGAGTAGGATAAAGTGAGGGAAATCTCAAGAAACATACTGTAGCCTTTGTCTGAAAAGCTACTGAATAGAATGTCATGTCCGAATTCCTCTGGTCCATTGTGACAGGTACTACTTACTTGAGAACTGAATGGAGAAGCCTGACTTGCTGATGAAGTAATCACTGTCAAGCTGGAGCGTTAGGATGTTGAAGGTGCTGTGGGTGTCTTCGGGCAGAGCTGACCCACTCCATTCCTTCAGGAGGAAACCCCCCTCAGTTGGACCGTCCCACACCTTCAGGATGTCATGAGCCACTTCCGTGTCAAACACTATGAAGTGGAGGCTAAATAGAGAGTAGGAGGGGGATATTGATTACACACTATGCACCTCCTTAAGAATTAGAACCTTTCATACTGAAGTCTGGTCTTACCATTGGTTTACATCTGTGACAAACACCTATACACTCAACAATACTCCATAAATCAACTGTCCAAGGGTTGCTACTGACTTGTAATAAGAAAATATCATTGGAATTCTATAGAACCAGTTCTCAAGTAATGTCTCAGACCGATGAAACATCTATATTAGATCATTCTTGCTCACCAAACCATTTAAGGAATGTTTCAGTTATGTTCAGCAATAATTAGGGAGAGGATGAGTTCTTTCGATTTTTACATTTTTACATTTTATGCAGTTAGCAGGCACTCCTATCCAGAGAAACTTTAATTAGTGCATTCATAAAGGTGAGACAACAACATATCACTGTCGTAGTAATTATATTTTCCCTGAACAAAGTAGTTATCAGCAAAGTCAGTGCTAGTAGGAAAAGACAAGTGTCATGAGATTTATTTAAGATACTCTTTAAAGAGGTCGGGTTTGAGAAGATTTCCTTAATAAAGTCTAATAGCCAGTGATGTCAATAGTATTTCTCCTCCTCCTTCATCTGTAAATTGCTTGAACTGAATTGGCATATCTGATTTCTATGGCATTTCAAGTGTGCATAATTGGTTTATCTTTGGGGGTTATTGTTTTGTTTTTAAGAAGCCAGTAATGGACTTGAAGGAATAGATGCTAATGGTAGGAAGGCTAGCAGTGGGGTGAAATGCAATCAGCAATGGCACATTTAATCACAGCTTATTTTCCAAAAGTGCAGCAGAACAATTGCTCCGCTATACTAGACACGCCTCGCTATAAACTCACTGATTTCATTTCAAATTTAAATGGAGTCAAGAAAAATTGGGCTATTGTGTATCTAATTGCCTATTCCAAGGGGGTGTGTCCCTATTGTGAGATACTGTACCTGATGGTTTTGCCTGTGTCCGCTTCGATAGACCAGGTACAGTGGAGGTTATTGTCATAGGGTGCAGGGTAACCCGGGGAAAGTATCCGTCCAGATATTGCACCTGCGATGTGGCCTCCGCATTCAGCTAGATAAGGAAACCAAAATGTCTCATATCATCAAAAATAGAAATCTGATTAAATAAGCCTTCTCTCTCTGGCATCAACCAGCTGAATTTATAAACATTATATAATACATCACATCATTACATGCACTTGAAAGAATCAAATATGTTCTCAAGCGTCTCAAAATACATGTGTATTATTTTAGTGACTGCTGACGACACTGGAAAAGAGGAGAGGATATCCCTATTATGTCACATCGTTCAAAGGAAATATAAAATACAATGGCAGCCTAAGGCAATGTCATCTATTTTCCATGCTACTTTTCGGCTGTATGGAAATTTGTCTGAACCGAGCTAGGCTAATTAAGGAATGAGGCTGAAGAATGACACTGTAATGTATCAGTTCTCTCCAGTACAGAAAGCTCAGACTGTCCATACTTCAATTAAGAGGGAGACACACACAGTTTGTATAGCTTTAGGGGCAATAATATAGCCAGCATTAGGGGATAAATGTTCATAGCTGTTAACTAGCGTAACTATTTCACTATACTATAAATGACAGCATGTTAGCCCGGGGTTTGACTCGGAGTTAGCCTGAGAGAGCGTAACTGGCAAAGTTGGTCATATAATGGAATCAGTACGATATTAATAACAGTGGGACAGAATGCAGACAACACAACAAATTCCATGTTGACTGGTAAAACGGTATAATATTTTCAAACGCATCAGATGAAAATGAATCCTTTGGTATGGGCATCTTGAACTTGACCATTACCATGGTAATTAAAATGTTAACAAAATGTTACTTAGGAATTGTAAGTGTTTCACCATAATAAGGAAATGTATCCTTGATGATGAGATTTGTCTCTTTTCAGCTGTGACTCACTCACCTAGACAGGAAGGTAAAGGTTTATCCCAAACCCTACGGTCTCCACTTAGGCATGTCAGAGTGCTGCTTCCATGGAGAGTATAGCCAGGGTTACAACTGTACAACACAAATGTGTTTGCAAAATGGCCATCATCTTGAATCTTGTATCCGTAATTTGGAGTTCCTGGTTCTTCACACTTGACAAGGTCAAAACCTACAAAGACAGATTTGAGACTGTTACCCATTCAAACATAACAAACATTCATTTATTTTCATTAATGACAAAGGTTGAAAAATAAAAAAGACATCTGTCTGGTGAAATAAAGCAAGCTGCTTCAAGCATTCTAGTTTGACTTTATATTAGTGATGCTTTTCATACATCAGCCTTGAGCATGCAATATTGTAGTTGAAGGTTATTGTAGAATGAATGGAAGCAGATATATCTGTCTCAACGCACAACTGCAACACTCACTGGCATTATAGATTTTTTGTTTGTTTACCATCATAATTAAACTAGACCCTCTCATGGGAAATTCACGATATTGTACTTACTTACAAATATATACATTCTTGAAACAAGATACATTTGTGCCTTTACCTGTAGAGGTTGTCCATCAGACCACTTTCAACTAATGTGAAAGATAATACTGTTCATATAGGGCAAGTAAACAAGGACTAAACATACAATACAAGGCCTTTTTGTTATTGGTGTACAATGGTTCCTCCTTTAAAAGTTGTGTCATACTGCAGCACACCTATTGGCATTAGTAGAGAATTTAAAACCTTTTTTTTGGAATAACATAGTACATTGATTTTAAGAAATTTGGCTTAATTAATTTGATTAATATTATAGTGTTTCAATTCCAAGAAAAATTAAAAACAAAACCCTCAGGGTTTCCGTCAGGATGTAATGTAAAATATTGCGCTGTACAATGTGACGGTTGGGAGTAGGCTAGAGCATACGAGGATTGGAGGAATCTAAATTAATATCTAAAGGGAATAACATTTCCACACCCTAATTGTAGTGTAACCAATACTCATTTTGCCTTTGGTAGGCCTACAGTATATCAAAAAAAAATTTTTTCAATGACGTGACTCTCCGCCAATAATTACATTTAGAGGATTGGAAGATTCTAAATTAATTAATATCTAAGGGGCATTTTCCATTAGGATCTGTGAGAATATCTGATAATATCAAAGTTTTTTATATCATTCTAAATGAATTAATAATAATAACAATAATAATAATAGAGTGAGTGAGAAAAAGGCAATTCTTGAACATGGGGTGAGACATTCTCACTAATTTGTAAATAAAGCCAGTTTGTTATTTAGAATGATTTATTTCTGGAGAAACCTAACTTGATTATTTAGCAGACATCACTTGCTGATATTCAGGCAACACATATATCTTAAGAATATAATGGAATATAATTGAACATTTTCATTTCTCCATGCTTGTCTCAGAGCAGCGCGAAACAGTGCTGAAATAGACGTCCACAGCAGGAAGGCTATATATATAACGATATTTTTGAGATTATTTTGTTTTTAAAAAACAACAGTGAGCGATTGTAATCTGAATAAAGGCCAAAATAATATTCATAAAGGCTATAATATAGCCCTGCTAATAGCCATAATGGTGCTGTGCAACGTGACCATGTGTTAGAAAGAGTATTTTCCAGTAAGCAACAATTTGTTTGTATTCATTAGACAACTTTGTTCCAATATTTCTGTAATTCAGTGTTATTTATTCCCATAGTAATTCGTTATGGATCCATAACTAAATCAACATCGGCATTTTGAAAGACTATTTTTATCATTATTTTATTAACGAAAGCATAAAAATGCTGATGAAGAAATACAGTACTGTACAGTATATGCTTTTACATTTGGATAATAAAGCATTTTGAAGATATAAGCCACCTGCATTTGTTTATTAGGCTACTGTGCAGTCTGACAAGTAAACATAGCCTACTGTAGTAAACATGGGAATGTGCCAAATTCCTTACATAAGTGAGAGCAGGCATGTCCAGACTTTCTTGGTGACCTCAATAATGGCTGCACTAGAGAATGCGGGCACGCGGGTGACCGGGGTTCAATTCCCCGATGGGGAGGAAGGAGTAGGCTGTCCTTGTAAATAAGAATTTGTTCTTAACTGATTCCATATGTGTTATTTCATAGTTGTAATGCCTTCACTATTATTCTACAATGTAGAAAATAGTAAAAATAAAGAAAAATCTTGGAATAAGTAGGTGTGTCCAAACTTTTGACCAAACTTTTGACCCCTCCTGTCTCAGTCTCCAGTATTTATGTTGCAGTAGTTTATGTGTCGGGGGCTAGGGTCAGTCTGTTATATCTGGAGTATTTCTCCAGTGTCCTGTGTGAATTTAAGTATGCTCTCTCTAATTCTCTCTTTCTCTCTTTCTTTCTCTTTCTTTCTTTCTTTCTTTCTTTCTTTCTTTCTTTCTTTCTTTCTTTCTTTCTTTCTTTCTTTCTTTCTTTCTCTCGGGGGACCTGAGCCCTAGGACCATGCCTCAGGACTACCTGGCATGATGACTCATTGCTGTCCCCAGTCCACCAGGCCGTGCTGCTGCTCCAGTTTCAACTGTTCTGCCTGCGGCTATGGAACCCTGACCTGTTCACTGGATGTGCTACCTGTCCCAGACCTGCTGTTTTCAAATTTCTAGAGACAGCAGGAGCGGTAGAGATACTCTCAATGATTGGCTATGAAAAGCCAACTGACAATTACTCCTGAGGTGCTGACCTGTTGCACCCTCGACAACTACTGTGATTATTATTATTTGACCATGACCATGTGGTCATTTATGAACATTTGAACATCTTGGCCATGTTCTGTTATAATCTCCACCCGACACAGCCAGAAGAGGACTGGCCACCCCTCATAGCCTGGTTACTCTCTAGGTTTCTTCCTAGGTTTTGGCCTTTCTAGGGAACTTTTTCCTAGCCACCGTGCTTCTACACCTGCATTGCTTGCTGTTTAGGGTTTTAGGCTGGGTTTCTGTACAGCACTTTGAGATATCAGCTGATGTAAGAAGGGCTATATAAATACATTTGATTTGATTTGATTTACTTGCTTAATTCATTTGATTAATATTATGGTGTTTCAATTCCAAGAAAAAATGAAAAACCCTCTGGGTTTCCATTAGGATGGAACGGAAAATATGGCGCTGTTCAACGTGACGGTCGGCAGTACAGTACTGGGCTATTTAGCTAAAGAATCCACGTGTCGTGCGGGCAGGGCACGCGGGAGCCCGGGGATCAATTCTCCAATGGGGAGGAAGGAGTAGACCTTGTCCTTGTCCTTGTAAATAAGAATTTGTGTCTTCTGATCCCTCCTGTCTCAGCCTCCAGTATTTATGCTGCAGTAGTTTATGTGTCGGGGGGCTAGGGTCAGTCTGTTACATCTGGAGTATTTCTCTTGTCTTATCCGGTGTCCTGTGTGAATTTAAATATGCTCTCTCTAATTCTCTCTTTCTGTCTTTCTCTTGGAGGACCTGAGCCCTAGGACCATGCCTCAGGACTACCTGGTATGATGACTCCTTGCTGTCCCCAGTCCACCTGGCCGTGCTGCTGCTCCAGTTTCAACTGTTCTGCCTGCGGCTATGGAACCCTGACCTGTTCACCGGACGTGCTTGTTGCACCCTCGACAACTACTATGATTATTATTATTTGACCATGCTGGTCATTTATGAACATTTTAACATCTTGACCATGTTCTGTTATAATATCCACCCTGCACAGCCAGAAGAGGACTGGCCACCCCTAGTTTTTCCTAGGGAGTTTTTCCTAGCCACCGTGCTTCTTTCACATGCATTGCTTGCTGTTTGGGGTTTTAGGCTGGGTTTCTGTACAGCACTTTGAGATATCAGCTGATGTACGAAGGGCTATATAAATAAATATGATTGATTTGATTTGATTCTGTAATTCAGTTCATTTATTCCCATAGTAATTCTACATGGATCCATAACTAAATAAACATCAGCATTTTGAAAGAGTATTTTTATTATTATTTTATTAACGAAAGCATAAAGATGTTGATGAATAAATACTGTACTGCTGTTTTGAGTTAGAAATGTAATACTTCAGAGTACTTAAGCATCGAATACATTGCAGGTAGGGGGATGTTCACACCTATAGTAGCAGGGCTATAAAGAGTCTATTGTCCTGCTAATCGGGCTACAAGTGTTTCAAAATGACACCAGCTGTCCATCACTACTGTAAATAAAAATCTTGTTTACATTCTTTATTGTAACCACAATGTCACAAATCATTTGTATCTACCTTTACAATTACTTTCAGAGTTTGGGATTCCTTTGATTCATACTATGGTGTTTCTATTTCAAGGAAAACAAAAAACCCTCTGTGTTTCCGTTAGGATGGAACTGAAAATATGGCGCTGTACAACGGGAGTACAGTACTGGGATATTTAGCTAAAGAATCCAGTGTCCTGCGGGAGATTCCCCAACAGGGAGGAAGGAGTAGGCTGTCCCAGTAAATAAGAATTTGTTCTTAACTGACTTGCCTAGTTAAATAAAGGTTACACTAAGAGCATAACATTTTTACACCCCAATTTTCTAATTCTAGTCTAACCAATACCCAAACGGAGTTTCAGTGAAAATAAAATCTCATAGATTTATCAAGACCAGTCCCCATGCTTGTCTCAGAGCAGCGCGAAACGGTGCTAAAATAGTTGTAGGCTTTTGCTTCTAACTTCAATATGCTCTTTAAATAAATAAGACCTACACCACTTTTAACAGCACATTATAGAGGATTGGAGGATATTTCTGTAATTCAGTTATATTTATTATTATATATTATTTTATTAATGAAAGCATAAAGATGCCATTATTAGTTACATTGTTTCAGTTTGAACGTGCAGACTGGCACTAAGAACAGAACAGCGGGAACGTTTCCCTAGTCAGCGCCATTTTTAGTGCAATGCCCCTTAAATATTTTGGAGATGATTTTGTTTTCAAATAACGTAAAATGAGCAAGAAAAAGGCTTTTCTTGAACATGGAGTGAGACATTGTTACTAATTGGTAAATAAAGCCAGTTTGTTATTTAGAATGATTTATTTAAGTTTTTAGAGGGAGAACAACCAAAAACCTACAATCATCTCATGGGTCTCCCAGTCAAAGCCAGCACAGGTATTGAACCAACATCTGTAGCAACACAGGTTGCACTGCTATGCAGTGTCTTAGAACATTGCACCACTGAGACACTGTACAATGTGACCGGTCGGGAGTGGCCTACAGTACTACAGTAAGAGCAAAATAATCCTAACAAAATAAAATAATAAAAACCTTTGTGTAACAAAGGTTTATGTCACCCCCTCATTGTCAGTTAGAGACACAGTTGGACCCAAAAGCATAATCAGTGCTCTAACTCCCCCTTGCGCTGATCTGTAGCAATGAAGTAGTGACGCAGGGTACCGTACTAAACCAAAAATGACCTATAAGTCCCGCGGGGTAAGCTCACAACTTTTAAAGGAGGAACCACTGTAAGCTTAGAATTGGAAATTGGTTTAGTCTTGAGGGGTCCAGTTTCTCAGTAAAGCCTTTTTGAACACGAATCAGGGAATATCTATAGAGGCTGTCTCACATTTGTTCTAGGACATAATCTACCTACTGCTATACGTCAGTCTGAATCCCTTGTTGGTTTCAGTGCCGTTGCTGTTGAACTCAATCCAGAGGTGATTTGAGGTACTGTTGATGATGGCATTGTACATGTCTGTTTTGGAGAAATTGCCAAGAAGACGATATGAAGTATCCTTTCCGTCATACACCTGTTGATGAAAGAACAACACTATAATGCACAGGTTTCTCAAAATACTATTAATATTCAAGGGAATATAATAATAATATAAATAATAACGATAACGATTTACTTTGACTATATATACACATAACGCATTGATTACACATCTCCATAAGCATTTAATGAATGTGTTATAACAGGTTCTAATCATATTATTAAAGGTTCATTAATGAACTATATTTACAGTATATCCATAGCGCATTCATGTCATGCTATGCAAGAGCTCATATTTAGGTATCTTAATAGATGCATCATTACAATTAGAGCTTAGTATCATTATAATGGCTGTTTCTCAAAAGCATGCTTCTGCCATACCACATTTAGAAAATTATGCTGATATATATATACTGCTCCAAAAAATAAAGGGAACACTTAAACAACACATCCTAGATTTGAATGAAAGAAATAATCTTATTAAATACTTTTTTCTTTACATAGTTTAATGTGCTGACAACAAAATCACACAAAAATAATCAATGGAAATCCAATGTATCAACCCATGGAGGTCTGGATTTGGAGTCACACTCAAAATTAAAGTGGAAAACCACACTACAGGCTGATCCAACTTTGATGTAATGTCCTTAAAACAAGTAAAAATGAGGCTCAGTAGTGTGTGTGGCCTCCACGTGCCTGTATGACCTCCCTACAACGCCTGGGCATGCTCCTGATGAGGTGGCAGATGGTCTCCTGAGGGATCTCCTCCCAGACCTGGACTAAAGCATCTGCCAACTCCTGGACAGTCTGTGGTGCAATGTGGCGTTGGTGGATGGAGCGAGACATGATGTCCCAGATTTGCTCAATTGGATTCAGGTCTGGGGAACGGGCGGGCCAGTCCATAGCATCAATGCCTTCCTCTTGCAGAAACTGCTGACACACTCCAGCCACATGAGGTCTAGCATTGTCTTGTATTAGGAGGAACCAGGTCCAACCGCACCAGCATATGGTCTCACAAGGGGTCTGAGGATCTCATCTCGGTACCTAATGGCAGTCAGGCTACCTCTGGCGAGCACATGGAAGGCTGTGCGCCCCCCCAAAGAAATGCCACCCCACACCATGACTGACCCACCGCCAAACCGGTCATGCTGGAGGATGTTGCAGGCAGCAGAATGTTCTCCACGGCGTCTCCAGACACTGTCACGTCTGTCACATGCTCAGTGTGAACCTGCTTTCATCTGTGAAGAGCACAGGGCGCCAGTGGCGAATTTGCCAATCTTGGTGTTCTCTGGCAAATGCCAAACATCCTGCACGGTGTTGGGCTGTAAGCACAACCCCCACCTGTGGATGTCGGGCCCTCATACCACCCTCATGGAGTCTGTTTCTGACCGTTTGAGCAGACACATGCACATTTGTGGCCTGCTGGAGGTCATTTTGCAGGGCTCTGGCAGTGCTTCTCCTGCTCCTCCTTGCACAAAGGCGGAGGTAGCGGTCCTGCTGCTGGGTTGTTGCCCTCCTACGGCCTCCTCCACGTCTCCTGATGTACTGGCCTGTCTCCTGGTAGCGCCTCCATGCTCTGGATACTACGCTGACAGACACAGCAAACCTTCTTGCCACAGCTCGCATTGATGTGCCATCCTGGATGAGCTGCACTACCTGAGCCACTTGTGTGGGTTGTAGACTCCGTCTCATGCTACCACTAGAGTGAAAGCACCGCCAGCATTCAAAAGTGACCAAAACATCAGCCAGGAAGCATAGGAACTGAGAAGTGGTCTGTGGTCACCACCTGCAGAACCACTCCTTTATTGGGGGTGTCTTGCTAATTGCCTATAATTTCCACCTGTTGTCTATTCCATTTGCACAACAGCATGTGAAATTTGTTGTCAATCAGTGTTGCTTCCTAAGTGGACAGTTTGATTTCACAGAAGTGTGATTGACTTGGAGTTACATTGTGTTGTTTAAGTGTTCCCTTTATTTTTTTGAGCAGTGTATATATATGCCTGTACTAGCCCCATTTCCCCCACCAGCCGGGGGAGGCCCGTGACTTATCTTCTTCTTCTTTTCACTGAGGTCAATAGTGTATGGGGTCCCAACAGGGTTGAGTCCTCAGGGTAACTTTTACGGCTCAAATTGTGTAGTTAACTCTTTCGTAACTCATTAACTGCCCTCCTCCACATCACAATTAAGTTGGTCATACTGGTCTATTCATGAATTCTATGCAGTCAGAGTAAAGTCAAATCTATTTTCCCCTTCATAAAGCAGTTATAGCTAAGCATTTATGGATAATTTAATTTGAATGCTTTGAATTTCAATCTTTGTTAAATCTACTCAAGAAAATTCAAACTGAAAAATGCAAACAGCATGATTCTTTGGCGTTGTCCTCAGCAACTGTTTTCTGTCCTACGTCTGGAAAATGTAAATAAAATGTTAATATTTCCTATAACATTTGCGTTGTGTCTGTACTCTTTTTCATAAATGAGACATTTTTAGAAATGCTATATAAATGCTTTATGAATGGGAAAACAGATATGACAGTATGTTGACTGCATAGACTTCATACATAGACCTTTAATGATGGTGTTATAGATCAGATGGCAAACTGCTCAGTTAATTACCATGAAGTGCTTAGCTATAAATGCTTTATGAATGGGAAAATAGATTTGACTTTACTTTGACTGCATATAATTCATACATATAACCTTCATGTGTGCGTTATAGCCCAGTATGACCATTTTAGGCCTAACTGTGTTGTGGAAGAGGGCTGTTAATTAATTACGAAAGCATTATGATATGACCTTCAACTACATGATTTGATACATAAAATTTACCCAGAGGATTCAAACCTGTGGAGATCTTCAAGCACCATTGACCTCAGAGAGAAGAAGAAGAACATAAGTCACAGGCCTATACTGGCTGGTGGGGGAAATGGGGCTAGTACAGCCTATATATCAGCATAATTTTCTAAACGTCATTTGGCCTTTTGGCATATTCCCTACCACTGGTATGAGAGATGCACACTTTTGTGAACAGCCATAATGATGACACTACGCTGCCATTGTAATGATACATCTATTAAGATACCTAAATATGAGATCTTGCAGAGCATGACATGAATGTACTTTAGATATGTCATGGATATATTTCATTAACCTTTAATAATGCAGGTGGGACCTGTTATAACAAGTTCATGAAATGCTAATAGATTGTAGTAAATGCTCTATGGATGTGTAGTCAAAGTAAATCGTTACCATAATAACATACAGTACCAGTCAAAAGTTTGGACACACCTACTCATTCAAGGGTTTTTCTTTATATTTACTATTTTCCACATTGTAGAATAATAGTGAAGACATCAAACTATGAAATAACACATATGGAATCATTATTAACCAAAAAATATATTTTATATTTGAGATTCTTCAAAATAGCCACCCTTTGCCTTGATGACAGCTTTGCACAGTCTTGGCATTCTCTCAACCAGCTTCATGAGGTAGTCACCTGGAATGCATTTCAATTAACAGGAGTGCCTTGTTAAAAGTTAATTTGTGGAATTTCTTTACTTCTTAATGCGTTTGAGCCAATTAGTTGTGTTGTGACAAGGTAGGGGTGGTATACAAAAGATAGCCCTTTTTGGTAAAAGACCAAGTCCATATTATGGCAAGAACAGGTCAAATAAGCAAAGAGAAATGACAGTCCATCATTACTTTAAGACATGAAGGTCAGTCAATACGGAACATTTCAAGAACTTGAACATTTCTTCAAGTGCAGTTGCAAAAATCATCAAACGCTAGGCTCTCATGCGGACCGCCACAGGAAAGAAAGACCCAGAGTTCTCTCTGCTGCAGAGGACAAGTTCATTAGAGTTACCAGCCTCAGATTGCAGCTCAAATAAATGTTTCACAGAGTTTAAGTAACAGACACATCTCAACCTCAACTGTTCAGAGGAGACTGCCTGAATCAGGCCTTCATGGCCGAATTGCTGCCAAGAAACCAAACACTAAAGGACACCAATAAGAAGAAGAGACTTGCTTGGGACAAGAAAATCGAGCAATGGACCAGTGGAAATCTGTCCTTTGGTCTGATGAGTCCAGAGTAGCTGAACGGATGATCTCTGCATGTGTGGTTCCCACCGTGAAGCATGGAGGAAGAGGTGTGATGTTGTGGGGGTGCTTTGATGGGGACACTGTCTGTGATTTATTTAGAATTCAAGGCACACTTAACCAGCATGGCTACCACAGCATTCTGCAGCGATACGCCATCCCATCTGGTTAGTGCTTAGTGGGACTATCATTTGTTTTTCAACAGGACAATGACACAAAACACACCTACAGGCTGTATAAGGGCTATTTGACCAAGAAGGAGAGTGATGAGTGCTGCATCAGTTAACCTGGCCTCCACAATCACCCAACCTCAACCCAATTGAGATGGTTTGGGATGAGTTGGACCGCAGAGTGAAGGAAAAGCAGCCAACAAGTGCTCAGCATATGTGGGAACTCCTTCAAGACTGTTGGAAAAGCATTCCTCATGAAGGTGGTTGAGAGAATGCCAAGAGTGTGCAAAGCTGTCATCAAGGTAAAGGGGTGGCTACTTTGAAGAATCTAAAATATATTTTGATTTGTTTAACACTTTTTTGGTTACTACATGATTCCATATGTGTAATTTCATAGTTTTTATGTCTTCACTTTTATTCTATAATGTAGAAAATAGTCAAAGTAAATAAAAACTCTGACTGGTACAGTTTATATTTACCAGACACTTTAATCAAATGTGACTTACACTCATTCATATTTCAATCTTTCACATGTGGGTGGTCCCCGGGAATTGAACCCCCAATCATAGCATCGCAAGATCCATAATCTACCAACTGAGGTACAGAGGACCACAATAGCGCGCTATTTAATAGCATACTGTACACAGAATGCGAATTACACCATGTCATTCAGGGGGGTCTCAATTTTCTTTTAATTGTAAATGATTTACCTTTTAATGTGGCATGAACACAACCAGTCATGATATTTTCATCGGATTTTCAAACAAATCACTTCAAAAAGTAGGCTACCTGTGCATGTTCGCCCACCTAGAAAATCATTCCAAACTGCATGTATTGTATACTCACTCAATTTGATGAATGGAAATAGACATTTGTTACAAAACAGTGTGCCTATGAATGCCTATTGACATTCAGTGATTGCCATTGCTTAGGCTTACATTCATTGATGCATCTTGCTGCCAAAATGACCTTTTTTGTAGCCTAAAAAGTCGGGACACCTGAAATGGGTCTGAAACTGTCCCTGGAAAAATGGGAAGGTCAACCTAACATACAAGTTAAATTTACTAGACAAGGCTACAATGTGTATTACCATGAACATCAAATAGGCCTACCAGTAGCCAGTGATGTAATGGTAAAAAAAATGGTGGGTAAACACTGAAACCCTGTCTCTCTCTAAAAAAAGGGTAACACTCCCTATACTTTCAATGCATTTTTTTGAAAATCTGAGTAAACGGTGTTAACCCTCCACTAGGCCTACACCACTGTCGGTTGCCTACCCTCTTTTAGCCGAGACAATTTAACACACATGAATACACCCAGAACAGGTAGCCTACATTCAATATAATACATGAGTAGAATCAAAACATATTTTGATACCGTAAATTAATGGCATTAATGACAGTGTTATTTGTAATTATTAAGCATTTAACAATTGAATTAGAAAATGTAACTTAAACCTTGTACGAATCATAGATCTTGGAGAATGCCCTGTAAGTGTAACTATGCCTACATAACATTTCACCATGAAATGTTTCGCCATGAAAACAGCTCCCATGGGCACACAAATCCCAAATAATGTAGGCCTATGCCATTGCAAAATCGAATGCTTCTAACCGAATGTTAATGACAGAAGGCTTATAAGTCACCTTATAGGCCTACTGTCATTATTGTATAGCCAGCCTGCTTGTTGGATGGATTGGATGCACATTGGTGTCTAGCTTTAGGCTAGTTGTCTAGTGATATTGTTGACCATTATCAGCTGATCCAGGAAAGAAAACAAATATTGATAGAAAATGATAAAGCTAATTAAATGGCCCATTACTTCTAGCCACGGAGAACACCAGTACCCGTGTGCATTTGAAAAACAAAGCAATGAGCGCTCTAAACAGCTGACTGACAAAAGCAAACAATGATAAATCAACAGATAAATCTAATACATTGGAATAAAGGCTATTTTTATCAAGGATGCATGGCAGCAAATGGAGAAAATGAGGAAGTACAAAGGGAAATCTACGCGTAAAGGAGCTCCGCTGAGGCTAAAATTCAACACTACTAAATGGACAGCACCACCGCATAGAAATAAATGGTTTAAACCATGACAAAGAGGTGGGGGTGTTTGTTTAATTTAAAAGCTTTTATTTTCATATTTACCACTGTAAAACATATTTAACACTACATTTTAAAGAAATAGGAGGATGGTTCAATTAGCATTATTTAGAGACCCCTCCCAAAATTTTTGTTGCATTTAGGGCAGCTAATATCTCATTCAGGGGAGCTAAGCCCACCTGGCTCCCCTACATGTACATACTACCTCAATAAGCGGACTAACCGGTGTCTGTATATAGCCTTGCTACTTTTATTTTCAAATGTGTTTTTACTGTTGTTTTATTTCTTTACTTACCTACACACACACACACACCTTTTTTCGCACTATTGGTTAGAGCCTGTAAGTAAGCATTTCACTGTAAGGTCTACACCTGTTGTATTCGGCGCACGTGACGAATAAACTTTGATTTGATTTGATTTTAATTCACACCTTGACTGTACAGTATGCAGCCTCTTGCAGTACAATTACATTATTCGCAGAGGGGCAGCGTGAGTAGTTTGAGTGAGCAGTTAGCATTCAATCAATCAAGAAAACAAAGATACATATTCTATATACATACTATGAATGCATACACAAAGGAAGGATATTTCAAGTGTGGGCCTTCCAAAGGATAGTGATCAAGACAAAGGGAGAATCATGTTCATGTGGGGAAACCAGAAGGATGCCTTTCCAAATAACATACTGTATATATTGAGACTACACAGAAAAGTGTGCTGTTTAATAAAAAAAAATGGCAGAGGTCATCATAAATCAATGTCAGTTTTCCAATTTTCTAACACAGTTAACGTTGTTTCAACCCTGAGCAGAGTAGTAGGCTGGGTTACATAATTCAAGACCAAAATGAGGAGAAAATATATTTCCTGTGTTTGACTGAGCATTTCCAATGCAGAAGAAAGTTTCAAGACCAATGAATTTACAACATAAAAGACAATTAATTTGGAAGAACAAAATGTAAGAACTAAAACAGATGAATGCAACATTATTGGGAATCCTTCAGTCTCCGCAAAATCATTATAATACGAGAAACACTTTGGCAAACAATGCAGGAGGTCGGAGAATCCTTGAACCCTTTTGCTCCCCAATTTCATGGTATCCAATTGGTAGATACAGTCTTGTCTCATCACTGCAAATCCACCGAAACACAACCCAACCAAGCCACACTGCTTCTGGACACAATGCCCACTTATCCTGGAAGCCAGCCGCACCAATATGTCAAAGGAAACACCGTACACCTGGTGACTAGTGTCAGCGTGCACTGCGCCCAGCCTGCCACAGGAGTTGCTAGTGCGCGATGGGACAAGGATATCCATGCCGGCCAAACCCTCCCCTAACCCGGATGACACTGGGCCAATTGTGCGCCGCCCCATTGGTCTCCCAGTCGCGGCCAGCTGCGACAGAGCCTGGACTTGAACCCAGACTCTCTAGTGGCACAGCTAACACTGCAATGCAGTGCCTTAGACCATTGTGCCACTCGGAAGGCCCATAATCTTTACTTTTTACAGCAATAAGCAGTGCCACTCTGTACATTAGATAGCACTATAATGGGAAATACTTTAAATGTATTCTTTCAATCAAGAACTTTGCCATTAGGATAAACAATCCTTCCTGAATCCCCTTCCACTTCCTCAATTATTGGCTATTAGATGCACAGAATGTATGATGAAAGATTAACAAAAACATTTCATTGTACAAGCCACATGCACAGGCATTTCAGATTTTTCATATGATGTTACACTCAAAGAGAACACTTATCCTCTCTTGTTTTCAATAACATATCTGTATAATTAGTGGTCTTCAGGGATTGTTAAAAACGTATTTTTCTCACGGTGCTCTATATGCCTCAAGCTCTGGCACCATGTCATTTTAATGAAGGCATTAATAGTTCATGATCTGACTGAGTCACTAGCTCTGGTCATATTCCAATTGCATTCAAAGAGATGATGGTGCAGTGAACACGTCCCACATTGAGCCCTTTATTAACCAT